>NC_080089.1:52977398-53620969 GCF_950005125.1 Chionomys nivalis
CTCCTCTTCTTCTTCTTCTTCTTCTTCTTCTTCTTCTTCTTCTCATTATTATTATATAATAATATAAAATAGATATGACTACTTTAAAAGATATGTATTTATATCACACACATATTATGATGATCTGCAAACTCTAAGATGTCTACGTAAGCCTCAAAGCAAGTTTTCAAAATGACAATTAAAAAGTACTTAGAGTTTTCTCTTACATAGGCCTGACTAAAGTAAGAGCCTTGAAAACCCCATTTTTAATTTGTTTGTTTTTAAAGAGGCAATGGTGGTGAAAGACATCCTTAAAATCCATAGAATGTGTGTGTATTTATACATATACTTGTGTAGCATATCTAAACTCACAGACATGAGCTTTTTTTTTTTGAGACAGGGTTTCTAAGTAGTTTTAGAGCCTGTCCTGGAACTAGCTCTGTAGACCAGGCTGCCTACCTCTGCCTCCCGAGTGCCGGGATTAAAGGAGTGTGCCACCACCGCCCGCCATGAGCTATCCTTTTAACCAGTGGAATAAATAGTTTAGAACATCAAGGGAGGGCAGTTGTCAATAGGAAGAACATGTCCTGCAGTAGGAGCAATCACCTCTTCAAGTTAACTTACACCCTCAAGCAATGGGGACCATGTTGTAGAACCAGATCTGGGATGCAGATCGAGAAGATAACATCTTGAGCAGAATTGTAGGATTATGTGTTGCTTGTCATTAAAAGCAGCTTCAATGTTTTTTTTTTTTAATTTAAAAACTCTCGGTAATTGTCTCAAGGAAAGATCTAGGACAATTAGTCATCTCTAATGTTTTACCTATATGTTACACTGATTAAATATACTTTTTGTCTTTTATCATATATTTATCTTAATTTTAGTTTACTATCAGTCAGAATGAAGTCAAACCAATTAGTTTACATGAACACTTATAAGTCAATTTGACAGTAAGTACCTTTTGTAAAAATAAAACATAACCCAATATAGGCAGTTTATGTTTGTAATAAAGCATAAGATATTATTCAATAAACCAAGATTTTCAACATAATTGTGTTGGGATTTTTATTTTCAATATTTTTCATTATGAAAAGGAAAAGTCATAGAGTTCTTCAGTAAACATATACCTCTATTAATTTATATGTAGTCCATCCATAATAAAAACATTACATTTAAGTTCTATGTTAATATTTTGAGGGGGTTGGAGAGATGGCTCAGCAGCTAAGAGCTCTGGCTGCTCTTCCAGAGATCCTGAGTTCAATTCTCAGCAACCACATGGTGGTTCACAACAATCTATAGTGGGATCTGATGCTCTCTTTCGTCATGTAGGCATGCATGCAGACAGAGCACTCATACAAAAAATAATATTTTAAAAAATATGAATTTATGTATCTATTATATAAATGCAGATCTGGTTTGGAAAGAAATCTTTATCAAAATCCATATATATAATAATAAATGTTTGTGAAACATTTAACATTTGCAAAGATCATTTCAATATATTTTAAGATGTTTAGCATACTTAAATATATAAATATGTATTTATCAGGTCTTAATATATGACTTAATATTGAAATTTGAATCTACATGTGTAGTTTTGCAGAGCATATGAAAACAATTTTAGCACATAACAAAAATTAATTTTAAAAAGAGAACTGAGGTAGAGAACAGTGTGTTAAAAAGATCTTTAACATGACAGCCTATATTGGGGAGGATGTGGAGTAAGGGGAATGCTCATCCATTGCTGACGGGAGTGCAAACTTACAGCCACTTTAGAAATCAGTATGATGGTTTCTCAGAAAATTGGGAATCAATCTACCTCAAGATCCAGCAATGCCACTCTTGGGCATATACCCAAAGGATGCACACTCATATCACAAGGACATTTGCTTAACTATAGTCATAGCAGCATTATTCGTAATAGCCAGAACTTGGAAACAACCTAGAAGCCCCTCAACCAAAGAATGGATGAGGAAAATGTGGTACATTTACTCAGTGGTAAAAAAAAAAAAAAAATGACATCTTGAAATTTTCAGGCAAATTGATGGAACTAGAAAAAATCCATCCTGAGTGAGGTAACCCAGACCCAGAAAGACAAACATGGTATGTAATGACTTATAAGCGGATATTAAATGTAAAGCAAAAGATAAGGCTACAATCCACAGCCCCAGATATGCTAGGTAACAAGGAGGACCCTAAAAGGGACACATGGATCTTCCTAGGAAGAAGAAATAGATGAGAACTTCTGGGTAAACTGGGGGTGGGGAGATAGAGAGGAGGGAATGCGAGGATGGAAACATGAGGGATTGGGATGGTGGAGTTGGGGGCAGGATGAAGAGGGAGAGCAATGAAAGAGATATCTTGATAGAGAGGCCATTATGGGGTTAGGAAGAAACCTGGTGCCAGAGAAACTCCCAGGAACCCACAAGGATGACCCCAGCTAAGACTCCTAGCAATAGTGGAGAGGGGGCCCTGAACTGGCCATTTCCGTACTCAGATTGGTAACTACTCTAATTGTCATCATGGAGCCTCCATCTAGTAACTGATGGAAGCGGATGCAGAGATCCATAGCCAAGTACAGGGCAGAGCTCCAGGAGTCCAGTTGAAGAGAGGGAGGAGGGATTATATGAACAAGGGGGGGGTCAAGATCATGATGGGGAAACCCTCAGAGACATCCGACCTGAGCTTGTGGGAGCTCACAGACTCTGGACCAACAGCTAGGGAATAGGCATGGGACTGACATCTGCATCTGGGTACCAGTTATGTAGCTTGCTCTGTTTGTGGTGCTGTTACCAGTGGGACCAAGACCTGGTCCCAACACATGAGCTGGCTCTGTGGAACCTATTCCCTGTGGTGTGATGCCTCACCCAGCCTTGATGCAAGGGGGTGGAGGTTGGTCCTGGCTCACCTTGATGTGCCATGCTTTGTTGACTCCCATGGGAGGCCTTACTCCTTCTGAATGGAGATGGAGGAGTGGATAGGGAGTGAGAAGGGAGGTAGGGGAGGGAATGAGAGGAGAGGAGGGAAGGAAAGCTGATTGGTAGGTAAATAAATACATAAGAATAAAAGAGAAAAAAATCTTTGATACAAACAATACATGAAAACAAGGAAAATACACAAAAACAATTATCACAGACACATGACACAATTATGTGAAATTAGGTGTACTCACTTTAGGAAAAAAGTTAGAATGTTTATCCTATTTCTTTAAGACGTGAAATGATTGGCAACAGAGGGGTCAAAACGTGATGTCTGTCCTACAGACTTAAGGTAAACCATCTCTCTTTCTCTCTCTAGCTGAGGGGGAAGAGTGAGGTTTTGTTGTCTTTTATTTTTTAATTGTATCCCAAACTGATTTCTAGGAGGTAACTTGGAAGTCACAACTTGTGCCAAACCTATTAGATGAGCCACGTTAAAAGTAGAAAGCAGAAAAAAGATTTATTCAAAGTGGTCACATTGGGGAGGGGTGACAAAGATGGAGCAAACCTCTCAAGTCTACCTCTAGGGTCCTGAAGTAAGAAAAAGTTTAAATAGAGGGGCCAGACATGCACATTTCTGAGCAGTTCTAGCTCAGGTAGTTACACCGCCAACTCATCATTACCTAAGTGTTAGTCTCGCCTGTGAGGTGGTCTGACCAGCTGTTAGACTTGTTTGAAAGCTCTTTCAGAGAGACAACTTGTTCCTCCGGCTGTAGCCCTCTCCTTTTCCCAGAATGAGATTCCTGGGGAACTCCATTATCCTTAAAGCCAATTGTTTGAAGACTGAGAGGCACAAACCCTCTTTAGGATCGTTATACAACTGGAGGGGGCAGAGATCAGTTTTATAAAGCTGCTCCCCAGAAAACAATACACATGACCCCCGAGCAGAGCACAGATGAGTCTAGAAAATGACCTATTTTTGGTGTCCGTGGCTCGCAAATATTTAGTGGGTTTGTTAGAAAAGCAGAAGCAAAGAAACGCAGAACCCACATTCAAAGGATCAACTGTCAAATAACACAGGGAAACTCACCAAGAAGCCTGGAGACGGGTCTCTGCAGAAATCCCAGGAATATCGTTGAGGGGGGTCTGCAGACACAGTGACATTTGATTTAGCAGCCTGAGGAGCCCCCTAACTATAGGGATCTCAGTGTGGGCCAAACAGATTCGGGGCTTTCTGGCTGGAAGGAGTTTTAGTAAGACACTTTAGGGAGCACAGAAAGCTGCTCAAGGAAACTCTAGGACAAGCAATGTCACCGAAAGATGAGTGCTGTGTAACTTTAGAATTCATCCTTAGTTTCAAAGTCCACTCTAAAAAGATTTTAATTTTTTGCTTTGGAATCTCATTTAACTCATATGCACCTTTAATAGCTCTTTTTTATAATGAATTACCAATTTTATCAGTTAACACAGCAGAACACCAGTGTCCACTATCCAAGAGCTAAGAATTTCATCACACAGCATCCAGTGCCTATACAATAGCCCCTGAATCTCCCTGCATCTCCCTGCATCTCCCTGCATCTCCCTGCACCTGCCTGTCTTGCGTACTCACCAGTGGATTTTAAGCTTGCTTTGACTTATGGTTTTCTTTGTCCTATAAATCTACAAAAACCTTATGAAACTGTTTCTACATTAGAACATGGAATTGGGGTAACCTAAATCTATGTCCCCTGGCCATGGTCGCTCAAATGGCTCCAGAATAAACTATCTCTTATTGCCTTTAAGATGAGAGCTGTGATTTTTATGTTAACAAACATACAGCCAGCTAGAGTACCTCATGGTGTTTACCTTCTCCTTTTTGCATGTCTTGTTGTGTGTATGTGTGTGTGTGTGTGCGTGTGTGTACGCACACACACGTGTGTGTTTTCTTCCTTTCTCCTGAAAAATTTCCTATCTACGCTGACTGGGGAACACCTGTTTTAGGTCAGTTTTATGTGCTGCTTTTGGAGCTGACTTTCTCAGTTTTTACCCTGAAGTCATCTTCTTCACTAGGTCTCAGGATTTACACATTTACACAAACATTTACACAAAACATGATGGGGCTCAAGACACTGGGTGGCCAATCACTCATAGGTGTCTTCCCAGACAAGCAATATAGTTCCTTCTGACCCAGGAATGGGGAATATTTGTTGGGTTTCCCTGTGAGTCTGTGGAATATTGTGGGTGTCCCCCTGGTACCCCATACCTTTGAGTGGGAGGGAACAGGTACCACTTCTTCTTGGTGTCTTTATCATCAGGTATCATAAAACCCCTAAGCTAAAGGCTAAACAAGGTCAGAAGAGTAGCAACAGAAAAAGACAGAATTACGCATTTGAGGAGGAATGTCAGGAGTCAAAGGCCAAAGGATATTAAATCAAAACATTTCAAAGACAGTGAAAACCAATACAAATACCAAAATACCTTCAAAATAAAATGTTGACCAGAATGCCTTTAGAGATCCAAAAGCAAGCCAGCCAATCAACCAATCAGCAAACCAAACCAAATATCTGCACCAAAATGTTTCAAAGCAAACAAATTAATTAGATTTCTTAAACAAATACATTGGAAGTGGACCAAAATGGGGTCTGTCAAAATAGAATCCTTGTTAAACAGCTTAGAATAAACAAAAATGGACTGTCAGTCAAACCAAGGGAGGCCCTGACCCTGGAAAGAACTCACAACAATCATTTGAGGAAATATCACCAGGCAGTCTGGACTCAGTGTGTTCATGCAGATACCTGGCTTCCATTCAGGTAGCTTCTCCAGTGAAAGTGGACCATTCTCAAATCCCACATTGTGGCACCGTAACTGTCTACCCAAAAGACACGACAGCTCTTGTCTTAAAGGGAACATGAGTTTATTCTGGAGCCATTTTGAGTGGCTGTGGTGTAATGGTCTGTCCTGTCCCTTTAAAGAGACAAGCCACGCCTACTCCCTCCCCTGTCCACCAGGCAAGCTGATCTTTAGCTTCCAGTCTGAGTCTCTTCCTTTCCATCTCTCTCCCAAAGAGGCAGCTTCTGTCTCGCTCCCTTCTCCCCACTTCTCCCCATTCCCCCTCTCTCCCTCTCTCTTTGCTGCCTTTTTCCCTCCCCCCCTTTCCTCTCCATAACCCATTAAATAAATATCCAACCTTACTCTGCATGGCATGCCTACCCATCTCGGTCTCTCACCTACAAGGCAGCTCCATGCCTAGGACCCACTGGCCCTCATGGCCTACCAGCCATTTGGGGGCTCCCTGCCTGGGACCCAGCTGCCTTCATGGCCCACCATGGTCTCGGGATCTGCTGCCCACTGCCTCCCTCCACTTGGGAGACCTGCAGCATGGTCTCATGGCCCGCTGCCCACTACTGCCAGTCGGAGACCTACAGCGTTTTATTTCTAAACCATTACACATGTCCCTGGGAACACAGATTTAGATTACCCTGAATTCCATGTTCCCTGCTGTGGGTTTCTGATAGGCAGCACCAGGTTAAAGTATCTTCTTTCTGCTCCTTATTCTACCAAGGCTCTCTGCTTTTAAGTGGAAATACATACCTTATTTTATTAAATGCATTCTCTGTGTCTGCTTAGATTGTTTATCTCATAATACATTACTTGAACAATCATAAAAGTTTTAAACATAAATTATTCTTGCATTCCTGTAACAAGCCTTACCTGATCCGATGTGTGTGAACAAAATACTGATGAATTCTAATAGTAAATTTAGGATTTGACATTTTTCTGGAGCAAACTCCAGGGAAAATAAATTATAGACTGAGGAGGTGGTTATTTATGCTCATAGAACCAAAGATCCTGAAAAACGATTTAATCTGATTAACTCAGCAACATGTAAAACCCCAGTTTAATAAACATGCATACACACACAGTTTAATAAACACACACATATACACACACACACATGCACACACACACCTGTAAATTGAACTAAAGAGGTTGGAACACATGTAGGAGAAGCCAGAGGGGCAACAATCTTGTAGGCAACAGTGCATCTTATTTAACAATCAATCTAGTTTATTTTTTTAAAGAAAATATGAATTTCATTTCAATCAAAACCTGAATATGGATCAGCAGGCAGGGGACACTTACAACACACTGCTTATGAGATCCCTTGTGTATATGCTTCAGTAAAATTGGAACTGGAGTAAACCACATTGGAATATTCATGGTCACCACTGTCAATATCAGACGTATGGACTAGCACCACCGAGGGGTGTAGCTCATAGTGGAAGGTGAGAAAGATGATCACTCAAGGATTCTGAGGTTGGGACCCTGGACTTTGTAGACTGGCTCAAAGGGCTGACCCATTCACATTTCTGTGGTGGTAGAAGCCTGTTTTCCCAGAAGTTTCTCAGAAGTACTTCTTTCTTGAGAAGGCCTTCCTAAATCAATGTCCCCCTCCCCCCCATTTGGTTCTAGGAAGTTAAGTGGTCCAGAAAAAGAAATTGTAGACTTTACAGTAATCAAAGATCGTACCAGTGAAAGGATTCGTGCTGCTGAATTACCAGGTAGTCTTTCAAGGATGGCGGGAACAGCTATTCCAGGGGTCATGGAGTCACTCCTCAAAGACAGTGACACACAGCCTGCTGACCTGACTCAGGAGTAGTAGGAAACAATGGGAGAGCAGGTTTCCCATCCCCCTGCAGAGCCCCTCAAATTCTCCGGGTGACTATCTCCTTGTGTACCTGGGTTCTTAGTCTGCTAAACAGAGAAGCAGCCCAGAGTGTTCGTGTTTAACAGTGATCCCCTTCAGAATCGGCAGTTGAATTTTCATCCACAAAACCCACCATGGGGCACATACCAAATAGGAGCATTTCTTGGAATGGGTCAGCAGCCGTCCTTAGTCAAAGGCTAATTCGTCCTGTGCAGACCCCCCTTCTACTGTTGTCGTTAGACACAGTGCTGTCTCCTCCTTTGAAAACCCTGGGGCGTTTACCTCAAAGCCAACAGCTCTCCTCTTCTGTGGCGCCCCTCCAGAGGGCCTTATCCTGTCTTTTCTGGGGCTCTGGACTCCTCCAGCAGGCCTCAGCATGTGCCAACCACAGAACAAGCAGTTGGCAGGATCTCTCCTAAAGACTCTTCCTGTGCCAGCCTCAGCACCCACAGACTGAGCCACAGACAGCCAGTTCTGCCAGCCACTGACCTGAGCTAGTTGCTACACAGGCCTGTAAAAACTTCCGCTCCAGTTGCTCCCGTTAGACCCCACTCTATGTGCATCCCTGTCTCCCCTAAATCAAAGCTCATGTTTTCCCCAGACTCACGGCAATTGCACTGTGCATCATCTCCACAGGCCCACGCAAGTCCAGCCACTCTCCGTGACTGTCCTCTAAACAGACTGCCCTGCACAGGGCCTAGTCACGGAATTCCCTTTGGCCTTCCTTTGTTTGTTCCTTGGCAGTTCCAAGAGGGGTATCCATGACACATGGCAAACATTTAATAAACCTAAAACTCAAAAATTAAATAGTGACTGTTCAGCGCAAGAAGGTACCCATGGAGGAGTAGTCTTGTACTTCCCCATTTTCACTCCACACTCAGCAGTAACTGCTGTTGCCAGTGGCACAAATGGCCTTTAAAAAAATACAATTGTAAAATACAATTTAATTGTGACAGCCAATTGTCTGGATTGCTTTTATTAATTGTACATTTTATGGCAACCCATGTACATGTGCTGAGCAAACCCAGCCTTATTTTATCCATACCCTGCTTCCCAACTTCTAGCCTCAATATTCTCCGTTCGGGGGGACTTGTATGAGACACAGGGAGTGGCACTGGCCTTCATGTGTCCAGTTTATTTCACTTAACATGATGTCTTCCAGTTCCATCTATTCTGCTGCTAATGACAGAATTCTATTCTTCCTTACGGCTGAAAATTACTTCATATACATATATACAAATATGTGTGTGAGTGAATATATTATATTTTTACTGTCCATTCATCAACTAATGGGCACCCATGCTGATTCTTATCCTGCCATTATGAAAAAAAAAGCCATGGAAACATGGCTACCCAGGTATTTCTGGCATGTTGACTTCATTTCCTTTGGATAGATAAATAAAAGTTAGATAGCTGGATGAGGCAGTAAATCTATTTTTAGAATTTTTTTATATGTTTGGCTGTTTTGCCTTCATGTATGCCTGTGCACCAAGTGTGCAGTGTCTGGATTCCCCTGGGACTGGAATTATAGATGGTTTTGAACCACTATGTTGGTACTAGGAAAGAATCCTTGTCCTCTGGAAGAGTAGCAAATGTTCTTAACCCATAAGTCATCTCTCCAGCTCCTATTTTTAATTTTTTTTTAAAAAGGAACTTCCATAAACTTTTCCATAGCGTCTATAGCAATTTACATTCCCACCCTCAGTGTATGAGAATTTATCCTTTATCACAGTCTTGCTAGTATTTGTTATTTTGGGCTTTTTGACAACCCTTCTAGCTATGTTGCGTTTCTCTAATGGCTAAAGATATTGAATACTTTTCTCATATATTTGTTTGCCAATTGGATAGTCTTTTAATTGTCCATGTGGGGTGTCTGAAGCAAGGGGGCACTTTTGTTTGTTACCATGTGAGAGTACAGAGTGCTACAGGCCTTTACTGGGCAGGTCTGCTGACTGCCACACAGTCCAGGACACGGAACGTCAAGAGTGCCCCAAGTTAGCTTTCTCATCCTTTGACTGACCTGGCTGTCAGCAGCATGGAGCCCTCCGTAGGGTTGGGGTTTCTGCTGTCATCCCCCCAGTTCTCCAGTTTCTTCACAGATTTATGCAGACTCCCAGGCATGGCTCAGCCAGGACCCTGAGCTAATGGCCTAACTTCCATTCACTCTTCATCTCCAAGCTCTTGGTCTGGCGTCATCTCTCGACTATACCATGACCTTTCACACCAGGGCCCCCTCTATGACTCTGCTCATTCAATCATCCCACGCCCCTTCTCAACCCAATCCCCACTCAACCTCAAGGGCTCTACTTCAAGTACCTCAGACTCCTGAGAAAAATTTTCCTGTAATTCTCTTTAGTAATTAATCATGACTAATCACCCATGCCTGGATGAACAACTTTATCTCCCCCGAGTCTAAACTCCTCGAGAGCAGAAATCATGGTTCATGCACCCAAAAGCTACAGACAGGACTTAAAATGAAATGTCTCTCAATTCTGACATGTATTAGAATTCACATTAACACCAATGATAGCCAGGTGGTTGGTGGCACACTCCTTTAAACCTGGCATTTGGGAGACAGAGGCAGGTAGATCTCTGTGAGTTCAAGGCCAGCCTGGACTACAGAGTAAGTTCGAGAACAGCCAGAGCTGTTACACAGAGAAACCCTTTCTAAGGCCAGGCGGTGGTGGCGCACGCCTTTAATCCCAGCACTCGGGAGGCAGAGGCAGGCGGATCTCTGTGAGTTCGAGACCAGCCTGGTCTACAGAGCTAGTTCCAGGACAGGCTCCAAAGCCACAGAGAAACCCTGTCTCGAAAAAACCAAAAAAAAAAAAAAAAAAAAATTAAAAAACAAGAATAAGAACAACAATAATAACAACAAAAGAAGACCAATGATAACCTGTATCAATGATACTGGGGTCTACTTCCTCCTCCTGGGGTCAGGGTTTCCTGCATTGTGCTCCTTATCCAGTGAGGGGTTGTAGCTATCACATTACTTTCTTGTTTTTTTTTTTAATTTTAAAATAATGCAGGTATATCATTTCAATATCAAACTGATGAACAAAACTTGTAACGAAATGAGACATCTGACCCATGTCTGATGCTGGCCTCTTTGAGACAAACCCCTTCAGGCTATTTCATATGTTTCCATGACTAATGGCCTCCACTATTTAAATTATATGCTTATACTTCTAGCTCTTGGTTTTATTTGCTTTTAACTTCAGACTACAGAAGGCAGAAATGTCATTGTCTTCCCTATTTGTTTTTCCGTCTACCTTCTACTTTGGTTCTCCATCAACATTTGGTTAGATCACACTTTGGCAGTTACAGTATTATGATTTAGATAACATTCATAGCTTAGCCAGGATGTTCTCTGACTTCTATGACTGCATTTCCTCTCTTACGCATCTTGTTTTTCCCAGGAGTTAACACAGCTTGTCCATCATCTGGTTTATTTCCTGTCTATCTAGAGCTAAGACACCCCCAAAATTCTAAGAGATACATGGTTCTCAGTATGAAACACATCAACTACTTGTCTGCTGCTGAGATCCGAGCAGATTTTCCTCTATGCCCGACATCTCCCTCCGCCTTCCCCACTTCTCCTTGGCCCTGTCTGAGTTCTCAGCTTTGTGGCTTCCCTCCTTTAATTTACTTCCCGGACCAGCAGAGTGCTCTATTTGTTACTCTTCATCTCTATGACAAAACACTGGACAGGAAGGAAGAGTTTGTTCGGCCCAGAAGATTACTCCATGGTCGTGTGGCCCCAGGACCTTGGGAAGAACATCATGGCAGAAGGAGCATTCAGAGGGTAAAGGTGAATAGGCTGTTCATCTAAGGTCAGAGAGGAAGCAAAGAAAGGAACGGGCAGAACAAGATCAGCCTAAGGACAGGCCCTTAATGATTTATTTCATCTGCCTGGGCCCTACCTCCTAACATTTCCAGAGCCTCCAGAAACCGGGCTACCCAACACCTGAGCCTGCGGGAGACTTATTCTTTTCAAACCACTATAGGCACTTTGTCCAGAATAGATGGCAACAAACACCTTAAAAAGTCAGAGAATAAAGGGTCCAGAGGGAAAGTATAAAATTTTATGTAGGTTTTTAAACAAACACTTAAACTGTAGCCATTTGTGTAAAGACACAAAAAAGGTAGAAATTATGTTGCACCTGAGGACCCAGTTGGCTGATCCCTAAGCTTTGGTAGCACCCCATGAAAGGGGTCTTGGAAAGTTCCTTTGTTTCTGAGATCTAGCATGTTTCACAATGACTTTATTCCATCTTCACACTTGATGGATGGTTTAACTGGGCCCAGAGAGCTATCAAAATTCATTTACCTCAAGCATGCAACAGACTTACCGCCACTGCCACCTAGCTCTCAAGGTCATGGTTTTTAAAACTATTACAGTGTGCGGTCCTGTTTTTACTCTCTTGTGGTTAAGACCATGACTTCAGAACCATTTCTAGAACTGATCACTGGACTCAATTTCTACTCCTTTTCTTTTATTTCTCCTGGAAGCCTTGTGGGGCTGTGTAGAAACCCAGGGTCAAGAAATTGGGAGGGCCAGAGATGCTGAAGGAGCAAAGGACACAGAACATCTATAGTAATCCAATGATTTGGAAGTCTGGGCTGGAGAATCACAAATTAAAAGCCAAATAGCCTGGAAAACAGAATGAGACCTTTTCTTAAAAAAAAAAAAAAAAAAGCCTGGGGAGGGGGACACTGACCAGATGGTTCATCTGGTAGCAGCATTTGCTGTCAAGCCTGGTGGCCTGAGTTCAATTCCTGGGTCTCCTGTGGTGGAAGGAGAGAACCAGCTTCTGCAAAGTTGTCCTCTGACCTCCACATATGCGCATGGCATATACAAGCACTCGTGTATACCAGCACTCCATATATACCAGCACTCCGTATATACAGGCACTCCATATATACCGGCACTCCGTATATAAAGGCACTCCACATATACAGGCACTCCGCGTATACAGGCACTCCGCGTATACAGGCACTCCGTGTATACAGGCACTCTGTGTATACAGGCACTCCGTGTATACAGGCACTCTGTATAAGCGATAAGACAACATAAGGGGATCAAGGGGATTCGTATTGGAAAGGAAGAAGTTAAGCTTTCGTTATTTGCAGATGATATAGTATACATAAGCGACCCCAAAAACTCTACCAAAGAACTCCTACAGCTGATAAACACCTTTGGGAATGTGGAAGGATACAAGATCAACTCCAAAAAATCAGTTGCCTTCCTATACACTAAAGATAAGGAAGCAGAGAGGGAAATCAGAGAAACATCACCTTTCACGATAGCCACAAATAGCATAAAATATCTTGGGGTAACTCTGACCAAGGAAGTGAAAGATCTATTTAACAAGAACTTTAAGTCTTTGAAGAAAGAAATCGATGAGGACACCAGAAAATGGAAGGATCTCCCTTGCTCTTGGATTGGGAGGATCAACATAGTAAAAATGGCAATTCTACCAAAAGCAATCTATAGATTCAACGCAATCCCCCATCAAAATCCCATCAAAATTCTTCACAGATCTGGAAAAGACAATAATCAACTTTATATGGAAAAACAAAAAACCCAGGATAGCCAAAACAATCTTATACAATAAAGGATTGTCTGGAGGCATTACCATCCCTGACATCAAACTCTATTACAGAGCTACAGTATCAAAAACAGCCTAGAGAGTTTTTAACAGCAAAATACAACACTAAGAATAGTTGGAAACAGATCTCTTTGTTCACTTGTGAACCTTGGCCCATCCTGCTATGGGGGAGAGGAAGGCCTGGGGTGGGGGTGTTTGGGAACAGCTGTGAGTGGATATGGTCTCAGGAGGAGCTGTGTTTTATTCTTAGCACAACATCTGCTTCTCTGGGAATTTACCTCCGTCTCAACCAAGTTTCCTCATATACTCTCTGCTCTCTTGTTTTAAAAGCCAAGTTGGTTATATTCAGTCATGAAGAATAAGATAACCGTTCCTAGTTGTTGTTATTGTTGTGGTTCTTGTTGCTGTGTGTGTGCCGGCACTAGTGTTGTGAGCAGTTTTCTCCAAGACTGAAACATCCCACCCTGCAGGGAAGCTCCTTAAGGCAGAAATTATACATTCAAAATAGGTTCAGGAAATCCCTGAAACTGAGCAGGCACACTGGGCCCCTCCCCACCAGGAGTGAAATGACTGCTAAAAGCCATCTCAGGCCATATAGGGCGAAGCTTCTGAGACAAGCCAAGCTGCCCTGGAGAAGCTCAGAACAACTGAGGCACCTGGAGAGGACACTCTCCAGCCCGTTGAGTTGCCTGCAGGCTGTGCCGTGTGCTGCAGGTTCCCAGCTCTGTAAGCTGTCACCCGTGCTAAGGTGGGCCTTGGTAATGAAGCTGCCTAGCTGTCTTGAGTCATTTCCACCCCCATAATAATCCCTCTCCCATATTCCTGTAAATAACACCAATAAAACTCATAGGTTCTCCAAGCCAGGCTTCGATGAGTCCTGATGGGCTCCCTCTCTGGGGTGAGAAGGCTCGTGTGTTGTGTCTCCTCGGGAAAAGTCTTCTCAAACAACAGCAGTGGATTCTTCCCAGGGCCTCCCCAAGCCAATGTTCTCACTCACGGGCCACACTCTGGTCCCTAGATAGTACCTTATTAAGCAGGGGACAAAGTGATGGAACTACTTGCTTTGATTTCCACTTGAAAACTAAATGAGCTCCTTTATGTGGAGGAGAGGAGTTCTTTATGGAATCTTATTATAATTTTAGATTTGAAGTGCATAAAATAAACCATTATTTCACAACATAAATCAATAAAGTACAGACAAGAAATCCTGGCAAATAAGGAATGCCAATCCTCAACAGGGATTGAGAGAAATTGAAAACTGCTTTAACAATGCTGGTAAATGTGAGTATTGCGTTGTCCTACCAGCTTCCTGCTAGGCTGCCTTCCTGGTAGGCTAGAGCAGGACGAGGTGGAGGTAGGGGAGATAAAGAACGCGGGGCCTACCATACGACCTCTTACTTTCAAGCTTCAAGGTGTACACTAAACCCCTCAATCAGATTTCCATCCAACTGCTTCAGAAACAGATACTATAGATCTACTCACTGCCACACAACTCCTCAATGATGAATTTGTTTTGGAATGATGGAAAACTGGTGGAGGTGACCAGCCTATAAGCTAATGTAATCTTGTGATACCGAATTTTAAATGTTCTTTTTTCCCCTAATTTTAAATGTAATAAAATACAAAACGAAAACATATAAACAAAAAAGAACCCTAAAGATGCAAGTCAGTCATGATTAGGGTAGAAGTCAAGGATAGAGAAACAGTCTTGGGATGGGGAAATGAGAAACAGGATGTCAGGTGTCCACAGTGCTGGCCAGCAAGATGCTGCAAGGCTGTGTTTCAAGAAAGCCAAAAGAACAGAGTCCGCAGGCTCCCAGAGTAGGTCCCAGCAAGCTCCAGAGCCCATGGTCAGACTGAGCTCTAGGATCTGTAAGCTCACCTTTGATCTGACTGCCTGCCCTTTTCCATGGCCAAGATTGCTCAAAGGAGAAGGTGAGCCAGAGGAAAGGGGGATCAAAGCCAGGGGCACCGGGGAGGAAGAGGGCTGAGGGTAGGTATGGTTCACTCCCCCCCCCTCCCCACCCCAATAGCATGGAGAAATGCTGAGAAAGAGACTGGGAAGACTGCCAGACAGTTAGAAGGAAGAGCCATGAGAAGGAGTGGTGGATCACATTTAGATTCTGCTTTTAACTGATGTTCCCCAAAATCAAACCCAGGCCCGTACACATGCTAACTAGAAGTGCTCACACTGAGCTGTATTGCCACCAGCTCCTGTTGCTGCTTTTCAAGAACATTTCCTATTGAAGTTATGTGCATTTTTTGAGAGGGATCTACAGAGGCATACACAGAAGAAAGAGGTACTAATAAATGTAAGCACACATAATGGTGTATTTTGTTTGAATATAAAAAATGTGACTGTGATGGATTGTAACACCCACATTTTAGATGGTTGTGTGTACAATTGTATACCTATACATACGTTCATACATGCTCATGAACACATATAGTGGTTGTGTGCATAGTTGTATACCTCTGCATACGTTCATATATGCCTATGAACACATACAGTGGTTTGTGTATAGTTGTATACCTATGCATACGTTCATACATGCCTATGAACACATAAAATACAATGGAGATAATAGACTATTAAATTTCCCTTGTGAAGTGCCATAATGTAAATTCTTCTCCACATCATTAAACATTCTTCAAACTAATATTTCTTAAGAGCTGAATAACATTACACTGTCTGTAATCAAGTGTTTAATGTGTAATTGTCATGTATTTAATGTGTAATTGTCATGTATTTAATATGTAAGTGCCATGTATTTAATGTGTAACTGCCATGTATTTAATGTGCAAGAATCATGTGCTTAATCATTCAGTGAGTGTTTGACTGAATATTGAAGTTGTTTATTTTTGATGTTTTTTTTCCTTTGGGGTCATCAGTTTAAAATAGTAAAAGTCGGCCCCACAATTTGAGATTGGGATAATGTAACCCTCCTGATACTGTTTGCTTTACCCATGTCTTGATTTTGCTCTGAGGTAAGGTTATACATTCTTCAAGTCCACTCTGAGGCTGCCATCAGAGCTGGTGAAAGATGAGAGAAAAGTAAGACCCAAGACATGAGCATTGCAAGGACTCTGTGGTCCAGGAGGAAAGGCCTCTGGCAGATGTGAACCTTGCTCAGGACCAGCCTGAGTTTGACCACTTAGGGCTCTTCAGTGCTGTGCTGTAAGAATGAGAGGTATTTCCCAAAGAAAGTGTTTTTGTCAGAAGAGCAAAGCCACCACTCTATTATGGGGACACAGGAAGGAAAAGGGTATTGCAAGAAATACAATGGTAACAGTTAAAGAAGGGGACAGGGGTATCAGGATTATAGCCCAATTAGTCAAAATAAAAAGAAAAAAGAGTTAAGGCAATTGAGGTTTACACCATGCACCTCTCTGGGCTTTCTAAAAGTTAACTTTGTATAAAGTTAGCTCTCCCTGTTTATTCAATGGGATTCAGTCAGTGAATTATGAAGTTAAGTCCTAAAGACAGAGAGGCTTAACATAAGGAAACTCATTTCCCATTTTCCTTCCAACAAATTTAATCCTTTATTAAAAAAATCAATCTCGAGAAAGATAGGACGTAACGGGAGAACTAGGGGCCAATACAATTCTTCTTGAAGCTAACATCTGAAAATAATTAACTGTTTTTTTTTATTTCATACAGTTAAAATATTTTTAATATTTTATGGAAATACTAAACTTCTAAGACACTGGATTTTTAAAGACTGTGAAACTTTTAGATATACTATACTTTGTTGTTGTTTTGGCACAATTGTTTATACAAATTCAACAAATAAAACATCAAATCATGGGAAGTTTGGGAAACAGCACCATACAATGACACTTATGAACTCTGGACGTAAAAACTAAGGACTAGTCGGTTTACCAATCTAAGTGAGAACTCAACTAACTTAAGAGCTAAAGGGAAAAAAGGGCTGTGGGTTCTGCTTTATTCATGGTACAATGAACTCTACATAGAATACAAGAGCCTGCACTGAGAGCAAAACCCTCCTGTGAAGAAAGGCTGATCTGAACTGTAAAATTGTGAGGAAAAGATGAAGTCTTATAGAGAAAACTTAACAACCCTTTTTCTTTGGCTATATATACAAAAGTATCCGTGACGTGTTCTTCTGAGTTCTTAACAGGCAAAGTAGGCTCTCAACATCCACTTAAGCGTGGAAAGTTATCCTGTGTTTTATGTTATGATAGTAACATGAGCTTTTGGAGACAAACAGGAAAGGAAAGGTTATGGTTTAAAGTGATGTGTCTGTGTATTAAAGCTGACAAGGAGTGCATTGTACTGGCTAGCTCTGTCAAGTAGACACAAACCTGAACTTACCTTGGGAAGAGGAAATCTCAGTTTAAGAATTGCCTCCATCACACTGGCCTGTGGGTATGTCTGCGGGGCATTTGGTTAACGGCTAATTGACATAGGAGATCCCAAGCCAGTTTGGGTGATACCCTCCTTAGGCAGGTGAGCCTGCGCTGTATAAGAAAGGTAGCTGAGGAAGTGAGGAAGAAGCCAGCAACCCGTGTTCCTTCACAGTCTCTGATTCAGGTAGTGCCTCCAGGCTCCTGCCTTCAGTTCCTGCCTTGGCTCCTCTCAGTGGTGAACAGTAATCTGTAAGGCATGTAGATACTTTCTTCCTCCTGGATGCTTTTGGTCGGTCTTTTATCACAGCAACAGAAGACAGACTAGGAGACAGGTGGCTATCTCAGACCTTCTAGTTATTCTAGTAACTACAGTTCTTTCTTTACAAAACACAATTACATATGGTTTTTAGGGAGGAACATTGAAGTCAGAGGACCTAGACTACCAGCCCAGTTCTCAGCCTGCCTGGCCATGCAGCCAAATGAGGTTTGGTGTGTTGTTGTTGTTGTTATGTTTACCTCTGTGGGTAAACACTAAAGAACAGGGACTCTTTTTCTCATATAAAAAACACTTTTCAAATAAAGCTGTCTCTCATCTTTCTGGGATTGCCTTGGGATAACTATTTTCTCGGGCAAAGCATCCTTCTTCTTCAGGTCCTGTCTAATATCCCTCTTTGCTCTATTCTCGCACAATCTACCATGAGCTTTCATTCCTACGAGCCCTGAAAAGAATGTTCCTGAAAAGTAGTAACTAAACTATCGTGTAGGAACCCAAACCTAGGTTAAAATCTCCTTTTCTTGGTAATTAACACAGTTTTAGGCATTCATTACAGCGACAGAAAGCAGACACAAAAACAGCCTCCATCAGTCCACTCTATAGCCTCTGTGGGTTGATCCTTGCCCATGTGTGATTACTAATGCAGAGTATGTCTAATTCACAGCAGGGCCATGGAGAAGCAATGCCCTAACTAACAGAGGGGGCCCAGCTGTTAGGGTTCTGGGTACAAAGGAAACTGAGCAGGATATGCAAAGCAGCCTAGTGACACCTGTCTGTCTAATACACAGTTTTGGACTTAAGCTGGCTTTACTTCCACTCACAAGCTGCACAGTCCTGAGACAGTTACTTACACTCTGTGCCTCTATTTCCTTGCCTAGAAAATTAGGCTATTCCTAGTATTTAACCCAGAATGATGGTGAGTTCAAGGTGAAATGCCACAGGAATAAGTAACCATATAAGGACTTCTGGGCTGGACTTTGGGAGATGAAAACCATCCTCCTGTCTCCCTCTTGTTTGGCCACCTAAGTTTCTTGCTTCTCCTACCACAGAATTTCCAATGCCAGTCTTTGCTCTCTACCTTTCTTAATTTTATCCAACAGAAACCAAGGAAACAGGATTCAAAGGTAGCAGCAAAGACGAGCTGCAGAAAAGCCCTTCACGTCCTTCTCCTATCCGAGTCCCTGTTTTACAGCCTTCCAGTTGAACCACAGGCCCCAAACTGGAGACACAGAACACACACATGTGCTCACCGATAACTTACTTCCTGTCTCACCCGAAAAGTGGATGCCTCCGCCACACAAAAAATAAACTGGCGGTCTCCCCAAAAGCTGTGTGCCATTACTAAAGTTCTTACTTTTCAGGCTAGAGCAGTTCACAGAAAGCATGTTTTACTTTTGAAACAGATTCTCGCAGTCAGTGGCTGTCTCTGCGGTTTCTCTAGTTTAAGCAAGATTGGACACCACGAAAGTGTCTCCTTTTCTTCCCGGAGAACTGAATTACAAAATCCTGGTTTCTATTAGGGTGTGTCCAGCACTCTCTGTGCTGCCAAGCCTTCCATTTTTATAGTCTGTACACGGGCAGATTTTCCATGAACAGGCTCAAATGTATTCCCAAGCAATGATGTCTAAGAAACTCAGTAAGCATTTAACCAAAAAGAACATTTCTTATTGCAAAACAAAAGTAGCATATTCTTATGCTTCAGTATACATGGGAGCTGAAGGGTATTCACTCATCTTATAGGGGCTCGTAAATGAAGTTGATCCTTTAAATGCTCTCCTTTTTCTTTCCTTCCCTGCCTCCTTTCTTCCTTTTTCTCTTTGTGGCTTTGGGAATCCAACCCAAACACTTATTCATGCTAGGCAAGCACTCTACCACCGAGATACACCCTCGGCCCTCCTTTTTTCCTCTCTACAGACTTACATAGAAGACACCCCAAACACCCACCTACACAGACGTTTTATAGAAACTAGAGGCCAAACAAAATTATTTATAGAGTATATTTCTAGAGATTTGAATGTGGATTAAAGTGGAAGCTGGGGGCAGCTGTGGAAGATGAACCCATTAGAGAAAGTGCTAACGGGGAGAGGGACAAGAATTTCATTTGGCCGGCAAATAAAAAAGCAGGTACCATAGTTTCTTAAAGAGAAAAATAATGCAGGAAATGGTTTTATATGTACATATTCATATACACTATTTCAGAAACTTCCCGTGAGAACAAATTGTGTTGCCCCCATGTTCCAAATCCTACACCGCATCCTGCTAGGATCGCCTAGTTTCACAGATTCAGTTTGGAGTGAGCGCTTCCCTCCACCTAACAGGACTGCAAACAACTTCCTGTCTCCCTCCCCCTCACCTCTTCTTCTACAGATTTTGATCCCCAAAAAAGTTCAAAACCAAAACCAAACCAAAACTGACCCTCGTCCTGCCAACTTGTACCCCTGTCTGCTTCATGGAGAACCAACCCACTACCCATGTGTGCATACATGCCTCTATCTGCCCAGTCATCCAGCAGCCTGCCACTGGGTTTAGGGCATGTAGGAGGTCTGGGGGTGGGGGGTGGGGCTGCTACAGATGAAAAAAAAGAGCCAATTCTACCCATTAGGGAGCTAATAAATATAATAGTCCAATATAGGAACAATCATAAAATATTGAATATTGTGACCAGGGCTAAGGAAGGATATAAAGGGGACAACCAGGGATGCAATCCCAGGCAAGAGAGATCTAGAACCTTCACTCATTATAGCCGTCAGTATCTCTAACCTGTTTCCCCCATACAGTGCCAAACCCTGGAGGACAAAACAGACTCTATCGTCTCTCTTCACAGTTCCTCATCATGTCTAACAGAGTCCAAGACAGTACAGAAATCACCAAGCACTGTAAACAAAGCACAAGACAACACAACCAGCGGTTCTGTGTAGTAGGGAAAGCTCTGCCACTGGCCTGGCCTTCAGTGGGAAGCTCCCAGGAAGTTCTTCCAGATGCTCAGATGTCTATTAAAACTTCCATAGAATCTGAGAATCCGCAGAAACACAAGACAAGTTCCTGGCTGTCAAACAGCTACAGCTCATTGTGTGGGCAGGAGAGAAACCAGTTCAAGCTTCAAAAACAGGAACAAGAAAAGGAACTTGACTAATAGCCAAATGGTACAGTATGCTCAGGCCGTCTCTGCTGTCAGCTGGCCAGCTCACTCATCATTAATCTGTCAGCAAAAGGTAATTAATAACCTCCGTCATTAACCTGACACTGGGAACCAGACCCCTAAACTCGCAAACAAACACACCTGCAGAGTTTTCTTTAGCGCCAAAGAAGAAAAGACCCTTTGAACAAAACCTCACTGTCAAGTGGGGTAAGGAGCATGATTCTGGAGAACAGTGGTAGTGTCCAGAGTCCATCCCCAGCGTTTCTCTGCCTCCAGGGCACTTCCGCTCAACTGTTCACTCTCACCCCCAACTCAGCACACGCCACTGTCTCTCTTCATTTTCCTGCCACTGCCTTGGTGCTGCCTGTAAGTAACTTGTGCTGCTGTCCCTGAAGTACCATTGACAGCCTTCCTCTGTCCTACATCCATGCCGCCAGCGTTGGGCTCCCGCTCTGAAAACGGAATCTCAGGAATCCCTGCATTTCTTCGTCTCTGCAAGAAGTGATGTCTGGAAGTGGTTTCTTTTGGCCATGTCTCTGCCCAACAATCATGGGACACCCCTTCCCAAATTTTCCAAATCGTCTGCCCTACACTGCCTGTTTTATTTCTTGAGAACTCCCAGAATTCCAGCTGCCTCCCGCCCCTGGAACGTCTGTCTCCTCTTAACAATTTTACTACATCTACCTATTGCTTATTACATGGGCCAACCGATGAGCAGATAAAACAGTAAAGGCAGTTAGAGCCTGCCATTTTCTATCTCTCGCAGAGACTCCACCCCATGGAAATGCTTTTCTGCGGCGCCTCCTCAGGTACAATCATCCTGACTTTCCTGAAACAGGGAGTTGGTGGTTCAAGAAGCTCTCTTGCTTTTGGCTGAGCAGACAGACTCTCTTGATTTTCCAAACCAGAAGGGAAAAAAATTGATATTGCTAATGCTACTCCCCCGTTGCTTCTTAGAAATGATTCTCATTCCCTTTAGAATGAATATATCTAGCTCTAGAATTTCCAAGAGATGGATGGTGGATTTGCTGACAGTTGAGTCTCTGGTCCGAATCCAGTGTTCCCTAAACTCTGCTGCTTTCCTAATCGCAGAATGAACCACAAGATGACAGAAAACCAGGGGAGACGCTGACGGCAGAATGGCATAGAAGCATCATCCTGTGCCTCCTGGGGTGGGGGAAGATTTCTACAAACGGCACGCTCAAACCTCTTCTCCCCAACCCTTCCGACAAAAAGCAAGTCACCTATGGAAGCTGCCTTGCTCCTTGCCAACAGCTGACCACCATGGGGAAGTTCAAGAGGGGCGTGAATACCTCCTGGGCCTCCTGCCACCTGGACAGTAGTAAGAGGTTTATGGAGCCAGAGCAGCACTGGGAGGAGACGGCCACGCCTCTTCCATTTGGAGTAGCACAGCACAGGGGAGCTCCCATCCCTGCATTAGCAAGTGGACTGGCTGAGGCGGCCTCTGTCTTTTTCAACACGCCCTAGAGCCCAGGAGAGGATGGTGGAAGCAGGAGGTAGCAATGTCCCCATCCTGTTGAGCTGGAAGGGGAGTGGAGAAGTAAACAAAATCCCCCCTGCACTCACATGTAACCTGAGAAGACAATTCGAAATCCCGTCAGCTAATCAGTGGAATCATGACAATTTTATTGAATATGCGCGCGCGCGCATGTGTGTGTGTGTGTTTGCCTTGCAGTTTTTACTCTCTTTATATGATATATATATACATATACATATATATATATATATATATACTTGGCAATTTTTACTCTATAAAGCACTAAGATCGATTATTTTGTGGGGTTCTTAGAGATAACCTAAACGGGTAAAATGACAGTGGCCATTTACTGAAATGGCCAAGAACACTTTCCAGGTGTTATTTACTTGATTCTGGAAGTACTAAGGTCAGAAAGAGAAGTAACTTCCCCTGAGAGAGACACTAAGGTCTTTCTCATTCTAGAGACTTTTCCTTAACCTTACAAAGGGCATCTTATGTGCAGAGGAGGCAACAGTCCTTACAACTCAATCCCAACAAAGTAAGCATGTGTGCCACACAGGAACCACTTTTCCCAGTTACAGACTCTCCCTGGAGGAGGTACAGATCCACAGGAGAATGCCAGCTTCTTTGTAGGGCAAAGGTCAGCCTCTGTGGGTGGGTGTCTGTCATTTGAATTATACCTGACTCTGCAGCAAAGTGTCTGCAACAGGATGCAAGCAAAGCAAGACGGAGAAGCGACACTAATTCTGGAGCCTTGTCCCAGAGGAGAACACTTTCAGACTGGAAATAATGAGACTAAATGCCATTTAGCATAATGGCTCATGACATTAAAATAAATGTTCAAGTCGTGAGATTCAAGCACACAAGGCAAGAAGTGACTGCAGGAAACAGTAAGGTGCAAACAAATGGTGTCAGCTCGTGAGAGCGGCCTGCCCCTGCTCTTCCAGGCGCATCTGACCTGAGCCGTGGCTAAGGCGTGCTGCTAGCTGTGCAGCTGTGCAGTGGCCTTCTCACACAACCTGTCAGTCACCTGAACAGACAAGGGACTTCGGAGCTGCAGCAGGTTGGGGGTGGGCACACCAGGGTGTACATGTGCTCTTTCTCTCTCTTTTCCTCTGACTACCAAGCGCCCTGGAGTCTCTCCAGCCCCCTCCTCCTTGTTAAGGAGTTCCCTTGCCTTCCTCCCTGTCTCCCTTAGTCCTCTAGCTTCCACCCACAGGATAAGCTGGTAGACCGACCATGGCAAAGCTACCGACATTGCTCAAGTGTTAGTGACAGCATGTCTGGCGTCCGTCTACCCCGAGCTCTGGAAATATACTTAGATACTCACAGATGCCTATTAAATACACCTATTGGATTATTCCATGATTAGAGAAGATCCAAAAGCCACCTGGGAAGCAAAATCTTGGCACCTTAAAGTCACAGAAACACACACGCAAGCCAAAGGATAGCGTTTATGAACGGCATCCACACGTACTACACAGAGCAGGACTCCCTTGCACAGCCGCTGGAAGCCTTACTCACACACAGGCACCTCCCTTTCTGCCTGCTTAGCCCAGGAATCCTACCCACTCTAGGTTGGGGACCACAGCCACCCTCTGAGGAATAAGCAAGCGCAGCTCAGAAAGATAAGTACCAGGGCCCATGACTAGGAGTCTGGGAAAGCCCTTTATTAAACCTCGACTTATGAAAATGGAGATTAAAAAATTAAAAATAAACAAGAACAAAAGCCCCCTAGCTAGATGTTGTCCTACTCTGGCTCCTGAACATGCATTTTCTACACCCACGCCTGATCTAACAGGCCTTCCACCAATTGGTCTCCACGGTTGGCCCTCGAGCGTGCCTTGAAAAGCGTGAAGACTTGACGGTGTAGAAGTCTGTGTTAGGAGGCTTCCCGCAGGCAATCACGGTCTGTAGGGCAAGGAAATTTTCGGGGCTGTACTAGGTGCACAGAACTGTAATTGCAGATAGAAAGTGAGGGGTCCTGGAGTCTGGACCCTGGGCAGGTAGAGGCAGAACCGCTGGCGGAGGTGAGCTGAGTCTGGCAGAAAATAGACCCAGGGTTGTGGGCAGCTTCCTCCTGTTGCTCGGTACTGGGGAGAGGCGGAGGAGGACATTCATTTCTCTCCTAATAAGCAGCCACCTATCCTATTGCTTCCATAACTATTGATTATGAAAAGCTTGCGGCGCCTCTTAAAGGGGAAGACCAGCTCTGCGTGTCGCCGCGACTGCTTTTAGACCCCTCATCCAGGGCCCTCCTCCGCTAGCCACGCCACAGGGTTGGGCTAGGACTTCTGTGCCGGCTTGCCCAGCAGTCTCAAGAACCGCAGACACAAGTGGAGCGAAGAGCCAATAGCTTTGCCCACGGGTCTTTTCTTCCCACCGACTCTGAGGCATGGCCTCACAGCCCCAGGATGGAGGAACCGGCAACACACGGAAAGTTACTTCCAAAGGGTTGCGCCGGTTTCCGCAGAAAACTACAAGGCGTAGATTTCTCGAGCCCCCCGCCCCCCGCACCACCCCAGTAGTAGCCTCAAGGCCGCCGCTGGAGACCCCACCACAGTGTGATCCATGGGTAAATGTCCCTCTTGTCCCTCCGACGCACCTAAGTGCCATAGGGTAGGAGGACGCCCCAAAGCCAGTTCCCAGTTTTGGTCTGAAAGATCTTGGCTGCCGGGGGACCGGCCTCCTGCCCCGCAGCTCCAAGAAATACTCTCAATTTCCTGCACTGGCCTCCCCTCCTCTCCAACCCCAACCCTCCCGGCAGGGTTGCCCCCTCTCTACCTGCAGCAGTCCCAGGCTCGCCCTCGCTCTGCTCTCCAGAATCTGAATCCATACTGTGGGCTTCCGCCCGCGCATCCACCACCGCCCGCCTGCGGGGCGCTGGGGCCGGCGTCCCAGCTCGGGTGGCGGTGGCACACTCGGTATGGGCTGCAAAGAGTCTGGAGCCTGGACGGAGCAGAGTGGGCAGTGTGTGGTCAGACACTAGGGCCAGGGGGCGGCTCCGCAGAGGCCAAGCCTGCTCCTGTGGCCCGCCCGCCGCCCGCCAGTGCCTGCACGCCAGAGTAGTGGGGGGGCGGGGGGGGGACAGGAGGGGGTAGGATGTGAGAGAGGGGGAGGAGGAGTGTCCAGTGCCCCAGGGCTCCTGGCTGGGAGTAAGTAGCCCGGTTCTTCTATACCCAGAGCCGTGGAATGGGAGCCCGGCGAGGCGGTGCGGGTCCTGGAAGTCAGAAGTCCCCCTTCTTTGGGTGTGGCAAAGTTTGCAAAATTCTTCAGTGAAAAAGCGCCTCTGACCATTAAAAATAAGGAGTTATTATTAAGGTTTAGGGTTGAGAGGCTGCACGCGTTTTAGTTCAACTTCACTCCTTAGACACTTGAGTGAAATCTCTGTGTGTCTGTTTCCTCGCGTGGAAAAGTGGGCGAACGGTCTTGCAGGAATATTGTGGGATATATGATGCCGGTTCACTTGTAAGAGAACAAGCAGCGGGCCTTCCGCCTAGTGAGGGAGGGAAAGACTAGTCAGGTAGAGATAACTCCAGCAGCTCTCTTCTCCGTGTGGGCGTGGCCTGTCGAGCTGGTTCTGAGAGCTGGGTGATGGCCCAGCCTGAGTTGGCCTGGAAGACTGGACCCACCCTGGCAATCATGCTCTGTGCCAATTTTTTCTTCCAGCTCAAGAAGCACGAATTGATTTTTAAAACGTTTTCTTTTCTGGGGAGATGGCTAGTAGGTAAGAACGCTTGGTGTTTAAGCACGGAGAACTGAATTTAAAAGCCCCCCGTGGCCCGGACAGGTGCCTGTGACCCCATGGAGGACAGCCACAGGAGGAGTTCTGGGACTTGCTGGCTACCAGCCTAGCGCCAGGTTCAGTTAGAGATCCTGTCTGAAGGGAATAAGATGATAGCGAATGAGGGACACCTGGTGTCCTCCTCTGACCTGGGAGGTGAGGAGGAACCTTTTTCTTGCTGATGGGATTAAATGCAAAGAACTAAACTTTCCCACATTCCCTTTTACTTCCATTTTTTTTTTAAAAAAAATATTATCTAGTCAAGAGACCAAGCCATGGGGGAGACGCTGAGCAAAAACTCTAGTGTTAATTTCTGAGTATACATGTGCTTTCATTGTATTCCTCTATTATAGGCTTAAAATTCACATAACCCCGAGCCTGCTTTTCTTGAGTATAAACTGACCACGGTGGTCACAAACTATTGACCTGAGAGAAAAAAAGTCAGGAAGAGAATGTTGGCTTAGAGGTGCCAGATTCCCAGTGTGTCCTCCGAACACTCATTTCGTCTGAACTATGTATGACCCAGGGATGAAATTGCGTTTTGGAGATGAGAAACACAGTTGCGATTTGGCTGTCGTATAGAAGCAACCCGTGGCCATCCCCATTTTACGATGCAGAATCTGGGTCTCCGGTCCAGGGAGCACAAACGGGAAGAAGGCAAATCGAGGCTGTCTGGAGTGGACAACTGTCTGCTGTGGCCCGCTGTTACAGGCGAGTTTTGGCTTCTCATCTAGCTGGTAGCTACCTCATTTTGTGAGAGGTAGACCTCACAGAACATTATTAAAGCTCTACTTTATGTTCTAGGGGAAAGTTTTCTGGAAGACCAAACTCCTTGGCCTCAATGATAAAAGTTGGATGGAATGAAATGCTCAAAAAAGCCCCTATATAAGAAGTGTGCTCTTGGGCAAATGGTCCAGCCTCTCTGTCTCCTCCTGTATTAGCATTTCCTTCACAGTCCCCTATGAAGGAGGAAAAGTGGTGGGCGTGGAAGTAACTCCCCAATGCTGATGCACTGTTAATGTTTGACAAGGGAAAGAGCATATATTCCTTAGTCTAATGGGTCTCATTTAGAAAAATAAAACCAAAACCCTATTTTTTTTAAATGAAAATCAAAAAGGAATGCAAAATTGGACCCAAGTCAATGCTCAGAAAAGAAATGGCTGGGTCATTTTAAAAGGTTGCTGTGCTAGATCTGATAGCTCATGCTCATAATCCCAACACTGGGAAGCTGAGACAGAACTACTGGCCACAAGTTCAAAACCAGCCTGGGCTGCAGAATGAGTTACAGGTCAGACTGTCCTGTAGGATGAGACCCTGCCTCGAAAAAATAATGAGTCAAGAATT
This sequence comes from Chionomys nivalis, assembly GCF_950005125.1. Classification (NCBI taxonomy): domain Eukaryota; kingdom Metazoa; phylum Chordata; class Mammalia; order Rodentia; family Cricetidae; genus Chionomys; species Chionomys nivalis. The sequence goes on from NC_080089.1 coordinate 53,005,005, forward strand.
CTTAAAAGTTTGCTCTCGCCACTTCTCGGAGGAAAATTGTAACGATGATTTCTCACAACTGAGTACGCTGGGCCAAACGCATTTGGTATGAAGAACATGTGGCTGCTTGTGGAGCATGTCTAAGATTCTGAGTTCAGTCCCCAACACCCTCCCCCCACACACAGTCTCTACATGCCAAGCTGAAATGCAACAACAGGAATATGAGTTGTTCTCTGGGCTTTGCTTCCTTGCGCTTCGTAGGTCTGTTTTTGTTTTTATTTGTTTGTATATGTTTCATGGACAGATGCTGTATGAGAGTTATGTGGATACAATCGTGTCTCACAGCAAAAATTAAACAGAGACTTCTTGTGTTGAGACCAAGAGGAAAGTCCTGGGAGCACATACTCCCGACACTTACCTGCCATCAGGCACCAGACCTCCTCTAAATGCCAGCTTATTGGAGCTCAGAGATAAGTGCTTGTGAGTGCAGAGGAGGAAGAACTGGTGGAAGTGCCCTGGAAAGTGCAGGGGCTAAGTCTTTCCACAGTAATCCCTGTTCAGTTAGCCATTCCCAGCCTATTCTTTCTGCAGAATGAGACAGATGGAGAATGAAATATTGTATGTACGGTTAAACAATGGAAGCGAGAGATCCAAACTAAATAATGTCTCCATTCTGGTTTCCTATGACATGCATTATGTCGTCATGGGACAAGACAAAGGGAACTGATTGCTGGCATTCGAGTGTAAAGAGAAATGCTACATTATCTGTGCCCCCAGATGGAAAAGCAAGTGCCAGAGAAGCCTTTAAAGCAACATCTCATGACCGAGGACAGTGAAATCAAAAATGTGACTTTCTCTTTACAAACCCATCCTGGCATTTTTTTTCCTTAAAAAAATTTTAAAAAATAAAACAGAAAAAACAAAACAAAAAACCTCTTTAGGAGCTGAAAGGGGAAATAGATTTCATTAATGCCTTTGTGTATTTTTAGAAGAATGGCCTCACTCTGCAGACCTGAATCTAGAGTCAGAGAATTGCAATCCGCCTTCTTCGATTTTTCCACAACATCTTCGAAGCCTGGTAACTCTGAAGCCAAGAGAATATCTAACTCTCTTTGGCCATTTCTTAGCAGCGAATAGAATTTTTCACTTTTTAGAGAAACTGTCTATCTGCTGGGAAAAGTATCTTTATCTGTAAGGTGTCAAGAAATAGAAAGTAAAGTGACCCATTTCTTCTAAGGCAATAATACTCTTTTAATCTGAGCCAGGGCTATGACTCATCTGCCTGTCTCCTCTTGTGGGATGCAAAGGGAGTGTCTGCAAACCTCCTGACAGCAGAGGGGAGGGAGCCTTCAAGGAAGGTGGTTTCTAATGCTCCAGCTTCAGATTCAAGTGTGTTTTTCTCTGGGTTGAGGTGGCCTTGACCCAGGAGACGAGGAGTTCTCTAAGCCTCGTTATTGACGAGTTATCTCAAGGTAGACATAAGGTAGCTTCAACCAGAACCATCATGGCTCCATAGGAGCTGATGTTTACAGGTAGTTTTGTATTGTTCTAAGAGGACAAGGAGCTGGAAGACAGCCTTGAAAGAAGGAAGGGGTTTTCCACATTTCTCTCTTTCTAGCAAAAATAGGGTTTTATGATTCCCACCGCTTCTTTCAAATGCAGGGCACTATGACCATGGAAAACAGGAAAATATAAATAAGTAAAAAGGAGGAAAATTAAAAAATCCTCAATAATCGCACAAGTTATAATCCCTGCTAAGATTCTGTGATGGTTGATCAACTTGATACACATTAAAAAAGGAAGCTCAGTTGAGTATTTGCCTCCATGAGACTGGCGTGCGGGTCTGTCTGTGGAGAATTTTCTAGAAACTAATTGATGTAGGAAGAACAAGTCTACTGTGGACTGTACCACCTGTAGGCAGGTGGACAAGGGCTGTATAAGACTCGTAGCTAGACTTGAGCCTGGGAGGAATCCAGCAAGCAGAGTTCCTCCATCGCCACTGCTTCAAGTCCCTAGGTTGCTGAGGTTCCTGCCATGACGATATGATGAAGCAAGCCCTTTCCTCCCGGGGTGTTTTTTTTTGTTACGGTGCTTCTTACAGTAACAGAAAGCAAACTAGAATGTGTATCTTCTGGAACTTTCCCCTTGTTGGCTGTATGGTATTCTGCTTTTGCAGGCTTTGTTTGTTTGGTTTTTAACTGGCAGAAGCCTGGGGTGGGGTCAGGAAATGAGTATCAAGTACTTTCTTCCCAGCTCTCTATCCCCGAATCTTGGCTTTCGCAGCATCTCCAGTCTTGTGTCCTTCCAATGCAGAGTGGCAACGGTTGCCTGCTGCGACAAATGTTCAGATCACCTCGCTAGCCCTCCACTCTTCCATGGCCTGTGCAACCAATTCCCAAAATTGCTCTGTCTCCTTTGAAAGCAGGAAAAATGCTTTCCTAATTTGAATTTATTAGGACCTCATCAGAAGAATATTGGTTCCTGGATAGTCATGGGCAGCGATATTGGGGGAGCCTGGAGCTCCAATTCTTTAGGATTCTTTTGGATTCACACTCTAAACACTGCTGCAGATGTGGAAAATTCTCCTATAGCTAATAATATCACATTTATTCTCACGAAGACCTTATCTGGGGCTGGAGAGATAGCTTAGGAATTAGGGACATGAACTGCTCTTGCAGAGGATCTGAATTTGGTTCTCAGCACTAATACCAGTTGAAGTCCTGGAGAAATCGCGTGTCCAAGTTCTGGGAGTGGTGGGTGAGGTTGGAACCCAGAACTCCTGAGATTTGCTAGACCTCAGCTCCTCATCTGACACTGGCTCCCTCCCCTGGCTATGACTTCAACAACCCTTCTCTATGGTTTATGTTAATCACCCTTCTGATCCGGGGAAGGGAAAACTGAATGCTCTAAATTTTCCCGTTTTAATTTTATTGTAATTATATGACAAACTAGTTCAATAATGCTTACTTGCTAATTATTATACAGAACAAATGTTGCTTGCCAAGCGTTGAGTGGAACCTTTTATTCTTCTCTTCAAAAATTTTATCCTTAGGAAAGCTAAATACGTATTCCAATCTGGAAGGCTTCATTTATGTAAGTCTCCGATTTCATAATGTCTGTGTGGAATGTAGGGGTGGAGAATGGGAAAAGGGTGATCAAGGTCAGCTGGTCTAACCTCGTCACTGTTCAAGGTCTGCCTGTCTAACCTCTTCACTCCAGATGGGAAGAAACACACCTAAAATTATAGAGCGCCTCTCCCAGAGCCAGGGGTAGGTGGGACTAGAACCCAGGTCGCTGGGCTAGTGTAAGATGATTCTCCTTTGTGGCCCCTCCACCTGCCAGCCTTCCTATCCCCTTCCGGCTGGCTTCACATACTCTTTCTCAAATACTGCTCTTGCCCTTCATTTTCTCTCAGCTGCTAGCCTGTTTTCAAAACAGGACTTAACCAACACCTCTTTTCAGGGTCCTTGTCCTTGTCTCTCTCTTCTCCCTCTCTTCTCTTTCCTGGGTTTTTAAACTGTCTGTTCTTCTCTTCAGTCTAGCCTACATGTTCTTTCCCAAATCTTCCCTTGACATTGTCCCTTCATGGATTCCTCCCTTTTGATCCAAGGCCAATCTGTCTGGTTGAAACTCTTCTACTGGAGGAATCTTCTAAGTCCTGGATCTGAACTCTGGTTGCCGTACACCTTGGATCATTCTGAAAAAGGCCGTAAGTTAATATCATAACATTTATGCACAAGCAGGACCTGTGGGGCTGTCTCTACTGTTGCCTGGCTTCTTGGCTGCTGATGTGAATGTCTTCACACCTCAAACATGACTGCAGATGTGGGAAATCCTCCTTTAGCCAAAAATATCACATCTATTCTCATTAAGACATATGATCCAGTGCTGGAGAGATAGATGGCTTAGTAGTTAAGGGCATGCACTGTTCTTGCAGAACATTTGAATTTGGTTCCCAGAATTTATTATCTGGTGACTCAGCCTCCTGTATCTTCAGCTCTAGGTAATCCAATGCCTTCTCATACACCTACAGTTACACACACACACACACACACACACACTTCTCAAAATATATCATCCATGAAATTTCAGTGCTTCAGCGATTTTCTCCTTTGGCTGTTAGTAACAATCTTAGCTGGGTTTCATATCTTTGCCAAGTTTGTGTTATATAGGCATTTACAAGAACAAGGTTAGCAACCTTGTTCAAGTATATTGGCCTTCCCCCGGAGCAGAGCGTATTGACACCATAATTTCTGTTGGCTGGTGTTTTTCTAGCCTTGCAGATTTTGTTTCTTTCCTCAGTGTGGATTTCGTCTCAGGCACTTAACTGTTAGAAGTTAGGAACTCAGTCTGTCTTCTACACCCCTGTAATTCACACACTAATCCCTCTTGATAAGGTTGGAAGACAAGTGTACAGGACACTTGCTTTCTCCTTTCACACAAACGATGCTTCAGCAAAGTTACAAAGAAGGGGAATTGCTGGCAGGAACAAAAGGACAGCTTCTGGAGCCCAAGAACACAATCTGTTGTGTCTTCCTGTCCTCTTGTGTGAAGTAGGGTCAGTGAGATGCAGACGTCCAGTTTCAGCATGGAGCAATCTGTCTTTCTAAAGTCCCCATTGTGACCAAAGGCTTTGCGTTCCCAGACTAGTGATGACAAGGTTTGCTTTCTAATTTTTGTATTATTTCTACATTGGCATCCAAAGTCTTATCAGATTCTAATGCCACTTCTTTCATGAGTCTCTTAATTTTTCTTTTTCCTTCCTATATCCAGCTCTCACAGCTCTTGTCCACGACTTTGAAAAGATGGGCTCTTGTACGTTACCCTAACTGGATTCTAGTGACTCTCCTATCCTAGCCTCTTATGTGACCAGAACTATAGGCTTGAACATTGCCGCACTATGACATTACCGTCGTCACTGACCCTGCTCTCTCCAGCCTTGTTCTAGTCCAGGGACACCAAACTAAAGTCTGATTTTGGCCTAACTTTTATTGAACTGGGTGTAATTCAAGGCCTGCCTGCCTGTCCCAGATCTCTTCAGGTGCCAATTCTGAGAACCACTTTCTCTGTGGGATCCTGAGTCAGCTCTGATAACATTTCTTTCCACTAGATAGTGAGGGAGGAAATGATCTGTTTGTAACCCGGAATGTTTTGTTCCTGGGATCCTTATACATCTTCCAGTCCAACGTTCCCCTCAGGCTCTGCCGGCAAAGAGCCATGAGCCGGTGTAAACCAGTGGGCTCTGCTTTGCCTCAGTTCCACCACTTCCATTGGGCGCTCTCCTGGAAACGTAGGCCTCCTTCTATCTGATACTCTGAGACCTGGCCATTTTTGACCACCTGAAATAGCAGAAAGGAGTCACTACAAACAGCTGGAGAGTTCGCTTAACATAACTACAATTGTGTTTACTTTCACTTTGTTTAAAACATTAACTTGCTTGGCTATTTATTTATTTATTTATTTATTGGAATGGCTCCGATGTTTTTAGACTAATAGTTTTCCTGCAAAGCTATAGCCAAGAGCCATAGGAAAATCAGGAAGAAAGGGTCCCAAGTTACTTGAAAATGTTACCAGTAAGTCTCTTCAGCTCTTCCTCATGGTCTAGTTTTCTTTCTTTACCCCCAAGCTGCGAGGCATGAGAACAAGAAGGTGCAGTAGGCACCAGAGCTGGTGTAATGATTCCTTCCCATGCCCACATGGCCTATCGCCCACTCTCCTTCCTGCAGCCGAGGTGGCTTCCTTCTGACTGAAAGGAACTTCAGGCCTCTGAAAATGGAAGTGAAAGAAGAACCCTAAATAACAGCAGGCAGGATGGAGAACAAGCCTGTGTTCCTCCTCCAGTCCGGCTCTACACAGTCTTCTAGAAGTTCAGGGCAATGAGCTCCAGATGCCCTCAAGGTAAGCAGCCTCCAGCTGTGATTCCCTTCTCATTTCCATCCTGTGAGAGCATACACTGGGGCACACTTCGGGATTACTTCCCCAAAAATATGTTATCAGGTCTTTATTGCAGGGTCTGTTTCTGACAGAGCCTATTCTAACACAAGCTACAAGAACAAAGCCAAGGAATGAGAAAACTCTTAAAAACTAGAGCTGGCAGTGGAAGTGTATTGACACTGAGTCACAGCATATGTAACATACTGAGTAGCAATCATGGCAAAATGTATTTCAGAGAATTCTAGAAGAGGCCTGGGAGTAAGCTCCACATTTTGAAATGCTTTCTGCATACAAGAGTCAAAACAAACTGTGAAATAAATTTTAAGTATCTTAAGGGAGAATTCATTGACTGTCTGGAAGCCTGAGTTTCCTGAAAGACCCCTGCTAACAAGGATTTGCTGGGTTTTCATTTGAATTGAAGTCGCTGCCTTCAAGCTTTAAGCCTCCTGGCTCCAGAAGTTGGGATTTTTATGACTCATGTTCTCATATTAGTTTTTTATTGTAGCCCTTCCTTCCTTGCATAATAGAGTTCTTTTTTTAAAAGTCTGCCTTCCCACAGAAGCCCCCTTTGCCCCTTGGCCATTTTAATGGCTCTTCTTACTCGTCATTATCTCATTCCTGGGCTGTGACGATCAGCTCTGCATGCAGAATCCCAGGGGCCAGGACACTGAAATCTGCACTTCTGTTTTGTTTTCCATCCAAATTGATTATTTTTTTCAGTTTTCATCCAGATGTTTAATATCATGTAAACACAGCTTGAAAGAATTCCTGAAGTGCTTGCAGATGCATGCCAGTGAGATACTTTCCAAATTACATATAATGATACTCTCGGGCTATTTTAATCCATGCCATAATCTCTGCCTAGAATTTTAGCTGTGGGATTAAGACAGAAAGAAAGTGATAAATTCACATGTATGGGTGATTTGTCTATTTGATTACAGACCTTTTGAAAACATTCAGGGATTGACACCCCCCCCCCCCCCAAGTGCTGACATGTCTATGACTATTACCTGCCCCATGAATTCTTACCCGAGTTCGCCCCACCAGTTCTTACCCTGGTTTTTGGCTATGGTCTTAAAAAGTTTTGCAAGGAAACTAATAGTCTAAAAATATTGGGAGTCACCCCCAAAAAATCATATTAAAGTAGTACAGACTAAGTGTCTTAAAATCCAGAAACTTACTTTCTGAAGGCCAGATTTCAAAATTAGAGCGCTGGAATCCAGTTTACTGGGAGGGCATTCCTTTTGTTAGATCAGGGGTGAGAGGGAGGCAGACCTTGTTTGTCCCTGTTGTAAGTGCGTTAATCCAGTCACAGAGGTTCACTCTCGGCAGGCACCATGGTGGGTCCTGTTACCTGGGAACAGGTAGGAGGATCACTGGAGTCCAGGAGTTTAGGCCAGCCTGGGCTACATCGAAAGATATCTCCTAGCTGAGTGGTGGTGGTACACACCTATAATCCCAGCACGTGGGAGGCAGAAGCAGGCGGATCTCTTTAAGTTCAAAGCCAGCATGGTCTACAGAGAGGGAGTTCCAGGACACCCAGGGCTATACAGAGAAACCCTGTCAAAAAAAAAAAAAAAGAAAAAAAAAAGGAAGGAAGGAATAGAAATCTCCTCAAAAACATCCCCACAAAATAAACAAACCAGAGCCAACCAATCCCCCAGGCTATCTCCATTCCTCTCTGCCACCCACTGAACTTCAGAAAACAGGGTCCATCCTCCTGCCGCATCCAACAAACACAGCTCACCACCAAGGATAGACATCACAGCAGTGTAAAAGGATGGAGAAATTCCAAGTAAATGGCCAAGAAGCAAGCAGGCAAAGTAATTTTAATATCTGACAAAATAGCTTCAACCAGAAACTAATCAGAAGAGATAGGGAAGAACATGCATAGTCACCAAAGGAAAAGTCCACCAAGAGGAATCTGCAGTTCTTAACATCTGTGCCCCAAACACAAGGACACCCAAGTTCATAAAAAATACCACTACAGCTTGAACCACATATTGACCCTCACACAGTGACAGTGGGTGACTTCAATACCCCACTCTTGCCAATAGTCCGGTCATCTACACAAAAACCAAATAGAAATGCTAGAGTGATAACGTCACAGATAAAATAGCAAGTAGCTACAGGATATTTCACTCAAATACAAAAGAATATACTTCCTTTTCAGAAACTTGCGGGCCTTTCTCCAAGGTTGATGACATACTTGGACATAGAGAATGTCTCAACAGATAAAAGAAAATTGAAACAACACTCTGCATCCTCTCCGACCACCATGAGTTAAAACTAAGTATTGACAACACAGAAAGCTTACAAACTCATGGAAACGGAACAACTCTCCACTGAATGAAAAAAAATGGATCATGAAAGACTTTCTAGAACTGAATAAAAATGAATGTACAACAAACCATACCAGTATAATAAAAGCTTTTAAGACATCAAAGAAATAAATTGAAGAAGATAATAGATGGAAAAATCTCCCATGCACATGGACTGGTAAGATGAATTTAGTAAAAAATGACCATCCTTCTAAAAGTGATCTACAGAGTGAATGCAATCCCCATCAAAATTCCAACACAACCCTTCACAGAAATCACAGGACAATCTTAGGGTTCACATGGAAAGAAAAAAAAACCAAAATAGTTAAAACAAGCCTGGATAATAAAAGAACTGCTGGGGACATCACCAGCCTTGATTGTTGTACGACAAAGCTTCTGTACTGCAAGGGACACCATCATTTGGACAAAGTGGTAGGCTACAGCACGGGCAAAGGTTTTACCACTTTCACATCTGACGGGGTGTTAGTATCTAAAATGTAAAAGAACTTAAAAATGGCATCAAGAACTAAACAGAGAGTTCTCAAAAAATGAAACACAAATGACACTGAGAAACATTTAAAATGTTCAACATCCTTAGTCATCAGAGGAAGACATATTAAAACCATTTTTAAAATTTCATCTTGCAACAGTCAGAATGGTCATAATCAATGAAACAAATGACAGCTCATGCTGGTGCAGATGTGGGGGTAGGGGAGCGCTTATTCATTGCTGGTAGAAGCATAAACTTATATAGCCACTGTGGAAATCAGTGCAGAGACTCCCCAGGAATATAGGAATAGATCTACCTCAAGATCCAGCTATAGCACTCCTGGACTTATACCTGAAGGACTATACTCTACCACAGAAACATTTGCTCACCCACATTATGGCTGCTCTAGTCATAACAGCCAGAAATTGGAGCAACCTAGATAGCTGCCAATGGGAGAATGGATAATGAAAATGTGGAGCATTTACACAATGGAATATCATTCAGCTGTTAAGAAAAAATGAAATTATAAAATTCACAGGAAAATGGATGGAGCTAGAAAAAATCCAGACCCCAAAATAAAATATTGCATTTTTCTTTTATAGGTATTTGTTAGTTTTTAAGCCTTCACTATTCATGCTTCAATCCATATAACAATAGATATTAGGTACCTCGTCAGGGACTAGAGAGTAGAAGAGGCTCTCCCAAGGAAGGGGATATACTGTTATGAAGAGGTAAGAGAGAAACTGAACTGGAGGACCAAATGGAGAGGGATGTAGAGAGAGGGAATGTGGGGATGGCTAACTAGCAGGAAGGGACATTTTTGTGGGCCGTATGGAAACCTCCTACTGTAGAAGATTCCTAAAGTATATGCACTTATGAAAACATCTAATGGAATCATCAAATAATGGGGAGACGATGCCCTAGCTAAACTTCTTACCCATCAACTGACACCTCCAGTGACAGGAATGGATTACATGTTGTTGAGTTGTTGACTAAAGGGTCCCATGGAAACCCAAACATCTCAACTACTGCCAGAGCTATTGGTCACACTCTATAAACTGATGGTAAGGTCCTATTGCTGAAGACAGTGCTTATATATCTCATTGAACACAGAGAAGTCCAGCTGGTGTCTGACTAGAGCCTTCACTCCTACCAACTAATGCTCATGGTCCTGGAAGATACTCTGCATGCCACCAAAGGAGAAAGGTAGCCATCAACCCAGGTACAGATCTGTGATCTACAACTGTGATCTGCCTATGAGATGTGCTCGTATAAGTAGTGATACCAATATGGCAAGTGTAATAAGCCACTATCTAATTAGACTTAAGGCCCATGAGATATAGCCCATGCCTGACATTGGTAGAATGGCCAAGAACCTGAGACTGTATAGATCATGGGCCTCATAGGAAACTAACTACTACTGTTCTATTAAAGGAACGCAGTAATAGAGTGACTCCTGATGACACTCTGCTATTCCCACAGATCAGTGCCACACTCCGCCGTCATCAGAGAAAGGTTTTCCTTCAGTAGATTGGAACTAAAACAGAGACCCACAGTGTGCAGAGAGTGAGAGACTTTGGTGCGCACCCTGTCCTAATCACGATGTCTTTATCCTACTCCTCCCTTCAGTACTCAAGACTCTATGCTGAAGAGGAAGTGGAAAGATTTTAGAGCTAGAGGTGATGGATGTCTCCAAGGAAACTGTCTTTCACACAGCAGGACCAATGCACATATGAACTCTGGAAGACATGGCAGCATGGACAAAGCCTGCAGTGTCTCCATACTGTGAAGAAGTGGACATAGGGCATCACCCCTATGTCCATGCATAACCAAGATCATCTCTGCAGCTGATACCTGTTGGTAATAATAATAATAATAATAATAATAATAATAATTGGTTTTCTCCAATGGAGTCACAGCAGGCACATTAACGACACTTCGGTATGGGCTCCACGCCCAGGAGTGGTTAGCCAACACAAAATGAACTCACTGGTATTTTTGGAAGTGGACAGGGACTCTTGTGATGGAGTCATCTCTGCATCACATGATGTGGAGTGTGAGCATCCTACAGCAGAAGGGGGACAGATGTTGGACCAGATCTTCTCTAGGTTTCCTTCCCTCTCCCAAAAACTCTGCCAATGTCTTTTCCTAACATTTCTTTTGTTGCTTTGCTGTAAAATAGGTGTCAAGATGCTGAAAATTCAAATAGGAGAGGAATCTCAGGGAAATTATGTTACTAGGAAACCAGAAAGCCTTGGCATTCATTCAGGAGAATGTATTCTGCTGCCATATACCTCTCCTGAAGTCCTGCCAAGCCAAATTCTTTATCTGGGGACAGTCTTCGGAGCTGGTTTCCCTGCCCAAAGGGCCAAGGCTCAACACTTCTCAGTATCAAAGCTACTGGTTGGCAATTTTTTGTCCTGTTCTTTTGGGTACTAAAGAATAAGGCAGAATGTTTAGCGTGCTTATTCTTCTAAACAAAAGGATGAACTTATTTGGAATCTTTGGAGTTCTGTTGCTTAAATATATAAAATGTGTAGTCAAAGTTTCTCAACCTTAGCGTGATAGCATCATGAAAACATAGCTCTTTGTCATGGGGCTGCCCTGTGCTCTGTAGGCTGTTCTAGAGCATCTTTGGACTCTAGTTACTAGACTCTAGGGGTAGCTCGCAGTTTAGACAACCAAAGATGTCTAAGTAAAAACACTGGGAGTAAATCATCTCGGTGTTCCTAACCCAAGAAGCAGTCAAGCGGTGTCAGGAGTCCACCTTTTCTGATCTTATCACCTGACGTAGGAGTTAAGGGCCCCATATAACTAATATCAAAGACCAGAAGCCAACTGACCTTTGTTCAAATTCTGAGTTTCTTATCTCTAACTCATTTACTTCTCTAAGCTTTAGTTTCTCTCTCTGTGAAATGGGACAATGATAACTCCACATACTGGTCAAGAGAATAAAATCAGATAACACTGGTTTATCACAGGGCTACTTAAGAGTGCCATCCATGTGACTTATTACTATTATTAACCCTGTCCCCAGCTGGGCTGGGAAAGGTTATTTAGTCCTTGGCATACAATCTAACCCGAAGGCGTTCTGTATTGAACACATAGACTAACTACTATAACTCACAACTCTGAGGCTTGAAGACTGAAAACAATGGTTTATTTTCACCCACCTAACGGCCCAGGTGTTTCTAGTGGAGCAACTGTCCTGGGGAGCTCTTCTCCAAGCAGACTTGGGGACCTGTGCTCCTGTCTGGTAGCTCTGCCACATCTTTCCTTAAGTACGAATGCTCTAAAGGCTTCACGAAACTGAGAAGTGATCCTACTTCCACACTGCCTTGGCGATTCCAAGTGATGGTTAACCTGTCTTGATTATCTACAGTAAAGAAATGTTTAATGCAGTGCGTTTTGATCAATCAATTTTCAATTTTGATTTTTTTGCCCTATCAGCTATTAAAATACAATGGAATGTGCTTTCTGTGGGACATGTGAGTATTGGTTTGGGACAGAAAAATGACATAATCAGACTATTCCAGGAAGGTCTCTGGTGACAGTTTGAGGGCTAGTTTGTAGAGCTGAACAATTAGACCAAGGATGAAGAGCTTATTGTCACACTCTAAGCAAGTGAAGATCTGGGCTGGGCAGGAGCAAGTCAGTAAATATATGCAGTTTTCATTTGTTAATTATTTCTCCATAATAGGACCAAAAATGGGGAGTTTAAAGGAGGTGGGCTCAGTGGCAGAGTGTTTTGTTGACAAGTTCGAGTCACGAGTTTAGTCCCTAGAACTGCAAAAACAATAACAGAGACAAGAAGCATTAGGGAACAGGACTTTTAATGGCCAGGGAAGTGAAAGTGTGGGTATTGTCAGCTGGTGTGACAGGAGAGATTAGCTGGGATGCTGAAAGAGGAAGCCTGGAGGTTTGGAGGAAGCTGCGGAGGTTGGTAGGTGAGATCATCCAGGGACCGACTTGAAAAAGGAGAACAGGAAAAGCAGCTCAGGGTGAATCCCAGAGAGCAGCCCACCTGGGAGGCTTTGGAAAAGAGCATGAGAAGAGAGAAGGGTCCAGATAGGTACCTGACCCAGAAGTTGGGGAACAGGGTATGACAGGGGACATGGCACATGGCAGATGCTGCACAAGTCTTTGAGGGGTCAAATAAAAAAAAGCTACTGTTAGAAACACTGTAGCAGCACTTCTCAACCTGTGGGTTAAGATCCCCGGAGGGGCAGGGCGTTGAACAACTGTCTCACAGGGGACATCTAAGACCATTGAAAACACAGATGCTTACATTACAGTTCACAACAGTAGCAAAATTACAGTTATGAAGTAACAATGATAATAATTGTATGGTTGGAGTTGCCACAACCTGGGGAACTGTATTGACGGGCTGAACCTTAGGAAGGCTGAGAGCCACTGTGCTATAAGATGAGAGTCATCATCTCAAGGCTCAGAGGACTTGAAGGCAGCAAGGCAGACACGGTGCTGGGAGTTTTAGCTGGATGGACTGGGAAGGACTTGAGAGTAAAGGGTTTTGGAGCACTCTACAGGGGAGGTCGGGGGTCTGGTTGGAGGGAAACCAAGTGTCTGAGGAGAGAGGCCTGGGAATGGAAGGAGGAGACCCTGTCCATTGGGAGGTGGGCAGCAGACTGTGTAGGGAGCCATGCAGAGCCATGGGAGGTGCGCTGGGAAAAGGCAGGAGGCTTTCTTCCCAGGGTGTAGGCAGTGAAGGAAATGGAGAAGGTGGAAGAAACGTGTATGAACGGAAACTCTGAGGGGATGCCACGAAGCTGCCAAAACTCATACATTTATGTATGGTTACTTGTGTATGTGTGTATGTATGTGTTTGTATATATGTATGTGTGTATGCACGTGAATGTGTGTTTAGTGTGTGTGTGTGTGTGCGCGTGTGTGTACATAGTGCTATCATAATGAAAACCATCTGGTGCCACTTTGTATCAGAGACTCCGGAAACTTCAAGGCTTGAACAGACCATGAAGATCAAGCAGTTACAACGCTGTATTTCCCAACACAGGACAAGAAATTTCTAGAGGTTAGTTAGGTCATCTGCGTCAATTGCAGTTAGCCAGTGGGTTGGGTAGCAGAGCCAGGGAAACATAAGTTCCCTTAATGCTTTGTCTGCCGCTTCTCCCCCTGACAAATTGGAGTGGTTTTCCTTCCTATTCTCTTAGCATAGAAAGAAAAGTAGCAGTTTGCCATGCAGATCTGGGAAAGGATTGTCATAAGGAATTTAATCCATGCTTAGGACCCTTTTCTTCACACTGTCAGAGGAATTATCAAAAGAAAATTATTGGACAGAACTAGCCGTGTATTATAGCTTCCAAGCCCATAAGCACAGATGTCCACTGGCAAAACTGAAATAAAATTGAAATGAATTAAAACTTGTTTTGTTTTTCATTCCTGGGGATAAAAAATTCTTGCTACACATAAGTGTTCTGGTTCGGTCTCCTCCCCCTTATTACTAAACAAAGGCAGAGCACAACAAAAATAGAAACGAGCGCAGGGGTCTGCTCCCGCTCCCATTTCTTCCTCCGGATGACAATGCCATTTTTTTTTTTTTGTCAAATCACATCATGGAATATCTATCACAGCACTGTCTCTGTAGAGGCCTCAAAGAAACTGAAGTGTGTGGAGGGATGGCCACACGAGAGCCCATATTTTTGGGTCCTTTCAGGCCCAAGTTGGTGATGGAGGAAGTCATTAAGCCCATTAGAGAATGAACAAGATGAGAAGCTCTGTCTTCTGGTGGTTAGGGCTATGGGTGGGAAGCAAGACATTCTTGGTTCCAATCCCACCCCTTACATCAGCTTATAATAGCAGGTTTACTTTTGGAAAGATATTTAGTTGGTAAAACAAACTAGTACCAACTAGTCCCACACTTCAGGAATTTTGAAGGTCACCATAGAAGAGTAGCAAATCCAAGTGTGTGGCTTCATCGATATTAACTGGACCATTTATGTCACATGACAAAGACTCCTTGACCAAACTTCTGGCAAGCTCTTCTGAGCCTCTTTTCAATGGTCTTGACTTTGAGTTTCCATGTCTGTGTCCGTCCTTGCCAACTCTAGAGAGAAACTCAGTCAACCTTAAGAGAGTGCCTCATCCTTGACATCTGGTCACCTGGTCTACCCTCAGCCAGAGCCCTTCTGAGTTGGCTTAGCAAGAGGCCACCTCCCACTGCCTTTTCCTCTTAGTAATTTTCCGTATCCACTAGTCCCCATCTCAGCTTCTTGGCTCTAAGTTACCACTAGTCCCTGTGTTTGGAGCTGAACTCCAGGCCCCCGTGTTTCCTATCACAGCCCTGAATAAAATCTTTTTTAGTGTTTTAATAAGCATGAGGGTTATACTTTCTTCAACAAGAATAGAGGAGAGTTAATGAGGCCACCATAGGAATATTCTCTCAGTAGGATGAGAATAAAGTAGAAAACGGGTGTGAGAAATTGGGGCTGACTGCTTGCAGGGTACCTGCGTCCTGGCTGGGCCCTCTGTGGCAAGCCTTTCACTCCGGCTCTGCGGGTTCAGAACATTGATTCATCAGAGCCTCCGGGAGGCAAGCAAGTGCAGGAATGTGAGGCCCTAGCTCACAAAGACTCCTGTTTCACATCATCTTACATTCGTGTTATTCTCAGTAGCTTTAGGACCTTGGTCCTATAACTTTTAGTTGGTTGGTTTTGATATGAAAATCAGGGATAACAAAGACTTTCTTTAGATGTTCTGATCTACTATATGCTGAAGAGCCTGGAATGGTTAAGATGCCAATAAACAGACCCTTTTCATTAGAGAGATTCCCTAAGAGATTGGATGGAACCAAACCCATAGAGCCCTGGCTGTAAACTAAGATGTGAGTTTTCACTTCACGGGAGTGAAAAACATTACACCTACCTAAGACCCATGGCTGTGCTCCAGGCTTGGCTTCCCCTCTCATCTTCTGGGACAGTGCATCAATAACATGAAGGCTACAAAAGCCTTAAGAGCATGCTCACAAGGGTGGCACAGTTGCTGGCACCCTGCTCCTCCATGCTCATTGTACACTCCTGCAGGCTGCCCTCTGCGGATACCTGGCCACCCTCAGCCAGGTGCTGCAATCATTCTGGCCAGTGGAATACCTTCAGATCACACACAGAGAACAATATGGAAATCTCTGGGGAAAAAAAAAAAAAACAAAAAAAACCACTCCTAGCAACAGCCTCCAATCAGCCAATCCCAGATTAGACCAACTCTATGACACATGCTCTGCCATCTCCTAGGGCACTAACAGTAGAACTGAGCTCAAACGTTGAGGGACTCTTGCATGACACCTCACTCTCCACTCCCTGTTCTCCTCTCCCGTCTCATTCCAGCTCAGGAGTCGCTTGCTCTTTTTCCAAGAGTATCCTTGGCCCTGGGCCTCAGAGACTCAGTGACCTCACTAAGAGAGTCCTCAGCCATGAGGCAACTAAGTACCTGAGCTGGAGGTACATTTCCAAATGGAAATGATGTCAAGAGGCCACACTGATTTGTTCAGATTCACGAAGAAGTGGCATTGGCTCAGAAACGAGTTCTCCTCATTTATTAGTCTACCTAATGAATGGATATTTATCATCTCCGTGCCAGCTCTGCAGTGATCCCCAGATGCTGCAGAAACCAGCTCTGAAGGAACGGCCTGGAATCCTACCTTTGCCATTGGAGCACAAGGTTCCTTTTCTTACCCGCTCTTTCTGATTGTGGCAGAATACCCCTTATTTTTTGAAATCTGTTACCCAGAAGAGCAATCAGAAGAGGTCATAGCACGTGGAGGTCATCCTCAGGTGCCCTCCCCCATCCCTAGGTCTCCTTGGGGATCTGCTCCTTGCTCCTCCCAGGAGCTGGTCTCAGTCATGTCCACTGCTTGCTGGGGTGCAAGCCTTGGTCTCCCTTCCAGGTTGTCTGCTTGCTTCTTCTTTCTCAGCCACATCTGCATTTCTAGAATTTGTCATTCACATCCATAGCCTCCATTTTCCTTGTTTTGCCAGCTTACTCCTGCAAGTTCCTGAACCCTGACCCTTCAGAGGCTTTGACAGCTCATCCAAGACTGCACAGGAATCGCAGCAGAATTCAGAAAGATTCACTCAGGGAAGGAGAGGCCTTCTTTTTCTGAAAACTTATCTGAAATATCTCCTGTCCTGTATGCATCCCTGACCTTTGAACTGTTACAATGAATCCTATTGCTTACTATATTGCTTTTGCATGCAGTTCTATCTTTGTATCATTTCCTTTCCAAAGGACACACTTGGTTTCCCAGGTTTATTTTCTGTCCACCAGGGAGACCCAAGTTCCCATTTCAGTCTCATTCCTCAACAGTGCTGTGGTTTGGGGCAAATTGCAGAATTAGCATCTTTGTACATCAATTTCTCTTGGCTTTCTGTAAAATAGGAAACTTTCCCACTTCACTGGTTTGAGTAAAACTATGTATCACATATGCAATAAATATTAATGTTTTTCTCCTTTGCCTACTCTGAGGCTCTCTCATAAAATGGGGCACCCATCTACTTTTTTCCCATTGCTGTTGCCCACCTTTTATGTTGAAACTAGGGTGCTGGCAATAAGGCTACTGTTGGGAAGCAACACTGGGCATCTGTCAGGTAGGGAATAGTGCTGAGGGGTTCCACAGGAACCAAAGAGACCCGGTAAAGAGAAAGACCTCTCTCTCTTTTTCTGTGTAGCCTGGTCTCTGGGGAACGTCTAGCCTAACTCGAAGAGCAGACATTTATGGCTTCTCCGTAGACCTCAGTGGCATATGCTCTCCACCTTGGGCTATGAGGAGGCCAAACAATAATTGTCACATGAACAATACCCAGAACTGAATTCAGTCTCTGCTACTGACTCTTCAGAAAGCTTTGGGAAGCAGCTGACCACCTCTTCAACAAATTCTGTGACGCCCAGACCTTGCTCTCAGCTGCCTCATCAGGGTAGCAGGACTTTGTGTCAGTTTCGTATGGCCCCGAGGGTGACCTGGCTCCAGAGTCAAGGATGTCAGCCTGACCCTGACTCATGCAGGCCCTGAGTTTAGAACTCAGAGCCAGACAGTTCTAGAGATGGAAAGGAGGAGGTTCCAGTGAATTACTGAAGAGCAGCTGCATGAGCTCAGTAGCCTGGTGCCACCATTCATCAAAACTGCCATCAAGGGAGCCTGGGAGCTAGCCCAGAAGAAACTGTAGAATGCAATGTTCTCTTAGGTCCACAATTTATAAATTACTTAAATCAGGTTTATGCAGCACCGTGTTTAAATCTTGAATATTTTTAATGTTTTTTTCTTGTTTACTGCTTCACCTAGGAATTATGGGAGACATTTGTCAAATATTTTATGATTCTGGGGTCTATTTCTCTTTATTCTGTCAAGTTTGGCTTTGCACTTGTGGAATTGTGTGTGTTTTCTGTGGAGTCAGATTTAGAATTATTACATCTCCTGGTGTAGTGATTTTTACTGAAATAGAGTTTCCCTTTCATCCCTGATGCTCCTTGCCTCAGAGTCGAACTTGTCTGACATCAGCTCAGCCCCAGTGTGATGTGGGAGTGTCATATATCAATCTGTTGATTTCATTGGTTAAGTAACAAACTGTTTGGCCCTCATAGGTTAAAACATAGGTGGGTGGAGTAAACAGAACAGAATGCTGGGAGGAAGAGGAAGTGAGCTCAGACTTGACAGCTCTGCTCTCTGGAGCAGACGCCATGCTCCCCTCTCCCCGGCAGACGCAATAAAGCTCCAACCCAGGATGGACGTAGGCTAGAATCTTCCCGGTAAGCACACCTTCGGGTGCTACACGCATGAATAGAAATGGGCCAAGCAGTGTTTAAAAGAATACAATGCGTGTGTTGTTATTTTGGGTATAAAGCTAACCATGCGGGAGCTGGGCTGTGGGAAGAGGCCCGCAGCTCTCTCAACACCAGTGTGTCCCTGGGTTTGTATTTAGGGCTCACTTGGATGATATGGAAACTGATTTTAATAAGCATGGACTTTGTGTAACTTTGCCTTTAACTGATATATCAGGGCCATTTGCATCCAATAAAATACCGATACACTGAGTTTGCTTCTACCCACATACTTACCCCTCTGTTTCGTTCCACCTGGTCTGTATTCCTTTTTCTCTTCTTTTTGTTTAAAATCACATTTATTAGTCACATAAATATTTTGAGAACAACTATCTACCGCCCCTTCTGAAACCTCAGCAAAATTTATCACAGGTTTTAATAAACTACTACAAGTAACTAAGAGGAAAATGAGTTTTAAAAACACAAAAAAGGTAAGTAACCAGATGTGGACCACTGACAGGGTGACTTACGTTTTTAAGACTGAGCCACTGATTTGCAACTTTTATTAAAATAAATTTCACCTATAAATGCAAGATTATTGATGGTGTGATCACGATTTGTTTGAATAACAGTTGAATTTTTACATTAAAAAGTAACAAAGTTTCGGGCTGGAGAGATGGCTCAGAGGTTAAGAGCATTGCCTGCTCTTCCAAAGGTCCTGAGTTCAATTCCCAGCAACCACATGGTGGCTCACAACCATCTGTAATGAGGTCTGGTGCCCTCTTCTGGCCTGCAGACATACACGCAGACAGAATATTGTATACATAATAAATAAATAAATAAATATAAAAAAATAACAAAGTTTCAACTAAGGGACAAATATAACATCATATTCATTTACGTCAGTGCCACGGTCCAAAATACATTTTCCTCTTGCTTCTAATCCTCTTGCTGCACAGCAGGGGCTTCCAGTGGGAGCTAGCATCCGTCTGCTCTTGATGAAGACAACAGTAGACAGATGTTGCCTGATGTCTGGGTAATGCTGGACGTAGCGGAACCAGTGGGGCGCGTTAGGAGAGTTCTCCTTTCCTTGGACTGTCAGGTCAACTACAAAGTGACAGAGCCCATAGTACAGTAGGGCACCCGCCACGGTAACAGTGTCTCCTGCAAGGTAGGCTTTGTCTTCAGACAGGAATTAAGATCTTTTGGCAAGGTGTGTGTTCTTCTTTACTGGAGTGTCCGTCTGTCCTAGTGATCCTGCTCTCTCGCCACAGCTGTGAGGCTCCCCGGCAAGGGTTCTTCATTGGTGTGCTTGACTAGATGGGTCGCGGTGGTAGTTAATGTCGTTAGACTTGGGACATTGTTTGTAGAACTGGAATCTGCGGCTTGCTCTGGGCACTGTACTTGTTCCCCAGCCTCAGTCCCAGGGACTTTTCCAATGACTCAGCTCCATGGTCACTGCCATCTTCTCCCCCTTTTCTCTTCTTGCTTCCTTTCAGATAACTCATATTATTTTTTGTAATTTTAGACTTCATTAAAGTGAAATTTGCATAACATAAACCAGGCCATTTCAAAATGAAAAATCCAGTGTTGTTTGGTACTTTCCCTACGTTGTATGACTAATACGTCTGTCTAGTTTCGAGCCATTTTCATTATTCCATAAGATGTCATATCCACCTCTTTTTGAGGATTGAAAATGGATCAAAGGGCCTTGTGAGTGCTCTACCACTGAGCCACATCCCCGGCTCTTTGTGTAAGATAAAGCCTCACTATGTTGCTCAGGCTGGCCTCAAACCCACCTTCTTGCTTCAGTCTTCGGAATGCTGGTACCACACACGCAGACCACCATACCCCGCTTCCCTTGGGGCAGTTGCTTCTCAACTACCCAAGAGGATTCCCAAGAATCTACTTGCCTGTCTCTGGTAACCACAGATCTATATTGTTTCTATAGATTATGAATAGATCAAGCTTTTTTTAAATTGCTTCTCTGCCAGCTGGTTAATTATTCATCATTTTACTTCTCTTTTAGTGATTACCTCAGAGGCTAGCAATGCACACTCCTAACTTCTTAGATTTTTACGTAAAGCACTGTATTGCTTCCAGGGCAAGGAAACTCCTTAAGAACATTCACCTTGTATTGTCTCCCTCAGAACCTGTGAAGATGACAGAAGCCAAGGCTAGCTGCTAGACTGTTGGCACCATATTCTCCTTGGCTTCTTGTCTACTCAAATCAGCAACTATATTGTAGAGGAAGGTGCCCACAGACTGCCCAGTGCCCACCAACACGCTCCCTTCTCTCCATGACTTCGTCTCTTTGGTGCCTTTTAACTTGATGGTTTTGACGGCCTTTTGATCTTGTCTAGCCTTTTCAGGTGCCTATGAGGCTGCTCTTCAATAAACCACTCTGCCACCGTTGAGGGCAGAGTTCAATGCCTTCGTTTTGCAGCAAGGACACAGGAGCCTTGAGGGAGAAGTCAGTGGTCTAATTTTGCTGCTAATTAAGGCAGGCTGGATTTAGAACCCTGGCCTCCTGGTGCCCATTTCTGTGCTGTCTACCACAGCAGACTGGGCAACAAAGCAGTCTTACTCCATCAAACTTCAGATGAGCCATTGCTTGCTCCTTTAAGAATGATTTCTTTTGGAATTGCTCTATTTCTTAGCACTGGGCAAATAAGGTTTTTTTCTTTCTTTTTCTTTTTGCCATCAAGATCTTCTCTTTGAAGTTTCAGCCGTTTTATTTTGATTTGATAACTGTAGTTTTCTTTGGCTTTATCCTATTTTGATCATATAGCTCCATGAATCTAAGCCAGTGTTTCTCAACCTTTGGGTCACCAATCCCACAGGGGTCACATGTCAGATATCCTGCCTATTAGATATTTGCATTATGATTCATAACAGCAGCAAAACCCCCACAGGGGTTACATACCAGATATCCTGAATATTAGATATTTACATTATGATTCATAACATCAGAAAATTACAGATATGAAGTAGCAGCAAAAATAATTTTATGTTTGGGGGGCTGGTCTCCATAACATGAGGAACTGTATTAAAGGGCCGCAGCTTTAGGAAGGTTGAAAACCACTGATAAACTTTGAGGGTTTTTGACAGTTTTGTGATATTATTGCTTGAATTATAGCACTCACTTTGTGCTCCTCATCTTATCGCTGAGTGTTATTTGCAGGTGTAAACCCTTAGGAATTATGCAGTCTTGACGGGTGCATCAGAGGTAGGCAAGGATATAGTAGAAGAAATGGGTATAGCTGTGTGTTAAAGACACACAGAATGAGAGAAGCCTAAATCAAACGCCTTATTATCTTTACTTAACACACAAGAGGGAGGCACCCAGGTTTGCGGTACCATCCTTTCCTCTTTGGGAACCAACTGACCTCATCTGCTGGAACCTATGTGGCTTACGGCTGTAACTTGACTCAAATCAGCAGGGTGGGCAGAGGGAAGAACTGCTCATAACCCCTCCCTTCAGGGTCTTCCTAGACAACTATGTCCCATTGAATGGATTTGTTCATGATCTCAAGGGAGACTGGGAAATGTATTCTTCATTCTGGGATACCGCTTCTTGGGCTGACATTTAGACGTTCTATTATTGTGGGGGGGAAGTTAGTAAATGCTGAAGGACAATTAGCAGTCTACCAAAATAGTTATTGTAAAAGGCAATAGGTTATAAACCAAGGCCTTGGAAAAAGAAATTGGAAAAATGTGACAAAGACTGGGCATTGAAGGGCGAATACGAGTTCAGTCAAAGATCATCCAGGGTCAAACGCCCCTGCCAGGCTCCTGCCCGAAATGTTCTTTCACTCAACTCACATTTGCTGCCGCCTGGGAGTTTACAGTGGAGATATTGCTTAATAGAACTGATTTCTAAAGCAGAGACAGGAGGATTTTACACTGGAGAATGAGAGCAAGGAATGGGAAGAGCCATTGTTTTACTATGTAGGAGGAAAGGATGCAAACCACTGTGGATAAACCAAGAGTTCAGGTAGAAGCGTGTGTGCCAACTTAAACCCACTCTCCAGGCAGCTGGGAGAAAGTATAGGTAGATGTGAGGATTGGAGATGTGGGTTTGGGGTTAGACTTTATGCTATGATGGGTAAAACTGTCGGAACAGGTACTTGCCTCAAGAAGACATCTGTAGAGCAAATAGCCCAGGTAAGGACTGACGTCAGTAGGGGGAGGAAAACTAGCAAACTGATGTGACATCTGTTCAGGCCCAGCAGTCCCCAAAGGACTTCCCAGCCTCATCTCTCCGTCCCTGGCCACACCACCCTTCTGTGATTTGCTCTTCCCTTAACTCTCGGTAACCCTCCCTGGTCACTAAATGTTCATTACCTAGATTACTGCACTTGGTAATATTCAGCTTAACTTTCATTATACAAGCAATACACAGTCACATTTTTAAATATTAGAAAACAGAGTCAAACAAGAACATTAAGATCACATGTGATTCCTTCACCTGAACTAGTGTTTTGGTCAAGATATGTCCAGACTCGTACCTATGTGTCTCCCTTCCTGATAATATTCCTGAGCTCACTCTATGCCTCTCACCTGCCTACGACACACACCTGAATCTTATTAAGCCTTACAGCAATGTGTTAGGCAGGACTCGTCATCTCCGAAGAAGCAGAGCAGAGAGATGTTTACAAACCTACCCCATCATTCAGGCACTGATATCCTAATATATGTATGCATTTTTAACCTTTGATTATAAAAGTTTTAACTATAGACACTGGAGAAGAAACACTAGCAAGAGAGCACACACCTAGCTCCAGGGGCCATCAGCTCACGGTCAGCCCCCTTGAACTTGTTCTGCTTGCCAGGCTGGACCCTGATTATTATTCTAAAGCAAACTGTGAACTCCATGCCACCCCGGCCACAGCACCTGTGTCTCCAGTAAGACCTTGCTTAAAGCATATGCCATCCAAATGAACAAATCCTACATGATACACTTGGTACCAGTACTCAGTCTCAGCTATGAATTCATGCACGGTTTATTTGACTTGGGACCGCACATGCTCCCTGGGAGCAAGAAGTCACAGTGAGACTGTGCTCCCTGGCAGCCTGTCCTCTTTGCAAACGCTCAACCTACCATATGAGCTAGAGAACCTCTGTGACTCATTATATATCTGTTCATAACATTTTGTAGATTTGAGGGGTTACCTTAAGCAGGCAAATTAAGATATTAATTTGTAATTTTCTTTACTAAGGACTCAGTAAAAGGCATTTTCATGCTCTATCCTTTCTGGCATCTATTTCTCTTATGACCTGCAGGGCTCTTTTGATCTCTAATGAGGTTCTATTCTATTTCTGTTTCATGCTCAGCTGGTCTGAGATCATAAGTGGATCCTTATAATGCTTTTAATCCATCTACATGTTCACCCATCAAATTAACTGAGTACCAATTATTTGACAGAGAGTGTAACTGACAGATATGGTCCCTATGTCTATGGATTTATAGTCTAGAAGAGAGAGAAAGAAAAAATATAGTCAGACAACTAATTAGAACAACTTTGAGTCATGATAAGTTGCATATAAAAGCAAAGAAGGAACAGATACAGAAAACCATGGTAGAAACTGCCTTCAAAACCCTTTAGAAACAATGTGCTTTTACTTGTTTGAAGTTTCTCTTAAAGCAGCCTCTATGGCTGGTGTTTAGAAGCAACTGCACCTTTCAAAATGATTTTGGTAACTGGTTCCTGCTAGCTACTTATTACATCCTGGATGGGTTTATTGTTGTTGTTGTTGTTTTTACTTATTTGTGACTCTGCAGTTTTCCTTCAACGTCTCCGTAGTTCAAACACTCCCTGTCTGATGACTCAGGTGGTGGTACTGGGGCCTTTGCGCTCAGTTTTCTTATTGGAAAGAGTGCCCTCCCTGAAACAGCTCTCCCATTGGGAAGTAGCGTGGCTGCCACAGGGTTTGCTACATCATGTTTTAGATGGTGGTTGCTTAATCCATGATTTTTTAAAACTTGGGTTAGAACAAGGTCATTGAAAAAGACGAGAGATATGGGCTCAAATAGTACTTCTTTTAATCCCTAGTCCTCAAGCATGATGCCCCCAAGGGCCCTTTGGGGTTCACACGTTCACCCAACAAATTAATTGAGCACTTAGTATTTGCCAAAGACTGTGACTGACAGATGTGGTCCCTGCTCATATGAACTTATAGTCTATGAACAAGATAGATAAGCGGGGAGAGAGAGACCGCTCAGGGGATCTCTAATGGCAGTGTGTGGGATGGAGTTGTCTGGAATGCAGGCTGGTGGCAAGGACACTGTCGAGAGCGTCTGAGTCTCTGGGGCACTGTGAACATTAATGGCACTGGCTTCTCTTGTTAATGTCCTTTGTAATTTGCCTTTTGGGCTGGATGTAGCTTAGCACATTGCCACTTGGCAATTTTTGGAGATAAAAATATCACTAAGTGTAGTTATGACCATTTTGTCACTGTGGGGCTTCCATTTTTCCAAATTGAAGCAAACCACGAAAAGAGAGAATCTTATGCCATCAAAGTCATCAAGTCTAACACAGCAGGCTGTTCAAATGAGGGTTTGAGAGGGATGTTCAAGCAATGTCCCAGCAGGTCCTGTTAGTGCCGGGATAGCGCAAACATGCAGGCATAACCACTTTGATCTAAATTAACTGTGTAATTGATGATTACTAAATCAAGTGCATTTAGTTCAAAACACTTTAATCCCATTCTGGAAAAATAAACCAAATATGAATTTATGACTAATGTTCTTCAGCATGCTGTCTTCAGCCATAATACCCACATTCCACACGGTCCTATGGCGTCTGGTGATGGAGGGGAAGTGTTCTGCATAGAAGTACTCTGAACCGTATCTAATACTTCACCTTCTACTAGATATGGAGTGGGCGGCTAAGCAAACATCGAGAATGCTGCAGCAAGTATTTCTGCACAGAGTTCCTGAGTGCTTCCCATAGGCTAGACTCTTCAGAGTGAATCTTTGGGTCAAAGGATATACACATGTGAACGTTTAATAAACTGCTTTGCTTCCCGACGCCATTTAAACACAGCACCAGTTATAAAAGTGGTCTTTTTATTAAGTTTTTTTTTGAAGTAGGGTCCTATGTAGTCCAAGCTGGTCTTGAACTGATTTGTGGTTGAGGATGACCTGGAAATTTTGATGGTCCTCCCAGCTGCCACACCCAGCTTCAAGGTCTCTTTCCTTTAAATTCTTCCAGGTTGGATTTCCTTGGCCTCTAGTTAAAGAGTTCCTTGCTTCCCTTGAGAGAAATGAGAGTCAAGGTGACGCTGTTCCCTTACTCTGCACGTGGACTGAGGACACCTGTCCAGGGCCGCAGCAGTGACTCTCCGTGTAGCAAGAGCAATGTTTTTGCTATCTCCTGGTTTTCCCCAGTTTCTCAGACTCCCCACTTTCGTCTCCAGCTACACCTGTTCAACAGCCTTTCTGCTTCTCCGGCTGTTCTGACCCACTTCCTCCGTGTCTCCTCCTTTCATTTCATCTTACACGAGAAACTTGCCATTTGGTTGAGTAGTTTTCAACAGACAAGTCACAAGACAAAACAGCAGTCTACAGAATGGGAAAAGATCTTCACCAACCCTACATTGGACAAAGGTCTTATCTCCAAAATATACAAAGAGCTCAATAAATTGATCATCAAAAGAACAAATAATCCAATAAAAAAAAATGGAGTACAGACCTAAACAGAGAACTATCAACAGAGGAATCTTAAATGGCTGAAAGACACTTAACGAAATGCTCAACATCCTTAGCCATCAGAGAAATGCAAATCAAAACAACTCTGAGATTCCATCTTATAACTGTAATATTGACCAAGATCAAAAACACTGATGACAACTTATGCTGGAGAGGTTGTGGGGTAAAGGGAACACTTCTGCATTGCTGGTGGGAGTGCAAGCTGGTACAGCCCCTTTGGATATCTGTATGGTTATTTCTCAGAAAATTAGGAAACAACCTTCCTCAAGACCCAGCGATTCCACTTTGGGGCATATATCCAAAGGATGCTCAATCATACCACAAGGATATATGCTCAACTATGCTCACAGCAGCATTATTTGTCATAGCCAGAACCTGGAGACAACCTAAATTCCCATCAACCAAAGAATGGATAAGGAAAATATGGTACATTTACACAATGGAATACTACACAGCAGAGAAAAATAACGACATCTTGAAATTTGCAGGCAAATGAATGGAACTAGAAAAAAACATATTGAATGAGGTAACCCAGACCCAGAAAGACAAATATCACATGTACTCACTCATAAGTGGTTTTTAAACATAAAGCAAAGAAACACCAGCATACAAATCACAATCTCAGGTGCACTTCATTGTGCTTGATGCCCACAGATTAATTTTATTGCAGGGCTTTGATTAACACAGGCAAGGAACAAACCTTCTGCCTCACATTAAGTGATAAGCCTACAAATCCACTTACGTGTGCCCAAGCAGCAGTGAGGTAGATGCAATGGGAGAAAAGAACACATTTGTAAGGATGAAGCAGATAAAATACCTTCCAAATGACCTGTGTCTGAAAGGCTCAGCACCCTAGGAAACGGTATCAACTTTCTCAGGGTCACCAGAGATATTGTTTCCCTCCTTTACTCTTCAACATGCTCAGGACACAAGATAATAAAGAGGGACAGTAATTCTTTTCTATATTTTCATAAACTAATTATCCGAAAATGTGTGCCCAGGTTGAATTATTGAAAAAAAAAATGTTCATGTAACAAATAGGTTCTGTAATGAGGTGCTGATGTGGAACAAAGAACTGAAGGTCAAGGAAAGACAAGACCTAGACGCCTGGGCAAGCAAAACAACAACTTCCGGAGCAAATAACAGCTCCATGAAGGGTGGGAGGGAGCCTGATAACCAGACTCGGGGTTGGATGTTTCATAGGGCCTCTGGATCCTCCCTCTTCCCTTATCGATCTGTTATTACTGCCCCATGCATTCTATATCACCTCACGACATCTTCCAGAACAAGGAGCTGCCATCTTGGGAAGCTGCTTTGGTTTCCCCCTTTATCTTCCAAATCTCTCTCAAGTTGCCCGGCCCAATTGTCATCCAAGAGGCCACATCCAGAAAGTAATGGACGCAGATGTGAAGATCCACAGCCAAACACTGGGTAGACCCGCCTGCCTCCGCCTCGCGAGTGCTGGGATTAAAGTTGTGCACCACCACCGCCCGGCTTGATTTTTATTTTTGCTGCCGACTGTTTTACCCTTTATGTGACTGCAGATAAATCAATTAATGATTGCTACCCTTTCATGTTTACTTCTTCTGTTTGTATGACATAGGTGAGATTCATTTACTATGTAACTGTACAGTTTTCCACGCTGACCACTTCCGTGTTACACATGTACCACAGTTGGTTTATGTGTTTCCCTGGGTTTGAGTTATCCCCTATGTTCAAGTATTGTGAATAAAGGTGTCTTATTAGGGCTACTATTGCTGTGATGAAGCACCATGACCAAAAGTAACTTGCAGGAGGTGGGTATTTTGCTTACAATTCATCATCAAAAGCAGTGAGGGCAGGAACTCACACAGGCCAGGAGCCTGGAGGCAGGAGGAACTGATGCAGGCCTCTGCATCACATGGAGGGGTGTTCCTTACTGGCTTGCTCAACTTGCTTTCTGATAGAACCCAAGGCCATGGCACCACCAAAGGCCACACGGATGCTTGGGATCTGAGCCACAACCTATGGCCATGTTGGTGACTGAGGACTGTGCTGCCAGCGGGGCCATGCTAATCCTGGGGGGCCTGTGCTGTCACATAGGGTCATGGTGCCATCAGGGCCCAGGCCGCTGCTGTGAGCCATGTCTGGATCCATGGCCCAGCAGCAGCCGGGGTCTTGGTGGATGTCCATGGCTCCTGTTACCACCTGGGACTACATGGATGCCTGGAGTCTACACAGCTACCTGAGACCATGTTGGTGTCTAGGGCCTTGTTGCCACTGGGGCCATTCTGATTTTCGTGACCTGTGCCATATTTGGGTCAGTGTTCTGCTATAGCTAGGGTCTGTGATGATGTCCATAGTCCGTGTTACCACATGGGTCATAAGAACTCTGCATGTTGAAATCCAAGGGTTGCTAAGCCAGCCCAGCCCCTCTCTGGCCCTAGAAGAGCTGGCCCTGCTCCTCACTGGACACTACAACAGAAGAGCTAGTCCCACCCACTATGGGACAGGCTTGGGAGAGCTGGCCCTGATGGCATGGGCCTAGGAGAGCTGGCTCTGCCCCTCACCTGAGGTGGGCAGTCCCAGCTGCCCAGAATGACCAACTCATCTACCACCCAGACCCACATTCTGGTCCTTGGGTTGGCTCACCCTAACATCCACCCCATCTAGGACCTGCTGGAGTGCATGAAGGGACTCGTCCTGCGGAACAATAACCTCAGGATCCCCATGATTTGGGACAACAGCAGATTCCAAGAGGAGTTTCCATGAGGATCGAGTGATGAAGACTTGCCAGAGGCCTTGAACCACACCAATGACTCATTGCGAAGAACATTTCGTGGGTGGGGCTCATTGGACAAAGGGGTATACTACGTGACACACCATGGCACAAAATGCCACTGGGGTGAATGAAGAGGTATTGGAAAGATGGAGGAGCAAGGTGTTTGTGTTTGTTTCATTTTGGTTTTAATTAATTTTCTGGGGTGTTCCTTTGGAGAGCATGCTGCAAGTGTGGGGGTGGATTTGGAGGGACTCTAAGGGGAGCAGGATTGGGGTGCATGATGTGAAATTACTAAAAAAAATCAATAAAGAATTATGTTTAAAAAACAAAAACAAAATTGTAGCCATAAGCACAACTTAATAAAAACAATACGATTAATAAAGCCAGAACCTTCTGTCGTGTTCTTCCACTCCAGATATCAATGGTCCTACTTTCTAGTCGCCTGTGACATTTCCCCAGCTACCAACACCTCTTACCACTCTTGGGTAGCCTCCTATCTGGGTTCATGTCTCGTCATGTTCTTCCAAACACTTATACACAGACAGACATTAAAAGTCAGGATCTGCATATGAGAGGGGGCACAAGATTTTTATTCTAAAATTGGGCCCCCTCATTTCATAGAATATTTTCTAGCTCCATCCTTTTGTCTACCTATAGAAGAGCAGACTGAAAATGTAGCAAGCAGACACAATGGGATCTTACTCGGCTGTTGGTGAAAAGGAAGGCTGTGGGTTTTTGCTTTGTGAACGGTTCTCTTCATAGAGAATCCAGTAGGGAATAACCATAAGCAGACACACACCTCAAACTGAAAGGAGACTCTCAGTTTATACTTTATTGGGACAGATCTTGGAGAGCTGACCAACATAACTTGCTAGTCTTTTCAATAAGCGGCTCAGGCCTGAAGAAAATGCAGCTCTTTTATTCTTCTTTGGCATCTGCATTGTGTCCAATGTCCCTGCTATGGTCTATTGTATTTTTATTTTCCGGGTCACTTTGTTCCTTACTACTCCCCTGCCACATACACACATTGTGCCAGAATCTAATTTGATCTGAGCTCTGCATCGATCTCCATGGCTTACTTAACTCTCATTTACCCTCTTCATTAGCAGGACTGTTTCCAGGACAGACCGCTTGCTTTCTGTAGGAGAAGGGCACTCTCATGAGCTCACTGGACCATTGTAGAATTACTGCTAGTTTATTGTCTTGGTTACTTCTATTTTGCTGTGACAAAACACCATAACAAAGGCTACTTCTAAAGGAAGAGTTTATTTGTAGTTTACAGCTTTAGAGGATGTTAGAGGCCATGACTACCATGGCGAGGGCATGGCAGCAGGCAGGCAGCTATGGGACTGCAGAAGTCACTGGCAGCTTACGTCTTGATCCTCATCATGTGGCAGAAAGGGATAACTGGGGTTGGCTTGGGCTTTTGAAATCCCAAAACCTTCCGCCAGTGACACACCTCCTCCAACAAAGCCACACCTCCCAATCCTTCCCAAACAGGTCCACCATCTGGAGTCCAAGTATTCAAACATTCTTCATTCAAACTGGGCCATTCTCGTTCAAACCACGACACTTATACAAACCTAAAAGAAAAAAACAATTTTCACCTCGCTAGAACATGAATATTTCTTCAGTTGCCTCTGATGGTTTGATTGCTGGGTACGGTACTAACTATAGTTAAGTTAGCAACTGTTCCTTTGTTCCCTTTACATCACTGACCAACTATTTATTATTTTCTTGTGCCATCCTTTGAGACAGCTTTTTTCATTCTGCCTTCCCTCATTAATGAATTATGTAAATCTTTTGACACATGCTCCTTATATATTTGTATAAATTATATTTTTAGAATTTTAAAGATTATGCTTTGACACCCCCAAATGTAACTGAAATTGAATTTCTCACCACTCTGGAGGGCTGTCAAAGCTCAATTTAGTTGAGTGAGATAAAATGACGAAATCCTTACTCCTGAGTCTGGTGATTTAAAAACCAGAATTAGGTATAGAAAATTAGAAGAAACCTCAAATATTTTCTGAGGTCAATACTTATAGATTAAGAATATGAAATGTGCTGGGCAGTGGTGGTGCACGCCTTTAATAATCCCAGTACTCAGGAGGCAGAGGCAGGCAGACCTCTGTGAGTTCAAGGCCAGCCTGACGTAGAAGAGCTAGTTCCAGGACAGGCCTCAAACGCTACAGAGAAACCCTGTCTCAAGAAACCAAAAAAGAAGAAGGAGAAGGAGAAGGAGAAGGAGAAGGAGAAGGAGAAGGAGAAGGAGAAGGAGAAGGAGAAGAAGAAGAAGAAGAAGAAGAAGAAGAAGAAGAAGAAGAAGAAGAAGAAGAAGAAGAAGAAGAAGAAGAAGACAAATTCATCTATTAGAATAATGTTCCACTGTGCAATATATATTATATATTCATTTATTTAGGTAGCCATTTTCTCACCTAGCACATGTTTGAGGAGCATCTTCTGTCTGCTAGGTACTCTTGCAGAATCTAGAAGAGGGTTAGGAATATAGAAGTGATTTAGTCTTCTAGACGATGTTCTCGGGTGTTGTGGGTGAACACACACAGGGCCACTGATATACCAGTGGTAGGTAATCCACAGTGTGATGTAGGAGCAGCTGAGAGTAGGGCTAGAGTAGCATTATGGGAACATTCAGAAGTGGCTGCTGACAGATTCTGAGCAATTGTTAAACTGAATCATTTTTTATTTTGCTTTTTGTAATTAATTAATTTATTTATTAAAGATTTCTGCCTCCTCCCCGCCACCGCCTCCCATTTCCCTCCCCCTTCCCCAATCAAGTCCCCCTCTCTCATCAGCCCTAAGAGCGATCAGGGTTCCCTGCCCTGTGGGAAGTCCAAGGACCACCCACCTCCATCCAGGTCTAGTAAGGTGAGCATCCAAACTGCCTAGGCTCCCACAAAGCCAGTACGTGCAGTAGAATCAAAAACCCATTGCCATAGTTCTTGAGTTCTCAGTAGTCCTCATTGTTTGCTATGTTCAGCGAATCCGGTTGTTAAACTGAATCTTAATGTATGAGTAGGACATAATCAGATCTGAAATAAGAAAAGACCATTCTACAGAGGAAATAATGAAAACCAGCACGGGAGGGAAGATGGCATGCCCTGTGGACAGAGGCTGTGGCATGAGGCAAGGAGGAACATGTGCACTGTGAACAAGCTTTTGTCTATGTGGTGGTTAATTTTATGTCTTGACTTGATACGGGCCATGGGATGACCACGTAACTGATTAGACACTACTGGGGGTTCTGTGTGAGACTCTTTCCAGATGAGATCAATATTCGAATCGGCCAGCTGAATAATGAAGATCAGCTTCACCATTGTAAGTGGGTATCATTCAACCTATTGTATAGGTATGGGGGGGGTATAGAAGTTCGATTCTATCTATTGGTTGACCGCTGAGACATTGGTCTTGTCCTGTCCTGGGACTGGAACTTACTCCATCAGAACTTCATGTTCACAGGGCTCTAGCTCATACTGAAATGGAACCACTGGCTTTCCCGAGTCTCCATCTCTCCTATAGCAGATAAAGGGACTTCTCAGTCTCCAAAATCATGTGAGCCAGGTACTTAAAATTTTACAACATCTTTCTGCCAATTACCAGTCTCCTGTTGGTCAGGTTTCTTTGAACGACCCTAACACTCATCTGATGACTGAACCATCTGCCATGCCTCTTTTCGTCTTGATGTGACTGGTTCCTCAATGTGAAGTCCCTGCGGAGTATCTATCAGACGTCACTGTTTTGAGAACCATAGCTACACTACTGTTAGCAGCCTCTGGAAGCAGCTGTTATCACCGGGTCCTCACCATGCTATTAAAAGGCTGCATCCCCACAGCGGTTTTAATGCTGCCATTTAGAGAGCTGATGGTGTGCAGGGACTCTCAATTTATAATATGTTGTTTGTTCTCAGGGTAATCCTGTGAGGCAGAAACTGCTAGTTAGAACTGGAAAGATCTAGTTCAGAGAAGTTAAATCACTGAGTATCACAGAGCAGCTAAGAGTTGGGGTGTATTGTCTGAATAGGGCCCAATATTCTCCTATGAGTGCCACCAACACCCTGCATCTTCTTAGCATGTTATACCAGACACACTGTGTATAGAGGTCAGGGGTCTGATGCAAACCAGTCTAGGGAAAAGGAACATTAAGAAGTTTTGATTTGAGCGCCCTTTTGTGCTTCTGTCTTCACTCTATGTGTTAGCCTTTTGGAGAACAAATGTCAAACAAAGGAAAGAAAGAAAGAAAGAAAGAAAGAAAGAAAGAAGGAAGGAAGGAAGGAAGGAAGGAAGGAAGGAAGGAAGGAAGGAAGGAAAGAAAGAAAGAAAGAAAGAAAGAAAGAAAGAAAGAAAGAAAGAAAGAAAGAAAGAGGGGGGGAAAGAAAGGAAAGGAAAGGAAAGGAAAGGAAAGGAAAGGAAAGGAAAGGAAAGGAAAGGAAAGGAAAGGAAAGGAAAGGAAAGACTAGTCAGGACTTACTTGTAAATAAAAGTTACTCTGCCCAAACCTGTGGCTTATTAATATAGTGTTTCTTCCCCTCACTTGGGCAAAATAATGGTAAGTTTGATGTGGGGCGGGTAACGGGAGAAGCAGTTTGGTTTTCTTGATTTCCTACAGAGCAGAGCTGTCCCATGTTTTTCACCTTCCATCATCCTGGTTTTGCTGCTGCTAACAGCTAAGGGTGTTGATTGGACTCTTGAGAACTAGGCCTGCCCACTTGAAGGCAAGCCAACTTGAAGGCATTGTTCTAAGATGAAATTGCCTGTGCTTCACAATTCAGTACCTCTGATAGTTTTAGGAACTGTTGTTACAAAGGACGGGACAGGTTCGTCACAGTGTCTTCAAGGGCACTGGAGCATAGGATTCCATTGGCTGTGTTCATTCTCTTCTGGAAAATTCTTTGCTGTCAAAGCAGACAGCATTTCTGTCTACCACAGCTGCACAGTCCACAGCAGGAGGACAATCATTCTACCACCCTGCCTGGATTGCTGGGGAGTTTATGTGTGCATGTGTGTCTCTTAGTCTATTTTTCCATCTGGTGACTTTTGTTTCCTTCTAAGCAATGCTGTTTAAACGCTTTCCACAAATGGAATCTTGAAAATAAACACATTGAATGGATAAGAACAAAAGAGGGATGGGGTCTCAATGTTGGTCACTGCCAGAAGGTTTTCTCAGTTGCAGAGAGACGGCAGTGAGCAGATGAGGAGGCCGTCCCTGTGAAATACACCCAAGGGAACGGCTAGTATTCAGTCTAACCAGAATGGCATGAGCAGACGGCCTCAAAGAGTGGGTGCTTGCCAGCTTCTAGAGCCCTTGAAAAACTTAGGAGACTCGTGGTTAGTTGGCCCTGGCTTCATGCCTTCTAGAACAGAAGAGGGAAGAGTTACAGCTAAATCATTGGTTCATCTTTTGGAGATTTTCTTGTCAACTGTTATTATCATCCCCCAATGTTTCCTCCATATCCCTCTATTCTATGGCTACTGTCTTGATTTGACCCAGGCTCTTAGCTCTAGCAGAGAAGGCAAGGCATTCCTACACAGCCTATGGTGGTTTGAAATGTGTTCCCATAGGCTCACACAGCTGAACACTTGGTCCTCAGGCAGTGGCGCTGTTTGGGAAGGTTATGGAACCTTTTGGAGGTGGAACTTTGGTGGAGGGAGTGTGTCATTGGAGGCAGACTTTGTGTGTTTATAGACTTCCCTCACTTCCTGGCCTCTCTCTTTGCTTCTGGTGTATGGATGAAATGTGGTTAGCCAGCTTCCTGCTCCTGCTGCCATGCCTGCCTATTGCAATGCCTTCTGGGTCATGATGGCTTCTTATTCTTCTAAAACTATAAGCCAAGCTAAACCCTCTCTTCCTTGAGTAGCTTCTAGTCATGATATTTTATCACAGCAACAGAAAGTAGCTAACACAGTGCCTTACTGCACTGTGGACCTGCAACATCTGTTTTGGGGAAATTGGATTTTTTTCCTTCATGTATATATTTATTGCTTATTCTTCAAAAATTTCATACAAGTATATAATGTATTTTGATCATACCCAACCATCGTCTTCCCCATCCAATCCTCCCTGTCTCCCTGGGCCCTGGAGCTCCCCTTCCAAACTTCATGCACTCTTCTTAATTTTTTTGTGCACCATTGAGTTCAAATTGTGCTGCTCATGTGCTCATGGGTGTGAGGTCATCCTCTGATAATTGCACACCTCTGCTTTAACCTCTGCCCACATCAGTCTCTGTCCAGTTGAGAGCAGCACAGATCTATGGGTACAAGCATAAATTTTAAAAGGCAACTTGACAACATAGTCATTTAGCAAAACAACAATAGTATGTTTGGGGCTAGTTCTTAATGCAAAAATAGAAATGGAGATGTTGGTTCCGACAGCATTTTCTCTCTACCCAGAGAAAAGTCTAAAGAAAAGCAGTAGTTCCTGGCACACAATACATTTCTCCTTGCTCTCCACAACTAGAGGTGGGTCCAGACCTCTCTCACAGAAAGGAAAATCTGTCATGCTGCCCTCATGCTTGGCAACAGCCAGGAAGCTTTCCTCACACAGATAGTATTTCTCTTACCTCCCAAAGACATGCGAAGACTTCCCAGTTTACAAGGTGAGGTGGTTCAAATAGGAATGGCTGGCCCCCATAGGCTCAGGTATGTGAATGCTTGGTCTTTAGAAAGTGGCGCTACTTGAGAGGGATTAGGAGGTGTGGCCTTGTTGGAGAGAGTGTGTCACTGAGGGTGGACTTTGGATCCAGATATAGAACTCTCAGCTCTTCAGGCACTATGTCTGCCTGCATGCCGCCAGGCTTCCTACCACGCTGATAATGAACTAAACCAGGATGTTTCTTCTCTTTTACATACCTCCGATTATGTTCTGCTCAGACCCTTTCCATTCTACTCAGCATTGACAGACTTCCTTGTGTGTAGTGCCTACCACTCTCTAGCTTTGTCCCCAACACACTTGCCCGTATCTATTCTGGTGTGACTACAACTGTTTGGAGGGTTTTGGTTTGTGTCTGTTAGCATGCTAAGGACCTTCTCATCTTAGGGCCTCTGTGTTGCTATTTCCACCATCTAGATGCTTCTTCCCAAGTTGCTGTATGACTATTATCCCATCTCCTTCAGGTTTTCCACAACTAGCCCTGAGTGAAGTGAGGCCTTCCTAAAGCACTGTCGGTACATCTCAGTCCCCTGCCTCCCACCCCCCTGGCCTCTACAAACCTTTCTCTTGATTTTCTCTATAAAAAGTATCCCTAACTAGCACATGGTATATT
Organism: Chionomys nivalis; assembly: GCF_950005125.1. Classification (NCBI taxonomy): domain Eukaryota; kingdom Metazoa; phylum Chordata; class Mammalia; order Rodentia; family Cricetidae; genus Chionomys; species Chionomys nivalis. The sequence goes on from NC_080089.1 coordinate 53,041,269, forward strand.
TCACTTGCTAGTTTTCGTATCTACCCTCCCCACTACAATTTTAGCCCTATGAAAACAAGATTTCATTTTTTTCCTGACATACAGCCCTTCATAAATTTTTGTGGAATGCATAAAATATTTATCCTCTCCTCATCACACGATGATGATTACAACTTGGGATGAGTAGCATTACCTGAAGGTCCTGCCAGTGCCTCAGACCCATCCTCACTTCTTAGGATCTAGGATCAGACCTCCTGGAATCCACACACACAGTAGAGTGGGGTTGACTGACTCAGCCTGGGTTTAACTCTCAGCTCCACTTCTCCTCCCTGCCAGCGAAGGGTCATGGCACACCCCACCTCATAAGACTGCTGTTGGCTTGCGATCAGCGAGAAAAAAAATGGCAAGGTGTGAAGTCCCAGGAACAGAGAGCAAATGCTGAGCCAGTGATGCCATGGCCACCGCTGTCCTTCGACTCTCACGGTTTCCTTTTTACACGCCCTGCCACGGCCTTCTCTTGATGTAGTTGACAATCAAAACATCTGTACTCCTTGCTTGAAGAGATTACCGAGAATCTGACTTCCCTTTCCATTGGGTTGTGCTGTACCTAGGAAGGGTTACAATTCTTCTTTTATGCTGGAAAATACTAGAAAGAAATAGTGCCCTGCTGATCCCCACCCCTCAGAAAACTCCTCCAGTTTCCAGCGTTTAGTCTCTGCTTCTGCATTTTCCCACTTCCCTCTCCCTATTCGATTGAGGCAGCTGTGAAATTTGAGAGGAAGAAATGAAATTTAGACAATTTATTAGGCATCTTTTCATTCAGCAGCGTCTGAGGTAGCCAGTCCATGGGTGATCGGCTTTGGGGCTGTGGCAAGGCAGCTCACAGTGGCAGCCCACCGTGGAAGCCTACCGTGGCAGCTCACAGTGGTAGGGCTACACCGTGGCAGTCCACAGTGGCAGCTTACAGTGGTAGGGCTACACCGTGGCAGCTCACAGTGGTAGGGCTACACCGTGGCAGCTCACAGTGGTAGGGCTATACCGTGGCAGTCCACAGTGGCAGCCCGCCGTGGCAGAGCTACTGCAGTGAAACAGGACTTCTCACCTCATACCCGAGGAGTAAACGGAACAAAAGTAAAGGGTCCCAGGGTTCCCTTCCTTAACATGGCCCTTGACCACCCGTAGACATCTAATTAATCCCACTTCTTCTTCCATTTCCATTATGGCTGTGCTGATGGCCGAGCCTTTAAACTCACAGAGTGGTGGTGGAGAGTGGGTGGGGACTAAAAGTCCAAACTCTGGTAGGGAATCTAAATAATTTGCCAAGACCCCAGAACTAGGAAATGAGCAGAGAAGGTACTTAAGTCTGATGGAGGTGGGTCTTGTATTAATCTGTTAATTTCATTGGTTAAATAAAGAAACTGCCTTAGCCCTTTAATAGGACAGAAAATTAGGTAGGCGGAGTAGACAGAACAGGATGCTGGGAGAAAGAAGCCGAGTCAGTGAGTCGCCATGATTTTCCCACTCCAGACAGACGCAGGTTAAGATCTTTCCTGGTAAGCCAGCTCGTGGTGCTACACAGAATATTAGAAATGGGTTAGATCAATTGTAAGAGCTAGCCAATAAGAGGCTGGAACTAATGGGCAAGGCAGTGATTAAAAGAATACAGTTTCCGTGTAATTATTTCGGGGCATAAGCTAGCCATGCGGGCGTCTGGGTGCTGGGAACTTAGCCCACCGCTCATATTACAACAGAGTGGCACCCAACGTGCTAATGAACTCCACGTAAAACCTGAGAGGGCTTAAAAAGGACACAGAGAGAATTTAAGACAGATTTTTGCTGTTTGTGGGTTGCGTGCGGCAAAGAAATTGTCCTGACTCAGCAACAGGAAAAAACTGGCTGTTTTAAAATGCCGGCTTTCTGGGCTGTGCCGCCATCACAATCTCTGTCTGGCTCCTGATGGAGACAGAGTCTTTGAATGGAGCATTTGGAGTAAAGTGCTACGGCTTGCTTGATGGCAATGTGGACTGCTATGTGCCTGGAACTGTGTGTGACTCAGGGGCACCAAATGGTTCTGATGCAGGATTAGCTCAGCTCTGCCATGTGGAACTCTGCTGGTCTCAGGCAGGAACTACGGTAATTACCATAATAACAGTGCAGTTAAGGTTTAGACTGGGCAGGACACAGGCAGTACCGTAATACCTCTAAATGTTGCAACTTAGGTTTTTAAGAAGCGCTTAACATTTTAAAAAATGCTCCTGGATAGTAAAAAAATTACAGATTCACAATAGAACAGATTTCAGACATAGAAGATCTATAAATGAGTCACAGTGTTGGATGAGTGTACGTAGGCTTGAGAGAAAAAAAAATAGAGAAAAAATAAAGTTAATGCCCTTAAAAAGGGGGGGGGGGGATAAAGTCCTTAAAGAGACAGAGTACAGATAGTTATAGATTAAAAGAAATAAAGAAAAATAAGCCACATAGAAATGGAAAATTCACAGAGAGTCTGGATTCTTTGTATTATTGTGTTTTCTTTAAAATTTTTGACTGTAAAGGAGCTAACTGCAGAGAGACATTTCATTATATGGGCTGCCAAGCTAAACCAAAATGGATACAAGGGTATTATGATTTCAGAATATGGGTCTAAGGATATGATGCTTTGGAGAGGGTCTTCTTTTGTTTTCACAGAGGATGAGACTCTGTGGATTGTGTCTACCCCAATATAGTATGATAGACCACGCCCTCCTGAAAGGTTGCTGTGAACACCTTCAGAAAATTACTTCACTCAACTGCTGACTGAGATGACCCTGACACACAGGTTACACCATAAAAGATCTGAATAACAGCGCCCCCATTCAGCAGGAAGCAGTTTGGAGAGAAAAACTGCGCCCATGTTCCCAAATATGGTTTATAAATGTTCTTTTACATTTAAAGGGGGATATGCTATAGATATGAATAATTTGCATTGGTATGGATTTTAAAGTCAATCTTGTTATATGTATATGTATTTCTGATCTTGATTACTGTATTGTGATTGTATAGTTCATTTAAAATGTAATGTATAATTAGGAAATATAGGTTGTTAATGGACAATCATCAATAATAGTCAAGCTTGTAGTCATGTTAGATTTTCTAGATATATAGAGATATATTTCAGTTAGATAGGCATTCTTCATATCTTTCAAAGACTACAGAATATGGCATTTTAAATGTTTTAATAATTTAGGGCTTTTCATGACAATGAGACACGTCTGCTTCTGGCAGCACCAGCTACTTCAAGAGGAAGATGGGCATTGAAGAGGCTCCTTATGGAGTTTGATAGCCATTTGGGCAAGAAACTGCTCTTGCATGGACTGATGCATAAACTGGACACAAAGAACCCGCAGACAGAGGACTGCTGAACTTGCCTAAAGGTGAGATGGTCTTTCGGGGTTCCTGACTCATGAAAGAGTCTACGAGACATTCCGCAGGACACAGCAGAAAGTGACTGAACTGTCTTTGGAATTTTCCTGCTTCATGGAAATGTCTGCTGAAAACTATGGGCCTGTAGGCCGAAGATGGATGCCCCAACGGTACAAAAGAACTTTGGGTGACTGTCCAGGCAGCGAAATGTCTCTGTCATTTCTAGAGTTTTGGATTTCTTGTTTACTTAGGTAATATTATATCTTTCTGGAGTCTTTGATGGAGTTGAAGAATAAATAGATAGTTATAGTTTTCCTTAGTTATGATAAGAGATAAAATAGATATAAATATTGTAACTGTAATTCTTTTGTTATATGTAATTTTACTATGTTAAAATGAAAACCTTTTTTTAAACAGAAAAAGGGGAAATGATGGAGGTGGGTCTTGTATTAATCTGTTAATTTCATTGGTTAAATAAAGAAACTGCCTTAGCCCTTTAATAGGACAGAAAATTAGGTAGGCGGAGTAGACAGAACAGGATGCTGGGAGAAAGAAGCCGAGTCAGTGAGTCGCCATGATTCTTCCACTCCAGACAGACGCAGGTTAAGATCTTCCCTGGTAAGCCAGCTCGTGGTGCTACACAGAATATTAGAAATGGGTTAGATCAATATGTAAGAGCTAGCCAATAAGAGGCTGGAACTAATGGGCCAGGCAGTGATTAAAAGAATACAGTTTCCGTGTAATTATTTCGGGGCATAAGGTAGCCATGCGGGCGGCTGGGTGCTGGGAACTTAGCCCACCGCTCATATTACAACATAAGTCTAACTCCAAAATCCAGTATTCATAACTTCTTACCATCCCCCCTCTTTAATTTTTTTCACTATCAAACTCTGTTGGAGTCAGAGGCCTGAATCCTCCCCCACTTATCTGCTGTTAAATGTCTCCAGGCTGCAGAGTTCCTCCCAAAGTCCAACTGTCCTGCCAATGTCCTCATCAGCCCTGGCCAGGAAGCAGAGCACAGGGCAAGACCTGGGCCTTGGGCTAGCGCCTGCTCTGTGAAATCCCCTGAGACCTCCTGCAGTGGAGTGAGCCTTCCTCAGGAAACTCAGGGGCCACAGGACTGAATCTGACCTCTCCCCATGTGTTAGAGGATAATATATCTTTACAGTAAAAATCATGGTTCTCATAGAATTGTAAAATGAACCCAGTAACTCATTAATGAATGAGTCTAACTCATTAATGGAATGGGAGAATGGTAGACCTTCAAATCAACAGGTCATGTGGAACAAAAGAATGTTGAGATGATTTTTATATGGGCTTGGAGCTTGCTTTACTACTTGGGAAAGAGCAGAATTATTGACTGGTTTATAGACATGAATTACTACACTTCTGTGATAATTTACAGCGCTATAAAACAACTCAAAGGCAATAGCAGCTAGAGCTCCTATAGAATCAGACAATCTGGGAGGGTTCCAACAGCCATTAAAAGGCTATTTGGTAATCGTCTTTACTCATCCCAAACTCTTAAACTCTTCCTTGCAAATGAGTGGTTTCCCATGCGGTATCTCTGCTAGTTTCTCCCTCCCAGGAATCCTTAGGAAGTATGAGATTGCAGGCTTTCAGGATAAACAAACCTTGAACTGAGAATCTCCATTCAGCGTTGCTAATGTTTTCGCGCAGGACACCTGGCTAAATGCCCCTCTTGCTGAACTGTCGGGACTGAAGTGTCTGGCACATGGTAATAAGAGAAGCAAACACTTTGATTTTTCACTCTGTCCAAGTCCCACTTCCTACTGTAATGTATTTAACACATCACCGTCTCCATTCTACATGTGTGAGAACTGAGGTCCCGGTAGTCCTGCACTGGACCAGGGTCCTGCTTTTTGGAGCTGGGATGTAATTTGGGGCAGTTACTATTTACTGTGCGCAGTGCTGCTGACCTTTGCAGCGCGAAGTGGCTTGGCTCCAGCTATGAGGCTGGTGGTCCCTCTCTCATTCACTTGATCTCTGTACCCAGTTGGCACTGGATTGCGACATAGGTGCCTGGCTCATTGATTTTCCTAGGCTTGCTGGGTAAGACTTCAGGGTCTGGTTTTTTGTTTGTTGGTTGGTTGGTTGGTTTGTTTTTGTTTTGTTTTGCATGTGCATGTCTATTATATTTGTAAGTTTTATTGAAATATACTTACAGAAAAACGTACCATTCAGTGAATTTTCACAAAGTGAATATAAATACACACAGAGCACTCAGATCAAAACACAGAATACTGCTAGCACCCCAAGACCACCTCACACGGAATCTAGTCGTCACCTCCAAAGTAACCATTCCCCAGGCCTCTAACAGTATAGCATACGTTGATATAAAAGCAATCATAGTCTAAAATGTGTGTGTGTGTTCATCCATCAATGTTCTGTTGGTGATATTTATCCACGTTGTTGAAGGTAGTTGGTTTGTTTGTTCCCATTGATATATAAAGACACAATTTATCTTTTATAGAATGGGCAGACATTTGAAAAGGTTCTACTTTGTGGTTACAGTACATACTTTCTGGCCCACAGGGTCCCATACTTTTGTAGAATCTGCTTTTTTAATTTTTTAAAAAGTTATTGAGTTATTTAGCAAGACATTTTCTTGACTCGGGCTTAACAGATGGGTCTGCCTCGCTTCTTCACTGCCACAATCAACAGCTTTTCTTCTGTGTTTTTCCCTTGTTAGGGTCATGTATGCTAAACCATTTGCAGGCCTCTAATACGTGCTGAGCAAGGTCCAAAACAGACCTGTTAGGGTGCTAACATTTACAAGGCCAGCTCTTTGTATCCATCCGCATCCAGGGCACAGAGAGCAGTATCAGCTTCCTGGGGCAGATTCACAGGCTCGGGGGAGCTTGGGAACTCAGCAGCTGACCCTGTAACTCATTTCCCTTCAAACTCATTTTCCCACTGTGGAGGCCATGCTCCTCTTTTTCTCTTCTGTCTCCCGACTGACAAGCATTTCTACTAGGCTTCCCTCCTGCTTTGTCTGCTCCTAAGATGAATAAAAGTGGCTTCTCTCCTAGCCTGTGTCATCTCTCGCCTCAGGCACCTCCCAGCCTCATCCCTTTTCTGCTCTGACCACACAGGGCTGGATTTGGTCCAGCTCTTTACGGCCACTGTTTGTCCCGTGTTGCGGATTCGGTCTGTCTTTCTGAGATGTTGGGATCGTCGCTGCTTCTGTTTCCTTTTCCTTCCCCACAGGTCCCTGAGTCATTTCCTTACCTGAAATCTCTCTTCCCAGATGGGCAGCCCCCCCCTCCCAGAGTGCCTGCTCTGACTTTCCATCAGGAAGGGTGAAGCACAGATCTCTAGATGGACAGGATCAGGCCAAAGCTTTATACATTGCCTTGGTAAAATATGAGGCATAAATAAAAACTAGATGGTTCTAGCTGTGAGAGCCAACTAGAACAAAGAACGTGAGTTAGATGACTAAGTGGAGCCAAACACAGGAAGCACTGGTCTTTAGATTTGGGGCTGAGTTTCCTTATAACAAAAGAAATGAAAAGAATCATAGATTATAGTGCTGCTGTTATTAGAATAGACTAAAATTTTAAAATTATATTCATAATATATTTGAGAGAATGTCTTATTCATTGTTATTTCTCCTAAACACCCAGCATAATGTGGTCTATAAATATTTTAAGGCTAAATTAATAAATTGCTATTGTTCCTGGATCCTATGTATTGAATATTCACTAGACAGCAGGTGATTTCCAGGGTGTCACAGCTCCAGCAGGTGAATTCTATGGTTCTCCTACACTCAAATATAGAAAGCAAAGCTCAGAGGGTAATTTTTTGGAAGTCACCAGAAGTTGTAGCTCTCAGGAGACTTAAACTTGGGTGAATCAACAGAGCCAAACCCCAAGGAATCTGAAATGACAAAATAAATTGGTATTAAGGGCATTTCCATTTGCCAGACAATAATGCCAACATGAGGGGAGAGACTGCTGGAAGCTTAGGCAGGCTGCATCCCCCTCTGCTGGAAGCTGCTGGACTTCAAAGCTAACAAACCTTTGCTATGCCTGCCCCTGCTGACTGGTTGGAGCACTGCTGCTCTCTCTCGCAGCCTGCCAGCACATTCTTGGATGAAAGTATGGCTGAGTGACACTGGGAGAGCTCCCAGGCCCTGCGTCTGTTTTGTAGGGAGTGGTGTATTGCCTACATTCCAAACTGGAACCTATGCGCCAATAAATAATAAAGTCTTAGCATAGACTCTGTGAGGTTCGCTGCTGTCCTGGCCATTTTACACTCAGTGCAGGATCAAGGCAGAAAAGAGGGGAACTAAGGAATTGGAACAAGGTTCGGGAGACATGGGTTCCAGACCCAACAGGGTCACATCTTCAAATGAGAAATCCAGTTTAAAAAAGCAAGAGTGTTTACTAGCAGAATCTGGAGATGGTCCCTGTGTGAGGAGTTATGTGTGGGTAGAAGAGGGGTGCTCTGGTCAGTAACAAAAAAATGACCGTAGGGGTGAAGGGGGTGCTTCATGAAATGCAGGTAATAACTTCCTAAATTAAACCGAGCATCTACCTGAAAGTGTACGTATTCCAATTCATTACCGAGTTCGGTTTAGCAAGAGGTCAGCTCCAGAGCTGATTCGAGAGACGAAAGAGAGTGCAGTTAGCATTATTTCAGGACGTCAGTGCCACATACAGAACGGCAACTTCCAGCAGCCATTTCCCAATATGAGAAGACGTTCTGAGCCTGATCATTCTCCACTTGGAAAATAATCTCAGAGAAAGCCTCGTGTAAGGGAGGTGACCAACACGCTTGAGAGAAGGCATAATTTCCATAAGTCGACACTGATAACACATGCATACATGGATTTTATTGATAACACACATTCTAGTTCTTTGAAAATGGACAAAAGTAGAATCTGTGGCACATGCAAGAGCAACAAGCACTTAACAATATACAATATTTTGAAGAGATAATAGGGTTTTCAAATATGTGTTCATCAGCCTACTGGGAAACCAATGCACAGACTCCTTAGTCCAACCGGTAGAAACATATGGTGTTTGTTCAAAGAGGGCAAGTTCAAGAGTTAGCCAGATATCTGATTCTGAGAAGTTTCTTCCATCGACCAAGCACTTCTCCTCCTTCTGTCCTCTCCATGTTCCTGCCCCCGACTCCTGTTTTTCTTTCCAAACATATTCTTATGTCCACATTATCTAGATATAACTCTCTCAGTTTCCCGCTTCACTATAAAAATATAGGCTCAGATGCACGCTTACATGTGAAGTAAAAGCAGATATTCCAGGAGAATTAGGTGAGTGAACACTATTGGTATGAAGTCTCTTCAATTACACAGCTCCGGAGACAGCAGGAATTACCAATCGACTAACATAATTATTATAATTAGGACAATAGATCATTCTATTATAACTAGAATATTCTGAAATAATTAACAATAGAATTATCAAGTGAATTAGCTTGATATGCTGACCCTCACCTTGCTCATAAGAGTCAAAATTACTTGGATGATTATCTAGACCTGCAAACAGACAGATTTGGGTAGACAGTTACACACTATCTCTCTTTAAACCATATAACGTCAAGCTCAAATATGTCCTTCCTGACAAGGTTCATCCTTGAACTTTTTAAGACTGTCTCTGTCTATGTGTTTATGTCGAGCTCATCTTGACAGTGAATAAGGAAAGCCAGGTTAGGAATGGAGAAAGGATAGAGGTGCAGAGCAAAAGAGAGTTCATGCTTTCAAGGCACCTATACATATTTTACACTCGTCTGCGGCCTTGTTGCTAAACAGTAAGACAGACAGAATCTTCATGCAGGGCATGATAGCTGTCAACTTGATGGACATGCCATGTTTGTAAGTGAGTTTTAACGTTCAGTTTTTAAGTTACTGAATACTATTACATATATTTGGAGTGACTCTGGAACCCGAAGTGATGGACAGAAAATTAATCACTTATGTGGTGCCTAGCAAGCTAATTCCATGGTGTCCACTTGATCCATGGCTACAGTGATTCAGTGAGCCAGTTGTTGGTTAGATCTCTAAGGGAGCTATTAAATCTGAGGTAGGATGAAAAAATGATTTGCAAGGGCTTGACCTTTGCTCTTTGGAAAAATGGGGTCACAGGGTGGGGAGGTAAAAAGGTACAGCAAATCGAGAGATGATTCTTCAGAAGTCGAGGTCCCCTGGGATGCTGCATTAGATGTAGACACAGAGGGCTTTCTTTCCCCCAAACTAAAGAAAAGGAACTAAGCGATAGTGCAAGCATTAAAAAAAAGAAAAAAGAAAAAAATCTTATTTATTTAAAGCGCACCGTGTGATTTTCTCCCTACACCACTTCTGTTTTAATCAGGCTAGTACTACTTAGGTCTGTTTACCCGAGTCTATACCTACTACAGCAAAACTACATATCTGGGGGCATGAATGGGGAGTGGGAAAAGGTGCCCTCACGTTTAACTTCTGTCCCAAGCAGCTTACATGTGGGCTCATCAGAAGCAACTGGGCTTAGCTTGTGGGAAGAGTTTGAGGTGCCGTTCGCTACCCACTCTCACCACGCGCACACGAACACGCCTTTATTCCTTATTCACAGTAGCGGGTCTGCCTGACCCTTCTAGCGACTTCTGGCAGAGGCTTTAGATGTGCTGGCGACAGCAGCGACGGAACTCTGGCAGGAGACCAGACAGGGTTAACTGACGGCCTGTCTTTCCCAACGTCTATTTTGTAGGCTCTGTCCTTTAAGGCTTCAGTCTCTCTCCTTTTCTTTGCATCCTGGCTTTTTGGATGGCGGCCATCTTGCTGACAAACCACAGGAGCTGTCATCCTAAAACGCTTCAGACCGTCACAAGTTCATCGGGAGGTTGACACAGTATGCTCCAGAGGAAACACAGCCCACACTGCTTTACTGCTTGATGTTCTTGTCTGAATTCCTTGGAGTGAAAATTATTTCCACAAGGTGTCTGTCCTCATTGGGGTGCAAGGACAAGTCATTTTTTTTGGGCATGTTTTCAATACATTGTTTTTGCAATGTCTTCACGTGGAATCTCTTCAGAAGTGTAACCAGGGCGACTTTCATCATCACCATGGCGATGTACTTCCCAGCACAGCTGCGGGGCCCGAAGCCAAATGGCTGAAAATACCTGAAGGGAACCTATGAAAATGAGCAGATGGTTAGGGAGGGTCACGCAACCGGCTTTCTTTGATTTGCTCTGAAAACGCTTGTCAGTCAGAATGCCTGGTTGGCCTCTCAGCCGTACTGCTTCCTCCCTGAGACACACAGCTGGGGCTAAAGAAGCAACCCTTCTCATCCACTGTGCCCCTCTTGCGACCCAGCTCGGCTTGTCCTGGCCTCAGATGGTCCCTGGTTTTGCTTTACATGTCAATAAGCTGGGGGAAGGCAGGGCAAATCACCATATGGGCGATATTAGCTATTCAGAAGCTCTGCAGGACAATTTCGGCTTTCCTAGTGCTTTGCAAGTTACTAAGACAAAGTTTGTTTTTGTGTGACCTCATCTAATGGATAAAATGATGATAAAAGACATGGATTTCCAGACTATCAGTGTCAAGCTTCCTGTGAGAGAGAGGAGGGATCTCTGTGGCCTGGGATGACTCTAGACTTCTGGTCCTCTCGTCTCTACCTCAGAGCGCTACGATTACAGGAGTTTGCCACTACACCGGGTCTCCTAACGACTTTTCGTTACCATGAAAATTAATGTGAATCATATCTGTCTGTCTTGTCCAGTCTGCATTTACATGATTTCAACTTACTGGAACTAAAAAAATAAATAAAATCTGTTGGCCAGTTGACAAGGCATTATCTGGGTTGCCTGTCCAGAAACATTAACTAGAGTGCTGGATCAACACTGAGTCCCTGTCTTACATGCAAGTAAGAAAAAAAGGAGACACAGAAAGTTATTTGGAAAATATTGTTTTCATGTAATGGAAGCAAAAATATCTCCTATTTATACCAGCCATATTAAGAAGGCAACTGATTTTTTTTTAATCATTGAGTTTTATTTGTAGTGAGATCCACTGCTTGAGGCCATTTGATAGAATAAAGGCAGTGATAAAATGAAATCTTATTTGATTTCTGTGTAAAGCAGAAATGTATTTCCTTTGCTTGGCTGGTGGTAAGTTGAATCTAGATGATGAGAAAGTGATGCATTTATTGGTTTTTTTTTTCTTTTTACTGTATTATAGAAGAAGTGATAAATTTGGAGCTGGAGAGATGACTCAGTGATTTAAGAGTACTGGCTGCTTTTCCAGAAGACCCGGGTTCTGTACCCAGTATCCACATGGTGGTTTACAACCACCCATAACTCCAGTTCCAATGCCGTCTTCTGAACTCTGTGTGTACCAGGCACATGCACGGTGTACTTACATACATGCAGGCAAAACACTCATGCACAAAAGACAGCTTTTAAAAATTAATGATAGACTTGAATGGAAGAGATCAGTTGCCTTAAATAAGTCTTTGCCAAATTAAGAATTTTTCTTGTTTTGCTTTCCTGAGTGGCAACTTTACGAACGTTTTATACACAGAGAGAGCCGATAGCTTTGGTTTGGGATGACTGTGTTAGCCATGTTCTAAGTTACAGGACACAGGTACTCCCATGAAATAGTAGAAGGGTGGGTGGAGAGAGCTAAGTCTGCCTGGAGTAGATCTAACTGCACCACCAGAAACAACACGCTCGGGTGTAAGGAGGAGCTCTTACGTTCTTCTCAAAGTTTTCAAGGGTAAATTCATTGGGCTTGGGGAAATACTCGAGTCTGTGCATTCTTCCGATATTCAGAATGATGTTCGTTCCCTTCTTGACTGGGTAGCCATCAATCACATCATCAGCCAGGGCTCTACGCATGACCAAGTCCACGACGGGCTGGTACCTCAGGCTTTCATTAATGAAGTTTTCCACCACTTTTAAATTTTGGATATCATCAATCCTTATGTCTCTGTCACCTGCAGAATAGATAAAAAGGACAAAGAAAGCGACGTTAGCTTTATACATGATGAGCACTAAAGCTCTTTTTTTTCCCCATAGAGCAATTTGTTCTTGGTTAGAAAAAAAATGCTTGTAATTCTAATGCATGCCACCCACTGGAAACAAATGTGTTCTATTTGGTCTGCTTTATAAAAGTTCAGATGTTTCATAACAACAACAAAAAAGATTTCCTGAAAATTTGCTCATGCTGGACCCACTTTTCCACCTAAAGATGGGGCAGAGGCAGCCACCCCTTCAGAGGGGACATGCACTCTGCAGTTCCACGTTGGCCACACCTACTCCACATCTCATAGTCCTCTTATCTGTGGGCCTCAAGTCTTTGGGTTTTCCATCTGCTCCACATTCTAGGGAACATTTACATTGTCTCTTAATGTGTGAGCCGACTATACAATAACCATCCCAAACAAGGGGCTATAGGGTCCTGCAGGGTCGGGGAGCTTGTGGACCGAGTTCATTTTACAACGTTCACGCCCTTAGTCATTTGGGCAGCTACCTTCCCACACGTGTCGCTGACAGGCCCACCACATCCGACCACAAACAAATTGGTCCTGGAAAACGGCTACTACTCTCCACCATCAGTGCCCCACCTAACTCTGGGCGTGATCGAGGGGTAACAGACATTCCCATTGTCTCAGCTTGGCCTGGCATTGGTCAAAGAAGCTTAGATTTGTCCCAGATATGGCAGGATCTAAAAGCACCCTCAAATAAACCACCACTTTTACAGAATCAAAGCAGCATCCTGGAGTTTCAGGTGTACTAAGGTGTCCCTGTCTCCTATAAATCCAAGGCATGTGGGAAGATCTAGTTCAGTGAGAAAAGTCTAGGGAGAGAGCCTGTATCTTAAGTACTGTGCTCTGTAACTGGGGTGGAGAGGCAGAGAGAAGAAGATAGAGGTTTTTGTATCTGCTAGGATTTATTCCTAGGAAGTAACGAGTGTGTGGACCACAAGAGGGAGCATCTGTGTTGTAACAAGCTCAGCTGCTTTCCCATCTTTGAGAGTCTGATGGAGAGTGGAGAGTCAGGGAGACACTACGAGGCACAAACAGGTCTCACACTCAAGGAACTTGTATTAGAGGTCTGACCAAAGCACACACTCAAAATCAGTTTCCCCTGCCACACCCTCCCATAGTGCCCTCTCTCTTCATTCCAGTACAACTGAGTTCTCTTTCTCCCAGCACTCTACCAGCCAACCCAGTGAATGGAGTGCCCTTGCCCTCTGCACAGACCCCAAAAGCCTGGCGGGAAACACTGAGAAAACATTCTGGAATTTGGGGCAGTGTTACCCTGTCTTCTTGTTCTCCTCCCCCTCACCGAGGACCTACAGAACCTTTTCTTACATTGAAACGAATGCAGCTTTTCCTTAGTGGCAACTGCTTCAAGCACCCATAAAATCACTTGTTAAAGGAGGTGCCTTTCCACAACCAATAACATCTATCACCAGCACTGTGTGTGTGCAAGGCCCGGAAAGTCCTTCTCGTGCTGTCTTCTCTCATTGCTTAGTAACGTGTCCCTAAACAGATCCCCCAGGTGGGGGCAGCCCCTAATAAGCTATTTGTTTTCTCCCGGGAAAGAGTTCTGGTTTTGTGCTTCTAAAGCCGAGTAGGGACAGGATGATGCTGACCTAGAGCCATGAAAATAGGCATGCAAGAACCCAATGGGGCCCTGGGGACTCCTGCAGCCAGAAGAGGCAGAAAGAATGGGAGAGAGGGGCCAACACCACTGGGTTGCAGCGGAGAAGGAAGCCCATCACTCCGACTCTGCTGCCCTCCCCTCCTCCTCCTGCGGCCAAGTAAAATCCACAAACACTTCTGTAAACAACCGATAGCCATTTTCCTAGGTGAGCTCACTAAAGAAGACTTATGCAACCCACGAGGCAGGCAGAGCGTATACTCAAGTTCTCCATCGATGGATTTAACTAACAGCATCAAGTAGATTTTATTGTATTTGTGCTGACCATCCACAGCCTTTATTTTGCAGTTAACTCTCCAGATAATGCAGTATAGTAACTATTTATAAAGAATTGCATTGCAGGAGGCATTACAAACAATGGAGAAGGGACTTAGTCTGTGGACGGTTGTAATTAGGTTACATGCAGGTACTATACTATAGTATGACTTTCTAAGATGGGCAAACTTGACCGTATATGTGTCTGTGCACACATGGAATAAGGTCTCAAGCTGGGGAGATGACTCAACAGGTAAATGTATGTCACCAACACTGAAAACATGAACTCGGTCAGCAGAACTCATTTGGGAGGGGAGAACGGACTCCCCACAAACTATCCTCTGACTTTCACATTCATAGTGTGACATGTGCACACACACGACCCCCTACACACACACAAATAGAAATCCCATTGAAGAACATACAGAAAACACGTAGTGGCGGGGATGAGAATGAGGCCCTAAGACAATGATGAATTAGGATATTTACTTTCTGTTTTACGTATTGCTCGGGTGTTTGAATTTTTCAATAAGCACATATTATTTTTATGTTTTATACAGCATATAAATAGGAGGGACTATCATTTTAACCTACTCAACATAACCAAGATGTAGAAGGATTACTTACTTTATTTTTCCTTTAGGTTTTACGTTTGCTATCAGAATCTTTTTTTACTATTATTTTTATTGAGTTATATATTTTTCTCTGCTCCCCTCCCCGCCTCTCCCCTCCCCTTCAATCCTCTCCCATGATCCCCATGCTCCCAATTTACTCAGGAGATCTTGTCTTTTTCTACTTCCCATGTAGATTAGATCCATGTATGTCTTTCTTAGGGTCCTCATTGTTGTCTAAGTTCTCTGGGATTGTGAATTGTAGGCTGGTTTTTCTTTGTTTTATGTCTAAAAGCCACTAAGGAGTAAGTACATATGACAATTGTCTTTCTGGGTCTGGGTTACTCACTCAATATGACGTTTTCTAGATCCATCCATTTGCCCGCAAATTTCAAGATGTCATTATTTTTTCCTGCTTTGTAGTACTCCATTGTGAAAATGTACCACATTTTTCTTATCTATTCTTTGGTTAGGGGGCATTTAAGTTGTTTTCAGGTTCTGGCTATGACAAACAATGCTACTACGAACATAGTTGAACGCATTGGCACTGAAGACCACTTCCTAAATATAACCCCAGTAGCACAGACACAGAGAAACAACTGATAAATGGGACCTCCTGAAACTGAGAAGCTTCTGTAAAGCGAGGGACACAGTCAACAAGATAAAACGGTATCCTATAGAATGGGAGAAGATCTTCACCAACCCCACATCAGACAGAGGTCTGATATCCAAAATATTCAAAGAACTCAAGAAATTGGTCATCAAAAGAACAAATAACCCATTTTAAAAAATGGAGTACAGGCCTAAACAGAGAACTCTCAACAGAGATATCTAAAATTGCTGAAAGACACTTAAGGAAATGCTCAACCTCCTTAGTCCATCAGAGAAATTCAAATCAAAATAATTCTGAAATTCCATCTTACACCTGTAAGAATGGGCAAGCTCAAAAACACTGATGACAACTTATGCTGGAGAGGATGTGGAGTACAGGGAACACTTCTGCATTGCTAGTGGGAGTGCAAACTGGTACAGCCCCTTTGGAGGTCAGTATGGCGGTTTCTCAGAAAATTAGGAAACAACCTACCTCAAGACCCAGCAATACCACTTTGGGGCATATACCCAAAGGATGCTCAATTGTGCCACAAGGACATGTGCTCTCAGATTCTTAAGCCATGAGAAGCTGCCAACACTCAGAAGGGCATTTTTAAAGCGCTGTCATTTATTTGATCACTGCTTACCAACAACAGCATGGATTTCCTTCAGTATTGCAATTTCAACATCAGGGTACTCTGCAATGAGAAGTAGCATGAAGTACAGAGTGACGGACATGGTGTCAGGTGCCGCAATCAGCATCTCCAGTATGCACTGGTTCACATTCTCCTTCGTCAGGTCTCCACGCCTCTGGGGAGTTGGAAAGAGGAGACAACGCTGAAGACGGAGTTGAAGTTCCAGAAAACAAGGGAGGTGGACACTCAAGCATCAGCAATCTCAATAAAATGAAATTACAGATCTCTGTACCAACATTTTACATATCAACATTCTCCTTAAAGATAAACAAATAGCTAACTGACCCGTGTACCACTGCCCCTCCATATACTCTAGTTCCACAGTTAGCTTTGGAGCTAACTGACTGGGCATCACATATATTCTTCTTGTGTTTCTATTAAATTTGTACAGACTTTTTGTAGTTATTCTCTAAATAATACAATGTCATAACTTTTAGCACAATGTTACAGCGCATTAGGTATTATAAACAAACCCCTGTGGGAAGACATTAAGTGTATGCAAGTACTGTGGCATTGTGGGGGTAAGATATGAACAGCCCTATATTTTGGTGTCTGGGGGGGGGTTCTGGAATAAAAATTCCAGATATTGAGGGAATGCCTTTATTTAGTGTCTTAGGTCTCCTCGCTTCCTGGAGGTTTCATATATTATATTACAATATAGAAGAGTTTGAATGATAAATGTCATGAAATGGCTAGTGTTTAGGCATTTTGGTGAACTACCATTAAGATTGCCTGCTAGAGAAATTTTTTAAAAATGCCACAGTTCTAAGGAGGATTCTTTAAATAATGGTATACCATCATAACATATATCAGGTGGGGAATTGTGATTCATTCAGGTCAATACCTCAGCAAAAATCAAATCAGTTGCAAAATCTATACAGTCTTCCAGCTTCTGTGCTGTCGAAACCTTCTGTCTTTTTTCTTCCACCAAAACAGCTATCTCATCTTTCAAGTCCTTGCTGTGGGGAAAAAAATGTCAAAATTTTCTCAGTTTAGACATCCTGCAAAACAGATTCTGATTCGTTTAAAGTCACTGGCACCTGTGAGTAAATGAGTTTATATCTTATTTTTTAACAAATATATGTGAATTACATGAAACATTCATCTTACAGTACCAGGGTTAACTGAAATTTCTAAACATTGATAGCAATCTTAAAGCTGTGACTTTAACTCTATGTTTCCATTTTCTTAGATATGCAGAAAGTCCTGACAAATATCAATATTACAGTAACCCGGCTTTTCTGTCAACTCAAAATTCCAGAGAGCCCTCAGGTCACACATTGGGCCCCTTGCGGAGCAGCTCCTTGGCTTTCTTTAGCCTTTGGTCTGCCCAGTGCAGCTTGCGTGTTTCGAATAGCTCACAAGGAACTTCACCAATACATCCCTCTGCGCACTGCGGAGCATCGCACGTACCAAAGCGGCCAACAGCAGCAAAGACGCAATCAAGCACTCAGTGTGACTGCGCTTGTAAGCACTCTAAGCTTGCGCTACTTACATGGATCTTTCATACTTTCTGTAGAGCCAAGAAATCTTAAAGAAGATGTTGGGTTTGATGAGGAGAGCCTGCCATGCATTAAAATAACCTTGGATTTTTTTCACAATGGCACTTTCTGTGAAACAAAAACAAGAACAAATTCACCGAGGAAAATAAAAGCTGATGAACAGTACTTCAGGCCAATTCTTTGACCAGTCTTTTATCTCCTAGTGGATAATCTAGCTACATAAAACTATGAGGCAAAGTTATTATTAATTTATCTACTTGCCGTCTGAATTGCCTGAGTTAACCATAGAGTTGCCAGTTTTCAAGTTTGTGTTTGAGACCACAGCCTCGACTCTCATATCCGCTTATGGTTGGGCTTTCCCACTCACTCTGACTTTCCTGGACTAAGGGGTAATTACAGTTACTGCATCCCTGCTCTTGGCACCTGAAAGGATGTTGTCTGGACAAGTAAGGAATACTTAAAAACGCTTTCTTAACCAAGAGCAGTGTGTAAAGCTGCACTTTGCTGCAATGCGCTGTCCCCACGTGCCCTGTTTAAAAGCGGGCAGAATTCATGACAATTCAAACTCCAGTACCGTCCAGGGGAATCCCCAGAAAGAGCATGTTCGAGGTGTCCAGCATGATGTGCCGCATGAGGGTCAGCACATCCACGTAGCCAGAGTTGTCGGTGACGTCGTCCAGCCTGTCCAAATGCTGTTTGATGGACTCTGCACACACTTCTACCATCCGAACGAGGCCGGGGCCTGTCAGAGCTGAAGCACAGAGGTTTGGCCGTCATAAACACCGGGACGCACACCAGCAGGCTGTTCTTGCCTTTTTATGTCAGGAGCAATTGTCTGCAACTTTACACTCAATGATAGGGTGGGAATTTCTGTAATCTTCTCCATACCTTCTTGTGTTACCCTGGTTTTCTGTAAGAAGCGCCTACCTTTTTGACTAAAAATGACTGAATATTACTTTTAAATAATGATTCAAAATCAAGCCGTTCTTTAAACCCTAGTTAATCACTTGTGAGATATGGATGAACTAACCATTTTTCTGGGTACAATAACCAACAGTGCTGTTTACACTTAGTGTACACATCTCCCTTGAGGTGGTGGTTTGGATTAGGTCAGGGTCACATTTCTTTCTCTTACATTTTAGCTTGGGGAAGGATAACAGTGCAGAACCAGTGAACCTGGTCCTTAACTGGTTCACCTAAGGCACCTTCTAGTGAGCACAGATGTGCAATGCCCGTCTCAGAAACAATGAACGCATGCCCTTCTCTTACTCCTAGCCGCTCTACGGTTTACTTCTATGTTTATTTCACACAGCAATGGCAGGCAGAGCATTCCTCGTTTGCTTTGCAGGCTTCGGTGACTGGGAACTCCTAAAAGAGGGCGACAACTATTCATGAGCATTGTGCTCCAATCAGTCCTGCGTAAGGGCCCTCAACACGGATTTGCCAAGTAAATGAATGAGTGTACGGATGAACAAATGGGTGAGTGGGTGGATTAATGAATGAATGAATGAATGAATGAATGAATGAATAAAAACAGATAGGGTGACTTGGCTCTACCCTCCCCTTGCTCTGCTCCTGACCATCCTACCACGCTGACTCCAGTAGAGCCCATCATGGTAGAGTTTCTTTAAGTTTCCTTCAGGAATATTCTCTATTTTTTGTGTCTTTTTGTTATTCAGACTTGCTGAAAAAGGTTTTCAAATGGCATGGAAATTTTGGGTGGACCTTGAAGGCAATCATTCTCTCAGATAAGAACATTCTATCATAAAGGGGAAACATATATCAGAAGAAAGGAAGCTGCCAGCATGGTGGCTCACACCAATAATCCCAGTTCTCCAGGGCCTGTGGTAAAAGGATTCTTAGAAGTTCAAGACCTGCTTAGGCCCCATAGTGGGTTTCAGGCCAGAAGAGGCTACAGAGTAAGATCTTGTCAAGAAAGAATGTGGGAGACAGTGTGTGTTGGGAGTGAGGGATGGGAAGAAGAAAGGGAAGGGAGGGAAAAGGGAGCAATGGAGGACTGAAGAGACCAGCCTAAGGACACTAAAGATTCCCAAAGTTGTCCAAGAAGACAGAAGAAGGAGCCTCCCTCCAAGTGGTAGGAAAGCCCTCCCTGGGTGTTTTCTGTTCCCTGGGTAATGAGCACTTTCAAGACAGGGCAAATCATCCCTTAATGACTCAGCCCTTTGTATGGAAGGGGCGGATCCACATGTCACTCATGGCTTCCTTCCATGTGCATGCAGGATTTGCCTCTATGACCAAGAACTTGAAGCCATGTTTCACAGACTAGCAGAATGAAATATGATTGGTTATGGCCATTGGTGTATGCAGATATGATTTAATATTTAAATGTATTTTAAAAAGTACTCTTATCTTTTAAAAGAAAAGGTACTCTTAGCTTGGTCAAAAAAAGGATTCAACAAGTAACCAAACTTCACAACAAATAGCTCCTCTGGCAGTTCCAGAACACAACTTCCCCACACTCCTACCGACCTCTCTCCCTTCTCCCAGGACAAACATTTCCACAGCTGTGCTCACCTGTTTCTCTTTACCCCCCATAGCTTAACACTTCATAACGTTACTGCAAAATGTGTCCCGATTTTTATTTTTTCTCAGGGAAAACAAAGGACTCCAACTCCCAAAGGAGAGTCATCGAGACACTTAGGACTCTCATTAATTATAAAAATGTCAGGCACTTCAGTGTGCTTTTCAGTAAGCAATTAGCTTCCTATTTTTGGAATTTAATTGGGGTCTAATTTTATAACATTTTATTAGAAAGTCTGATCTTACATATACAGGAATAATCTAAAATATTTACAAAGACGTGCGGACAAGTCCCCAAGTCCTGTTAGAATGTTCCTCTCTTAACAGTCCTTGTCCCATGACCTCTCCTCCATCTGCCCCTGGCCACTGCAATAGACCCTCATGTCATTGTTCTGAGCTGTGCTTTGTTCTCATTAAACTTTCGTACGCTACTGAAGGAATTTTTCTAAAACACACTCAGCTGTTCACATCATTTTCCTAAAATATTTAGTGAATTATTGTAACTCTTGAGATTTGATCAAGTCCTCAACTTCATAAGAAGGGTCTTAAATGATTTAGACCTGCTTTCCCTGGGCCTTCTGTTCATCCATGGAGGGTTCCTGGACATGACATTCTCTGCTGTCAAATATACCATTCTTTGTTCCTACATTGTCTTCCTTTCGTACACTTTGTTAGTTAGAGTTTACTTCATTCATTCAAAGTTCATCATAAACACCCACTGCCCTGGACTGTCTTTTCTGGCCCCTTTGTGGCTTTAGGTGACCTCTGTGTCTAGTCTCTGCAGTCTGGTGCAACCTCACCTAGAAAGTATACTTGGTGATATACAGGCCCACCTTACCCAGCCTTCTGCGGTCCTCGAGGGCAGAATCAAGTCTTGCTTATCATTGTTTTATTGGTATCTAAGATCTGAGTCAAACGACAAAGTAAGATACAGTGTATGTTCCTACAGAGTCAGACATGTTTTATTTGTTCTTTACAACAGCTCAAGGCCCAGTTCTAGCACTCATTAACTTCCACGGATAAAGAAATAAAGCACACAGACAGTAGACAATTTGGCGGAAGTCCTTGTATGAATAGCAAGTGGCAGTATTGGGACATGAGCCCACTATAACCCTGAGACATGCACTTTTCCACTAATCCAGTGTCACTCTTGTAAGGCACAGGGAGAGTGATCTGTTCCAACATGGCTACACACACTCAAAACCTCTCCAAAATTGTCTACGGTCTTCATCCCAAAAAGATTTGTGTGTGTCCTCAAGAAGAGGAGATTGTGGTGTTGCTGTGATAAACCCAAATGAATCCCAAGATTCATTAGTGAGGAAACTTTCCCATCTGAGGTCATAAGAGAAGGTGGGACAGAGAAGAGCAGCGCAAGGAGGACGGGGCCTGTCCACCAGACAAGGAATGAAGGTGAGGCTCCATAAGCTGGAAGAAGTAAGATCAAGGATGCCGCCCATCCTCGGGCTTGCCATCCCTGCTGAGACCCACGACAGACTTCTGACCTGCAGAATTTTACCACAAGCATGTCATTCACCCAAAGCTGTCTAGTGTGTTACAGTAGCCAGAGGAAGTGAGCATGCTGTGTCTATAGCAATGTGGTAGACTTAGAGACCTCCAGAGCCTGAATGGAAAGAAGAATTTTGATGGTACATGGTCATACCGAAAATTCATGTAGCTCCGGGTGCCATCTCTGACAAGATTGCCACGGCAAGACCACTCTTCCTGATGCTTGACTTAGTGTTAAAAACTGACCTTGTGTGGTCCTCAACAACTTTGTTTTCAGAAGGACATAGTAAGGGGTAAGGGCCAGGCTTGGGACTGAATCTCTGTTCACCTCTTCCTTGCTCTGCTGGTGTGAATCTCAAACTTCATTTCTTCAACCGTAAGACTTAGAAGCTGCATGAGTCAACACACAGAGTCTTTCCCTGTGTTAAGATTCTCATTTATTGTTGTCTCTTAAAGCCTCTGACCTGACAGACAGCGGGTCTGCCAATGCATTATTTAGTCATGTTTAGATGAAACATTGAGCTAAAACACTAAATTCTTAGTTGAAATGACCCTTCAGTTTGTTGTGGCCACAATCATAGACTCTGGGGTTGCATTCTGGGGGCTAGCATTTACTAATGTTGGAATCTTGGGCAAGTAACTTAACCTGTTTGAAACTTAAAAGTTTTCTCGCCTATAAAATGCAGGTAAACTATGACATTTCACCATATAACGTTGCTGTAGAATTACAATGTCAAGTGTCTAGGACGGTGTTTGATGCATAGGTATTATTTCAAAATTATGTGACAGCAAAGTTAAAATGATAATTTTTTTTTTAAAAAAAAGTAGTCCGTTCATAGACCTCAGAAAAGAAGGCAGCGTATTGCCGTTTACCTTTCATAAAGAAAGGGCGAACTGTTTTCCACAGGTCTGGGTTGTTGTTGAAGATGATGCCGTTCTCGTGCATTCCAATGCACTGCAGCCCACGCTTGCTGCCAAACCTGGAGATGTAGTTACTGTGCTTCATAACGTGGAACATGACTGAGGACCTGAAAAGGAAGGGAGCCTTGGTGTTAATCCGACACGGGAAGGGCATTTATGGCGGTTCACTCTGACTGTGGGGGCTCTCTCAACAGAAGCACGTTGGTCCAAGTGCAAAGTTTGATTTCTAGTACTCAGGTTGAACAAGCGTGTCGGGCAGCATGAGAGCATCCTTGGTCAACTGAATCACTTCTACTTTCTGATCCCCAAAGGATCACTGTGGGGAGACAGGGAAGCCCTGAGTGAGTGAGTGTGTGCTGTTGACAAGGGGCATGGCCATGGCCATGGTCAGAAGGAGATGGTACAGCCTTCCTTTCTGGTCCAAGTGTGGATGTTGACAGTCAGTGCATGCAGAAAACCTCCATCATCACCTTCTCAGCCTGAAGCCTGCTTCCCTATGGGAGCTGATCCTACTGAGGGCAGCTAAACCTGCCTGCTTGCTCAGCTGTGCACCATAAGCCCCTCCTCAACAGGCCTTGCTCAGCTGTGTGTCGTGACCCTGCTCTCCTGCTCAGCTCTATGTCATAAACAGGCTGAGTTTGCGGATGAGGGGGATGCCTGTGGAAATGAGGGGACAGACTCTAAAATAATAATAATGCTAAGAAACAACTTATTTAGTTGATATTTATTTCAGAAAAAAAACCTTAAAATAAAAACTATCAAATCAAAGTCTCTCAATTTAGTTCCCAATAATAAACCACAAAATGGCTCAAGTTTCTGACAAGCTTTTCTTTCTAAAAATCCAAAACAAAAATTCAGATGTTTCAAATTGAGTGTCAAAAAATTAATCTGGCATTTCAAATTTTACTTAGTAAGAATTATCACTCTATAAAATGGACTGAAATTACTGATAATTGATGTAAGACCTCTAGCTTTTCTTTCCGTTTCCTAACTTACTCCACAAGTAAAGTAGAGAAATTTTTTTTTACATTCTTTGTTCACATCCTTGTATCTAAAGACTTTCAGTACTCGAGCCATGGAGAAAGCACTGTCCTTTCTGTCCTGGTTCCCAGGCATGCATACACTGCATTTGTCTTGTGGATCCGACTGACCATTAGCAGATGTTTAAACCCCGTGTGTCCCCTAGGGGGTGCTATCGTCCCAACTATTTTCAGTCTGAAGTTCTGCCAAGAGAAACCATCAAGGAACTATAAAGCAAGGACATTTATCAAAGTGAGGCAGAGTTTATAAAACAGAGTAAACTTGACTGTGAAGAAGAGGACCTTTGAGGGACAAGAGGCCCCAGCCCACACTCCTCCTGGCCGTCACAGAGACCTTACCCTGACCCTGAAATGACCCTAACCAGCAATCCAGGCTGAGGGAAATGTCCTGCTGGGGAGAGTGAGGGTTTGCCAGTAGTGTCCCCAAGTTCAGAAGAGACAGTGGACAAGATAATGCCACTGAGGTCAGAGGTCGTACTTTTAACCATGATTGAAGTTAAGACATCAATCACCACAGCGGGCAACCCCTCCTGCCTCCCTTGTGTGGTATTTCTATTCAATCTCCCTTGTCCATTCTCTCTCTCTCTCTCTCTCTCTCTCTCTCTCTCTCTCTCTCTCTCTCTCTTGCTCTCGCTCTCTCTCTCTCTCTCTCTCTCTCTCTCTCCCTGGGACCCATGCTCTGCTCAGCCCTCTTTCCTGTTGCCATGGTTGAAATCTGACGTCCTTGTTCAAGGTTGTCCCCCCACATGAAAGAACATATTCTCATTTCACATAGCACCCCCTTTTCTCCTCATGAGCCATTTCCTCTGCAGCTCACCATTCCCACCGCAACCCCAGGAGCTGCGTGACCGGATGTCTTGGTGTCTCTCGTCTTGTCTCTCTCATGCTTCCTTCCAGCCCCTCTGCCATCTTTGATGTTCCTTGAACAATTTAGACCTGTTCCTGGCTCACGGCCCCTGCTTCTGCTGCACTTTTTCTCCAGGGTTCTGCCTGAAATATGTCTTCAAGACTTTTGAAAAAGGCATTTATCTTTCCATTTTCATGCACGCACGTGTGTGTGTGTGCACGCGCGCGTGTGTGTGTACCCATGTCTACATTTATACGTATGTGTGTGAACATGTGGAAGCTTTCAATTCATGCCAGGAATCATCTTCGATCAGTCTTCCACCTTATTCATCAATGTGTCTCCTCAGTCCTCCTTTTAAGTCTGTCGTCAGTGAGGCCTGTCCCAAACTACCAACGCACTCACAATTATACTACACTCCCACAGCTAGTCCTCCCTAACCTTTCCCAATTCTGCCCCCACTCCCAGACAGTACATATCTACTTGTTTCCTCTGGACTATCTCAACTTTAACACCAAAAATTCCCCAGTTTAGAAAATCCCCTATAGCTAGGTGGTGGCGGCGCACACCTTTAATCCCACTACTTGGGAGGCAGAGGCAGGCGGATCTCTGTGAGTTCGAGACCAGCCTGGTCTACAGAGTGAGTTCCAGGACAGGCTCCAAAACTACACAGAAATCCTGTCTCAAAAAGAAAGAAAGAAAGAAAGAAAGAAAGAAAGAAAGAAAGAAAGAAGGAAGGAAGGAAGGAAGGAAGGAAGGAAGGAAGGAAGGAAGGAAGAAAGAAAGAAAGAAAGAAAGAAAGAAAGAAAGAAAGAAAGAAAGAAAGAAAGAAAGAAAGAAAGAAAGAAAGGGAGAGAGTAAAGGAGGGAGGGAGGAAGGAAAAAGAAAATGGAAATAAAAGAAAATCTCCTAATCTCAGGCAAACGGAACAGTTGGCCATCATGTGTGCGCTACATAATGCCGCTTTCCATCACAGATGGACTACACAGTTAACAGTGTGGCCCCGTGAGATCTTGTCACCTAATTACCGTAGTGACCATCTTATACACTCTATGATGTTCATACATGACAAAATAGCCTCAGAATGCGTTTCCCAGAATACATTTCCCAGACTGCATTTCCCAGAATGCGTTTCCCAGAATGCATTTCCCAGACTGCGTTTCCCAGAATGCATTTCCCAGACTGCATTTCCCAGAATGCGTTTCCCAGAATACATTTCCCAGAATGCATTTCCCAGAATGTGTTTCCCAGAATGCGTCCATCATTCAGGAATACATGGCTATACTGTGCATCTCACTTGTTTCTTCACAGTATACTAACAGTATGCTGTCCCATGATGGTGGGAACTTTGAGCCATTTTTATTCTCCAAATATAATCCTGCTGTGAATGAACAGAGCACGGTGTTAGTATCTTCTCATTTATGAAAGGAATAAAGAACCGATTATTACTGTTGGCTTTAAGTCCAAACCCGGGACAAATAGCTAACGGGGGTGCCTGCTCAGAGCACTGCTCCTAGGTGCGGTGGAGGAGAAAGTTTATTGTAGCAATGAGGGATGATACAGGCAGGGGCAGAGACAGAGACGTCGGGAGAGTCCAGAGTGAACATGGCCAGACTGAGCTGGGCCATGTGAGGAGATGAGGGGACAGGAGCCACAGACCGAGATGGGTGGGTGACCTGGGCCAAGGGACTGGCCAGTAGGGTAATAGATAGACCAAAAGGGCCAGGTAACCAAAATGGCTGGATTTTATAAGAAAGGGCAGTTGGGGAAAAGGCAACCTAGTCTGGGCTGGAGAAGCTTAGGGTAGGGGCCAGGGTATGCCAGCCGTACCCTGTAACGGGTAGGAACTGAGGAATGATGGGGGAAGCTGGCAGCCAGCTCCACTTTGAAATGTTAAATAGGCACCCCAACCATTTGTTCAGGGTTTGAGTCTTAACAGCTAGTACATAATGTAAACTGACTGAATTCCCTGTAAATTTACACATAATTAAGACAAGTGTGCAAATGAAACTTTCATTGGCATATTGTCAATTATCCTTTATAAATGCTTTATTTTTGTATTTGTGACAGTTACACACCCGTACACACACACACACACACACACACACACACACACTAGACAGTCTACCATCTGTAGGGTGTGGAGCGGAACTGACCAAGGGCCCTGTGCTTGCTTTGCTGCAGGCTCCATAATCCTCATGCACATCTCAGCCTTGCCTTGGTCTCTGAGATGCGAGGGCAGCGCGCATGCGCACGCATCACCCCTCCTAACTGCCTCCCCCCCCCCCCCGAAATCCTGTAGCCTTGGACCCCTGTGGCAAGGCTGATTGGAAAAGTTGGACCGCAGTCACCACACAGCAGTAACGGCTCTACACCTCCAACTTTTTAAAAGGAAAAGAAATCCGGCAAACCGTTCAAATCAAAACAACAATCTGTCTGAGGTCCAGCAGGGTCGCTTCAAGAGGTACAGGTAGTTCTGGAAAAGACTTGAAGAGCAGCGAGCAAGGGAGGGAGACGGGGACAAAGTCGTCCTATTCCAGAGAGGAGCTCAGCCTTTAACAACGAAATAGAGGGCTTGGAGGCAATTAAGGAGAACACAAAGACTCCAACAAGTGAAAAGCCTGAGGGAACATAACAAGAAATGAACTGGAGGAGCTGCGGGGAGGGTAGGTCAGTTATGTCTGTACCTCTGTGTCTGTGCTGGCCAGAGCCACTAAAGTTGCTTTCCTGAGGAAGAAGAGTAGGGTGATTCTGGCTGTGACGAGGACCCCGCTTTTGGGATTAGATGTGGACCTCCAGTGGGTTTGTCTGGTGACCCAAGTCTCTAAATGGCCACTCTCTGGGAACGACTTCACCTAGTCTTCTGTTCTCACATCCATCATTCCTCATTTTAAATCTAGTCTTACACCCCGTCACCTTGGCTAGCCTCAAGGGTAATGCATGAACATATCTAGCAAGTTCTGAGCTCAGTGGTTGCTGCTGCTGAAGGAATCCGGCCAGGAAACCTCAGTCCACAGGAGCCTGACACTTCTGTCCACAGCTGCTCATGGCTGTGTGGATGTGGTCTGCCTTAGCCTTCTTCAAAGTGCTGTCAGATCAGACTGAATGAAACAAGGAAACCTCAGGCCAAAACTAAGAGATTGGCTAGAACCAATTTTGTGGTGTGGTAGTTGTAGATAACTTTGCTGAGATAGCGGGAAGTCGAGTAGAAATATGCCTTCTAATTCCTTCATCTTCTCAGATCAATAGACTAGAAAACTAGTGAACAAAAACACAGTTCAATAATAGCTGATGAGTATTTAGTTAATCCCAGGATGGATGCAATCCAGCAAAGCGTAAGAGTGTGGGAAAGAGGACTTTGGTTTTAATGGGCGCTGCTGAGCCTGATCGGTGGCGCAGGTGGCTCAGGCAAGACACTAGCACGCAGCCAGAGGACAGCAGCTGGCGGTTTCTCTCTGTGCTGGTTGCTGCCTTGTAGGTATTCAGAAGCCTGCAGGGCGACCACGCTAAAAGCTGCCAGGCAGAGATCAGCCTCTCCTTTGTTGCTGTTTAGAGATTTGGGGAATTGGTTTTGGTTTGTTTTGTTTGGGTTTGGTTTTGGTTTTTATTTTTTTGTACAGTGACTTATAGAAATAAGACCAAAGTCGCAGGAAAGCAGAAAAAAAACTGGTGTGTTTTCCCTAAAGCATGCTTAGCCAAAACCTTCCGGACCCTGGATTTTTATACTCACTACTCAGAGAAATTTTAAATGACTTCCCAGATTTCTGGGGTTCTTTATCTACGTGTCTCTGACTTTAACTCAAGAAACTTTCAATTATTTTGCTCATCCACAGTAATAGACTGCTACGTGGACATTTTCTCATCTTCATTTCCACAGGGGGAAAAATGTAGCTGTACCAAAATATGGATTTCTTTTTAGTAGGGAAAAACTCAATACTGTTCTTTAAAAGAAATAAATAAATAGGAAAAAGCTTCAGCCTTGCTTTTAAAGGAGCAATCGAAGCAGTAGAAGTGGTGGCCGCATTTGGACACTGAGAATTGAACCCGGGACTGGCACACACTGAGCACACGTTCTTGCTGGGCTACACCTCCCTCAGCCATTCGAGCTGATACGAGCGTTCACAGACTCACTTGCTGATGATGAGCGTTTCCTCTCCGCTGATCCAGACCCTCACGAGCTCTCCGTAGGTCTTATTGTAGTAATTGCAGGCACTTCCAATCCCCATCCACAGGAACCTGCCGTGGGAAATGAGGGGCCCAATTCCCAGACAGTAGCCAGGACCTACAACAAGTCGTGAGATGACAGTGAACTTCTGAAAAATCTCCAAAATTGTTGTTCTTTCGTATCAAACAACTTTTTTTATTTTTACATCTTCTGGTCTATATGTGAGTCACAAAACCAAGTATACCACAAGGCTCTCTACCTCTTCACGCGTGAAAAGTCCATGGCTTCACACTTGCTTCTCTTGACCTGACATTTCAGCGCCATGCTCATTTCTGAGAGTCACAAGTAAAAATCGGTTCATCTGCATGGCAATAAACATAGGAACTGCGAGAGGGGACAAGCCGATGGACTCAGTGGCATTCTGCCGCTCTTGTCTGTAAGCTCTCAGTTGACAGAATGACTCTATCAGAGCTGAGCCTGGCTTCCTTTCATGTGAAGGTCTGCAAGGATGATGTCCAATCCCAGAACATCTGCTGCCTTTAAGGCTCAGCTTATAAAAAGAAGTCTTAAGAAAAAAAAATCTCATGAGGTAATACAAACCTGAGAACTCATTTTTGCAGTGAAGAATTCATTATCTACACTAGAGCTCATGGAGCAGGGTCTGGTTTCGGCCAAGAGCAGCAATCAGCTCTCAGCCTTGCTCACATGGACAACGGTAGCATTATTCATAGTGTGAAGTGGGGGGGGCGGGGGGACGGTTCATGTCACAAAATGAACTTGTAGCTTGAATTCATTCTGCTAAATTTTTAGGTGAGCATGCAAAGTAATAGGTTTCATTATATTCCCAACATTTTTACAGACATGTGCCATTATACTTTGTTGACTTTTTTGAGACAAGGTTAAATGATTTAGCTCAGGGTGTCCTTGAACATCAAGATTCTCCTGCCTCAGTTTCTCAATTGTCGAGATTCCAATCAAACCCAGTAGAGTTTATTTTACTAGTGGTTGGTAAAAAGTTAGATAAAAATAATTCAGTACTTAAAAACTGTCATGTAAAGTAATTTTCCTAAATCTTTTTAAAATTCCATGTTGCCAGTGAAATTGTTATAAAGCCTAACATGTCTAAGTCACATGAGCCAACAAGAGTTATGTGATAATCTAGATGTACAAATTTTCAGCTGAATCATCTCAGCTGGATGTTGACTCTCAAATTAGGCAAACAGTGTTTAACCGAGTTCCTAGTAACGGAATTATCAGACCTCTTCTCCCTTTTTGGAAGATAAGATCTTTCAAACAAAAGATCAACAGAACCAAAGGTTTTCTTTCCTTTTCTCTTTCTTTTTTTTTTCTTTTTTTCTTTTTTTTATTGAGCTCTACATTTTTCTCTGCTCCCCTCCCTTCCTCTCCCCTCCACTTCAATCCTCTCCCAAGGTCCCCATGCTCCCAATTTACTCAGGAGATCTTGTCTTTTTCTACTTCCCATTAGATCTATGTATGTCTCTCTTAGGGTCCTCATTGTTGTCTAGGTTCTCTGGGATTGTGATTTGTGGGCTGGTTGTCTTTGCTTTATGTTTAAAAACCACTTATGAGTGAGCACGTGTGATAACTGTAAACCAAAGGTTTTCAGTCTTCTAACTCTACCAGCACTGCATTATATCATGACTGACATTCTATTAAAATAATTCCCTGTAAACAGGCAGACTTGATTGAATATATATTTCTTCAAAATCAGATACATCAAGTTTTAATCTATTATATGTGTGTTGTAAACAAAATACCATTTAGTAATTTAGTACAACACAGATGCTCAGTAAATGGCTTCAAATAAACAAGGTATGTGCATATAATATAAAGCATGAACTTCGGAATGTTGTTCTTGACACACACATATTTATGAGACTTGAAGGGACACGACTTCCCGTAGGAGTCAGTCTCCACCCCCTCCATATCAGCCCATCTTTGCCACTTGCCAGGTCAGAACCCACAGCTATGCTCTTTGCACATCCCTTGCCTCCAAGCGCCAGGTCTAGACAGACTTCTCAGCAGCCATAAAGGGAGCAGCTTACACCTGAGTCCTCGAGCCATCACACACTGGATCAAATCACTCCTCCTCGAGTCCACTGTCACCAACATCACCTGACAGAGCAGGAAGCTGCCTTAACTGAAACTTATTAATGGGGGCTTTTAACCACTACACCTTTTGAATTCCCTTAGGCTTTTGAGGACCCAGAGGTACCCTAAAACTTGTGACTCCAAGAGTCCAGAGAGCCATGATTCAAGAGCAATGACAGAAAGAGCTGGGAGAACGGCCACTTTCCTATGCCTGACAGGAGCCAGCGAATCCTGGGCTATGCCCTGAAAGAGAACTGACCAGACCTCTTATTTCCAAAACAAAGCATGAACGTAGGTGGGAACACACAGCAAAGACTAGGGACTCCTGGTCCTCTGCAGGGGCTTCTATTTTCCTTCTACGTGGGCATCAGCAAGTCATTTCCCTCCTCTGGAATTTAATTAACCCTTTATTTTGTTTGGACTTTCTGGCTTCTCTTACTGTCGTAACATGTTGTCTGGCAACACAGCATCTCTCTGGGGGCTTTCCCCTTCTGTCACATGGAGGAGTTGGACTTAACTCTGCGACTCTCAACCTCCGCTGTTCAAGAAACACTGCCAAGTAAGGTTTTAGAGAATCAACCCAGAGGCCCTACCTCAGACAGAGCTGAGGATCACTGTACTGTCCAGGTGGTTGCCACTGGTAACACCAGTATCATGTCCCTGGCCCAGAAGCGGTAGGCACAAATAAGTGCCACCTAGCTTCCTGACTTAGGCCTGGGGGCTGTCAGTTCTCACTCCACTTCTTCTCAAAGTGCATATTTTAGCTGTGTGTGGTGGTGCATGACTTTAATCCCAGCACCCAGGAAGCAGAGGCTGGCGGATCTCTTTGAATTCAACACAGATGTGGTTTACATTACATAATCAGCTCCAGGCCAGAGAGGTAGCCAGAGCTACTGTAGCGAGAAGACGTTTAAGGTCATTGCAATTTAAACACTCTGGGAAAGGGCTTGATGACTGGCTAGCAAACTCCCGCCTTCCAGGTTTTCTTATACTAAAATTAGAGAGTGTGTGGCTTCCTTGACAGATGGAGTGTTGCCCTCTTTTCTGTTTGCAAGATGCTCTTATAAGGCAGGTGTCTTGGACTTTAGCACCTGAGCCTAAGACAAGGAAGAGAAGGAAAAAAGTATTCTATTGCACCCCACCCTCAATCTCAACCTCAACTACTCATTCACACTGATCAAGGAGCTCACCAGAGGAAAGGAAATCCGTGGCAGGGGTATCCAAGCCAAAGCCATGGAGGAGTTGCCTTCAGCTCCTAGACCTCCTCCCCCAAAGGTGACCCCACCAGGGAGAAGAGAACAAACTTAACTCAGTGCTCAGTTAAATTAGAAACTAAAGGAACCTAAAGTGCAAGGCTGGATCTGAGAGGCTGGCAAGTATCTGGAAAGCTTCAAAAAGAATCCAGACACAGCATTGTGTGCCTGCTCTCCCCAGCCCAGCTGCCACTTTCAATTGCCCTGCGCAGAGCTCTGGCGTGTTTGTGAATGGGCGGTTACTATGGCATTGAAACAAGCCTTGTTGGATATCTTATGGAGTCAGAAACTAGCAATAACCATGAGGCATTCACACCTGAATTTAGAGACATTATCTGGAATTTCTGTTTATTCTGAATTAATCTGATAATTGATCATTTCATCAGCAGTGGCAAAATGCTTCACCGGGATGTCCGAACAATTATGTCAGTCTCTACTTTTGATTGACACACAGACCATCTTGGCAACTCCATCAGGATGTGATGCTCCCAGAGAATGGTGGCAGCCCCTTCACTTCTCCCATTACACAGCTCCCATTCAACCCTTATGGTGACATCGCTGTCACTGTCGCTGCCAATAAGAGAATGTGAAGAATAAGATTAAGAGAAAGAAGAAATGCAAGGAAGGGAGAAGGTGTGGTTGAGGCAAAGTAGAAGGGAGAAGACAGAAGGGAGGGCAGCCCAGAGACCCTTCCACCCGCAGAGCAGACTGGAATGAATTTGAATCTGTTTCTTTTTTTTTATTTCTTCTTTCTTTTGTTAATAAAAATCTCGAGCATTTTACCTTGCTCCACTCCATCTCAAGCTTGCCTCTTAGGTACTGTCTGTGCCAAAGCAGTATGCAGCCTGGGAGCATCCACGCAGCTTGTGATGCGCTCGTCTGCTGCGTGCAGACTATCCATTTAGTGCTCCCTTGCTGGCGCAGCTGTGGCTCCAGAAACCTTCCAACGTTTGCTCTTTGTCTTGTTACAAAAATATTTTTGCTGCCATGGACCAAGAAACCCACCAGAACATTCTCCTTAGGTACAGAACCAAAGCAGAGGCTCACCTGGTATGGAAGATGTGCTCTCACAGCTCCATAGCAAGAGGAGGAGGCCCGTGATCAGCAGCAGGGGCATGGCACTGACCGGCATAGCTTCCGGGACCATGTTGGTGACATTATAGTGCATGGGGTTCAGCATTTCCAGGAACATCTTGTGATAACTGGCCTCAGAAGAACAAAATTCAAAGCTCTATAGGAACGAAGCAGGAGTGAGGTTAGAAAATAAATCAACCGGCTTGGCTCTGGCTCCTGCCTCTTCGAAGGGTGTCGGAATGAAGGGCTGGGCCCTTTGTTTTATAGCGATTGGCCACTTAGACAAGACAAATTTGTGGTTACAAGTCAAAACAAGGATGACCTTGGTAGACGCAGGTTCTGTTCAACAGTTGGTCTGACAGAACCTTATCATCCTGCCCTTGAGTGGGTAGAGTGACGTGCAAGCTCACTTGAGAGTCGACTCCAGAGGAACAAACACTGTTACTTCAACAGCAGCTTCTCCTTAGGCAATTCTCTTGCTTTACAGCAAATACAATTAATAAGACAAATCAAGCGCAGGTAAAGGCTCCTACCACTGAGTCTAACAACCTGAGTTCAGCCTCCAGGACTCACATGCATGCGTATATACATGTGTGTACACACACACACACACACAAATGTAAATATATAAATATAAAAATAAGAAGTTAAAATTAAAGCAACACAAGCAATGTCCCAATTCCTTCCCTTGATCAAAATCACTTCCCCAGATGGCACATTTCTACAGAGAGAATGCATTTCTTGGACAGCATCAAAGTGTTCCAGGAGTTTTCACTGGGGTGTCTGTGAGATTCAAGATGTGTTACACTTGACAGTCTCTCTCTGGGGGCTTTAATGGGGATCTGTAACTAGAACCCCAGATTGGTTAAACAATGTTCCTGGGGTCATCACGAGAGATAGGGTGGGGTGGGGGATAGGAGAGGGAGAATAAAGAGAGAAGAAACAAAAAGAATGGGATGGAGAAAGACAATAGCCAGAGCAGCAAGCCCCAGCAGCAGGCTCGGGTGCCGCTCAGTCATCCGGGCCAAGCGATGGGTTGTGTCTTGTGCAGGATAACGCAATGCCTTTTCCCAGCCGAGCTGGTTTTCAACAACAGTGCACTGGGTCTTTGGGTCCTGTTTCATCAGCTCGGCCCATGGGGAGGAGCTGAGGAATGGCGGTAGTTCCAGAAGTCAAGTTGAAGAAACTTGTATCATTATCATCAAATCTATTTTCCAGTAGTAGATGACACACTCCAAGCTTTGCCCTTATGTAGAAAGTGCCAGAAGTTTAAGGGACTTGCTAAGACTGGGTGGGTTTTACCTCACACTGGAACTCTATATTCACAAAAGTGAATTGGATTTCAGGGTTTCCTCTGGGTAACAGCCCTAACTGTCCTGGAACTCACTCTGTAGGCCAGGCTGACCTTAAACTCACAGAGATCCCCCTGCCTCTGCTTCCCAAGTGCTGGGATTAAAGGTATGCTACACTACCACCTGACTTCACATATACTTTTTAAAATAAGATTTTACTTTTATGTGTGTGTGTGTGTGTGTTTGCATGTGTGTACACACATGAGTGTGCAGGTGCTTGAGGAGGCCAGAAGAGGTCACAGGAGCTGTGGAGCTAGAGGTACAAGCATTTGTGCGTTGCCTGACCCAGGAACTGAACGTAGACATTCTGCAAGCAGCCAACACTCTCAGCCCCTGAGGGGCCTCTGAAGCCCTCACATGCACTCTCAAGAGGAGAAAGGCCATAGCTTTCTTCAGATGTGATAATAGTTCCCCCTTGATCTCTACACAACCTTTGATTTCTAGCAACTATAGAAATTTCAGAATTGAACTCCTTCAGTTCATTATCATTCTGTTAACTCATTCTATTACTCTACCATTTAAATAATAATGAGCAGGACACTGAAAAAACTCTTGGCATGTGTTGAGTCACTTAATTATTACAGTTTTCCAATTGATCTAAGAGGAGATGGAAAAATCGGCAGCTGTTATTGGCTATTTCCTTTGTTAATGAGTAGCTACTTTGAATGGGTTGAGGGTTTTATTTTGTAGAGAAAAGATGCTCAATAGGAAAAGAGAACACGCCAATGAGATAGCTCAGCAGGAAGAGGCACTTACAGCTAAGTCTGACAACCTGCGTTTGAGCCCTGGACCCCACATGGTAGAAGGAGAGAACCAACTGTCACATTGTCCTCTGACCTCCACAATGGCACTGAAGCACAATGGTGTGCACACACACACAGGCACACACACACAGACACACACACACACACAGAGACACATTAAAAATTAACAAGTTAAACATATAGCACATTCCTATCCAAACAATTAAAATGAGAAGGCTTTTAAAAATTAACAAATTAAATGATGGAAGAGAAGGAAGAAAGCAATGATCAAATATTTTTGATATTTTTTTTTTCTTAAAAGAAGAAAGATTCAAGTTCTAAAGCTCAGGCTGGCTTGAACCTTGCATTCGCCTGACAGTACTGGGCTTATGAGACTGCACCACCAGACCCAGCTTAAGAACCTTGCTTGGGCCTGGCAATGCTCACACACACTTCTAACCCCGGCATTCAAGAGGCAGAGGCAGGTGGGTCTCTGTGTTTGAGGCCAGCCTGGTCTACAGAGTGAGTACCAGGATAGCCGGGCCTACACAGAGAAACCCTGTCTCAAAACAAACACATACCACAAAAAAGAAAAAAGAAAAAGTAAAAAAGAAAAGAGAAGAAAGAAGACAAAGAGAAATCACTTTAAGATATGACCTGTTTTGACACAGAAAGACAATTATCACATGTACTCACTCATAGGTAGTTTTTAAACATAAAGCAAAGAAAGCCAGCCTACAAACCACAATCCCAGAGAACTTAGACAACAACAAGGACATTAAGAGAGACTTAGATCTAATCTACATGGGAAGTAGAAAGTAGAAAAAGACAAGATCTCCTGAGAAAATTGGGAGCATGGGGCCCTTGGGGGAGGGCTGAAGGAAGGAGGGGAGAGGCAAGGAGGGGAGCAGAGAAAAATGTAGAGCTCAATAAATATCTCAATAAATAAATAAATCTTTAAAAAATATATGAACTGTTTTAAATTATTATGTGTGGAAATATTTATTATTTGCTTTTCTATAGAAGCGTAAGTAGTGATAAGAGTGATGTTTTGGCAGGAAAATTTAAAGGTCATAGAACAATAACAAATATTCTCTAGAGCTTCAGGATTGTTTGCACAATTTCCAATTACATGGCCACGTTTACAGTAGCCAACTGCCACTCAAAGTGGAGGCTGCATATGTCTATATTCAAATGGGCTAAAAAATGCTGTCTTCTCAAAAGGATATCAAACCCCTCCAGGAGAATAAGAATTTTTATAACACTCCAGCTTTTGTATGGCAGAGCTGGGATTGGCACCCACGTGGTCTTCTCCAATGCCCATGTTTTTTTTTTTTTTTTTTTTTTTTTTTTTTTTTTTTTTTTTGCACCATGTTGTTGCTTGCTATGGCAGCCTTGGGGTATTTACGATAGGACACTTTCCCATCTTTTATAGGGCAGGTTATTTAGAATGAGCCCTTTTATGGATCAAGCTTTTCTGATGTCTGGATGACATGGGTGGACAGTTCCTCTGAAATTCCTGTCTCCCTAATCTTTGGTTTTTGTGTTTGGTGGAACACCCCGATGAGCTACATAGATGGGTTGAGCAGAATCTTCTGAATAGCAGTTCAGGACCGATGAAAAGCTCTGGAAGTTCAAAGAGGCAGCTTCAAGTTCCCTGCCAGTAACACCACGCCCTTAGCACATATGCGTAGCTACTTCCTGTGCATTGGAAGGTTTCTTCCAGAAGGCAGACAGGAGGCTCAAGTTCAGTGTGTTCAGAACATAGCTCAATACATAAGATTTCTCTCCAGTATGGCAAAAGTAAAAATGGCTGCTGGCGGGGAGGTGGGTCTCTTCACTGGAGCTGCCTGCGAGTCTCTCAGAGCGCTCTTGGTGTGTCGCATCTGTGGGTCATCACCCATGCTGGGGTGGGCCTTTTGGTGAAGCACCTGCCTTTGACTCACCTATGTTCCTGTGCATCAATAAACTCCTTGTCTCACTAGGCTAGATTTGGGAGGAACCATATTTCTAATCTGTTGTCAATGACCTATCAGGGGTAAATACATGTTTGTTCACATTTAGAAAAGCCACACAACACGCATGCGCGCAAACACACACACAACTTCCGAGTACATGGTGCCTTCAAGAGCAGCATCACTGCCTGAGTCTCCACTTACTTCCTGAGGGCCATGGCCTCAGGTCCTTCTGTTGCTATCTTCAGGTAGTCTTTAGCTATTGTGGCATCCCAGGCTGGGGCCCGCCTGATACAGGGCTCCGGACACTGGATCCCCCCAGGCCTACCTCTGTGCGGGCTCCGGACACTGGATCCCCCCAGGCCTACCTCTGTGCTATGTGTAGCTTCAGGTGTCCTAGCTAATGCCTGCACCTAATGCCCTTCCAACCTCAGGGTAAGGAAATGTCAAGCCTCAATGGAAAGTCCTCAGTTTGCCAAAGACACCGCCCTAAGTCCCATAGTGCCAGAGGGGATCCCCAGATACCCTGGTTAAAGCCTCTGCAGGGAAGGGTTGCAGGTCTGGCCAGACCTTACTACATCCTACCTTTTGGCTGACAGTGGTCTGTCCACCAGGGAGACTATCTGGCCGTTCAGAGATGAGTACCAGTCTGCCCTCTTTCTCATTCTCTCCAGTACCCTCTTTTATGTACCTCGTTTATGAAGAAACATCACTTAGCCACATTGGTTCCCCTAGTGCACCCCTTCTGCAGACTCTTCCCAGGGAAAGACTCCTAAGGTCACCACTAGAAGCAAGACAGATGGTACCTTGGCTCCCTGGAGTTGACAGGGTCTTAGAAACATTTAAAAACTTATTGATTGGTTTTTCAAGTGAGTGACTTCTAGTGGGGGAAGTCTTTTGGCTGGAGAACATTCTGCCCTAGGAAGTAAAGGGACTGTGGAGTAGTAGGCAGGGTAGACATGGGCAGGGAAGCTTGCCGGTGCTAAGAAAGAAGCATTAGTTAAAACAAAACAAACCGCACAGAGAAAGCAAGGGACCCAGAGCTCCAAAAGAGGGAGGCTGTGTGGGGCACACTGGGCCAGACCCATTCTTATAGACTGTGATGAAGTTGCTGGGATTTGAGAGGCTAACAAAGTGTGAAATGGGAAGAAATGAAGAGGGTTGTCAGAATTCCTTCCCTGGGGAAGATAGAAACATCTGTTCCCTCCTGTGAAGGTCCCGAAGACAACTGTGGTGTGATCCCACCACAGCCCACTCTGGAGAGCCAGTGAGCTGATTAGGGGCACTTACAGAGATATGGGTGAGAGTTTGCGGTCAGGGGCAGGTGACCCTCCAGCAGCCTCACTGGAAAGTCCATGCCATGCATGGCTTTTAACTCCCCCATAGGCACATAGATATAGATTAAATCCTCTCCCTAGTCCTTCCCACTTCGTATATTCTAGCCCCTTCCTGTCTTCACGTGCAGTTAGGGAAGAACTGCATACAACTGGTTAGCAGGAATGTCTGGATACTCAAGTGAGGGTCCCACAGCCCTCCCACGCCTCCAGTAGACAGGTTGAGCTGTGATGACCTTTTGTAGGTGGGCATGGCTGAACTCAAGAAGACGGCAGTAGTTCGCCTTGAAGGATTGTCCTCTATATCAAAGGACAATAATAGAAAATCATTAAGATCACAGTTTCAGAAAGTTTAAGCCACTCTGGCTGCAGCAGGAAGAATACTGTGGAGAGAGCGGGTGTGGAAGTTGAGAAGACAGCTGGTCATCTTCCACAGATTTGTAGGAAGGAGAGAGGTGGGAGAGCTATGATCTAGGAGGTAGAAACTGACAAGAGGGTTCGATACTGCTCCTAAGCTCCCGGACTAGAAACTTCTGCATGGAGTTGAGGTGGTGCCATTCTCGGAGATGAAAACAGGTGTGTTGTTTTTTTTATTATTATTTTCTTATTCACTACATGCTGACTGAAGTTTCCCTTCCCTCCGTTCCTCCCAGAACTTCCCCCCTCCCCCTGCCCTCTTCCCTAGATCCTCTTCTCCATTTCCAAGGTGTGGGGAACTCATCATGAATGTGGAGAAAGTGTGAGTTCTGGGAACTGTTCAAACACATGAGTACTAATGTCTAGGAGCCAAAGGCAGAAGTGGTGTGTAGGTCAAAATTAGCCCCTGGGCTGTGGAAAGCACTGCATGAGGAAGCCACTCAGAGAACGGTCTCAGAGGACACCAGTGCTTAGTTACAGAAGAGAAAAAGGAAAACCATGGAAGAGAAATGGTTTTACAGAAAACGCGTGGAGTTGGGGACAAGTGCCAGCACCCTAAATGAACGAGGAGGTGTGAAAGATGCAGAAGACTTGGTATGTGTTTTAAAAGGCATGAATCACCAAAAAAAGATAAGTAAAAAACAAACTATAGTATCTTAATTTCCCAGTTTTACTAAAGGAGTAGATGGCATAGGCACAGTGTCACTGGTACCCTGATACGGCCAATCTCTCTTCTGGGATATCCCATCAATTGGCACAGGAACACTCTGGCCCAATAGTCACAATGGCCTGCCTCAGTATCCTCAGTGCTACACCTCCATCTTGGTTTTTGTTTGAGACAAGGCTTCACCATAGAGTCCGTGCTGAGCTTGAATTCACGCCCCTTTTACTTCCCGTCTCCTGAGTGCTGGGAAAGGAGACTGTGTGAGACCCAGCAGTGAAGGAGGAAGCTGAACACCAACTTTGCTGACCTGGAAGCTCACTCTCTACCCCAGCTACACTTTCTTTCTACTCCCTGTGTGATTTCCACACCAGCTTCTCCCAGCTCTCATTCTTCACCTCCAGCCTCCTCCTGCTTCTTGACTCGCTAGTCCCTCATTCATCATGACAAATGACCCATGCCCCTTGCCTCTCTTTAGACACATTGCCTGGTTTCTACATCACCACACCACTGATGCCTGCCTCTTACTGATGGCACATGACCTTCCTACTGCCCCATCTGTGCCTTTATCCTCTTTTAAAAAAACTTTTTAAAAAATTAGGTGCCTGTGGGTTTAATGTAAGTGTGGGTGCTCTTGGAGGTCAGAAAGGGCACTAGATTTCCCAGGAGCTGGAGCTGCACCAAGTTCTGAGCTGCCCAACATGGGAACTGGGATCCAAACTTAGGTCCTCTGGAAAAACAGTATTGGGCATCACTCCCATCCCCCGCTGCTGCTTCTTGATCTCTCTCTGGGGCACTGGATTCTTATACCACTCCTCCTTGCATCTGCCCTATGACTTGCACAAACTTTCCCTTTTCTTCTATTGCTCTGCTCCCCTGTGCCCATTCCTCGGGTCTCCGGACAAGACATCTCCAGCCTAAGTATTTGTCCCCTGTGCTTCACACTGTGAGACTTGTTGCTTTTCCCATCTGCATCTTTCACATCTCTGGGGGCATTGCCTCCATCCCCTCCTTGGCCCTTTCCCCTTTCAGCTCTGGCTGCCTTGTGTACACAGCCACTTAGATGCCTCAGGATGACTCTACAGTTAAACCCCTCCAAACCTCCAGATCCAATCCTTCTTGTATCAGCTTCAAATCTTGGTGTCTCTCACTTCCCCCACTCGCTTTCTTTTTAACCTGTAATACCCTTCCCATCATAACCCCACCATATCCAGATACAAGATAGTTCCACAAAATGCCCTGGCCCTAAATCAAGATACTCCCTTTAAATTTCTTGACCCTCTGGACTGTATTTTATTTTACTTTTTATTGATACAGAAATGTTTAATGGTTGAAGAATTATCATTGGCATCTCCAGAAAAGCAACTTTACATGTTTCAAAAAACAGATTTGATAAATTTATTCATAAGTAGGTAATATTCATAGAATTCCCCCAGTGCACGGGGCATCCTTGGGCTGGCAGGTGCTGCCCTTCTCCAGGCAAGGGTGAGTCTGAGACCACTGCCACATCCTGGGAGAGAAAGACCACTTCAGTATGAACCAGGTGTTCCCTGTAGCCCCCCTCATGGGCCTGTGTCTTTGGGGACAGACCCCCTAACCCAAGCAGATGTGGAGCCCCTTTTCTGGTACCTCTCATGGGGAAGACCATAGTCCTTCCCCCTCGCTCCTGCAGCACTCACCGAAGAGTCTTTTCAAGCCTGTGGCACCCTGTCCCGAACCCGGCTTTGTTCTGTAGTTCTTCTCCCTAGTGCGCCAATGCCCTGCTCAGACTGTTCCAGGGAAGAGATTGCACTTCTACTACCCCAGGGGTCCTGGGCTGCTGGGACCCAGCCAAGCCTGCCCAAAGGAAAGATGGGGGCTACCTGTGTTTTCCTCGTCTCACACTTGCCCATTTTCTGGTCCTCAAGCCCAGGTCTCCTTCTGACAAAGACCCAAGGCCCAGAGACTCAAAGGTCCCTCTCAGAGAGAACACATAGGACTGTGTTTAACTGTACAGTGGCTCCTCCCAGTGTCTTCTGCTCAATTCACGATAAGAAGGTATTCTGAGCGGATGGCTGAGCACAATTTGAATCTTCCCTCTAGATTCTCTGATACTCTTTTTTAAAAGTGGAAAATCTGGGGGTTCCTGGGAGACCATCAGTCTCTGGGTAGCTCCAAGCCCCAGTGCCTGCAGGGGCTGGACATGTGAAGTGCATGTTGAGAGGGATAGACTGATAGCCACACAGCCTTCCTCGTCCAACGCCCGCTCTGGCCTGCCTGCAGCTTTTCCTCACGCTCACTATCTGAGGTAAATGACACAACCTTCAAAGACCCACATTATGGAGTCTAATTGATGTCTTTTCTGAAATTTGCTTGGTCATGCTTGGCCATGTTTAGTCATGCCAACCCTCATAAGACCATTCCTATTTTATCTGCAGAGGCGTTGAAAATAAAATCATTCACACTGAGCCTTCAGATTTGCATGTTTTACTATAAACTGCCCAAATCTCTTTAAAATAAAATGGAATATTGATTAAAAGTTGTATTTCCATTTCTGTTTCCTCTTCGTGAATGTGAGTTCCCCACAGACAGGAGTGTGTGTCTTTCTTCTTCAAGCCTGCATCCCACTTCCTGAACTCACTGCAGACCCGAGCAGGTCCCGACTTCACTCCCCCTGGTAACCTTCCTTTCAGGTCCCCGCTTCATTCCATCCTGCATACTTAAGGCTAGATTGTTTCTGGCCCAATTTTACTTGTGTCCTGGTAAAAACCCTTCTCACTTCTACCTGGCTGTATGCGCTTCGAGCCCATCCTCATCCGGATGCACCGCTAATCTCCACTCTGTCCCATCCCTCCTTGACTTAGAAGCATCCCACTTGCTGACTCCTCCCTCCTCTTCCTCATCTCCATCTTCCTTCACCTCCACTTCCACCTCTGTGTCTCCCTGCTCTTTTGGGTCTTTTCTTCTACTTAGAGAAGACAGCTTCAGTCTTTCCCAGAATTATCTCCTCTCTGCTATAAATTTCTTGCTTCATTTACTCTTTGAACCAGGCCCCAGGGACTCTTGCTTATGACCATGAAGGCACTATATAAAAAGTCTCGGAGGGTTCCATTAAACAAACATTAAGGGGCAAGGCATAGTTAATGGTTGCTGGGGGAAGAGGTATCATACCTATTCTTCAGTGATGTAGTCATTGTTGAGTTACCTTTGCTCAATGTGCGATGTGTGTGTGTGCTAGGGAGACTTAAGAAGAGACTTTTCTAAAGAGGGTGAGGGATAATGAGAACAAAGAGGTATGATCGAAGAGTATTATTAAATATTAAATGGATATGTGAAAATACTCTATTAAAAAAAAGAACAAGCTGCTACATCTGGTTCTGTCTCTAGAGATGAAGGCAGTAAGACAAATAAGCCCAAAGTGCCAGGGCTGGGTCATCTTGGCAGAGCCAAGATGTTCTAGAGCCACAGGCTTAGCTGCCCAAGGCCTTCTACAGTGAGGAATCGGGGGTTATCAGTGATGGGGAAATGCTAAGGTATAGTAGAATGCTAAGGTATCCTTAGAAACGGAGCAGCTATAGGAGACTCAGCAGAGTAAGACTCCTCATTCATGGTCATTTAAAGTGGAGGCGGCTTAGCCATCGTCACATCCAGCTACCTGCTTTCTATTGACTGACATGGGTGCGGGGAGCGGGGCAGGGGAGGGCTGGTCATCCTCCTCAGCAAGCTTCCAACTGGGAGTTACTTGTCCCCTAAACAGGAGAGAGAAATTAAGAATCCACAAGAAAAATTTAGATCAACATGTGGTTGTCGTGAACTTACTTCAGGGCTTCCACTGAAGATTTCAGACTAATTAGACATGCAGAAGGGGTGGGGAAAGCAAGAGGCACACTGGGAGACCTCACCCAGTGGGTTCCTAGCTTGGGAAGACCTGACAGTACATGAAAAGCATGTGCTGCCACTGCCCACCCCAAGCTCACTGTGCCCACTGGTTATCTTTGGGGACTTCTCACTCGTCTTTGAGGCCCAGTATCTAGCACAAGAGGTTCACTGAAGTCCTGCTTTCTCCACAACTTACCCATCTACCTCCAACAGACCCAAGGCAAGGACATCCTTCTGCTCCAGCTTCGTCTGTGCCCCTGATGGTACCTCTTCTTTCTCAGTGTATGGTCCACTATCTTCCCAACGTGGTACCTAGTGTTACTTCCCCTGGACGTCAGCAGTCACTGACTCTTAAGTCTCTGAGACCTTGGCAATTAAAAGTATTTCAAACCACATGACAAGGATGGTGATTTTGGGGGGACCAGAAACTTAACAAGAGGCTTAAGGTCCAATTGGGCTTGTCTGACACCAAAACTATATATATATATATATATATATATATATATATATATATATATATATATATATATATTGCCCTTTTTCTCTGTTCCTGTCCCTGAGAAAAGGAAAAGAAGAATTTTTAAAAA
The DNA here is from genome assembly GCF_950005125.1 of Chionomys nivalis. Classification (NCBI taxonomy): domain Eukaryota; kingdom Metazoa; phylum Chordata; class Mammalia; order Rodentia; family Cricetidae; genus Chionomys; species Chionomys nivalis. The sequence continues at coordinate 53,085,353 of NC_080089.1, forward strand.
ACAAAACCAAACCCCACGGTTGTTTCTTATCATTTCATTTCATTTTTATTTTGCTTGCCTCCTCAGAATTTTTCGGTCAAATTTTGGCTTTTAACCTAAAAGGAGAACGGGCAGAAGAAACACCATCACACTGAGAATTTGGGGTCAGAAGGCTGGGTTCAACTCTTCAACTAACCAGCCCCAGGAACTCATTCACTTCCCAAGGGGCTTATGCTCTGGTGAGGTAAGTGAATTTTCTGTTGTAGGACACAGAGCAGGGGGTTGGGGAGGAATCTTGCACGCCACACACCTGTGGTGTTTGTTGTCACTCCTTGGTTTTTAAAGTCTCTATGACAATTGAAGCTATGTGATCACGTGACTTTGATAGCAACAATAGAAAGTCACCAAGAGAATGCGTAATTCTTAGGGTGGTCCAGTTACCACCGAATTTATTGCTATTGCAAAATCCAAATCCATACCTGAGCGTTGGTATCCAAGATTTGTCACCCTGAAGTCCAGGAGGCCTTGCTTCTACTCTTTGACCTAAATATGAGAGGCTGTTTTAAGGGTGTTTCACCCCCATTCAAAGAGTCAATTATATTGTCTCTGCAGTGTGGTATTTTTCATCATGAACACGACTTATCCCATCCTTCCCTGAGATCTCACAGAGGCTGCTATAGATGCTCAATAAATGTTAATGAAGTGGGTGAATTATAAATGGTTAGCATCTTAAGCTTTTTAGGTCAGGTGTCAAAAAAAAAAAAAACCCTCTAATGCATTCATACATCCCCAGAAGAATGTTTTGCTTGTCCTATCTGAGATTACAGATGCCAAATTCCAACAGTACAGTGGCCTATAGCTACCACCCAAACAGTCAGATAGCAGCTGCATTATTGATCTCTCCCTGTGAACTTATCTGTTGTTTAGTGAACAAACTGTGAGGCCATAGAGATGTCCTAGAGCAGGGCCACTCTCTGGCAAGAAAAATACTAAATGACCCCCAAAGTACTGGGGTTACTTAACCTCCCTGGATCCATTTCCTTATCTATTAACAAGGGGGTTGGATCATATGACTCCCCACAGTTCTGATGCCCAACATTCTTAACCTTGTCCCCACTCTCCAGCTTCTGCAGTCCCTATCAGTGCTTTGGCCCTCTTCATCTCGATTCCTTCTCTTCTGAATTACTACTTTATACAGGCAGTGGTGCCTGAAGTCCTATTTAATCAGAGCTGAAGTTGGAGGTTATGAAGTTTGGCGTGATGAAGCCCTGGCCACCATCGCTAACTCTTTGTATTCTCATTCAAGCACCAGGCCCATTCTAATGCTGGAATGAAGGCTCTCTGGAGAAACACAGTCGGGGATCATCAACATGCAATATCCAAACCCAGAGCTAGGCTCTGAACTCCCTGAGGCCCACTTACTAGCCTCCATTGAGTTTCAAACGTCCAGCCTCCGAGAAGTTCTTTGCAGATCTAGACCACCTCCACTGACCAATTGCGTACTGCTTCCAGTTTGTAAGTAAAATGTCCTTGGTGATTGCTCATTTTTAACTGGATCCCAAACCCGCAGAGGAAGACTTACTCTGTAAAGTCTTACTCAGTAAAATGACTTAAGGATAGAGTAAGGGCATGCCTGAAACCCCAAGACCCCTCTTGTGACCCTGTGAGCCATCATAGTCTGCCACTGTCCGGGGCTAAACTTACTCTGAGGATGCCAAAAATCAAGGTCCTTCTCATTTTCTTTTTTTTCCCACAGAGGAGCCTAGTTCATAGAATGCCCATGTTGGTTCAGACTATTGTCTTCACCCCAAATAATAAGTAACCTGCTACATCCTGGCCATTATCATAGACCCTAAGCACAAGCACAAAGAAGTTGTACCCTTAATGAATAAATGGAATTATTTATATATAAATAATACATAATATATAAATACATGTATATTTATACAATTATAATAATTAATTCCACTTATTCATTAAGTCAAAACAATCTCACCTCTACAAATACAACAAAAGTCAGGTTGCATAGGTGTCCAGTGGGGTAGACTAAACAAGTGTGAACAGAGAGAAGAAAGTCACACTCCTGCAAAGGTGGGGCATGGCCTTGTGAGCAGATAGCCCAGGGCATTATTGTTCCAAGTTATCAAGTTGGGGAAAAGGCCTAGCGATTGAGAGAACGGGGAAAAGAACTGACAGGCAAAACTCACAGCTGCTTCCGGTTCCTTCCCTTACCACCAGCTTTCCTATGTTCAAGCACATCCTCTATCTTGTACCTTTACCTCAGTTTCTCCATCAGAAAATGGTGTCTCCTAATAAGGGTACCATGAGAAGGAAATTAGGTAAATCCTTGCCAGAGTGCCTGACACATAGTTAGAGGTCCATAGAGGTTAACTTTAGGGGCTCCGGGACTAACAACATTTGTTTCTCTTGCAGAGAGCTGCAGTTTGGTTTTCAGTGCCAATATGGTGGCTCACGGTCATCCATAACTCCAGTACCAGGGATCTGAAGCCATCTTCTGACTTTCTTGGGCACCAGGCACACATACAGTACACAGATACACATGCAAGCAAAACATTCACACACACATAAATCTAAAAGAAAAGTTCGAAGCTAATATCAGTCCTCTGTCTTCAAGGAGGGTACAGGTAATAACAGTCCTAGAAATGGCCCAAGGGAACCAACCTCCAGGCTGGAGTTGTATCACTGGGGGCCACTACAGAGATGTGAATTTGGGGACAGGTCACCATGTAACCATACCTCACTTGGAAACCTAGAAGGACCAATAGACTATGGTCATCTCTGAGTTCCCTACAGCTCTATGATCCCATGATCCTCTTGTCATTGATAAACTGAGGACACTCGGGAAACACGGGGAAAGCCTGAATAGATGTAGAATCACTGATATTTGCCACAGGGCCCACCTTCTCCCAAGCTGACCCACACTTTGTTTTCTAGGCTGTGTTTTCCACATTTTTGGTAGTGCCAGGGATCAAACACGAAGCTTCAGAAATGCTAAGCAAGCTCTGCCACTAAACTGCATCCCCAGGCGAATTCCCAGACTTCTATATGAACCATAAAAAAATTGTTCTTCAATTTCTGTCTAATTTAGTTTACATCTCATCGGGAAGGCCAGAGCTGGATCATCCACCCTCTTTACTGGTTCCAAAGGACCACTTACTCTGTCTAAAGCAACTTTCCCATCACCAAGTGAAGAATGGGCCTACTGAGATCTCTGTGATGCGTCAGTCCTTCCCAATTCTGGGGAAGTTTTGGTGAGTCTTTGCATGTTGCCACCTTCTCTACCCTGCTTCCTTTCCTTCTTGATACAGATATGAGGCCTTATGTACCAATTTCTACTTCCTACTTGCATTCCCCATATTTCCTGTTTTGTGTTTGGATTGTATGCTTATTTCATTTATTGTGCTGCTAGTTGTTATTTATTGGGCCTTTCAGCCTATCGAGTCATATATTTTGCTTCAAAGACCAAGATATTAGCACTGTCTGCTGCTAATACTGTATGCAGTATCTGCTGTAGTGTCTCTTAATGCTCAATCAGTGGGTTCCACGGGCTTAAGCTGATGTAAATCTGTAGTCCTCACAACCTTTCTGTGTCCTCACAACTTTTCTCTTGGCTTTAATCAAATATGTAGTGATTCTTAATTATGAGGTCATTGAGTGTCAGGAACTGCCATTGGTTGCCTCTGCTTGCCCACTTTATAGGGAAGGAAGAGAAGACAGATGGTGTTCTAGTCTCTTCTAGAAGGGGCAGCAGACACCGCTCATCAGAATACACCTCTGGGCTTGAGTGCAACCTGTGCTTTTAGCTCTACCCTTCCAGACCCATAGTTTCTCTGGCAGAGTCCCCACTACAGTTGCTTGGTAAAGGAAGGAAGATGATCAGAAACTCCTGGGAGTTATCTTTGGTTTCCTCCTACTCGGTAAGCCTCTGTTTTCAAGTGCAGATCTCTCTTTGACGTCCACCCCACCCTGTATCTGTTGGGTATCCTGTTTTCTTCTGTGTGTCATGTTGTTGATCTAGTTCATTTACCAGATTTATTCCAGCTATGCTTATGCTTCCAGAATTTATACCCAAGAACGGCTCTTTTTTAGAGGTCACTTGAGAGTTAAACACAGATACACACACACAGGCATGTACACACGTGCATGAACATTACACACACACATGCACACACAATGCTCACACATACATACATGCATGCACATTACACATGCTCATACACACACTTTCTCTCTCTCTCTCTCTCTCTCTCTCTCTCTCTCTCTCTCTCTCTCTGTGTGTGTGTAAGAGAGAGAGAGAGAGAGAGAGAGAGAGAGAGAGAGAGAGAGAGAGAGAGAGATCTTATAATCCCAGAGAGATTTGGAGTGAAAAGGAAGGTTGGCACATGTACTCAGTTCATCATAAATTCCCCCAGAGCATTAAATGCTTTTAGTACCACAGATTCAAACAGCAATTCCAAAGTGGCTTTGGTGACATCCTTAAAATAAAGACTGAAGAGCTCTGACCTCTCCTGAGTAAGGGTCTCCTGCAGTTGATCAAGCCATGGAAACCAAGCCACTAAAGAGCTTTGCTCCATTGTTTCTGCCTTTGGTCTGGCTTCGGTTCCTGCCCTAACTCCCTAATAAGATGAATTGTGATGTGAAAGTGTAAGCCAATAAACCGAGTTGCTCTGGGTCCGTGTTTTATCATAGCTATAGAGAAACTCGCCTAGAACATAGTCAAGTCTTAAGAAAGGAATGGTTAAAAGAACACTCAGAATGGTCTGTGACCAGCCCTCGGGATGGCCTATGACCAGCCTATGACCAGTGAGGAGGAATGAGCAAAAGAAAGCCTCTTGCAGTGCCTAGGTGCCTTAAGTGAGGTGAGTGTGTGCCAGAAGGAAGGACAAAGAGGTAGGGAGCTTAGTCTATGGAGAGAGAACAGAGCTTGCTAAGGGCCTGTTGGCGAGGGAGGCGACACTCTCATCCAATGTGGGAGCGTTCCCCCATTGCAAAATTGTACTACAGTTAGAGCCTATTTCATTTCTCCTAGTTATGATATAGGAAATGAAGAGAGACCATAAAAAACAGCAAAGGTGACGTGAAGGAATCTATACTCCTTCAAGGAATCAATACTCAAGGGTACTTGAGGACAGTTTGATATACTTATGAATGAGTAGAGAAGGGGGGACTTTCCCGTATTCTACTACTCAGAACTGGGCTCAAGTTAGGTAACCCAAATCCTGGAAGGCAAACTATCTCCGATATCTAACTTGAACCCAGTTCAGACCAAAGTTGTGCCTTGTTGGCTACTGACACCAAATTCTATAAGGAAGGTGTTATCCATGGTCTTAAAAATCTGTCTGGGAGCCTGGGGAGGTGGCTCCATGCTTAAGAACACCAGCTGCTCTTCCCATTTGATGCCCAGCCCTCACAGCTCACAATCATCTGTAACTCCAATTCTGGGAGATTGAACACACTCTTCTGGCCTCCGTGGGTACCGGGCACACCTGTGGTACACATACATACGGATGCAGGCAAAACACCCATACACATTTTTTAAAAGTCATAATGAAGAAAGAATCTATTGGCGATACAAGGAAATCTGCCACCCGGTAGGTAGGATGCGGTTTAAGGAATGGGGTCACTTCAGGGTAGCAACGAGGGTGTGATAAGCTCTTTAAGGATGGAAGAGCAATGTGTTTGTCAAACAGTTACCTTTCTCACATTTGTTCTGTGCAGCCGAGGGTGACTTTGAGCTCCTGAGGTCCCTGCCTTTTTCCCACCAAGTGCTAGGATCACAAGAATGGGTAGCCACACCCTGCTCAGTAGCAGGCATTTACGAAGCTGCTGTCCACTAGATACAGGATACAGCTGTATCTAGTAGTGTGAAAACTACTGTGCTAAACATTACAGCCCCCACAGAGGAAAAGGTGCCCAGAAAGTTCATCTGAATTCATAGTATCATCATCCAGCTCTGTGAGAGCCCTTGCCTTGCTCTGTTCACACAGAACTAGTTACCATCAAACATCTCGGCAGAGTTAACGTGGGCATTCCTGCACAATTTATCAATGGCTAACTTATCAAATAAAGCAACCACTAGCTCTTTAAAATCTGATGCCCCATCCTTCTTCCACCCTGAGCAAAAGTTAATAAAATGATCTTCAGATTCCATTTTCAAAGAAACCAGAAACAGGCCATTTTAATAGTCTTTGTTTTATTTTATTTATTTTTAGACAGGGTCTTGTATACCTTGGGACTGTCCCAAGTTTGCTATGTAGCTGAAGGTGACCTTGAGTTCCTGATACCCTGGTCTTTTTCCCACGAAGTGCCAGTATCACAGGAATAGGTGATCACAGCCTGCTCGGTAGCATGCATTTATGAAGCTGTTGTTCCTATTAAAATTATAGGGCATATAATATTTACTCATCACCTCCTCGAGCCTGAGGGTTGGAGACTTGGTATACATGGGGGGGGGCAAAGATAAATACTGGTTCCAGCTCCAGGAGTACAGCCATGGAAGCATGCAAAATGAGAGCCTAACACAAGTCATTTGGGGCTCATCTCTAGACAACCTGATCTAACACACGCCTATATAGAACTTGGTATTTAAACACATAATTAAAAAATATACCACCTAACAGACCTATAATGTTTGTTGGACAAGTTTTTCCATATAATGAGGGAGCACCTGCCTCCCTCAATGACACGAGGACTTTTAGCACTCATTCCCACCAAACACCAAGCACAGTGGCTAACATATTCCCTCTCCAAGGACAGCCGTTAAAAAAAAAAAAACATTTACTCCCCAGTAAGGGGCAGCTAAGAGTCATGATAAAATAGTACCCCTCAAAAGACAAAGATACTGAGATAGGGGCCGGGCAGTGGTGGCACACACCAAGCACTCGGGGGGCAGAGATAGGCAGATCTCTGGGAGTTTAAAGCCAGCCTGGTCTATAGAGCTAGTTCCAGAACCGCTAGGAATGTTACACAGAGAAACCCAAGAAACCCTGGCTCAGAAAACGAGTAAATAAAAACCAAAAAGACACTAAAATGGGAAAAAGTTTTTGTCACCAAGAATTTTGAAAAAGGGGGTCAGATGAGGGGTGAGCTTTGTATGCACAAACACGGGGTGGATGGTCTTACCCCCCCTGCAAAAAAAAAAAAAAAAAAAGACATTGCTATTGATACTTCTCCTTTAGATCTCAAGTGCAGGGCTCAGACAATTTCTCATCATGGAGTGGTTAGTCACAGGTGCTGGTTCCACAGGAGCCAGCCCAGGCTCCCTATGGCAATGACAGCACTGAGACAGCACTGAGGTGGTTACTGCTGTGAGCAGTGGTAACAATGGCTGCCGTCAACTGCGTTCACATCTACGCCTCATGACCTACACCAGAGGTGGAGTTTATTCTATGGTATGGTCGTGATTCTGGGAGAATGAGACAACACACTCTGGAAATTTCCCATAGTAAGGAATCTAATGAAGGTCTTCCATCATCCTGGAGTCACGAATGCCTCTGGGTGAGGCTCGTAGGCTGGGGGGGGGGGGGCTCTTGGCTGGGGAGCCAACAGAAGCACTACTTCAGTTTTATGCTTCCTTGAGGACCACAAGAGGCATTGTGTGTGTGCATGCGTGTACACAGGGCAAACATATACACACCGTGCACTTACATGCACACATTTCTCTAGCACTTGTTTTGTGCCATGGCTCTAAGCAGTGTTCTTGAATCGTTCTCACACTGACTTGAGGAGGCCGGTGGGACGATTTCAGGGCAGCCTGCCCAACGCTGGCCACTGACTGGGCAGAAGGACAAGACTGACCCAAAGTCTCTGCCTTAGAATCATCATCTTATCTTCGCGACTTCTTGGTTTTGCCTTTTTTTTTTTTAATGCAGTACGGCTGACACTCACATCCGTCCTGCTTCAGAAGAGCTGGAGGCTCCTCACACAGTCTCCACACAGTACTCCAGGGGCCCTGTTTCCTTTCAGTGAGGGTTGCCCACTTCCCAGTCACAGTCTCCTCTCCACAAAGTTTGCCATTCTCTGAGCCTCCAACCGGCTTCTCGCAGACCAGGCCATGTTTTTTATACTCCAGGTTCACAGTTCAACTCAGAACTTGGTGTCTGCATCTGTGGTGACATTTCTAACACGTCTTTATTCCTATGCAGTCTAGTGGCTTATTCTTGACTACACCTGGTGCTCATAACATGTGGCACTCTCTGGGGAAGAGATGAAACCTTTAGGGGGTGGAGCCTTGCTACAGGAAGTACCTCACCTGTGTTTGCCTGCAATGAAATAAGATGACTCCCCGCTCCTGCTCTAACCCTCTGGAATCATAAGCAACTTCCTTTTGGTCACGGTATTTTATCACAGCAACAGAAAAATAATCAATCAATGCTATCAAAGGCCCCAAATTTCCCTTCTTGCTTTAAAAAAAAAAAAATGGTGTGTTCATTATGTAACTATTGGTTCTCAGAGTACATTATGTTTAGAAATACTTAGAGATGGATAATTCCTTTTGGCTAAGTGCAAGGAAATATGATGTAATAAAAGAACTTGAGAGACGTCTTGTGCTCCAGTCCCACTTCAGGGGAGATTTGGGAGGGGCAAATTGGACCTTACACATAGGGTGTCAGTCCAGGATAAACAGCTCCTTGGTCAAGGAGACAGCTGTTACTTCAAAGGTTCCTCTTAGTGGTGCAACGGGTTGGGTCGGGAGAGAGGGCCGGACCATAACAGGCCAAGAGAGACAAAACCCGATGGACAGTTCTGTTCATATGAAGCACTCAACCCTGTAGTTCCCCTGATTTACTGGCTTAAAAATGAACCATAAGCAGGAATTGATGGTGCAGGTGCCAGGGCCACAGGAGCCTAGAAAGCTCTTTAGAGATGGGAAGAAAATGCCAGGCAGATGGGGAGACTCCACAGGAAGCCAGGGTGTGTGGGCAGAGAGAAGCATGAGGATTTTCAGTGTGAGCAAAGACAAATGATGCATTTTGTCAAGGAGGAAAAGAGCCCAAATCACGTTTCCGCTCCATTGAGTCCCTGAGGTTTCTTGAACTGCAAACTCCAAGCGCAAGGCAGGGTGTCAAGTTTCCAGTATTGAGGGAGGAGGATGACCAGGAGGAACACAGAGACAACCTGGCTTCTGCTTTAAGGCCCAGGACAGTCAGGCCCAGGGGAAATCTAGCAAAACAAGCGCAAACAGCAGCCAGGGTTATGTGATTGGCCTCCAAAGAAAGGAAGCATGCAAATTACCAAAGAGTAACAACAGAGAGATGAGCCCTGCTCAGGCGAGGGCGAAGGGAATCAGGGGTATTTCCTGAGCAACTCTTGTACAAGACCTAGAAATCAACTCAAAAGTGAATGCTGATGGCGCAGATCTTGAGTGCTCTCCCAGAAACACTAGTGGGTCCTGAAGAATCGCTAAAGCCTTAGTCAACAACGGGATAGCTAAAGAAAAGTGCTGTCAGAGAGTCAGGGAAAGAACCAAACTCGTGCTTTGAGTTGGGGGGGGGGGGGATGTGCTTGGGTCAACCCATGCTGCGGTATACATCTAGTCATCTAGTGTGTCTCAGTGTCTTGTCCCTTTTAAAAGGCTATACGGATAGATGGCCATAGCTGAACACATAGACAGCCTGGGAAGAGGCAAATTGGAAACAGTTGAGCCTAGTGAGGTGTAAAGCGGTTTAAACGCTCAGGGATAGTATCTCAGACTAGTCTGGAGTTGGTTTGCTCTACGAGCAAAGGAGTAGAGCAGGACCACCCAGGGCCTTTACAGTAACCTCACTGGTGATGAGATCAGACTGTGGCCCGCCTTACATTACTTCACAACGTGTCAAGTCCTGCCTTTTCCCACTGACTCCATCCTACGGGCAATTCCTCACTCCATTTTGAGGATGCCAGGTGACTATGTACCTTGTTGGGCACATAAAATACCACCCATCCAGCAGCACCCACGACACTGACTAGTACCTTACTCTTCAAAGTAGGAAGGATGCTGTGTTATAAATTTATCAGAATAACTTGAGACTATAGGAGCTAATAAATGTCCTGAAACTAGATCAGGAAAACCAGGCCTGAGACACTCCCGCCTGAGAGCAATGTATAGCTGCCTAGATTGTACCCCATAATGAGAGGCCGTGCGCAAGTGCAGGGGTTCTGATCCCGATGATCACCTGTCTCATCTCACCAGCTGGTAGGAACGCCAAGAGACTGACAGAATTTCTTACTATCCCATGAGCTTCAGCTCAGCCGGGTTCCTTGATGTTGACACAGCCAAGGCAGATTGTCATCTGCCTGTCCATCTGGTCATCCGCCTGGATCTTATTCTTTGGTCCAAGCCCGGCCCTTGGACTCTCCTGCCTCCACTGCACCCCACCCTGGTAGTTCTCGTTTGACTCTGAAAGGACTCAAAGGCGGCATCAGCATCAGAGGTGCTTACAGCAGCCCTCCAGTGGAGCTGGCTCTCTGATCCCTGTCCCCCACCCAGGTGCATACCCTGCCCCACTCTCCTGGGTCCTCTTTTGCATCTCTATGAGTCTCCCAACTTTGGCCTCCCAGGCATCTTTGAACTCTGCTGTGACTTTCCAGACACTTTGTAGCTAATCTGTGACTATATTGATAGATTATATTTACTGTCTTAAAGGTAATTTTAAGATTTGAGAGTTAATTTTATTAATTAAGATTTGAACAAAAGAGGACTGGAGAGATGACTCTGTGGTTAAGAGAGATCTCTTCTTGCGGAGGATCAGAGTTCAGATCCATCTGAAGCACACAGATCCATGTGGCAAACAAATACCTATAACACTACCTCCAAGGATCTGATGCCTCTGGCCTCTTCAGACATCTGCGCTCTCTCTCTCTCTCTCTCTCTCTCTCTCTCTCTCTCTCTCTCTCTCTCTCACACACACACACACACACACACACATACACACACACACACACACACACACACACACACACGATCTAAAAGATTTGAATGAAAGAGCCAGTGTTTCCCTTGACCTATCAGAGAAAGTAATACTGCTCGGGATATCGCTGCCAAAACCAAACATTGCTTGTAAAATTCTTGTTATTCAACAAATTCTGACATTGTAGTTAAGACATAAACATGTTTATGTTTCAGACTTAACATGCTCATGACAATCAGAGACATGAATAATAGGCATTATTAACACACAATCCATCAGAAGTTGTGTTAAAAATCAAGGGAGGAAGAAGATTCTTCACTAACTCCAATATCAGCATAGTCAATCAGCATTAACTTTACTTAGTTTTATCAATTAACAGAACTAACCAAGCTTGTCAGAACATTTTAAAATGGCAAAACTCAAATAGCCTAGTAATAAGTTACACTCTTATTTAGAAGCCCAAGAAGACTTTGAATTGCATAATATCCTTAACCTCGAAACTCAACCTGTTGAATCTTTTGTGTGAAGTTCTAAAACTTTCTCGTTTGGAGTCCCAGAACCTGCCGAGCTGTTCACAAATAATTTACACAATAGGAACTGGAATTGTCCTGGTGACTTATTAGACAGGGGTTTACTGACCTTGTGCATTCGTCATGCATTTGAGAGAAACCGAGAGGTCTCTGAAAGTAGGGCTGCACAACACTACCTTAAGAAGAATGGACTTGTGCTCCAAGTTTTGGATAAGTTCTTTCCAGATATAGGGCCAGGTCGTGGGACAAGACAGACTTTATTGGACACAGAAAAGTAGGGCAATTTCTTTTATTTTGCAGCTTGTATTAGGATTCCAGTATTATACTGACCCCGTCAGAGGGCAGGATGCAGCCACTGGCATGCAGGCAAATACCTAGCCAGCCTAGGGGCCCTGAGATTATATATCATTATGTCCTGCGTTGCTTGGCGGTTCTGTATGCATACACAAACTTTTCCTTTTTATTTAAGTAAGCTCTGCCTGCCCTTTTGGCCTTTACTTCCTCTTCGGGTTGGCCGATATAGCCCTCCCCTCTCATCCTCACTCTTTTCTAATAAACTTCTACCTGGATCTGTTGAGCTCTGTGATTCATTCCTTGCTGCTCCTAACAGCTTGTTTTTGGAGAGAGGGCGTGTCTAGAAAAGGTTAAGCATCAAATAGCCATCCATACAGAACAAGGTCTAATACGCTATACCTAAGGTTGGCATACTTCTGGCTTTATGATGATTATTTTCGGGATCATGAGAGCAATGCAAGTTTGTACCTTCAAGCTTATGCTAATTCACCACGGCATTAATTTAGTTGCAGGGCATGATATTGATGATATTATCGTTACCAATTTGATGGCTCAAGTCGTTCTCCAGGCTCTTAATTGTCAAAACTGTTTTGGATCGTGTATTGCACAAGGAACGGGACCGAATCACTCTCCATCGATTGATCCAGACAATTAAGGTTAGAACAGAGGTGGACAGCTTTAAACTAGCACTGAAGGGCTTAGCACGCCACTGAGAAGATGCTCCTTTTGTATGAATACTTAATCTATCTGGGGTTAACAATCTGGAGCATGGGATATTCCCTCGGCTATCAGCTATTGCCTCAGGAGTTGCGACAGCCCATGGAGACACCTTAGGAGACACCTCAGCTGGTATAACAGTAGGAGAACAATAGCGGCACCTACAAGAGGCTGAAAGTGAGGCAGCAGATGCCTGCAAGAATATGCTGAGAGCTACAGAGAAACCTTGTCTCGAAAAACCAAAAAGAAAAAAAAAAGAATATGCTGAGAAACAAGAGATATGTCAATTGGGACTCGACCATGCTGAGCCTTTTAGATTTCCATAAGAAGAAGGTTGGTATTGGAAATCAACGAGCCAAGTTAGTTCTAGTTACAAAGCAAGAGAAACTCCAACAAATTATTGTTGCAGTTAACAATACCAACCAGAGGAATCTAATCCTCCAGGACCCTCCAGCGCCTGCACCACGTCAGCCTTTTCCTCCAGATGTGTACACCACCGTGCACAAGAGATCAGAAAATAGGCATTATGGGGCGTTGCCTTGAGCGTATCCGTAACTCCAAGGCAGAAGACAGTAACCCTGATGAGACGTCTGATCGTGAGAATTCACACGACCAGATCCCTAAGTACCACTCACAGAGCACAGCCCCGAGTTTTCTTATCAACACTCGTTGGATGCGTGGAATTCCATCTAAGTGAAACCAAATGGTCAAAAGCTGTGGAGACTTCTCAACTCAATTTACAGGAGGCTGGTCAACATTTGATGAACAACCCCACTCCTGTTCGTGTCGCAATGGCTTCCGCCCCGAGAACTTGGGAAGGCTCCAACACTCCTGGGCGACAACTCATCCATCCCAGCCCGAGAGAGCCCTTCCGCAACTCCTGAGCTGCCTGTCGAGTCTGGGCTCGCTCTCCTCATATGGAATCACTAACAACCCCCATCTATCCACCTGAAGAACACACACAAACAATTGATAGTAATGTGTTCTTAACATTAATATAGACTGTCCTCACTTCTAGCAAAAATATTCGAATGTCTGTTCTACAATACAAACAGTTGCCCACTTAAGTCTAGAGAAAATACAGAAGTGACATCTCCTAGGTTAGACAATGCCATCGAGACACGTGTGGATCCATCAAGCTGAAGTTAGCCATTAAGCTCGGTCACTTATTTTCTAAGCTGACCCAACAGATTGTAGTATCAGTGAATAAAGAAGACAGTGAGTGCCCTTTGCATTGATAGTCTAGAGGTGAGAGAAATACATTATAGATAAACAGCCAAGTAAGCCCTCCATTCAGTTCTCTAACTGATATGATAAGGTAATATTTTAGCCAAGATTAAGCCAGGTACCTGACCTCAGTGACCGTGGAGATGGTACTTACGGCCATGGGAGAAACTGAAATTGCCAAAGGAGAATGAGTGAAAAAGGCTTCCTAAGAACTTAAAGATTTGAAGTTAGAAGAAAAATGAGCTGACGGGTGAGAGACATTGTGTCTTGTAGCAGAAGACACAAAGGAAGACGTGATGAAGCAAACGCTGCTCAGAAAGCGAGTCTGAGCTAAACCTAATTTGGTTCAAGTGAGATGCTCCGAGCGGCTGCAGCAAGAACAGTTTCTTTGATACATGGTGACCCAGTAGCCAGAACTGAAAGGAGAAAGGAAGAGAGAGATGAGTGACAGCTGGAGGAAGGTATGGCATTGTTACGAGTCTATTGGCTTAAGTTTGGTGTAAAAGAAGATCCAGATCCCGGTATATATTTAAGAGCTGAAAGGAAAAAACCAGCAGTGAGAAAGAAGTTGGAGATTTACAAAGTATACTCGAACAGGTCTCAGGCCATGGAATAAGGGACAGGGTGTCACGGGCCTGGCCCTAGCTAGAGAAGGGACGCAGAGGGCTTTGTATTTTCTTGCCAATCTCTCCTCTGGGAGTGGAGGGGTTGGGAGCATTCAAACTCCATGAAGTGATTGTAAAAGAAGGGAGTTTCTGAGGAGGGAAGTAGAAAAGTATAATAAACTACTGAGTAGTGCTGAGGATACTACTGAGTGCGGGGGGGGGGGGTACAAAGAGCAATGCCGTGGGAGCCAGCTGTGTCGCATTCTGTAGTGATTCCTGCAGATGCAGGCCCAGATGTAAACAAAGCCAGGGGAGGACAAGCATGGACCAAACAGAAGGCAGATTAATATTTTTGGAGCACTGTAGGAAAAATCATGGCCTCTGATCCAGGTAAAAATGAAGATAGGAAGCTGTTGGAAAGCCTGGAGAACTCTGGCAGCAGGCATTCCATCAACCGAACAGAAAGCTGAGAAAGGGGAAAGAGGCCCTGCTTAGTGCTTCCTAACAAGCTTCTTACTTAGACCAGCACATTTCCAAAATCTAATCTTTGCAGGCAAACACGCTCACCACGATTCCACCCAAACAAGTAGCAAAGCCCACATTTCTCCTTACATCTGATGATGCTGTCATCCTTGAGTCTCCTTCCCTCTGGCCAATCACTATGCCCCTTCCGTTGCTTTCTAAGACATTAGTCTAAGGTTAGGAGATACATCCCCTGTTTAAGTGTCTCAAAAGTTTCTCTCCTTAAGTATGGTGCACACCTTTGATCCCAGGACTCTGGAGGCAGAGGCAGGCAGATGTTCCTGAGTTTGAGGCCAGCCTGGTCTACATAATGAGTTCCAGGCCAGCCAAGGGCTACATGGTGAGACCTTGTCTCAAAAAAAAAAAAAAAAAAGTTTTGATTCAGTCAATGTTTAAGTAGATAATAAAGCCATTTCATCTGTGCTTATTTGTAATAGGTGTATAGATAACAAACAAACAAACTCCAAAAAGCTTACAATAGCAGATAGCATTCTGATGTGTCCTCTATTCCCACTCACCAATATCAAACTGCTGTTTTTTGGAGTTTTCTCTCGGTGTTAGATATTGCATAGTTATGACTATCTCCAACAAGACTCCAGAAAACATTGGAGAGGGCCAGTTCGCCCTTAACTAGAGATATCCAGCTGCATGCAGTCTCTGGCGGGGTTGGCGTATTTGGAAGGTAGATGGTTATCTGGAGGCAGACTCCATCTGTGCAGTCATGGAGACATTGTCATTCAAGTTGGGCTGAGCCTTTCTGGTGACGTAGCTGTTTGAGAGGCACCATCGGCACTCAGGTAAGTAACCTTTCACACTCTGCTATAGCTGAGCCTAGACAGCTACTCATGAGTTATGCTTGAGTGTCTTCTCCATCTTCTACCACTGGTGTGCTACCTGGGCTAATACATGTTTGTACACATGCACACACACACACACACACTCACACACACACCAGGAAATGCTACTCCAACACCAAACTCATTGTTTGTATTGTCCCTCCATGTGGGATTCCTAAAGCTAAAAGAAGCAGCAAAAGGCTTCCTAGTCCTGTGTGATATATCCACTTCTTCCTCCATGTTCTTTTCCGCTGGTATTTTTGATTTTGTTTTCTTTTGTTTGAGATGGAATTCCACTATGTAGCCCTAACTAGCCTAGAACTCACTAGGTAGACCAGGTTGGCATCAGCTTGCAGTAATCCTTCTGCTTCTGCCTACCAAATGCTAGGATTGCCAGCATGTGCCACCACACCCCACCCTTTCATGCTTTTGCCTGTTTTATCTGGTAGTCCCTACAGCCCTCCCCACACCACCTTCTACAGAAGCTCTACATTTTCATAGCCTGGCATTTCTTCTATTCTTTCCAACCTCAAATGTGTTCCAAAGTACATTTCTTAGTGTCTGCTTTATTAAGTACTTTGTTATTAAACTGGATTCTTGAGTAACACAGGCCCCCAAGTTAACCATAAACAAGCATCACTGGAGTGTGAGTGTCTTCAAGACGAGGAGCATGTCTTATCTACCTTTATATCATGAGCTTTGAGCCACCGCTGGGAACATCATTCCCGTACACTGAAGACTAGCTCAACAAACATCACTCTATGGCATGGTCCTCTGTTCTTTAAACACAGAAGATCCTCTGCTCAGAATATCAACACACCAGGTTATCAATGTTAAGCCTACACGGAGGTGTCAGTACAGGATGTGAGGCCGGGAGCTCCAGGCAGATGAGTTTTGACACCACCGCTCAAGGTTGTGGCACTGTCATCAGAGTTTCTGCAACGGGCCCGCTACAGCCGGGCCCTTCTGGGGCATCCTCCTCCAGGAGTGTGCCAGACTAAAGCACAGGAATTACGACCAGTAGAGAGGAAGCTTGCTCTCAGCGAGTCTGAGATTGACCTCTTCAAAGCACCTGTCACTGTTTGTGGCTCTGCGACTTACACACGCAGATACACACTCATTTCCTTTCTGCCAACTATAGAAATGAGTAATCTATTTGGACACTAGGATTCAGGATGGAAGGGGACATTTCCCCTCCTCTCTTGCTTACTACTCATGCAGGGAGGAAACTGCGGGGTTTTAATAGGCTGTTGAGCTTTTGGGCACTCCAAGTGTCTTCCATTTTAGCAAGAAGCCACACATTTACATTACAGAAAGAACAAAGATGGTTAGTTACGGGGAGCTGCTAAATCACTTTTGTGTTTTTAATAGTTTTCATATGTCTTTTGTGTACCAGTCATTGCCCTTAAACTTGCTCAATACCCACAGTTTTTCCTGGGGTAGTGGTCTGTTCTATTACCTTTTCCATAGGAATAACACTATTATTATACAGCAGAAAGAGCACTGGATTGGGAGTCAAGAGAGCTAGGTTCTATCTTCAGTTCTAATTTGAGACTTGAGAGCATCTCCTCAGTTCTATCAGCTCCAAAATGAGAAGTCCAAATTATGCAATTTCCAAGTCATCTCCCAGATCAATAATAATTTATGTCATTCTGAGAACCAATGTGAGTCCAGTGGTTGTCTCCTGTCCAGAGTTGTCAGGTACAAGGAGACTTGGTGTGCACTACACAGGGAGTGGACTGCAGCATCTCACATGTATGCTAAGTTCACAGGGTGTCAGACACATGTAGCATATGTGTCATAGCACCACACACCAGGCAGGAACACAAAGAGGGAGAGCGTGTCTCATCGCACAAAAGAATTCTAAGAAACCGGAGCTATAAATCGGCAGAGGATTAAATACTTCTCATCCAGTTTTGCACAAGGATTGTTCTTATTCTAAGCTGAAAACAGCCTGTAAGCAAGCACTTCAGACTTCCTAAGCTATCTGGCATATGACCAGAGAAAAGTGTCTTAGCTCAGCAAGGAGGAAGGGGAAAAGGAAGAAGTCGTCCACTACACCCTTTGCAAATGCTAGCAGCCCTCTGACCAGGATGGATTTGAATATGGTAGGTAAAGCTCTGCCTCTATATTCACTTAATCCTGCCAAGTCGCACCCCAAACCACTGTGGACCCAAAGAGCAGCGCAGAATCTTTCTGCCTGTACATACCATCATCTTTCCCAGACTGAAGAGAGAACCATAGCGCTCTCACATCTACACAAACCATCTGTGGGTTTTTAGCAAGACTGCCCAAGTCTCTGAGCTGGTTGATACAAAACCAAAAGAAATAGGGATGCATGGGCGGTTTGTCTTTTGGGCCAACCACAAATGCCCTGTCTTGTTTTCCTCCACCAGCCTTCTGTCCCCCAGAAACCATTTCAGGAGAGTGCTGGTGAGGGAACCTTCCTTAGACTGAGCCCTTTGTCAGGGACTTTTGAAGGGTTGAGCCGGATGAGGGCAATGCTGAAAGCCCAAGGGGACGGGGAGTCACCATCTTATAGGTGACTTTTCTTTTCTAAGGCTTTTTTCCCTCAGAAGAAAGCCTGTGCCTTTCAAATGTCATTCCACTCCCCACCGCCATGCCCACCAAGCCCAGCTCTTCGATTCCTCATCCCAATGGTTTCCCTAGACCATCTTACTAAGGCTTCTTTTCTGGAGGAGAAGCCTTCTTCAGCTCTCGTGTTCCAGGGGTGGCTTCCCACCAGTGAGGCCTGACTCAGGCAGCTCTCCTCTCATGGAAAGTGTACCTCAAAGAATCCTACCCTACTTCACTTGAGACATACATCACAGCAAGGAATGGCAACGTGCCCTGAGGCGGCTGCCGCCACAGCCTGACTGAGTGTCCACCTCCAGTTCATAGACTGAGGCAGTCCCTGAAAGCACAGGACCCAAGTCTCTCCCAAAGACATGGTCTTTGTGAAGGTACCCTCCCCTCCCATCACCTCCAGCCCAGTCCCTAGAGCCTTCTCTTCACTAAGGGGGACTGTTCCAATGGTGTTAAGAAGCATCTCGTGCCATTGGCACAAGAAAATCTCACAGGCTAGGGAATCAGACTAACCCGGGTTTAACTTCCAGTTTTGCCATTCACGGTATAGGGAACTCCTTGGCAAACTGCTGAACCTGGCTTACTTAACATGTGCATAAAATAGAGACGCCAATACCTATGCACAATTGTTGTGAGGATTAAACAAAACTACAGGACAGCCACTGCTCAGTGCTCAGGGGGCACCTGGTCCAAAGCCGCTTCTCTGGTTTTAACTCTTGCTTCTCTTGCACCGCAGAATGCAGGAAGTATCGCACCAGGCATGTCCCACTTAGGATGGCTGAAACATTGCTGCCCGAGGCCGACTGCATAGGAGCCTAGCAAGTTCGGTCCTGACTGTGTTCCTCTGGGCATTAAGGTGTCCTGAGTTAATCCAATGGAGCATATGCTTCCTCACAGCAACACAGCAGTGAATCTACTACCACCTCCATCTCCTCACCTCACGCCTGACTCAAGCCTATATGGTTTGCAAGCAGCTGACTGCCAAGTTTGTCGAGGTTTTTAGCCAGTACGGTTGTGATGCAAATTGTGGGTCTTGAAATAAAAGCTCTTCCTGGTAAGCTCTCCTGACTGGGTCCCCGCTCTCTTGTCATTCTCATTTCCACAGAGACCACCCGTTTGCATGTGTGGGTCTGAGTGACTGATCAAGACTGCAGAGCAGGAACTGGCTCAGGCTACAAGGCCAATCTGTTCGGAGTGTTTCAATTGTACGTCTCAAATCCTGCAATTGCTTATCCATCCTAGGAAATGGCTCATCAAGTCAGCCAAAAATGATGAGCTCGGCTATACCTTGGGCCCTTTGTCACCTTATGCATAGGCAAAACTCAATATATGACCCATGTCACAGAAGACAACCATGGCTTTATTTGAAAAATCCCAAAGAGCCCCAAAAATCTCCCCTGCCACCTGTTATTGACCCTTTCCTTCTCCTCTAAATCTCCTCCGTGTCTAAGAGACTGCAGTGCATTTAAAACTGAAAACACAGCCAGCAAGTTATACAACAGGATTAGTTGTCTAATTTCCTTAGCATGAAAGCCACAGGCACCTTTTCACAATCATCACCACACTGCAGTAGAAATCCAGAGAATATTTAGTCCTAAAAGACTATGTGCTCCTCTGTGCGTTCCTAGAATACTACTTACGAAAGTTTCTGCAACTCAAGTAAAAATGTACACATTACTAACTTCCGACCGCAGCCAGGACGAGAAGGCATTCTGCCTGGAGTTGCTAGCAAAAACAAAAACACAGGCCCTCAGAGCATGCTTTTGAGGTACTTCTTAGGTTCCAGACATCCGTTCCAGTGTCTGGCATTGTCCTGATTTGGAATGTCCTGATCCGAGTTGTGTATTCCCCTCCGACTCGCCTGTCCTTGCTTTTGTTGTTTCTAAAGGCTGTCAGCAAGTGATTCGATTTAAAGAGAGTAGGCGCCACCATTCATACAGAAACCGGTTACCATCGCTAGCCACCACCCGACTCATCCCGCCTGAAGCTCTGACACTCTGTCCTCTGTGATGTTTCCGTGCAATGCTGCTTCCAAGCTTGTGAAGATTCTTTTGCTCCCTCCCTCCACCCTCTACCCCCCCACACACCAAAACCTCTTCTCCCTTTCCTGTCTACTGAGTACCCCCAAAGTGGGTTGATAATTATGTAATCTTAATTTAAGGACTAAAGATGAAATAACTGTTTCCTTTCTCTAACTCTAATTTTCTAGAGAGAATTTTAAACATCAGCTTTTGAGTACCTGAAAAAAGCAAATGAGACAGACACAGAAGGCTATAATTTCTAGCATTTTTAGTTTGGAAATGCACTTTTCTTTTAACACTAATGAAAAGATGCCTGCTTTTGTGTTCCCAAAGGGAGGGGAGACCGCCTTTACCACCTGCAGCAAATGAAACTGACACTGGATTAAACAAACAGCTCAACTTTAGAAGTAAAATAATTTTGCTACTCTTTAAATATTCTGAGAATCTACAACCACACTTATTTCCCTAGAGTGTGCATGGCGTGCGTGAGACATTCTGCACATCTATCTTTGCACAATATAGACTATTTGTCCCTTCAAATGAAAATCTGCAGAAGATAAAACGCTCCCCTCTTCTGTTCCCACGCCAACGAAATGTCCTGAGAGCTGTTTGCTGATAACGAAATCCACGTTCAACTTATCTTTTTAAATAAAGAAGCAGATATTTAAAAGAATACATTCTCTTATCAGAAGTTAGACAAGACCAACAACTAAGACCTAATCAAATGAGTATATTTCAAAAAAAATTGTTCTCTTCAATAGTTGCATGAGGCTTTTGGTTTCTTTTTTTTTTTTTCCAGGAAAATGTGCAAATAACATGGTTACCTGGGTCTGCTGGTCACTTCTAGTTTTTGGACTCTTGAAGATGGTGAGTTTTGCTAATGATGAGCAGCCGTTTAAAAACCGGATAGCTTTTCTGGCAGCCACTCTTTGTGTGCCATCTTTTATAAAGGTGCTTCTTGTTGCTAAGAGATCAGTTGCTTAGAGACCAAATCATTAAAAAAAATATATATATGTCAGGGGCCAACATAAATTATAACCAAATTGTGTCATTTCATCTCGGCCTCTGGATGTTTGGCTTTGTAATAGATCTCAGCGTACCAAGAGAAGCCAATTACTGATCACAAAGAAAAAAACTGACCACGAGGAGGGGGAAAGATCTGTGCGTACTCTCTGTGAACAGCGAGTGGTGCCACAGGCTCCTTTTGATGGGGTTGCACTATCCAAGGACTAAAAAAACTTTTGCTCTTCGCGGGTTCCTAGTCAGGTTGTCTAAAGGCACTGAAGGTTTAAAGCATACAGGTGCAGGCGTGCACACGAGTATACATACACCCACGCCTGTCAGCGCAAACTTGAGCACAGTTTTGAAAATGGACATGTGTGGGAATTGTCAACTACTTTAGTGCTTTTCAAAAGAAAATTAAAAGAGAAATTCTACACTTAGGAAAATATAAGTTGGATCTTAGCTTTTAGCCAGGTGTTTTTATGCTGTACTGCTTCAGGTCCAGGAATACACACACACACACACACACATATATGCATACATACGTATATATGTGTGTGTGTATATCTGTGTATGTATGTGTGTGTGTATGAGAGAAGTGAAAGCTAGCCTTAAATGTAAAAGGCTTTTGTTTACTCCCTTGTATTCAGATATAGGTTAGCCGAAGGGCAGAAACAATATAGTTCATTAAGTCTCAGTCAACGTTTCTTCATACTGACTTTGCCCCAAAGCCTGCCCCCTCAAGTTAACTCTTAGCTAAACAACACACACATCTGGGTAATATTTACATCTTAGGAATAATGCTGATAAATGAGAACCTTATTCTTTTAACATACAGATGTTACTGCTTCAAGCTCCTAAACAGGTGTGACTAGAGGTATTTGGGGCAAAATAAGGCTTCACTGTCTAGCTGAACAATGCAGCCCTCTCCCGAATCTCCTCTACTTCCATTCTTAGAGGTCTCTTTCACCCCCATATCGTAGGTAGGAATAACATAAGCACATAAGACATCAAAGTCTTGGAATTGAAATCAAGGTAAGAGATAAACCTGTGGTTGGTGGCTCTTTAATCCTAGTGCTTGGGATGCAGAGGCAAGTGGATTTCTATGAGTTCGAGGCAAGCATTTCCATGCCAGCCAGAGCTACACAGTGAGACCCTGTCTCAAAAAAGAAAAAAAAAGGGGGGGGGGGTAAGAGATGAGAATACCCTAGCTCTTGAGTTTGTTTTCTGTTTTTATTTTCCTCTCGACTCCAACAAGTTTAGCGTTACAGACCTTTATGCCCTGAGCTTAACCAGGGTTACACTATTACTCTTACAGTACACTGGATGTGGGGGGCGGGACATGGGGGGCTACACTGGATGGAGAGGTCCTGTTCTTAGCTCAGCCCTAGCCATTGTAATGGCCCATTGTTGATCCACAAAGTAAATGAAAAGCACACAACGGATTCCAATTTGTTTACACAGAAACATCTCCATAAGGAACCACCCCTGTAAAAATGTGACTCAGTTAACACCCAGCAAAAGCTTAAAAGGGGAAAAGAAAATGCTAACTTCTACCGACCCGCACTATAAACGGGCCCAACATCTTGAGTGTCTCAGAATGAACGCAGGTGTGCCAACCAAACAGATGTTCCCTTGTGAGGATGTGCTTTCTCTTCTCGTCTTGTCTCTACTGCCACCACTTTTAAAGAGGCATGGAAGCAAACTGGGAGATCAGAGATCGGAGGGACAAAGGCAAGAGAATAAAATATCTAGAAAAGGTTATGGAAGAAATTGAGAGAGCAAGAAGAGCAGCAGAGAAAAGTACTCGGGAGCTTGACCGTATGTTCCTTGAGGGTGGAAATCATCTTCCCCTTCTCTCCCTCTCTAACTCCAAGCACTTTGCTGAGGATTTTTGCATTAGAATGCAACTACACGTTACTGTAAAGTCAACCAAGAAAAAGGGAGAGGGGAGACTCCAAGAAACTGCAACCCCTTTTTAACTCTAGACTCTCCGTGAGTCAGTCCCCCATTAGAAGTCTCTACAGAGACATCAGTGTTTTGGACCTAAGTGTGTGCCCACCCTTCTTGACCGTCCATTCTGATTTCTCTATTTTGACTCTCCCCCTATCTTCCCATATCCCATGGCCATTCATTTAGAAACCTCAACTTCTATTTCTAGAACATCTCCCTGACTTTGGCCGTTTCCTGCCCATCAACAGGTAACTGAGGCACCATCCTGGATTCAAGACATTGGCAGGCCAAAGATTCTCCTCTGCCCGGTGTAAGTGGGTAAATGTGATTAAGAACCCATCCAGTTGCTAGTACTTGAGATTACCAAAGGAAATAAGCTTGGCAAATGCCCCAAACTTGAAGCTTCACAGCAAATATAACTTCATACTAAGAAGTATAATCCATTGTCCTTTCAATTATGGTTACATGGCAGGCCACTTATTCCTGGGTACCTGGACCAGAGTCCCCAAACACCAAGCACAGCACTGCTGGCAATCTGCCCAGCCCCTGTAATCCTTCTCCCAGTCTCGAGAATTGGGTAGCTGCTCTATCCCTCATAGGAGCCTGGAACATGTCTCCAGGTGAAACAGATGGTACACACAGTGGCATCAAGCACCAAGGCATCCCCTATAGAGATGCCAGGCACTAAAGAAGCCACCAAACATTCCCTGATGCCACTCTCAACTAAACACAAAGACACAAAGACCCTGGTGCTATTACCTATTCCTTAATTGCCAGTAGTCCCCACCCCACCCCCAACACCAAAGTCTTATTTCTTAGCTGCAACCCAGCAGACACTATTTCTAGGAAGGATCAGACACCCCTCATTAGCTACCAGGAAGGACCCTTTGTGCCCAGGGAAGGTTCCAGTGTAGTGACTCTTCCTGTTTATCCAGGAAGTGGGTCCCAGAAGAGCCAGAACAGCTTCAAGAGAAACACGATCGTCTAGTTAAGGTTGAAGAAGATTTCAAAGATCTAGGGTACCCCCTTAAAGGCTCTAAAAGAGTTAATAGAAGCAGAGTCTCTGCTAATATAAGGTTGCTTGTTTCAAGCAATTTCACCTTCCCAAATGCCTTCTCTGGACAGAAATTACTCTTAGAAGCCAAAGACCGAGGGAAGAAAGGAAAAGAGAGTCTGCTCTGGAGCAGTTCTGCCTAACTCAAAAGTGACCACTCGAGTAGGGGTGAAGTGTAGGGAAGCAAAAGCACCTAGACTCCTCTTGAACCCTAGGCCTAAAGGTCAGGAAGAAACAAGGGTCAACTCTCCCAACAACTCAAGGTCCCTTAACAAGCTTCTGCCTGCACTAATTGCCTTTGGGGGCTCTGTAAAATCTTTGTCAAAGTCCCCAGGAATTTCTAGTATGATAATTCTTGAGAGAAAGTGCCTGGGATTCATGAGTGGACTCAAGACCTTAGGTTAGTGCTACCTTCTCTGATCTCAGCCATCTGTCAAAGACCACGCACGCCATCCTCTTCCTGGCCCTGTTCACCCCAGTCTACTCAGCAAAGGTCGCTTTATCCCCTTGATTCCCGCCCAGATTCTTCACAAGTGTGCCCAGCACTTGCGCAAAATTCACATCAAGGATATGTCAGATGACATCCCATGGACTTTTGAGCCCTATGAACTCCTCAGAAGAGTTGACCTGTAAACAGGACCCACCTCCCCATTTTTTACCTCTTGATTTCCATCATAGAAGAAAATCCCCAAACTTGAGCCCACTAACAGTCTGGGAGCAGGTCTGCCATTTGATGGTGCCACAGCCACCCTCTGTCAGGAAACTATCAGAGATACTGTCCAACATGTAGAAGACTGTGTTAGAGGAAGCCGAATGCCTTGAGCGCCAGAACCATCACACCTTCCCAACTTTTCTAGTTAGATACTAGACATTCGAGGTAGGACATCTCTTGTGCTGCAATTTGTGTAATAACCAATATAACAAAGGATCAAAGTTTAATAAGCACCCAGCTTCAATTTCATCACTTTTCTTGAAGAAAGAGCCATGCTGTTCTTCTCGGGGATCATTTGGCTCGGGATGACCTTCTTCACAGCTGGTAATTTACACCCAGTTACTAGCTGGCAATTCTCAATTGTACTTATATGCAAGTCTTGCTTAGAGGAAAAAAAACACAAAACATGAGGCAGGAAATCAGAAGGACTCTGATGTAGTTGCGAGGGAAGAACTTGCCAGTGATCTGGCCCCACGAGACACGTGCGTGCAATATCAATCCTAAGAATATTCGGCCGGAACCAATTGACTCTGGTATCTTATAATCCTCAAGAGAAAAACATGAGGTAATTACTAATCATGACACAATTATAAACCAACAATGATTGTTTTCTTAAGGTCCATCAACTAAAGCAGGTAAAACTCCCACTTATCCACCAAAGCTGCCTTCTCTTCTTTCCTGGCCTCTGCAAACCCCTTCCCGTCCTTCCTCCTCCGCTCTCTACCCATGTCCCTCAGTCAGGACTCATCTGTAGATCAGCAACACTCCCCAAGCCCTGCCTCCACACTCGGGCAAGCACATGCTCTCCCCTCCTCCATAAACCTGGCACAGCACACATCTTAAATGCAGTGAGCAGAAACAAAGGCCAAACAGCAGCAAATCTAACTGCTCCATCTTTGGACACTTGGTTTTGTGTTTTATTTGGATCTTGGTTTTCTCTTTGAAAGACCGATATTTCTGTGACTCAGTCTCTAGCCAGCAGGGTACAAAATACTTCCACATGGTATATGGAGTGCTTTTCAAAACCACACGTATCCTGACCAGGCATGTCCAAACACCGTATTTTAAGAACACTGTCCTTAGAAGAAAGAAAAGAATCCTCCTCAAGAAAAGCAACCTGTGAGTGCCTGCTTCAGACAGCATTTTCCCTGCCTGATGCCAAGCATGGTTCTCCCCACTTTTCGTTCTTCAGAGAGAGCATACAACATACTACTGGAATATCCATCAAAGTCCTGCAGAAGGTAATGAAGGAACCCATGTGCAGAAGAGACTTGGTTTAACTATGGGCAAGACCATTCACCCGGGACATTACGAGAATGGGAGTCTCAGCAGGCTCCGGATCCATGCCTCAGAGGCCTTTTGGGGACACAGAAGGCTCTGCTACCCCAGGCTTACAAAGCTGATTCCTACAGAAAGAGCCTTTTGTTTCTCCCATCTGACGTTCTCATCCCTGGGGCGGCACCAATGAGAACAGAGCCAGCTGGAGGGGTTTGCCACCATGTGTTCTACCCATACCCGTACATCGCTCAACCACAGGCATGGGCTCCAGAACTAATGGGTGGTGGATATGATAAAAATACATTATATATATGTATGAAAATGTCATAATGAAACCTATCTGTACAGTCAATGTACACTAATAAAAAAAATAATAGGCAAAGCCAAGTCCTTTGAAAATTAACTAGGAAACTGACCACAATTTCCCACTGTACTCCTTAATATCCTGTTCTTCCCAGACTCCTGAGCCAACCTTTGAGCAGAATAATGAAAAAGAAAATAACCACGTTCCAACTAGGAGACAAGGTGGCTGCAGAAGGCCACCAGGCTAACACCATCGTCTCCAAGAGGCGCCAGGGAGTCCATGGTGCACACAGACCCGTTCTCTGGCAGACCGGAGCTAGTCTGCTCAGAAGTGGCTGGCTGGGAAGCCGAAGGTTGAGCTTGCTTGAATTCAAGGTGTTGCCAGGCCAGGCCATGTCAGATTCTTCAGGTGCTACCCTGGAGGCTGCTAAGAGCCCTCTCCTGGGCATCTTTGGGTCACTGCAGTTGAACTTGGTGCTTCTGCTCTAGGCAGAGCAGTTGTTACTGTTTGTGCTCTCTGTACCCTACCCATGTCCTAGAGCCTTACTGCTCTGTCCAGCTCTGCTCTGAGCAGCCTCTGCATGCTCTCAAATGTCCTCCCTCCTTCCCTCTCCCTTCCCATTTGTCCAATAAAACCCACAAATTGATGATTAACCAACTCATGGTTTTCTCCTGGCTAAGACTATAAAATGTAGCCCAAGTCGTCCCTTTCCTCAGTGCTGGGCCAGCACAGCTCCACACATACAGACGTACGCTCCTACTTCTTTCAGTATTAAGAGGGATACGGTGCATATGTAATAAAGTTGGGTTGCTGTTACAGAGTTAGGGTTTTAGCTCATTGAATTCACTGGAAAACGCAAGTCTCTAACAACCAGACATGTTGAATTGCCTGGGTCTATCCTTCCTGTGGTTTGTTTTGTTGTTCTTGTTGTTGTTGTTGTTTTGGTTTTTTTTTTAAAATCAAGTTTAACATCTCAAATACCTCATTAGATATTATGCAAAATTTCAAAGATCATTTTTCAAACAACTATTTCCCAGCATTGTCAGCTCAATGGGAGACAACCAAAGCCTGTATAAGTCTTGGTGGTTGAGTTGAGGTGGAAATGTTGAGAAGTTCAACGTCTCCATGGAAGAATAGAATAATGGGCAGTGCCAGAAGGTGAAAAATATACGGAATCCAAAGTTGTCTGTGTTCAACTATGAGATGGAGTGATATATTAAGGCCCTGCTGTCTCTCGCTCTTCCCCCAGGCCCCAGAAAAAAAAATCTATGGCCCTCTCAGGAATAAGGACCACGTCTCACTCATCTTCCTACCCCTGGCATGCCGATGGTAGCAGTCAGTAGCTCTCTCTGCCTTGCCTGACACTCCTCTGATGCTAACGACTGAGCTGTTTTCATGTTCAGTCCTGTTACTTTCCCAGACCACTTGTGTTTGAAACAGCAGTTCTTATTCAAGCTCCAAAGCTCTGCCCTCTACCCAAAGTGGGGGCCCTACACCCTGCCCATCCCCGTGGCATGAGTTGAAGCTTTGACCCCTAGAGCCAACCCACTAGTGTTCAATAGTCGCTCCAGTGTCACAGGGTTTCCGAGTCCCACTTGCTTCAACACACTCCCTGTTGAACTCTGGAATCTCGCGCCTAAGGGATTCGTCAGCAGGGTTGGTTCTCCAGAGTCCATTGCTCATTCCAGATGGTTAGTACTCGGGCTTTACCCTTTCCCTTTCTACAGAAAACACACTCTCGTCTGACCTTGGCTCTTTTCCTAACACCCTCTTCCCTCTTTTCTGGAAGAAATGCCTTGATTTGAACCCCTGGCCAATATCTGGCTCCCAGCTAAACAGTCACCTTCGTCTTTGCCCTGGAGCTAAGATCTGCTTTCCTCCTGGGATGACACAACCTCCCAGATCTCACTCATTTCTCGACTTACTAGTAATACAAAATGAGATTGCTGTGCCCTTTGCCCTCCCAGCTGCCCCGACACTCAGCATCCAGTCCATTTCAACAAGAAGCTCTAACGTCCAGGCCCCCCTGCCAACTCTCAACATAATTACAAAGGATCTGCGAAAGGCAGTAAGCTCAGCGCACAAACGCACACATAACTTCCTTTTTGCACTGCCAAGAGAAACAGAAGGTAGCCGTGCGCACTCGTGTGGTGTGTGTGTGTGTGTGTGTGTGTGTGTGTGTGTGTTGAGGCAGGGGCTGTTCTGAAATGGAGTTATTGCTAAAGAACCAGAAGTTTTGTTTAATAGCATTCTCTGTAAAAGAGTGGGAGATACACGTCTCTAACAATGAGAAACGCTTAATTGTTTGGGACACGTCCTACTTTCTATGGAATTCCACTTTTTTGACGAAGACAATTTACATTTCAAATACCCTGTTCGACACTACACAAGGTTCCAACAACATTTTTAAAGAATTCTTTGTCAAAAAGTCATAAACTTAGGGATGAGTCCCTTAATGAGAGGTTGGCTGACTGGGTGGCCATTGCCTGTGCCACGTCTGAGACAAATCTGGGCACAGAACAGTCTTCCTGGAGCCATTGCACCTGCCTGCTGCCCTGAGACCCATGTTCCAAGAGTGTGCTCTCCCCAAAAGAGACACCACCTCAGATCCACTGTCACTCCGTGTTCTTCCCAAGGAAGTGCGCGAAGAGCCATGCTGTCGAGGGTCCAGTGAGACCTTCTACAATGCTTTCACGGGAAGGACTTTGCTCATAGGGCTCTTGGCTCCCCCTTCTCTTTCTACCCTTCAGGCATCCTGGACATCCTTTCTTCATCCCTTAACAGGAGAAGTCCTTTAGTCTTTTATCTCTTCTTGTAAATAGGAGACAGAACGGTTCAACTCTCTGTCGGTATTTACAAAAGAAACACTTGACATTTCACCCTGAGGTGGGGGCGGGGGATATAGAAGACTGTGTGGAGAGGACTGGGGACAGGAATGGGATATTCTTCCAACTCCATGTCATACACAATGTTTCTGCCACCCATTCCAGCAGAGGCTGGCAAGAATGGAGCTTGAACTTCACCCGTGCTATTCCTCCTCCCCCAGGCTCTTGCCCATCACTGGGTGGCAGACAACTTCTGACCTAGGGGAGGGCAGGCATGATGCTGAGGCAGGTCCCAGACACCCAGGAGCTCACATACGCTCAAACTCCCCGTTTCTATTTACGTTAGGTTCCTGCTCAATTTCCCAGGAACCACATCCAAATGAGGTGGTATTTCTCTTCCTAAAGTGCCTGGCACATAGTAAGCACTCAGTAAATGTTAACTATTAAATAAGGATAAATCCAGAGGGTGGTCATGGCTGGTGCATGGCTAATAGTAGACACAAGACCTAACTAGGTATAAGCAGCTGAATTCATACATGTAGAATAGACCCCTGCTCTTAATACTTCCAGACTACAAGGAGTTTCACCTCTTTAAAATGGAAAAAGAATGTCTTTTAGCCCAAAGATACTGGTTACTGGAACTCCTTGCTGTTTCTAATCTCCTGAAGAATCTAAGGGTCTACCAAAAACTGGCTAATCCACCTGGGACAAAAGCCTAGCTGAGGTGTCCATTAACATATCAAAGAGGACCTGGTCTCCAGGTTCTCCCAGCACCCCTCAGTCTCTGCCACTTCCAGGGTCCAGCTGGCTGGCACATCCCACCCCATACCCTGAATTCTCCAACTGGACTTTCCTCTCTCTGATTCCTCTGGTTTCTATATAACTCAGCCATTGTCTATGGCAGTCTCTTGGTCAGTTTCTTGGCCCAGGCTGCCCACTTTTGGTCGGCGGCTCCTCTCTTGCTTTCCCTTCCCCCTTTCTCCTCACATGGTTCAGGTCAGGTTCTGTTCTCTCTAGACTCTCCCAGAAGTCTCTGCCCCCTGCCTCCGGCTCTGCTCTCCCTTTTATCTACAATAAACCGTCTCTCCCACCACACCTAGAAGCAGCCAGGTCCTTTCCTTTTTGTTTCTTTTTTCATTCAACAACCAAAACACCAAAATGCCACCTCTTGATCTTCTGTCCAAAACAACCAGTTTCCAATTAGCCCGGTATTTGTTACAAAGAGTTACTAGGTTAACTTGGCATCTTCTGCGGAAAGCGGTCATTCTAGTGACCTCAAATCCAAAAAGCAAGAGTGCGTTTCAAGACACCTGCGTGATGCCAGGAAATAGAAACAGCAGAGGGTTCCTGCATCCTCAGAATCCAGAATAAACCTGTCTCTTATGCACCAAGAACTACCATGTTGTTTTAAGTACCTTCCTCCCCGGTCTCCACACCTCCATCATTCTTGATGCACAGAGCTGAAATCATCACCTCTGTCTTCTAAGGCTCCCTGGATGTCACTGGCCATTCATCACTTCCTTCAATGCTAAGCTGCCTGCTGAAGTCACCACTCTCACCTCCTTTGCCTAGGACTGCCCGTGCCCCACAGGTACTGATGACAGGAGCCGCGCACCTACGTGCAGATGAAGACTCCCCCTAAGCTTATCTTCGCATAGGACACCACTCCCAAAGGTCCCAGTATGCTTGCTTGACTGACTGAGCCAGCCTAAATTTGGCAACAACAACAACAAAAAAGTAAATTGAAGCAGATTATAAAAAAGCCTCCCTCACCCCACCCCAACTTTCCACCCCCCCAAAAAAACACCCTGAAAAATATGGAATCAAAGGTAAAGACACTGAGGGTTTTTTGAGCAGCGAATGACTCCGTTTAGAACTGCTTTTTAGTAAGTGACGGTAGGCAAAGGGGCTAGATGGGTAGGCAGAGTGTGGGGCCAGGGACTGGCTACTTGAGCCTAAATAGCTTCAAGACGGGAAGGAGGGAAGGAGGCACCTAGGTGAGAGATGGTTCCAACGAACGTCCATGGACTTGGGGAAGTCCAAGGGAAGGGAAAATGTACTGTTGAACAGCTGGATTGTTCTAAGCCCCCTTCAGAGGCAAAATGTTTGTGCAAATGGGAAAAGTTAGCCCGTGCTTACCGTGCAGTGATGAGCATGAGAAAACAGGAATTTGCTTCTAGAGACTACATGGAAAAGTCCCAAGTCAGCATTCCTGCCTAGGTGTGTTATTCCCATTCCCTCCAAGTCCTTCGTGATGTGTCTCTAGAGAGGCCAAAGGGAGAAGCAAACTGCAAGGGACAATGATTGCTCTGAACACACTGAGGGACATGGACGGGGCCAGGAACAGAAGGCACAAATCTGGAAGGCAATGGTAGTACTCTCATGCTGGAATCCCCAGGCTCGTCTAAGTCAAATATCCAACACAGAAGACAGAGATTGGGGACAATAGTCTCTGATCAGAGCCAGGAGGAATGTCCTCAGCCTAAGACCCCCTAATGAAGCTCAAAATAATAATAAAACTCAAAAGGAAAATCGGGAAGTGGCCATTTAAATTGAGTCCTGGCAGGGGTGGGGGGAGGGGGCAGCAAGAAACAAAGGAAGAGAAATCATCAACTCGGAACAAGGGCAGCGGCACCAGCAATCAAACAGATTGCCTTCTCATCAATCTGATTCACCCGGATGACGGGAAGACAGCTATTAAAACAGCGAGAATGAATTCTTCTTTCGAGGTATTTGGCAGTCAAAGAACGAGGGGAGACCCAAGGAGGAAAAGCAAGGCAGAGAAGCCTTGTTTGAGCCGGTTCAGTAAAACAACCACACAAGTCTTCATCACCTGAAGACTTAAGACAAAAGACCGCAGCCGGCCATATTGCTTACTGGCCCTGGACAGACCACACTGTTAGTCTAACAGGCTTAGAGTAGCTCGCCTTTAACCCCAACTCCTTGTTGATCGTGACTTTGCAAACATCACCAGCCTAAAATTTATCTTCAATGTCATTCTAGAATTTGAGAAACCATCCTGTCTGGATGCTGGCCTGCCATGGGAGCGACTCAGCATAGGGTGGCCAGAGCCTCAAGGAGACAGACATCAGCAAATAGGATGCAGATAGGAAAACTGCATCTTCCTTTTATGGACTCAGTCTGTCACTTAGCCTCAACTCCCTTTTCTGCGTTTTAATTGCCTGGGAAGAACACTGTTAAACACAAGGAGTTTCAGCTCTTTAAAATGGAAAAAGAATGTCTTTTAGCCCAAAGATACTGGTTACTGGACCTCCTTGCTGTTTCTAATCTCCTGAAGAATCTAAGGGTCTACCAAAAAACTGGCTAATCCACCTGGGCCAAAAGCCTAGCTGAGGTTTAACATATCAAAGAGGACCTGGTCTCCAGGTTCTCCTAACATCCCTCAGTCTCTGCCACTTCCAGGGTCCTGCTGCTGGCTGGCACATCCCACCCTGTACCCTGAATTCTCCAACTGGGTTTTCCTCTCTCTGGTTCCTCTGGCTTCTCTATAACTCAGCCATTTTGGCTATGCCAGTCTCTTGGCCCAGGCTGCCCACTTTTGGTCGGTGGCCTCAGTACATGTGAGGGAAATCTTGCCTCTGCATTCTTGGCCAAATTTTCTATCTATTCAGGTGGAATGGCTTTTTCTAAACTGCTAAAGAAACCTGGGCTAGTGGGTACTCTGCCTATACATTCATGTCGGGAGAAAGGACAAACCAATGTCCTTCTACATGGTTTGAAATCAGCTTCTCGCCAAGATTACACCATTTTCTCTCACTGGGGCCTGATCCCCAAGACTCTAGCTATCGTGGTTTTCTGCCCTGGATGGAAAGAAACATATCCAGGAGAGCTCAGGCTGAGCCCTTTCTGGGCAAACGTGTAGTGGTCTTGGGTAGAAAAGATGGGCCTTGGAGGGAAGCGTTGGATCAAACAGAGAAGGAACCAAGAATTTCACTGAGTTGTGGGAACAAGCCTTGGGGGTCTCATCCCCAGAGCAAAGCATCACTATCTGTACAATATCTACACAAATGGTTTTAAATGCTGCATTCGTCTGAGCTAAAAGCCCTACTTGAATGAACCAGGCTGCAAGAGGTTAAATCACGTGAAAATGCATGCTTTTAAAGGCAACTACATTCAGTTAAGAACCACTTGTGTAGGATAGTGTTGCCATTTGCTGGGGGGCGGGGAGGGGGAAGTGATTTAATCCCTTGATGCCAAAAAATGCCTGAGACATTGTATAATGCAACGGGAATAATTGCGTTTCTTGTTCATTGCAAAGATCTCGAGTTGAATACTCAACATTCTTCAACAGCTGAGTGGGTTTGGAGTGAATTAACAAGGCTCTTTAAAAAAAAAAAAAGTAATACTGTGGAGGTAGACCGCAACTATTACAACAGGATTTTGTGGAGCTCTCATGCATGCTTTTTACTCCAAGAAGCACTGTGTCTTATTCTTCGCTGATACTGCTGGGGTGATTCAGAAAGGCAAGGAAAAAGTTAGCCAAAAGTCTTCTATACGAGTGCACAGACTTACCACGCCCCAACCACACACCCTAAGTCTCCTCAGGATCTGCCTTTGCCTCCGGCCTTTCAAAGCTGTCCTGTGGGGTTCCTGCCAATTGGCCTCACTTTGCTGTAAAACACCTCAGTGTTCATGAGCTTGTGAACTCTCGAACTGGAGGGGTCCGGGGGGGGGGGTCTTTATTGGTTCTTTATTATCATCCCAGCTCCTCTGCACACGCAATGGTTAGATTCGGGAGACACTAATTACGATGCAGAAAGCTAGAGTCAGCTAAGAGAAGGGAAAAACCAAGTCCAAACTCAGGAAGATGCTTGCTACCTCCTCCACCCATCTCTTCTGGGAGGGCGAAGTACAAGTCAAGAGGGTGCTCTTCTTATCCCTGCCTGGCTTGTTTGCCAGAGCTGGCTGAATCCCATCACCATGCTTTGACAGCAATAGGCGTGGTGACACACAGTCGAACCTGGCTCAACCCAGAAAGAAGGTGCGAGAACGTTACAAGGAGCAGAGAGCAGCTGTTTTCAAAAGAGCACCGTAAGGTGGAGGACAACGACAGCCAAGAAGGGGCTCCTGAGTTTGGAGAAGTTGAGATTTTCATTGTTTCTGGTGGGATGGGACAGGGAGGCAAGGACTTGGGGGCGGGGCCTAAGACCGCATAGTTCCAAAGCAGGCACCTGGGGAAGGTAAAGTAGGAGGCTCCTCTAGCTCAGACTGCAGCTGGGCTAGAATCCAAGAGTTGCAGTTCTGTTCTTAAGAAAGAACCTTCTGGGCTGGTGTTACGGTAGAAGAAGCCTTAACAGAAAGAAAGATTTGAGAAGTGTGGGGAAAGGGGGTTCTTCGGAGACTGGAGGCAAATCGAAAAGAAAGGATGGAGACCACACACACCAACCTCCTCTTTCCCCTGGACTCCAGGGACTAGCCCACTCCACGTCAGTAGAGGGACATGGTTGTGACAAGAACTGAAGACTTTATATGCTCGCTTCTCCACAAGTGCAAATTCTCAAGCTAACAAGCAGTGACGCCGGCCGGCGTCTTATGAGGGCCGGGGTCACTTCCAAAAGTGACCGCCCCACGAGGCGACCGTCAGTCCAGACCTCAGCGTTAGTTCGCCAATGGTAAACTAGCCACTAGCATGGACGGTGGGGGCTTTTTCATAGGACTAAATTGAGTGCGGAGATTGTCTTTTAGGCTAAGGTTGCACCTTTTTACTTTTTTTTTTTTTTCTAAATAGTTAAGATTTTTTTTGGCCATAAACACAAGCCAGAGGTCACAGCTTGCCCGCTTATCTCTGTCTAGAATTGAAATCTGGTATTCCTAGTAGCCTCACCACCACCACGTCTATATTCCTGCTTTGGAAATTATTTAAGAGCCATAGCTAAGAAACTAGTTTTTAACTCATTTCCAAAATACATATTTTTGGATTTTTTTTTTAAATCAAGTTAATACATACGAGGAAAAATATTTCTGATTAGGTGGCCCGGGGTTAGATTTTTACAGCTTCATCCCAGTATATCAATTGGATTGTGACCTGTCTTTTATGAGACGCAAGTCAAAGATGATCTAAAAGGACCGAGTAGTAGAAGACGTTCTGGAGGCGCCGGTAAGCAGATCTGTGCTGGAACTTGGGCGCATATCGCCAGCAAGCCCAGACCTTCCCAGCAAAAAAATAACCGTAAGCATTTACCTTATCCAAAGGGAACAGATTCACCCAAGACCTCACAACCAGCTGACGTCGGGGCCAAGAGAGGGGGACCAGGTCTTCAACACCCTTCCAATGTCCCCATGGCCTCAGTTGAGGATCAAACACACCAGCCTCTCCCAAAGCAGACAGGCCTAGGGCCAAAGTGGTGTTCTTCCACACAGGATGGAGTGAGGGGGGTGGACATGAATGCCCGGGGAGCGGGGGAGGGGGAGAATGACTGTCAGGGGCAGCAGATTCCCCTGGGGTAGTGTGCACTTCCTCTTTAGTTGGCTGCCCCTGCCACCCCATGCCCTTGTGACTGTAATAGCTGCCACTGTCACCTCTCAGCCCTTCAGAAGAGCTGCTTCTTTCTAAGGATCAATTCCAAGACCCAAGCTCTTAGAGCCCACTTCATTCTTTACAATTGCAGCAAGGCTTTCCTGCAATGCACCCCCTCCCCAGACTCTGCCCCTCAGGCATTGCATCTACCTTCCTGTTTGATACCCCCGCCCCCAAGTAGCTTCTTACCACTAGCCAACTCTACCTGATGTGTGCCCCAATTCTCCAATATGGACACTCAGATTCTCTTCGTAGTCTCTTGAGAGGGAAAGACCAGGAATTACAAGTCTACCTGCAGGGCGCTTCCTCATGTCCTCGCATGATAACCAAAGAAAGACGATGGACAGGGTGCCATGATGGCGTTGAATGAGGGAAGGATCTGGACTACTCTAAAGAGTGGGAGAAGACTGGGGAAAGTGTCCCAGAGAAAACATTTGAGCTGTGTCTTGGGGGCATTAAGTTAGAGGGGCAGAGAGGAACTTTCACACCCAGCTCTCCACTCCTTGCCACAGAATCCACCCTGGGAGCAAAGCAGGAAGAACCCAGCAACTGAAGCACAGAACTGTGTAGTGGGAACATGGTAGGAACCAATGGCTCCCTCCTTGCTGATTCAGGATAGACCCCAAGTTGATAATATAGAGTTATCTATCTATCCACTGACACAAACTGAGATTTCATGTCAGCGTCTCATTTCAGTTACCTGTCTTCGTCTTAAGTCTGTAGTTTTGTGAGGGTCTTGCCATGGAAGAAAAATACAAAGTACAGCTTATGAGACCCATGCTTTAACTGTTCCAAGAACAAGTTCAATGAATTCAAGAGCTATCTCACCAACATTTGAAACATGATGCCATGCCTCTCTGGCAGCTATAGCTGCATATTTAATCATAGATCATGAACCTATGCTATCAAGAGTGTTCTAAAATCAAATGACAGATTTGGTCTAAAACATGTTTATGTGGGAATCAGGAAGACCTGGCTCACCTCCAGTCGCTAAGTATACCACCCCTGAGCCGCAGTCTGCTTTACTTTCTAGTCTGTAGAATGGGCGGAGAGAAATGGATAGATGGTTTCTAAGGGACGTTTTCAGCTCTGCTATTTCCAGGCCTGAACTCAGGAATTCTTTTGTTGAGCAGAGGCCCAGAACATTCCCTTCGTGCCTATCCATCATGGTTATCGTTGTGTCTGAGACACTGGCTCCCCTTTCTCTCAGGAACTCTTAGTATTGGTAACACGTTGACTCAAAAATTGCTCTACTGCTAATAATCACGGCCCTGTCCCACTTCAGCTGGGAGCTTGAGTAGCTAGCTAGCAGGGCCAGCCAAAATGAGAGAAGAGCAGCTAGGCTCCGGGACAAAGAATCATCTCAGGGTAAGGGACTGACAGCTTCGCTTCAAATCAAAAAACTAAGCCTGAGCTGACAACTGTTGGCATAAGCTTACTGCATAGCTGTGGAAAGGAGGTAAGCCGGGGGCGGGGGCAGGGGTGTCAGACCCCATCTACCAACTCTGCAGAGGTTTACTAAAGCCAGCAAAGGCCCTTTTATGTCCTCCTCAAATCTCTATCTCAGAGACCTTCAGAGTGAGGAAAGAGTTTTGGCCTCAGGCAGGGCCCTTCCTTCTTTCCAAAGCCCTATCTACTGTCTATTGTTGATGGCTCTTCTGTCTGAAGGGTGACTGGGCTTCTTGCCACCACCACCATGTCCCTGGTTTACATGGCTTTCTGTGGAGCAAATAAACACTCATTCCCACCTCTAGAAAGACAAAGGCAGTCCATTCAGTGGAGTTGCTGCCCAGCTGACAGCTGCCTTGGCCTTCTTGCTGTGTGGCCAGGCACGTGCTGACCCCAAAGGTGAAAGGCTCTGTCACCCTTCTCATCCCCCAGTTGGCCAGTTGCTACCAAGGATCATCCAAGAATTCTGACATTTGTCTTTCCTCCCCTACTCCTGCCTTCACAGCTCCTAGTGACCCTTAGGATGGAGCTGATTGCAGCACGGCCTTTCACCAGGTCAGCTGGAGGGAGGAAAAGATGACTGTGTGGTTCAGGAGCTAGGCCACAGCAGCAAACGCCACGCGCCATTGGCAGCCCTGAGCTGTGTCTTTGCAAAGGCAAGCCCATCAGGGGTCCTTTTGTGTGCTTCCTTCAACAGAGGACAACTTTAGTGGGAAGTCCTTTGCAGGGATTTGACTGATGAGGAAAATAAGGGTGGCACCTTTTCAGCTTAGAACCTGGGTGTTCAACAATCCACGTTTTTGGCTCTTTGGAAGCTTAGGAGAACATTCAACCAAAAAGTTACTGAGCCCAGGGCTGAGAACACTCAACTCCTATGCGACATTCATGAGAGGCAATGTGGAAGGGGTGACATTTGGACTATGCCCAAAGATGATGAGGTGGGAAACTTTCATAGTACTGTATTCTGTGGGAGGGAAGAGAGTGTAGGCCCTATCTAGATAAGATACCAGTCCCATAAGGCAGAGCCGGTTACCTCCAAGTGTGCTTGTCAGTCTGCCTGGAAGGCCCATGTTACTAGGCAATACCAAGCCCCATTTGAGGAACAGTGACTTTTAGACCATTTTCTCCAGAGAGATGCATACAAAGAGTTTTGAGGTAAAGGGATGCCTAAGGAGTTCTGGTAAGAGGCAACTCCATGACCTCAACTCAACTTCTTGCCTGGGCATCCTTGGGGTCTTTGAACATTTTTCCACACAAGTTACTGAGTGTGGCATGCTTTTATCACAGACCACACTACTAAGAAGGCTGTTCCAACATGCCAGAGACGGTTCTGGAACTCATTCCAGTTATTTTCCACTGTTACTGTAAGAGATTGCCTCCATGGCAGATGGTTGTGACAGAAAGAGATCCAAATTGCTCATGGAAAGCTGAGTGGAACTTGGTATCCTGTCAGCTTACAGGACAGAGTGTTTCAGGAAGACCATACAGGGCCTACTCTTAACACGTCCTTCCCGCCTTTGAGCTCTGGAATCTTCTGGGCAGATAGACTAAGCGATGCCATCACCGCTGGGAACCAGGCCCCCTGTTGTCCCCTGCAAGCAACAGCCCTCTCCCACAGTGGAGACTTTCTATCCATTTCTTCTAATATCAAAAATTTGGGGAATCTCTGTTCATGTCATATTTTTTTTGTTCTTGTTGTTTTAAAAAAATACAATAATAAGACACTCCTCTTAGGAAAAGAAAAGCATCGATCATAGAGACAAAAAAAATAGCAAGGCGTGAACTGAATTGGACAGCAAGGAGAAGCACCAAGAAGGAGAAAGAGGCAAAGAGAAGTGAACAGAAAGCCAAGAAAGGACACGACCTTGTAGGGAGAGAGCAAGCAGCTGGCTCATGGCTAGGGGGCATGAGAAGTCAGGTCCAAAGGAGCCTGCCATGTTGAGGGTTAAAAACAACCCTTTGCCTGGGCTTCAGAGAGGTGTAAGAAAGCTGGACTTTTGAGGCAACTTCCTGGAGTCAGACAGCAGCTAAGATGTGGGGGGACAGAGCAGGTACGGAGGGAAGTCCCCTAAGACAATTTCTCACAATGTTATTCGTCATTTTGCCTTCATGGTTTCCTCTCTCTGGCACCCTGAGATTATCTGCGATCTTCTATGACCATTCTTGTCTCACCAGTGCCAACAGTGACTATAAAACTGAGATTCCACACATTTTCCTTCCCAAATTAGAACAAGTTCTGCTCCGGACTTGACAAGAGGAAGGCTTTACTTCACTTTGAATGCAAGAGCCACACCTCCAAGGTCAAGCTCCTTCCATCAAATTGGGCATATAAAAAAGTCATTTAGAGAATGCTCCTCTCTCACCCAAAGGTTCTTAGGATCAAGGGCCATGGCCCCTGTGCTGGCTTGACTCTGGTCGATCCTCCATATCTGCCATTCCTCCCTTATTTTGCTGTCTAAATCACACGACTGCTCTCCCTGGCCTGAATCTTCTGTTCTTCATCCTTGAATGACTAGGTCTAATTCATCCGTCACCTTCTTTAATATACCAGTGAGTTGTTTTGTCTTTTTGAGACTAAGGGTTACTATTAGCTAAATTTGGCTCATCAGAATGACTAGAAAACATCTTGTGATTTAGAAATAAAAGCCAGGGGCTAGAGATGGCTCAGTGGTTAAAAACACTTGCTATTCTTGCAGAGAACCTGAGTTTGGTGCCCAGTAACCACATCAGACAGCTCACGACTGCCTATGACTTTAGCTCCAGGGAGATCTGACACTTTGGGGACTCACATGGGTACCCACACATATATACATATGCAGACTCATGCGCACATACACATAAATAAAAATAAACCTTTTTATAAAAAAGTCCCAGAGGATAGAAAGCCACCAAGGATTAATGAAAATTGTTCCAGAAAGTTACACTTTTTTAAACAGTTAAGATTTTTGTAATGGTTTTCCTGCCAGACAAAAATCTTCATAAGATCTTTTATGTATTCATAAAATAAGTCGCAATTCCAAAATGAAGGCAAAGAGAAAAAAAAAGGAATGGTCTAAACGTTTAATGGTCCCCTCCTTTTATTGCCCTGTTGCTCCCTTTAAACAGTATCTTTGAGTCCTTACCAAGGAGCTCAGTGTCACCTCTTCCCCACCCAATGACACCATCAAGTCTCCTCCTCTCACATAGTTCAGCATACATCCACACTGGTTCCCCTGGCGGACAATGCCTAAACAAGAAAACCACTGCAAATTCAAGGGAAGAGTTCTGATTGCATTCCCTCTTCTAGTTCTTACCGCCCATGCCTAGTGTGAAGAGGTATTAGCCAACCAAGAGAGCTGAGACCCTGCCCAAACTAAAGGTGTGCCACCAACTTCCCCCATCTTCCAAATGACAGGTTCATGGGAAGGCGGGGGTCAGGGTTTGGCCTGATGGCCCTCAGAAGGGCACTTTTTCAAATCTTGGTCTCAGCTGTCAAACGGTAGTCATTACTCTAAATAGTTACCTATTTTTGTCTGGGCAAACACTGGGGAAAAGTGTTAAGGCAGCCATGTTCCACCCTCATTACCCTCTGTGTATAGTCTCCTTGGTCCTTTTTCTAGCCAGCCCCCAGCTCCCTATGTATAGTCGTCTCCTTGGCCCTTTTCCTAGGCAGCCCTCAGCCCCGGCACAGACAGACCACGGCCTTGGCAATGAACAGTAGCCCTGATCTGCACACATAGTCTCCTGGAAAGTAGACATAGGTGAAGTTGAAATGCAGTCTCCTTTAGGCTGATATTTTCTATTATTTTCTCTTCTGAAGTCACATGACCTTTACAGTTG
The DNA here is from genome assembly GCF_950005125.1 of Chionomys nivalis. NCBI lineage: Eukaryota > Metazoa > Chordata > Mammalia > Rodentia > Cricetidae > Chionomys > Chionomys nivalis. The sequence goes on from NC_080089.1 coordinate 53,126,514, forward strand.
CCTTTGCTGTCTACTTGGTGGTCCTATTTTTTACTACTAGAAAATAAGTTCCTCGAGGGCAGGATCCATGTCTGATTCATCTCTGGGTCTCCCTGCAGGAGGAGATGGGGGTGAGTGAGGCCCCTAACTGTGGCACAAAATACCAGAAAGTAGGGGAGAGCATGGGATGAAAGTCTACGGCCTTCCAAGGCTGGCCATGCCCCTGCTAACCCTACGCTCTTCCTCACACTCCTGAAAGACCTCTCTCTTGCAGGAGCTTCTGCCAACTGTCACCATAGGACAGAATTTCCTGGAGAGCCTTCAGCTGTTAACTGCTTAGAATGCTGCTGTCCGCAGGAGTCTATGCACTAAAGGGCCGAGATGGGACAGGGACGGGGCTTTGGAAATAGTAGGAGCGGAAACCTCTGCCCCTGAAGGACATGTTCTCCTGTTTAAGGGTCAGGATGCACAGAACACGGTTTTGTTGTTGTTTTGTTATTTCTCAGTGGAAGGAATCAGATTTATTTAAGCCTGGCCCTGAGAAACAGAGAGATGATTTTTCCACCCAAATGCCCATGTTTAGGGATGCTCAGAGATGCAAAGAACTGTGAACCATGCAACAGAAGCACAGTAAGGTAATGAGCAACAACAGCCTTGCGGCAAGGACTCTTCTCTTTCAAATCAAGTGTGGACTTCAGACCTTGACCTCGCAGGCCAGCATCTGTATTTAAAAAAAAAAAAAAAATGGTACTTCTGCAAATTTATTCCTAAGTCATGAAAAGAAGGATGTATCCCAGAGACCTCTCTTTGGGATTAAAATGCCAGTGGAAACGATGAGCAGCTAAATTAAGAAAAATATTTTTAAAATAAAATGAAGCAACACTTACACTGCTGTATGCCCCACATACACATAAATAAAAGTAAACTTTTAAATTAAAGTAAAAGTAAGGGGCCTGAGAGATAGCTCAGTGCTTAAGAGTACTTACTCCACTTGCAGAAGGCCCAAACTGCATGCGTTCCCAGCATACATGTTGGGCAGCGCACAGCTGTCTGCAACTCCCACTTCAGGGTATACAACACTCTTTTCTGGCCTCCCTGGGTAGCTGCACACGTGCGCGGTTCCCTCATGACTACGTAAGCATAACTTAAAAATAACGCCTTTAAAAATGCTTTAAGATAAAAAACTTAGAGGGTTAGAGTTGTATCTAAAAAAAAAAAAAAAAAAGGTCCTGACCGTACCCTGAGTGGCAGCTGCTGTCAGGACGGGAGACCATTCCTCAATGTGTTATACGTGAGAACTGAGTTGTGAGGCGGGGACCTCTGCCCAGGAGAAAACTCAGCTCCTAGGAAATGACGGAGAGAGACACCCTAATATTATAGGTCTCAGCCTACAGCTGCTCACTCGCCTTCCCCGCTTGTCTCCACCCTCTGTGTTCCACACATTTTCTACTGGCCTCCTTCTGGGCTGTCTATTCATTGACCAGTTTCTACTGCGCGCCTAGGATGTGCTCAGAGACAGACACAGACATGGCAGAGGCACAATCCTGGAGAGACCCGGGTGCAAAGAGGTCCTGTAGTACTATCATATCGCAGTAAATCACACGTACAGAAAGGCGCGCGTGTTGGGCGTTGACAGGAAGCTCTTGCTGGGCTTTGAATACTTTCTCTTGTCCACTCCTGCTGGGATTTGGTTGCTGCTGTGATGGCGCTGAGAGATGAGGCTGTTAAAAAGCCAACAACGCGGTTCTCGTGGGACTAGTTGAGGTACCTCAAGAGAGGCTTCCATGCGGAAGCAGCCTCCTATTTCACCCTACAACACACACATACACACCTGTCATCCACTTTCTGCCAAGGGTTGAAGCACAAAGTATTTACCTGGACCATGCTTTTGGCTTTCTAAGCTTCTAGAACCCCGAACCAATTAATCCCTATTCTCTACAAGTTACCCAGTCAAGAGATGGCTCAGTGCCTCAGAGCCCTGACTGCCTTCCAAAGGACTTGGATTCAATTCCCAGCACCTAGACCATAGCTCACAACCATTGGAATCTCCAGTCCTAGGAAATCTGATACCCTCTTCTAGCATGCCAGAACATTGCATGCATGTAGTGTACTGGCATTCGTGCGAGCAAAACACACAGGGAGAAATAATATTGTTGGTGTAATTGCCCAGTCTCGGGTGTTTTGTTATAGCACACAGACGGAAAACATTCCTACTTCTTCTTGAGGGAGGAAACTGAAGAGTTAGGGGACCACAGGCTCAAACATATTTACATTGATTTACTAGGACTACCAGGGAGGCAGGAATAAAAAGAAAGAGACCCCACCGGGAGCAGAGTGATCTAGGATCCATTTTTTTTTCAAACCATTACACAGAAAATCAAGCTCTATAGCCTTAGGGCCATAAGCAGGTGGAGCTGTGTCAGGAGAACTCTAAGATACTCTGTTCAAGATTCCTCTCCCAGGCATAATCAACCCCCAACCCTTGATGACGAGCAAGAAGCTTGAATACGATATAATTCCATGGCCTATCTTGCCGTATATGTAAAAGAGATTTTGTAGATGTAATTAAGACCCCTAATCAGCTGACTTGGAGTTAATTAAGGACTTTCCTGGGTGGTCCTGACCTAATCACAAAAGCAATTTAACAGGAAGTGGCTCTTCTCGGCAGTCCATAGGGACAAGCAACTCCAGGAAATGGCCCAAAAGAAGTAACTTGTGCAGAAAGCCATGAACCAGAAATGGCAGGTAGCCTGTCATAGTTGGAATTAAATCTGCTAAAAAGCAGAGAGCTTGGGGAACAACCTATATCTCAGAGGAAACTGCAGTTGTGACCAGTTGTGACCAAAACCTGGATTTCACCCAGTGAGATCCTTGGCAGAGGCTAGAGTCTCCCTGTGCTCCTGATCTGCATCAGACAAAAAGCACTGAGGTTGTTTCAAATTTCATTTGAGGTCACTAATTGCAAAGCAATCAAGCAGCAATATGCTTGAGGGGGTAGCCGTGCAGAGCAGAAGTGGATATAATCACTAGAGTCCCAGAGAAACTGGGCAACAAGGAAACCTCCCAGCTTCAAGATTTTTGACAAAACCACGAAGGAGATTGAGTATCTACTGTGTGGCAGGTGATTGAGACCCACCTGGAATACAAATCCTGTTGAGTATCCCCATCTTTCTCCTCAAGTGAGCCCCCCCAAAATATTAAACCCAAAGTCCTTCCTGGAGGATGGGAATGGCAGTGCTCAGGGAGCCCCAACTCATTCCCAATAAACACCGGGGAAAATTTACAGCCCAGCGAGGCTGAGCACAGAGTGGCAGATGTTCTGCTGCTACCCCAGGAAACTCAATTACAGAACTGTTTTCTAGAACTTTCCTTGCTGCTGGTTAACAGTTCTTCATAATATTGAGACATTTACTCAGAGTTTGCTTTTTCTCTTCCTTCTCCTCTCTCCCGCCCTCCCCCTTCCATTTTAGAAGACTCCTGGGAGATTTCATAGCTAGTGAATCATTTCAGTGTTTGCAACTGGAACTATGCTGTTGCTTTTAACACTGGAAATAATTAGAAGTTACATGAGATGCACAAGGGAAATACCTTTAAAAAGAAAATCTTCCATGATCTTTTTTCATGATCTCTAAAGGCCCTAAGTCTTCACTGGTGGAAAAAAAAGAAACATTTTTACTGTCAAACTTTATGAAAATTTGAAGTAGACTGAGCAATAAAATGCCGAGCACCCACTCTATGGGAGAACAGCACGATATCACCGTCACGTCTACACATGGACGCAAACTGCAGGCCCACAGATATGAGTACAGAAGAACATATATGGAGCACCCAGAAAGACTGCAAAGTGTTACTGCTTCAGCGAATGAAAAATCCACTAATCCCAAGATGGCCAGACTACAGCCTGAACCCTTGCAGCAAGGGTGATCTTCCCAAGAGGTAAAGAGTGAGGCACAATGGCGGGAAGAGGGGAGGAACAGATTTAAGAACGTTGGAAGAGTCTGGGCATGTTTGTGTGGCAATAAGCCAGTTGAGGAAGAAACGGAAGAAATGTTTAGAAAAAGCCCCTAATGGGGAGGCTTTAACTGCTAAGCCCAGGCCTTGCCTGTAGCAAGGAAGTTGCTAAGGGCCCGTGGGGGTGAACAAAAGCGGAAGTTCCATGACTCACAGGATTTGGGATGTGTCATGGTGGAGGCCTGATGGAAGCTAGGGACAAACGTGATGCGGAAACTAGCGATGGTAGAGGGAACGGAGGGATCTACCGGTGTTACCCGAGGCTCCAAAGGTGTGGGTGGGGACCACTCGCCCAGGCAACCTTCTTTCCTCTTTCCTCTATATGGCGGACTTATACTATGATGTTCTTGCAGAACTCATGACTAACTGAGAAGTTCTGAAGTTGAACTCAGAGTCACCTCCAGAACCGAGCATTTCGACAGGGAGGAGCACGCTCCAGGTAATGTGTGCTGCAAACTTCAAGATGTTCCTTGGGTACCAACAGCACAATGTGCGGCTATGGCCCTGTGATCCACATGTCTACTGGTCCCCAGGTTAGCTGCCAGTTCCGGTGGGTGGCCTCAACGTCTCCTCGTGGGAATAATATCTCAAAAGAGGAGCATCCTCAGATGTGGTCAGCTTCAAAGCTAATCTTACTTCCACTCATATTTTTATATTGTTTTGGCCTTGTCTCTAAAGACCCTGTGAACTGAAAACAATAACCTGATGCCGAGTACCTAGGAACTAGGGAAAGGGCAGTGGAGGCCACAAGGGTAAGGATGGACACCCACTGAGTTCCTCCGGGTAGCAGGACCTTCCCCACAAACCACAGGGATGTATGTGATTACCAGTCCTAAGCAAGGTCCACTCTATTGCCCTTGCTGTAACTTAGAAGATTGGCAGGAGGAGATAGGAGGAAAGAAACTGAAAGCAGAAGGTAAGGAATCTGGCAGGAAGTAACCCTGGATGCTTTGCACTAAAATGAGCAGATTCAATCCCAGCCCTTGGGAGACAGAGACAGGCAGATCTCTGTCTGTTCAAGGCCGGCCTGGTCTATGTAGCAGCTAGTTCCAAGCTAACCAGAACTGCACAGTGAGAACCTGTCTCAAAACGAAATGTAACTCTCACCCTACCCCCAGAGGAGGAAGGAGAGATGCTGCTCCTCACTGTCTCCTCAGGAAGGAGAGGGACTTTCTGCACACACATGTAAGTGCTTCCAGCTCCGCTCTGAGCCACAGGCAGCACTGGTGGTCAGTGCGGAACAAGGCAAGAGGACTCCGCTCCCCTGAAGCTGTCTCTAATCCCCACGAGTCAGTCTCACACTCCTGACTCCCCGTCCTGGTCAGAGGAGCATGCTCTGGAAATGACCCCTGCCTCGCCTGGAGTCCAGGTGACAAGTCTGAGCCTGTGACAATTTTGAAGCAAGGGTGAGTGAGGGGATGGGGTTAGAGGGCTAAAAGGGGGCAGCTAAACGTTGGGAGACTGGAAGGTTCTAGCCATGTTGTGCTGCTGCAGCTAAACAACTCTCCAAGGCTGGACAAAGTGCAGCAAGCAAGGCAATGCCTGGGGAGAGTACCTAGTGATGCTAGAGCTCAATTTCTTAAGATAATGTGCTGGCTAGTTTTATAGCAACTCGACACAAGCTAGAGTCATAGGAGAGGAGCGAGCCTGGATTAAGAAAATGATTCCAAGGCTGGAGAGATGACTCAGCGGTTAAGGGCACTGCCTGCTCTTCCAAAGGTCCTGAGTTCAATTCCCGGCAACCACATGGTGGCTCACAACCAGCTGTAATGAGGTCTGGTGCCCTCTTCTGACTTGCAGGCATACACACAGATGAATATTGTATACATAATAAATAAATAAATATATAAAAAAAGAAAATGATTCCATATGACCTGGTTGTAAGGCATTTTTCTTAGTTAGTGATGGCAGGGCAGGACCCAGCTCATCAAAGGTGGTGCCATTACTGGACTGACAGTACTAGGTTCTGTAAGAAAGCAGACTGAGCAAGCCAGTGGGGGTGCAAGCCAGTAAGCAGCACTCCTCCATGGTCTCTGTATCAGCTCCTGCCTCCAAGTTCCTGCCCTGTTTGGGTTCCCGTGCTGACCTCTTTCCAGGATGAAAAGTGATGTGGAAATGTGAGCCGAATAAACCCTTCCCTCACCCAAGTCGCTTTGGTCATGGCGTTCACCACAGCAGTAGAAACCCTAACTAGGACAGATAACCTGAATGTTTCAGTTTGGGGAGAATGAGCACTTACTCGAATCATGCTCTAAGTGCGTGTGCGTACACACACACACACACACGTACACACGTGCAGAACTTGAGCCTAGCTTTCCAGCAGGAATCTTCCTGTCTTGTGAATCTCCAGGCAGGTTGCAGGCCCTCTCCCTGACACCAATACAACCAGTGTAAGACGTAGGAAAATACAGGCGTAAGGGTGGAACATAGATTCTAAAATTGTAAAGGCTACGGAGTGAAGAAAACAGAACTCACACTCAGTAATCTACTGACCAATACCTTGAGAAAAACCAGGTGACCCCTGAGTGGCAGTCTCTTTGTCTATCGAGAATGGCAACACTTTCAGCACAGGCCTACTGCATTGCCCTGACGGCGGTAGGATAACCAAGCTCAGGGCATTCTTGCTGGCGCATGGCAGTTTACCAGTGGTGACTAAGGCTACAGTCATATTCTCCCTACCTTTAATCTCTGTTCGAAGATCTGGTGCTCTTAAGGTTTCCTCAATGTAGAAAGAGAAGAGTGAGCACAGAAAAAGCAGGGAGAAGTGTCATAAGCTAGAAGCTTTCATGCCCCCCAAGTCCACCCATTGTGATGGTATTAGAAGGAGGCCAGTTTTGTAAGGAATTCAGTCATGCAGGAATTCAGTCACTTTCTTCTAAATGAGATGAGTGCCCTTGCAAGAAGGTCTGGAGAGATTTTTAGTTGTCTGTCCATCTTCCAAAAACATAAGTAGTCTACAATCTGGAGGAGTGCCCTTACAAGAGCCCAGCCCTACTAGAAACTGACCCCAGACACCTCATCTCCAAGACCATAATAAGTAAATGACTAATGGCTAAACCACCCAGTTTACAATTATTTGCACCATCAATCTGTCCGACTACAACAAGTATATACTCATGTAACGAACTGGATTCCTGGGGCTCAGGGCCACAGCTACTGCTCTCTCAGAGGACCTGGGTCCATTCCCCAGCACCCACATGGTTGGGATCACAACTGTTGCAACTTCCAGAAAAGTGGTTCTCGACCTGTGGGTGGCAACCCCATTTGGAGTCACATATCAGAAATTTACATTATGATGGATAAAAAAGCCAAAACTATAGTTATGAAGTGGCCATGAAATGATCTTATGTTTGTGGGGGGGGTCAGCACAACATGAGAAACTGTATCCAAGGGTTGAAGCATTAGGAGGGTTGAGAACCACTGCTTTAGGGGATCCAATACCTCCTCTCACTTCCACAGGTTCCTCGGGCACACACATTAAATAAGGAACCTTAAAAAAAGAGTCTCCTTAGCAAATGACCTCAAAATCCTCTACTCCTCTCAACTTTGAATTGTTTTTGTATTATTTTATGTGTGTGCTGTGGATATGTGCACATGAGTGCAGGTGCCCTTGGAGGCCAGAGATGTCAGATCCCCCGGAGCTGGAGTTACATGCAGTTGTGAACCCCTCAACATGATTGCTGAGACCCAAACTCAGGTCCTCTCCAAGAGTAATATGAGCTCTTAACTAATGACCCATACCTCCAACCATCTTATGGTGCTGGGGTTCCCAGCCTATACTGTACATGCTGAGACCCTGCTTTGTAGCATGAGGTTGAGCATCATTCCATAACATGTGGGTCTGCTTGTTGGAGTTTCTGTCCCGCCCGGTCCCCTAGCCATTTAGCCCCAGAGAAAATCATACAGAGATCTCCAATCACTTAATAAATGATTGGCGCATTAGCTCAGGCTTCTTATTAGCTCTTATCACTTATATTAACCCATTATTCTTATCTATGTTAGCCACGTGGCTCGGTACCTTTCTCAGCCAGGCAGGTCACATGCTGCTTCTTAGGTGGTCTACACAGGAAAGGGGAAAGGGCTTCCTCCTTCGTAGAATTATCCTGTTCTCATCACCCTGCCTGTCTGGTTGGTCCACCTATACTTCCTGCCTGGCCAATCAGCATTTATTTAAAATATGATTGACAGAATACAGACAATTCTCCTGCACCTCATTTTTTTTTTTTAAAAAAAAAAAAAAGGAAAATATCCATAGTCCATTTTGGAGGAATGTGGGCATAGTTTTCCAGGCTGGTTGGGAGTGCTGATAATCTTATGGGGATCTAAAGAAAATTTAGAATTATGATCAAGTCCTGACTGGAGTATCCTTTAAGTCTTGATCGCCTGCTTCAGGCAGCAGTCTTGAATCTGTTCTGGATGTAGAAGTCAGACATCTGGGCCATCTGTTCTTACTGGAGATTTCTCAGGTGGTCTTCCTTGATCGAACCTGATTTTTCTTAACTCAGAATGAATCCACAGTCTCTCATTTCCTGTGGAAACAAAAGCAGAATCTCTTCTCCAAAGTAGCATACCTTTTGACTTCAATTTTGAAGTCAAGGTATTTTCTACCTATCTTGGATTAATCCAGCAGCATTTATAAGCAAATATCTTTTAGCAGCTGTTGCTCCTTCCTCAGCATTCACACAATTCAAAGGGAGCATAATAACATACAGTATCAAGATTCTCTGTGTATTTTTCATCTTTATGTGGCTTTATTTTAACCTCTATTTCTTTTATTTTTACTTTTACTTTTTGAGACAGGTTCTCTGTATATCTTTGTCCTGGAATAACTCTGTAGACCAGGCTGTCCTTGAACTCACAGAGGTCTATCTGTCTCTGCCTCCCCAGTGCTGGGATTAAAGGTGTGTGCCACCACACCCAACTACTCTCCTTTTTTTAAGGACTTTAACCTTTAGCCTGCATATTTTTTAATTAATTTATTTATTTATTATGTACACAGTGTTTAGCCTCCATGCCTGAAGGTCAGGAGAGGGCACCAGATCTCATTACAGACAGTTGTGAGCCACCATGTGGTTGCTGGGAATTGAACTCAGGACCTCTGGAAGAGCAGTCAGTGCTCTTGACCTCCGAGCCATTTCTCCAGCCCCAGCCTGCATATATTTTTGACACAGTATAAACCATTTAGAGGTTTTCTTTGTTTTTGAATCTCTCTTTACTGTATATCTCTCTTTCTGACCACATGAGTCTTTAATTTACCAAGCAATATCGGTAGGACTAAAGTCATGGCTTTGACAGTGGCCCTCATGTTACAGAATGGTGCCCATGTGGATAACTGCATCCACAGAAAGCCTGAGAAAGCTTGGAAAAGAATTGAGGAAAGCATGCTTTCTTGGTAGCAGCAATTTCTTGGGTCTGCTCTGCTTGCCAGAGGCAAGCAAGAGCTCTTATCGAAGAGAGACTTCCTCACTCAGCTTTAGCTGCAAAACCTTGCAGCTCTTTTAAGAGGTCCTGCCACAAAACACTATAACAGTGTTGATGAAAAGTTGAATGCATGCTTTTTGGTTTTCAGTTGTGCCACTTTAAAATGCCAGCTTCCTGGGCCATCCTACCAATGTGAACGCTGACTCTTTGAGGCAGGAGGTCAGCTACCGAGAGCATTTGAGTGTTGCAGCTTGCTTGTTGGCAAGGACCTTGAAATGCCATAGGGTTGTGGCAATAAACAAGGCTCTGGCCAATAACCTCTGCCATGAGGCTGGAATTTCATAAAGCTAAGGAACGGGCTGGATCCAGCCATCAAAGCCACTACTTTGAAAATACCTTGACTTCAAAATTAAAGTCAAAAGGTATGCTACTTTGGAGAAGAGATTTTGCTTTTATTTCCACAGGAAATGAGAGGCTGTGGATTCATTCTGAGTTAAGAAAAATCAGGTTCGATCAAGGAAGACCACCTGAGAAATCTCCAGTAAGAACAGATGGCCCAGATGTCTGAGTTCTGTCAGTCATGTTTTAAATAAATGCTGATTGGCCAGGTAAGAAGTATAATCTGAGTCAGGACAGAGGCTTTTACTCTGGAAGACCATCCAGGACAGAACTGGAGAAAGAGCCAGTTTTTCTGGCTTACAATTTTATCTTTTGTTTTTTTTTTTTCAGCACCCAGATCGGGTCCTTAGTCCTTAAGCCAAGCTGTGGGTTGCAACCAGGGGCCAACCATCTCACATCTAAAGAGCCAGCTGAGTTAGAGTGAGGTCACCTCCGTTCCTTCCTCCGGAGGGCAGCATGATTTGAAGCCAGCTCTGAGAATTTTCCATCCTTTCCCACCTTATTTGTCCCAGCTAGGATACTTGAAGAGGTTCCCAAACACCAAAGTTCTGGATTCCCACGCCCTGCTAACGAAACCTCCTTTCCTCTTCCCTCGGTGACACTAGAGAATGTGCTGGGGATTGGGGGAGTTTGGGGAGGTCCCAGGAAGGCTCTACAGGCTTGGCAGCCCTGGAGGGGCTTTCACTATGCTTCCTCCCTCCCTACCAGCAGAGTCACTCAGTCCCACTCAGCTCCGCAAGAGGCCATCCCCCCACTCCGTGAGCCAGTCTCCACTCATTTATTTACAATGCCTTCTTTTCAAGGAAAACACAAAGACTGGGTTAGTTCTGAGTCACTATGCCATCCGTCATCTATTTAGAGCAAAAGGAAGTAAAAAGGTGACAGGTTCATTTTGTCTACTCTTCTTTGTTTTAGCCTTTGTGAGTCATTCAGCCCAGGCCCAAGCTTGGAGCTGGAAGAGGTGATGCATACCTGTAATCCTAGCACTTGGGGGAGGCCAGAGGATCTGGAGCTCAGGGTCAGCCTCAGTCAGCCACACAGTGAATTGCAGGCCAGCCTAGAATACACGAGGTCCAGCCTGGGATACATGAACTATCCCAGAGTGACTTTGCTTTCCTATTCAGGATTTGTAGCCTTCTACTTTCTTCTGGCTTAGGTAACTGGAGAGAGAGTGAAAAAAACGGCAAGGTTGATGCTAGGTTTGGATATCACCTTGGCCACATGACCTTAGAATAATTAATTAATTTCTCTCTCAAACTTGTTTTCTTCTTGTTGTGTTTATGTCTGTTTATTTAGTTTTACTTTGGGAGGGGTTGGTTTTTTGAGACAGGGTTTCACTGTGTAGTCTTGGCTGTCCTGGAACTCATTCCTTAGACCAGGCTCACCTTAAACTCACAGAGATCTGCCTGCCCCTGTGCTTGCATTAAAGGCATGAGTCACCACTGCCCGACTTGTTGTCTCATTCTTTAAGATGGAATAGTGGTGCCGACCACAACGAGAACACTGTGAAGACACATCCTCTGTGAAGTAGCTAACACTGTGGTTCGCATGTCACCCTCCTCCCATTCATACCTAGGATTAGCAGGACAGTGGGCAGATAATCCTAGGTATCTGGGGACACAGCCCTTGGCTCATAGCTGTGTCATTAATAAAACAGAGACAGAAACATGATTTTTGCAAAAGGACTGAGTATCAGAGATTAACATGTTAAATAATTCATCACAGCGTCAGGTCATGGTAGACCCTGAAGAGATGCATGGTTATATTTACACATATCTTAGAGGTCTCCAGCAGGGGCCGGTATCTCTAGCAAATGGTCCCAGGAAGGTTGTAAAAGTCCATAAATCAGAACCAGTGCTAAAGTATTTAGACTGGGGGGCAAAATAAGAGACACCTGGATTTTTAGAACACTAGGTTCTAAGTCATCAGTGGTCAAGCAAAAAAACAGTACCAAATATGGAGCAAGATACCTAGGCAGGACACGGGACCTGACAGGAACTTGCCCTTGGAACTGCTACTACATACACCCAGTCGTATGGTGTGTTTTCCATAGCCTTGTGACCATGTAGTCACCCTGATGGGTCTGATGGCTTCCCTTCTCCATGTAGGCTGCTAGGCAACGTTCTGCAGGAATGAGAGGTCATGAAGCTGGACCCTGGAGGAGGCCCATTAACTTATTTTTCTCACATTGGAAGTCAGTATCTCCAGGGTACCATCACAGGCTGAGTAGTGCCCACAGACTCCTTGAGCTTCCTACACAGGTGGCCTGGGGAAGGACTCTGGACCCAAGCACCCTTGGAGAGCAATGAGATCCATCTTTCCAATCCTACTCTGCAACAAGACTTTTAGGAGCCTCCCTGGAGAAGCTACCTGCTCTCCCAAGACCACATCCCATCTCACACTGTGCTGCTTCAGCTCTGGATGTTAAAGTCTTTTTTGTCTCCTTTATGACTGCTGCTTTCCTCTATCTGCCCCCCTTCTGTTGGGCAATCAATCCCCAAAGCCTGCTGATCATATCTGTACCTCTCTCTCAAAGACCCTGCAGACCCACGAACAACTCATGAACTATTCAGAGCCATCTCCAGCTGCAAACCACCATCACCACAGCAACCCACACCTAAAAGAACTCCCTGCATCTTGCCCGCCGTGGGGCCCATGACCATGATTATACAGCACATTATTCTATAGGGTCATACCAAAACCCACTTCTCCTCTCTTTTATTTTTATTATTACAAAAAAAAAAAAAAAAAAAAAAAAACCAGTACTGGAGAAAAAACTGAGCCAGGCTATTGTACTTATTAGGGTAGACCTACCCTCCCTAAATTTTCCCATGAGTTTTACCAGAAATAGTAACAGAGTTTGAAAGATCATTCACACTCTCCTTGAGGCTAGGTGTGAGCCAGTGGCTAAATTCCTGCCAATGAGGTGTAAGGGGAAATATCACATGTGACATTTAAGAAATCTACTCTGAGGAAGAGAACACATCCTTGGCCCTCCTGGCCCTTCCTGCTGGTTTAACGAGTGTGAGCTGTCTGAAGGCTCCCTTTCATGATGGATCGGGAGCTGAGATGCGAAGAATATTGCAACGTCAGGGCAGGAAACAGGGATTCTAAAAGCCACGGCTAGGACTTGCTTCTTGCGGGCTTCAATGACATGAAAAACAACTCTTGTTTAAACTCTTCATCTTCCTGTCACCTATAACCACGCTGAATTGAGGATGAAGGAAAAAGTGAGCAGGATTCAGACATCCAAAGATATGGGAGTGCAGGGTTTTTCTGGGGGTAAAGGAAGCATCAAGAGGAGAAGGGAACACTGTGGGCGTGCAGGAGATGGGGCACGTGACCATGTGTGTGAAAGGTGGTTGAACACCAGGCTGGTGAGCTTTGACTTCATCCCGTGGCAGACATTCCAAGCAGAACTTCCTCTCAGACAGGCCTGCCCAAGGTCACCCAGCAATCCTGAATCATCCCACAGTTCTAGGCGGTCTCTGGCAGAACTTGGAACAGAAGTGGGATTGGAGCTTTGCTCTTTTGACTCAGGCAAAGCATTGGGTTGTGCTGCCAGCTCCCATTCCCACCCTCACACCTCCAGGAGGAGACTGAAGGTCGGCCAGCAAGCAAAGGATCCAGGCCTACCATGAACTCAAATGACCCCTTCTAGGTTCCTGCTTAGCCACACCTGGAAGGCTTTGCAGCCAGCGACTATTTAACTCAACTGTGGGTTCAGTATGTCAAGCGTCGTGTTGGCTGCTTTATGTTACCTAATACTCTGCTCTGTGCAGCCAGAAGTAGTAATATCACCCTGCTATATGGGTGAAGAAGTCAAGTCTCCCAGAAATGAAACCATCTATTCAGATCTACCCAGCTGATGGTAAAGTTGAGGCACAAAATCATGTTTGCTCTGTACCCTCTTCATACCCCACCCCAGCAACTTCTCAACCGCTGCCAAAGCACCAGTCTTGTCATTATTCAAACTATCAATTAGGAAAGCATCTGAGATGAACAGTTATAATAGCTTATTATAACAACTTTCCCCATAGACTCCAGGTTCTGGGTGCTTACCTGAGTTGCTGTGCGGAGCAGAATAAAGGCCTCCTGCCAGGTTCCAGCTCTGTGTGCCCCCTATAGTCAAGACAAGCATCGCATCCTGCAATTGTAGCATCCCCACCCTGGCCTAGCATTAGCTAGTCATGGGGCTGGGCTGTCAGAGTCCTCCCAGTCTAGGTTCTAGAGGTCACAAATTCCAACTGGCTGTTCCACGAAATTTGGGACACTCCGTTCTTCATGTCCTGTTGTGGAAGGCAGGGAGGTCCTTGGGCTCACAGATAGGCACTAAGGGGAACCAGGAATGTTAAACACACAGGGTTTTTCCTTCAAAGGAAGGGATGGTATTACCTGTTGTCCACCCTGAAGTCTGGGAGAAGACATGGTTAATGGCCTGGTGGCCTCTGTGGGAGACCACACCCAATCTTCCCCCAGACCCTGATTGTGAGCTTGTCAATCTATAGAAGCTATATTAATGGATGGTGTCCCATGTAGTCAATCTATAGAACCCATTTTTATGGAAGGTGCTGCGTATACTTTACAAAGAGCTCGGGAGTAATCACATCTTAAGCTTCATTTTGCTCATGAGATTGAGTTAATTATCACCAGGAAAGCTCTCACCAAATCATGCTTTGCTTAAATATACCTAAAATATGTAACTCAGGGGCAGACTCCTGAAGTTTGAACCAACACTGGCTACTTAGTCATCATGAACCAAACTACCTTCCATGTTGGTCACAGAGACCCCAGTCTGTGGCTGTCACCACTAGGACGTATTTGCTATTTATTGTTTGAGCCAAAGATCTCAGGAAACAAGTGGTCATTGGAAATGAAAATTTTCTTGTTACCACCGTTTGAAAAGTTAAGTTGCATTTTGTTAGGCTTCCAGGGGCAGCCTTCCAATAACGTGGTGCATCCAGTGTTATAAAGCACATATTCCCCCAAGGTCATTTTCCTGCCTTCTTCTGGAACAGTCACGGGAAAGACCCTGCAGAGCCAAAGGGAGTGGACGGAACCCTCTAGAACAAATGCCCTCTGCGTTCGCTGTCCCCCTATGAGGGGACGACCCTGAGTTATCAGCTGTGCACATCGTCCATGTCTGTCTCAGCCACCCTTCCCAGCCACTAAATTCTCCCCCTTCCTTTCCAGCCTTACCTTAAGTGTCCAATATCCTCCCCTGAATCGGGGTAAAGTCAGAATGTGTTCACATTTTATATTATGAACATATTAGACTTAACCTAAGTTCTATCATATTTTAATTTGTTAATAGAATATTCATCCATTCCCATATAATCAATATTTCCATTCTCAGAAGCAACTCTTCAAGCACCCAAAGAGCAGATGGGAAACAATAATTTAATTGTGTTTATAACGACGAGATAAGCAGACACAAGCAGATTTTGGTGCCTGCTCTGTCAGATGTGAAACGAAATCCCTATGAACGCTCTCAGTGCCCAGTGTGGCCAAAAGAGCTGACCACAGCTTTCCATTAACTGTGTACACAAGCTGCATGGTTCTCACCTAATTTTTATAGCTTATTGGCTGTCACCACAAATGGCATCCAGTTAAACATCTGGATCTATATGATTGCCAAAGATGTCTTCGCCAGCGGCTGCAGTCGCATGAAGCATGGAGGCCTTACATTCTTCATGATGCAATGCTGCGTGTGGGCACATCCAGCAGGGGTAAGCAGCTGGCACTCATGAAGGGCCTTTGGGACCCTGATTATCACCATCCGGGTACACACTCTGCTCTTAGGCAGGCCAGGGACAGTGGAAGCCAGCTTGGGCTGTAGACCCGGTTTTGTCCTGAATAGCCATGGGGTCTCTATCAAGCAGTTCTTAGAGGTCTTTTGCACTGTCTGCACCTCAGAGTTTCCGTTTGGAAGTGTAAGCCAAATAAACCCTTCCCTCCCAAGCTTGCTCTTGGCCATGACGTTACATCACAGCAGAGCAACCCTGACTAGGAAGATGGGCACGGGTCCACTAATTTTTTCAACAAGTGAGCTTTGTCCGCCTTCCTGCAAGCTTTGGTATTCAGAAGCCTTCAGAGCCACTTTGCTGCGGGTTTTTATAGAGACTCTGTCACATATATGCACCACTGAAAGCAGGGACACATGGTGTAAACACCATAGGACAAAAGGGTGTGATCGCGTGTGAATATCCAGAGTGGGGCCATGGCAAACCTGCCTGGGTATGTCAGCATTTCTCTCTCAGAGAGTGTGGGGTGTTATGGTCTCCCATGAGACAAAGACAGAAGACTGCTTGAAGGCCAGCTCCATGACACAGAGACAGGAAAAGGTGGGTGTTGTTGAGTTTCTACGAGACCCTGGAAAGGAGAAGTTCTACTTTCTATAACTTGCCTTGGGGATAAAAAGGGACCAGGGCAAAGCGAAGAAAGAGTCTGCCCTTTCTGGTACCCAAATTGGCTTTTGTAAAACAGTGAGGGCTGTGAGAGTTGTGAGCCAGGAATTTGGGTGTATGTGGGGCATCATAATATAGTGGTTACTAACCCAAACCTCCAAGTCCACTGCTTTTTGTCCCTATCCTCCCTCTCCCCGCTCTCCGACCCCCAGGCTAGGCATGATTCACAGTCCCCACTCTGGGGACTGTGCACTGCAGCCTGGGTCTGGGCACTGTAAATCTCAGTCACCAAGCCCTTGACCTTAAAAGAATGAAATCAAATCAGTTATCCAGAGCATTGGGGCAGCGGTGGCGGTTGGTGGGTGTGAGGGTGGAGGGCAGAGGACTCCAGCCAAGCCTTTGTAGACCACAAGCCCAAGAAGCCTAACTCTCCTCGCTCAGTCTGGGCAGATTTGCCGTCCTCCTAAGGGAAAACCAGAACCCAGAGTTGCCTCCGGGTCTGGCTTTTTTCCAGCCCTTTCTTCGTCCTGCCTGCTGAGTAGTAACTAGGTAGGGAGTAGTCAGGCTTCTTGTAGGGCGTCCAGAAGGACTCAAATGCAGGCATCCCGCAGGGGGCTATAACAGCTCACTTCCACAGAATACTAACTTTAACCAGTAAGACTTGAGACAGCTAAGAAGCAAAGTGTTCTGCTACAAGGGAGCTTTCCAGCACAGAGCCGTGGATTGGGGTGTGCTTTAAGTCCCGCCCCCGACTTTGCGGTCTTGGGAAATTTATTTGATTTCTTCCAAAATCCACTTCTATGGCTATCGAATGATGGTGAACCTCTGGTGGTCCCCTAAAAGATAATGTAGAAAGCACTTGCACACTAGAAAGCCCCACACAGATCTCAATGCCCATGTCTAAAGGCCTGTGCCCTTGCTTCTTCTTTCCGTTCCAGACAGTGTCTGTCACCTGATATTATGTCTTTTTTAACTAAGCTCCAACAGGACACCTAGAAGTCTCGCTGAAAAAAAAGGTAATTTTCTTCCCACTTTTCCTACCTCCAAATTCACCACAAAGAAAGCAAACACTGTTGCACGTTTCTGTTTTTGTTTTTTTTTTTTCTCTTCAACAGGAGTGTGCTGCCCAACCCCCATCTCTTGACCTGTATAAAAATGTCCCTCCTGATGATATTCACCTCTTCCAGCCCTGTCAGTGGCTGAGCAACGCGATAGGCTGGGCCTTATTTTAGAATTAGACACACATAGATGGGCTATTCTCAACACCTGCCCTCCCGCCCCCAACGAGCGGATACACCTGCTTAGTGCTGTAGGCATTTTGATCCTTTCCAAAGATTAATAAATCCATAACTTTCTAAGAAGTGGCCTAGATATTCTTAGTTGCCATTAGGCTTATATAACAATGTATTCCTACATAAGTTCTAAAGCTAACAAAGACACAAGACCAAAGAAAACAGTCAATTTAGAGGCCACTGGGACACTTCGAGGAGAGGGTCTGTCTAGTAGGCCTCATTTTGATGAATGAAGTCACACAGCCTGCATGACAAGGGCTTGTGCCAACCCAAGCTGGGTTAGACCTGGTTATTTGAATTCTTTCTTGCTAATAAACAACACAGTAATAAAACTCAGGCTGCGAGTACTTTAAAAGTTTGGGGGGGGGGGGATTGTTTTTGTTTTGTTTTGTTTTGTTTTTGTTTTGTTTTTGGTGTTTTGTTTATCTGAATCCAAGGTAGAGAATTACATGACAATAATATAAAGCTCAAACATAATTATGAGCCAAGCAAGCTGGTTACATATTAAACCCCCATTTAAATCCAACTAATGAATACAAGAATTAAATGATAAACACACACACACATACTCCCAAATTACTGACCAGGAGAGTGAGTGTCAAGTGAAAACACCTTCCAGCTGTCCACTCACATGTTCTACCAGGTCTGAGGAGTCTAGAGGACTCTAATTCTGAAATTGAAATGATGTGTTTTGAAAAGCGCCAAGTTGGAAATAAATAACAATCTCTATGCCACAAAGGACACAGAACAAAGGGAAGAGAGTTCTGCAAGGTGATTCCTTGTGCAAAAAGTTCAAGGAGACCTGGCGATGTGACACACTCAGACAGGAAGTCCACTTGGTTTGCGTCACTGAGTAGGCCATGACTTCCTTCCCATTGGCTGGAGTCAGACCTCACCATCTTCTGAAACTAGTTTAAAAATAATAATGGAACACTGGCCTTCAATAAAACAAAACACTGCTCACACAAGTCAGAGGTGAACAGTAACAAAAGTCTGAGCTTGTGTTTGGCATCAGTTGAAGTAAAAAAAAAAAAGCTATAGCCTCATTTTTGGTGAAAATTATCAAGAATAAATACAGAAAGAAGACATTTCCTTCTCCTCTCCTCACAAAATGAAATAAAAATGTCAGAGTCTCTATCATGCGTGCACACACACAAGCACACACACAGGGGGGAATGGGTCATCCGGATGACGTGGGAGGGCACACTTATAATCCCAGCATTTAGGAGGCAGAGGTAGGATAGTGAATCTAAGGTCAGTCTGGGACCATTTTGAGATGGTGAGACTTTGTCTCAAACACAGGAAACAAGGTGGACACAGAGCAGAGAAAGGGGGGAGGGGGATAAAGGGAAAGGGGGAGGGAATGAGAGGACAAGAAGGGGGGGGGGACTAAGAGAATTCCTGCCCAAACAGCATGTTCCACTTGATAAGGAAGGTGACCACGTAGGGCTTAGGTTCTGAGCTGCTATCTGAGAAGGGTTTCATTGCAGACCTCTCTCATGGATGCATAGGTAACTCCTGGACCTCCCGAAGCCGGACTTTCAAGTGGCTAAAAGCAAAATTCTTTAGAAAAATAAAGGAACAGCATTCTGGCCAAAAAACAAACAAACAACAAAAAATGTTCCAGGACAAGGCTCAGAGCAGCCACGGCTGTCCTTGAATTTGGCTGGGTCCTGTCACCCGACAAAAGGAGGCACTGAAGATGCCCAGACAAGAAGTCTGCGAAAGCCTGTGCTGGTTTCTCGGTCAGTCTGTCACAAACATCACTGCATCATTTCTTTAAACAGCTATATACTGCACTTCACTGACTTACAGACTTCGAAGTCTAAAAATATAGGCCAGCGATGGCCACCCAGACAGAAAAGTCAAGGGTAATGCCTAGTCTTTTGAACCCAGGGGTGGTTCTGTTTCCCCCATAGCTCCAGTGTACCCAGCTGTTTGGACCCAGGGGTAGTTCTGTTTCCCCTATAGCTCCAGTGTACCCAGCTGTTTAGTATATATCATTAATCATCCAAGAGTGTTCATATTTTTGGCTTGTGTAGCCGATAAAAAGTCTCAATTATCTAACATCTTATTTTAAAAATTACTTCTATCAAGGCCAGCCTGATCTACAAGATTTAATTCCAGGGCAAGGCTCCAAAGCTACAGAAAAACCCTGTCTTAAAAAAACCAAAAAGAAAAAGAAAAACAATTCTTCTAGCATTTTACAGCTCACCTGCCACTTAGTCCGGTCTGACTCAGAAGTCGTGGAGGAGTACACAGCACCACGTGACAGTCTAGAACTCCCCTGCCTAAGAGCTCATCGGGCATCAATCAAGTGCCAGGACTAATTAAACTTCTGATTAAAGTCCAAGGCACCACTAGGGGCTCAGCTGGCAAAGCTGCTAGGTGGAAAATAGGAAGCAGCTAGGAATGGTGGCACTGGTCTATGATTCCAGCGTTTGGGAAGGAGAGGCAGAAGGATTGGGAGTTTAAGGGCATCCTACAGAGAGAGATCTGTCTACATGTTTTCACTGATTCTGAGCTCTGAAGAGCCCTGGATGACATTCCCACGCGTGACTGAGCCACATTCTAACACGGGCCTGCTTTCTGATCTAGTGAACCCTACCATCTCAGCTTTTAGTCCACCCCAAAACAATCTGAGCACCCATGAAGTATTAATGGGGCACAACTTGGGTCCACCCCAGACACAGCAGCAACAGGGCAATAGCAAGTAGGATGTGGGAGGGGCACCAGCAGGCATCCTGAGTCAGGAACTCCTGCCTCTTGCCAGGATTTCTTTGGACCATTGGCCTGGGCCTCTTGCAAAACAGAAAGCAACTTTTGAGTGAAGTCATTTCCCTAACAATGGTAATAGGAAGATGAACAAGGCCAAGTCCAATGGCTTAGAGGAAACCTTACAAGGCAAGTAGCTGTGGAGACTCTCCTTCAAATCTACCCAAGACAGAGAGTTTCTCAAGGAAGCCCCAGTTCACCCGGAACAGTAGGAGCGCTGAGTGTGAAACTAACTACTCCCTGCCCCGTGGGAAAATCCACAGTCAAGAGAAGTCTCAAAAGAATGTGTGGCAAGGCTCTTTTACCTCATCCCATGTTCGCTTGTTCAAAACTGTGCTGATCTCTGCTATATGCCAGGTGTGCTTCAGGCTCTGGGAGGATTATAAGAAAGACACATCTTAGCAGGGGGCAGACAGGTAAACTAAGAATTTCGAAGGGATGGGTTGTCAACGGGGATACATAGTTGGGGCAACGGGAGGGAGGCAAGAACAGACTGCAGGAATATTCCCTAGAGAGGACAACAGGAGTGAGTTCTGAAGAAGGTTTGCCAGTCAAGAAAAATGAGAAGGGAAGACAGGCAGAAGGATGCTCTGCAAGGGCATGGAGCCAGGAAGGACCAGCATACCCCAGCGGCTGGCAGAACTGTGAAGCACACGTGAAGAATGGTGGGAACCGGGCCAGAGACAGCAGGCAGGAGCAGTGTCACAAAGAACCCAGTGTGGGGCAAACAGAAAGGCTTAGCTTTCGCTTTAAAGGACACAAGGAAATGGGAAGCTGCAGAAATACTGTAAGTCACAGAGCGGCGTAATCAAATCTATAATAATAATAATAAGCACTGTGTGCACCAAAGACCAGATACAGCTGTACAAACTAGTAGACCAGAAGCAAAGAGGACACCAGAAAAAAAAAAAAAAACGTTACAGTGATCTGCTTGAGGGATGACGATGACCCAGATTAAGTCATGAGACAGGGAGGAAGGAACAGCAAATAGGGAACACACATGCACATACATGATTGATCAGTGAGCCATCAACAGGATGTGCTATTACTAATAGAATGATAGCTGGACGGTGGCGCACACCTTTAATCCCAGCACTCAGGAGGCAGAGGCAGGCGGATCTCTGTGAGTTCGAGGCCAGCCTGGTCTACAAGAGCTAGTTCCAGGACAGGCTCCAAAGCTACAGAGAAACCCTGTCTTGAAGAACAAAATAACCTAATAGAATGATTTTTTTTAAAAAAGTAAACAGTATTTTCCACTGTCAACTCTCTCTCTCTCTCTCTCTCTCTCTCTCTCCCTTCCTCCCTCCCTTCCTCCTCCCCATCCAGACAAGAGGAACAGGAGAGTTGAGGGAAAATTTGGACACATCAAGTTTGAGGCCCCTGTAGCCTTCACCAGGAGTCAGGCACCGGTAGCTGGCCTTGGGGTAGAGTTCAGATAAGGGCCCTGGAGCCAGACAGTGACTTTCTGAAGCTTGAGAAGCTGAGGGAGTCATCAGGGGACACCTGCAAAGAATGTCCCCTTCCACTGTCAGTAGGTGAGTGAAGGCTGGTAAGCAAAGGAGCCTGGGGAGGGAGAAATGGGAGAAACCAGGGAAATGGGAGAAATAAAAACCACAAGAGAAAGGAGTGTCACAAAGGTCAACATGAAAAGGACTATCAAGAAGAAAGTTCTAGTACTCAGAAACTAAGACAAGATTGTAAGTTCAAGGCCAGCCTGGGTTGCAAGAAGAGATTCTGTCTCAAAAGGTAGGATCAGGAAATGAGTAAGCAAACTATAAAGAGATCTATGCATGAAGATGCAATAATAAAACCGTTGCTTTGCAGGCCAACTTTAAAGTCAAGTTTGAAGAATATTCAAGGCAAGAAGGAAGTACTGGAGGGGTTTAAGGTTGCAGAGTGTCCAAGTAACCCCATCCTTCTGGCTAGAAGGTGTCCACTGTATTTAGCACAGAATCCCTCAGTGACCTTGGCAGGTGGTCTCAGTGCCTGACTGGGATTAGAGAGACAAATGAAGATGAAGAAGTTGACACCAGAAACGGAGCAACCATCAGGATGGATGCGAGCTGCTCATCCATCAGTGTTTAGAAGAATAGATGGTGTTATAGTTTCAAGGAGACCCTCAAGGTTCATCTTCTATGCTTTCACGAAAATTCTATACCAATTAAATATGAGGGAAAAAGGAGTGAGGCAGGTGGAAATCCAGGCACCACTTTACTAGAAGCAAAGCTAAGACTGCAGAAGGTAACAGTCAATGACTGCCAACAATTTTCGAAAATGAGAAGATCCATAGGTGCCTGTCAGCCCTGGAGCTCCCGAGGCCCCTACACACAGAGATGGCCTTGGAAAGCACGTGAGAACAGATGTGGAAGGAGCTGACTTAGGCAGGCTAACTGGCAAGAGGGAGAGAGAGAAAGACACATGACATTTTTTTTCCTTGTCATTTGGATCTGGTGGGAGGTGTCTAGAGAAAGGATATCAGGCTATCGGGATTATGGCCTTGAATGGCACACTGGGTTGGGGCTCCTTCCCCACCCTGCCACCATGAGATGAACAACTTTGCTCACCACTATAACATAACGCCTGTACAAACCGAAAGGCCTCAGGGCAAGAGAGCTGAAATTATGCGCCAAAATAAGTCTTGGCTCCATTTTATATCTCAGGCATTTCACCACAGTGAAGGGAAGCTGTCGGTGGAAGCAGGGCAGATCATGAGCAAGAACACAACAGTATTTTAGGGAAATGCTACCTTCCTTGTAGGAGTAAAGAACGCAGAACGCTGTGAGTTCAAGGTCTGCAGATCTAGTTCTAGGACAGCCAGAACCACACAGAGAAACCCTGTCTTGAAAAAACAAAAGGAAAAAGAACACAGAATGCCTCAATGGACAAACTGCTCCGCACCGAACCAGAAGGATAAAAGGGTCAGTGAATCTTTGCAAGAGTTATCATATGTGTGTGACTATGTGATACGCTACTTGTGGGGTCGGATTGGAGGGAACATGAGGAAGGATGCGGAGGGGACAGACCATTTTGTATGGAAAGGGGAAAAGTACTGGGACTGGTGATGGTTTTGCTGGGTTTTCGATTTGAATGTTAGCAGAAATAGCAGCGCTTCCTGATAAATTATTATCATTACATAGCCCCTTATTCAGTGCCTCCAGCTTTAGACTTTGCCTGGTTGGCAGTCAACATTATGATTCTCTCTGCTATATTTATCTGGTATCCTTATCCCCCGCCTTTACAAATTTAACTTTTATTTTGATTTTGTTTTTAGAAAAAGGGCCATGCTGTGCCGTCCTGGCTAGCTGGAAAAGTCACTGTCTAAACCAGACTGAACTCCATCTTACAGAGATCCTCCTGCCTCTGCCTCCCAAGTGCTAGCCCTACAGACCTGCAGCACCACGGGGCAGCTATTTCTCCTGTGTTGAACTCATTATCTCCCCTGTCCCTCGTGACTTTTGTGTTTGCTAGTTATAATACTCTGCTTTTTTTATTTTTAATGTTTGCCTGAGGTCTCAGCTCTATTTTTCAGCTCTATCAGGCTGCCTCTTTATCATTCATCATAAAACTTATAGAATGTGTTCAGTATGTGAAGATAAGAAGTCATTGCCCACCCCCTCTGGCGCCTGTGGGAAGCCCCCAGTGCCCTTGTGGCATTTCTAGCTCCAGGACAAGGCTAGCGTTTCCCCAGAAATGGC
Organism: Chionomys nivalis; assembly: GCF_950005125.1. Taxonomy (NCBI): domain Eukaryota; kingdom Metazoa; phylum Chordata; class Mammalia; order Rodentia; family Cricetidae; genus Chionomys; species Chionomys nivalis. Next base: position 53,150,493 of record NC_080089.1, read on the forward strand.
TCTCTTGTACTTTTAGTACGTATCCATCATCATCCATCAGAATCTAACTAACCAGGTCCTTCCTGCCCCCGTCCCCCTCCCCCATCTCTTCACCCTCCATCCTGAATCTTATAAGATGATTTATTGTTTGGCGAGCACTTACCTCAACATTTTTCCCCTCTGGTGGGAAATATGGTAGCTTATCCTTCCTTTTGTTTCTTTTTGCTTTATTTAGCTTTTAGAGACTGGATCTCACGTAGCCCAGGCAAGCTTCAAATTCCCCACGTAGCCAAGGATGGCCTTGAACTCTTTATCCTGTTTCCGTCTCCTGGGTGCTGGGACTACAGGTCTGTGGCCCCACACCTGCCCTGTGGCTTGTCCTTTGCGAGCTTTCATGTCCTCAAACGTGTGCTTTCAGCCTGAGAGAGATGGGGTCTTGGTCCTGATTCTCGGGATGCAGCAGCCTCCACACAGTTGCGCAGTCTTCTCTGTTCTGAGTGTTATTTCAAAAACCAACACAAAAGTGACGTCCTGTGACCCTTCACCCTCTGTGAGCAGTTTGGGTTTTGTCTCTGGAAGACTGAAGGATTTTTTATCTTTATGACTGACTTCAGGAACTGCCAACCTGTGAATCATTTGTCCTGCCGGGCGCATGCCAAGACCTTTCAACTGGTGGCCAGGCCTCTCGTTAGCCCGAAGAATTGTTCATTGCCTCTTTTTCTTCCTTCTGCAGAACTAGTTTACAGGTCTTATCTTTGGGGTCCAGAAAATAAAACAAAAATTTAGTATTCTGTAAGAAAATAAGCACTGAATTCACTATTCACAATCCTTTGAAGTTCCTATTTTCAAATTTAGTGCTGCTCTTTATTGTCTTGCTCACACACAGAGCGCTGCCAGCTGGGCCTGCAGGAAAGGCAGTGATGTTAACTATTCTCTCATAGCCAATGCCTGGGGTGGAGATTCACAAGAGTGTACTCTCCTGCTCTCTTTATCGCTCGGCCTCAGCATCTGCTTTTACAAGGCCACCCTCATCTAACTGGGTTCCTTTGCCAGTGTCCAGAGCCTTGGGGGTCAAACCTGGGCTCCAGAAGCCCCAACAAGCTAGGCTCAGCCCCCTGCCCTGGTATATCAATTACAGAATAAAAGTAAAAAGTGGGACAAAAGAAGATTTGTTCGATGTGGCCACAGCGCTGAGGGAACCCCATGGAAGAGAAGGCAAAAGAAGCTGATGAAAGAGAGGGGATGGAGGACACCAGGGAGAACAAGGCCCCTCTAAAACAGCTGAGTAAAGCTCACAGGAACTCACAGGGACTGAAGTAGCAAACCAATTACACAGGTGTAAATGGACTTTCTTTGTAGCCTCTGGCTCCAGATAACACCACTGAGACTTATTTTTAATTATGAAAACTTGGCCTTATGTCCCACTAGTTCTTACGACTGAAATTAACCCATATTTTATTAATCTGTGTTCTACGCCATGACTTTTACCTCTGTCCCATCCTGTGAGTCTGAATCCTTCTGCATCTCCACAGCCTCTTCCGCTCACCTAGAGTCTTCTGTTCCTTCCCCTCTCTGTCCAGAAGTCCCACCTATACCTCCTGCCAAACTGTTGGTCATTCTGCTTTTTATTGTACCAATCACAAGCAATGTATTTTCCCACAGTACACAAGAACTCCTCAACAGTTCCACTTTTTTATCTGAATAAAAAGGAAAAGTTTTAACTCCAACACAGTAAAACTATATACAACAAGAACCATTATCAGGTAAGAGTTACATTCACAATGTTCAGTCCATTTGTATTTGGCAAATTTGGAGAAAATACTCTCTTATCTATCTTATCTTGATAAATTTAAAGTTTTATATTTGAACTATTTTTTTCATAAGTTGGATTGCCATCCTAAAACTATTATTTTACACCTCAAAACATTTTCTTAGATAAACAATTTAAGCTTTTATGCTTTATACACTTTATATCTCTTTGGTGAGTTTATTTTCCAAATTTGGTAACAAGGAAAACTATAACTATCTCATCTTCAACTCCATCAGAGATCCGAAAAGGCTATAATAGTACCTGAATAAATAGGAAGTTCAGAGGAAACAACTTCCAAAACTATAGAAATTACAGAAACAGTTGACTGCCTGGACAGTCACCCAAGTTTCCTCTGCAATATTGGGGCATGTATCTTTGACCTACAGGACTAGAGTATCTCACAGACTTTTTTGTGAAGCAAGAAATTTTAAAGGGCTGTCCTACTTTGCCATGGCAAAGTTTGCCAATTGCTTTCTTTTGTGTCTTGCTTTTCCAATTAGGACAGCAAACTACCAGCAGTCGAGGCAAGGGCAGTTTTTTGCCCAGTGGTTAACTTTGCAATAATAAAAGCAAACTCCATAAAGAGGTTCTTCAATATCCATCATCTTTTTTTTTTTTTTTTGTAAATTGGTGCTGCCAGGAACAGACATGTCTTACTATTATGAAGTCTTACGTTATTGAAACATTTTAAGTACTATATTCTGTAGGTCTTTGAAGTGTCTCAAGTCCATCTGTCTATTTAAAATATATCTGTGTTTGACCTTGAAAACATACCTAACATAGCCACAAATTTGACTGTTAGATGACTAGCTACTAACCTGTATTTCTTAATTATCCTAAATAGTTTGTAATAATAATTTTCAAGGATTAGAAACTTATATGACATTTATTACATTTTAAATGAGCTGCATAGGTACAATATCTTATATAAATAGAAACATATATACATACATATATACATATATATAATATCCTTAAAGTTGTATCAATATATAAAAATCCATACCAATTTATATATTTGAGAGTAGTGGTTGTTCAAAAGTAGACTCAACAATCCACCCTTTTATTCCATCATTTCTATGTTACACGTGGGTTTGCACCAGGCCCCTGCATACATACTGTTGCTTTCAGTTAAGTATTTTTATGGGACTCCTGAATGTATAAACAAGTGGGCCTCTGATTCTTGTGCCTTCTCTTGGCCCAACTTTGATATGATGGTTTTCATTTTATCTTATTATATTTTATTTTGGTAAAAATAAATTTAAAAAAAAAAGAAGCCCCTTTCCTACTTATTGTGGATAGAACAGCAATGACCACATTTATGTGCAAGCCTCTCTATAGTAATACATGAAGTCTACAGATTATATGCCCAGAAGTGGTATAGCTAGACTCTACCTGACACTCCCAGCCACAGCACGTAAAGGTTTCTTCTTCCCACGTCCATGTCAGGATGCGTGGTCATTTGTATGTCTGGAAATGTCCATTCTGGCTGGAGCAGTCAGAACTATAAAGAGGTTTTGATTTGCATTTCCCTGACGCTGCGGGTGCTGAGCAGTCCAGGTGTTTACTAAGCCTTTGATTTCCTCTTTTGACAATATTCTGTTAAGTTCTATAGCTCATTTTTAAACTGGATTGTTTGGGTCCTAATGTTTAGATTTTTTTCCCCAGTTGATTGGTTAGTCTGGATACCAATTCCCTGTCAGATGTATAACTGGCAAAGTTTTTATTTCCACATCTTGTGGGTGCCTTTCCCTTGGTTGGCAGTTCCCCTTACCATACAAAGGCTTCTGTGGATTCATCAACTGTTGGTCTTATTTCCTTGAGCACCAGAATCCTACTCAGAAAGCTCTTATTGTAGCGATCACGCTATGTTTTCCTCTAGGAGGGTTTCAGTACCAAGGTTTACACTGAGATTCATTAGGTCTCCATCAACTGATGAATAGACAAGGAAAACGGATCTTAGCTTCAAATCTTTTGTTTCATGTGTTTAATTTGGAGTATATGTGGAATCCAGGAAATTAGAAATGGGGGCCATGGTAGGGGGTTGTATCGAGGGCCGGGAGAATAATAAAATATAGGTGAAGTGAAAGTGGAGAGGGAGATGACTGGGAACAGAGAGATTCAACCAGGAAGTGGGGTGGCAGGGTGAAGAAGTGAGATGGTTAACCAAGATGAAATGAAAAAGCTGTGTGGACGCCTGTGATTTTGCAACCTAAATTATATATATATATATATATATATATATATATATATATATATATATATATATATATATCGGGAGGAAGAGGAGTGAACACCTGTGTTATAAAAGAATAAAAGAACAGGGCAAGAATACTGGAGATTGAAGATTTAAGCAGGAATCAGGGCAGGGAGATAGGGGAAAGTAGGGGGTAGGGATGAGCTAATCAAAACTAAGGATGAATGAAAGAAAAGCAAACACTTTATGAAACCCCACTAGCTTGTGAGCTAATTTAAAAAAATAATTTAAGCAAAGGAAGTTGAACAGGGGTATCCTACATGGATAGACACTGCTTTCCCAGAAGACACGATTTTGAAATGAAAATTTCAGTGCCAGTCAGAGGAGACTTCTCCACAAGCTATTGACCAGAGAGGCCCCAGAGGCTCCCAAAACAATACAGGCTACTGCCATTGCTCTGGGTTGCACACCACAGCCAGATGGTAAGACTTTACCGTTGAAGATGTACATGTTTTGGTTGCAAGATACAGAGAAATCAATTTCAAACTGACCTGGAAATTCTCTCCCTGCTGATTGGCTCTCATGATGCTGGAAGACATTGTGCAGATCTCTGGGGAGAAAGAACATCAATGGTCTAACTCAGTACCAGACCCTGCATGCTATATTATCAACCTGGTAGGCAAGATGCCTAGAAGAGGAAAGGTACTTGGCACCACTTCTGACAAGCTGAGTTTGTTTCCAGGAACCTACATGCTGAGAGAACCAACTCCTGCAATTGCTGTGCCTTGCACCCCTTCAATAAATGCAAATTAAACACAATTAAATGAGGCAGACACAAAGTGAAGGCAGGGCTTCTAACCTTAAGGCACAAGTCAGGAGTTGATGCTTTCCAGCAATAGCAGCTTTTATGTAGCTTCATAATTTCAGAATTGAGGGGACTTGGGGACAGGTGTTCACCCTCACAGCTTTCAGACAGCGTCAGGGCGTCTCAGTCCATCTCAGGTCAGGGCACAATTGGAGCTGAGCCTTTTCTGGGTGGGGCTTTCCTTCTAAGCTGTAGTCTCGAGGCTCTGCAGGTTCCCTCCTCTAAAGACTTAACCTTGCTGGGAACTCCTGGATGTTTCCACCCAGACTCTGGAAGGCTGCAGTCTGTCTAGCTTGCCTCTCTGACTTCTGAAGTCAAGGAGCAAAGGCCTTCCCCTTTTACAGTCTCCAGTGCATCTTTCCCCCAGGACCTATATTCATCTTTGGGCTACAGTGATGGCAGCGTTCTCACTTTGTCTCAAAGTAAATCATGCCCATATATCATCCATCTCTCCACACCATTCGCAAAATGCCAGGCCAGTACCCGAATGCTTCTCTTGTCTGGCTTTTACATGCAGCATTCAGTGCTTGGCTGGCTTTGGACTTCAATTTTAGAGCCAAGCACCACTCTGAGCCCTTTTCCAACTCATCAATCTGACCCTCCCAGGACCCTATTCTCTTACTTTCTCTTTGTTGCCTTGAACTCCAGCTTTGGACCTACACGGTTCTGACCTCCAAGCAGCAGGGGTATGTGAATGTTTTTAACAGCTTAACTGTGGACACTTGGGCTTCCTTGAGCCCTGGATTCTTCATTTGTGCAAATGTATAAGTTGTGCCCTCGAGGCTGGGTGCATTGCTCAGTGATAGCACACGCTTGGTCTGCACAAGACCCTAGGTTCCACCTCAATACCACATTTAAAAACTTTTAAAGGCCTGCCCACTTCACAATCCTATTATGGGACTCAAACAACATAAGAAAGATCTTTGAAAATGAAAGTGCCCTATCCATGTGAGGCTTTGTTTGGATTTTATTGTTGTCATCATTGTTTTAAATTTTATTTTATTTTCTATAAATGTATATGCCCAAGTGTATGTCTGTGCATCACTTGTGTGTATGAGCCTGCAGAGGTCAGAGGAGGGTGTCAGCTCCCCTGCAACTGGAGTGCTAGGTGTCAGTGAGCCTGCAACTCTGAGTGCCTTTCCAGCCTGGCAAGGCTTTGTTTTGTCCTTTCAAAAAACAATAGCTCAGGTTTGGGGAGTGGAGAGCTTTGCAGTATTAACTCACGCCCACAGATTTAGCAGTTTCAAATTCATGAGTAATCCTCAAGCCTCACAGAGCACAAACCTGAAGCTTCTTATTCTGGTTGCTTCTGAGCACAACTTTTGTTACTAGCCCAAAAGCTGCATCTGTACATGAGAAAGGGAAAGGCTGCTCTCTAACCCTGACCTGGGCAGAGTTCAAAGTCCCCAATAGAACTGGCAGCCTTGTGTCCAATACAGATTGTGTGCTTGATACAATAGATACAGGGATGCCCCAGATTCCCCTTCAGGAAAAGTCATGCTTCCTGGTTTTGGTGTTGAGGTTAAGACCTGCCTGGGTAGCAGGAAGCTTCCTAACCCAAGGTCTTAATCTGGGGATAGCCTGCATCTGCCCTGTGACCAAGTGGGACAGGGTTGAGAACCCAGCCAGTCATTCGAGCCTGACGTGCAGGGTCATACACCATAGCCCAGGCTGGCCTGAAGGTCATTATGTAGCCCTGACAAATTTGATGACAGTCATCCTGCTCAGCCTCCTCGGTGTTGGCATTACAGGTGTGAGCTACCATGCCAGGTATAGCACAAGATATTTTGATGGGCAGTCCACAGTTCCCAGTACCCTGGTGGGTTGGCCAGGGTTTGCAGGGTTTAATCAAGTCAGACTTAAGAGCTTGCTAGTTCCCCCACTCTTTGCTTCATAGGTGCTGATCTCAGAGAAGAACCTTGCACCTCGAATTCCATCTCTGCGTTGCTTTTGGCAAACTCAGCCTATGACAATTGGCTGCAATGAGTTATGTCAGGATTTGGGGGAGAGGCTATGTCTATTGCAAAAAAGGAAAGAGCAAAATAGGTGACGATAGGGAGGTTCAAATGGCCACTGCTATAACCATGGGCAACTTTGCACCTAACAATACACAGGTGACTCAAAGATCTAAGCTACTGAACCGTATGGTAGGTAGAAATCTGTGGGTCCCTGCCCAACTTGGACCCAAATCTTCAAAAGGAAGTAAAATCACCAATTCTTATTCCTAGCTCAAGACATTCCCTGATTTAATGCTGTCCCCTTGAAGTTTCAAAGCTGATTTCTAAGAAAGTGGAAAGGCATGCTACATATTGTGGAAAAACTCCACTAGAAAACAGGATATAATACTTCATGCCCAGAATCCCAGCACTTGGGAGACCGGGGCAGGAGAATTGCAATGCGTTTGAGGCTAAACCTGGGTTATGTAACAAATACCAGACCAGCCAGAGGTATATAGCAGAAAAAATAAACAGAAAAGGCCAGAAGTGGTGGTACCTGCCTGCGATCCCAACACTGGGAATGTGGAGGCAGGAGGATCAAGACCTCAAGACCATGTCCAGCTATGTCGTGAGATCTGGGATACATGCGATCCTGCCTCAAACCATCAATAGTAAGCTAGGCTTACACCAGCTAACAAATACCTAAATATCAGTCACAGGTCTGCTTTTTAAGTTATCTTTATACATGCAGATGGCATTGTTACATTCCAGAATTCAGCACTCTTGGCTCGTTTGGAAGGATGAATAGAGAAGCCAATGTTAACCCTGGGGAAGAGAGGGATCACCCATAGTTTCTCTAGTGACTGACTACAGTGCTGGTAGTGAAAGGTTATCTTTCAGCATGCAGACCTGCCATCTAACAACCCCTCCCGCTCTGCTCCTTACCCTTGAAACTCCTGGAGGCTTCCCACTTTCCTAGGGCTTTTACTATAAGGGCCCCAGCCCAAAGGCTCCACCCATATAGTCTGGTCTCCATTCAGCTCCTGCCTCTTCCCTCTGTGCTTCCTGCTCTGAATACTATCCAGGCTGCAGCTATCCTTCACATCTTCCCTCAAATAAACCATAACTTCTACTACGATGGAGCCCAAAACATGACTGCCTGAAACTCCAGTCCTGCCCTTGTTGGATTGGCAATTGCTTAGGTCTGGAACAGGGTCCACAGCCATATGATTCTACAGAATTCCACCCCTTCCATCATAGCATTCTCTTGTTTATACGTCCTTGGAGCCAGTTCCTGGCACAAGCCTGGAATCCCAACAGTCAAGATGCTGAAGCAGGAAAGCAAGAGTTCAAGAACAACTCTGGTTGCATAATGAAACATACACCTCCATTTGGAATATTAAAAAAATCAAGGGTAGAGATGCATGTCTATAATCTAGCATCTGGAAGAGGCAAGAGAATCAGGAGTTCAAGATCATCCTCAGCAACACAGTGAGTTTGAGTCCAGCCTGGACTTCATGAGATACTGTCTCTAAAATTCGAGTGTTTAAACTGAGATTGAGCAAAGGTTACGCATAATGACAGCTTCCAAAGAGACTCCTCAGTCACTGATGCAGGCGTATGTATGGAGATGAAGAGACAGCAAAGCACCAATGTCCTGGCATAGCACTGGTCCTTACCAAAGATCGAAACACCCAAGTGTATGGCTTTATACCCAAAATTGCTGACTTCATACTCAGAGAAATCAGCTATGGGATGAGCTGGAGTCCTCGGTTTGATTTTATTCTGCAGAGCCCTAACGTTAGCTAGGTAGAACTCATTTTAGCGACTACTATTTAACCGCTGGGGGGGGGGGGGGGGAGAATCTGCTTTTTAATGGAAGAAATTGTTCCTCATTGGGAAGGCAGCACATCGTCTTCTTGGCTTCTTTGGTCTTGAGTAGAGGGAATTCATGTTATCTCCCTGTACCTCCACCGTGTCTTGCCTCTCCTATGTCAACAAAGAAAGCCAGACTGATAACTAACTTCTTTAAAAGTTAATAAGTAGAATGTTCCAGGCCATCAAGAAGAGAAGCAGGCAGATGACATTGTGCAAATACATCTGCTCTCAAGTAACCTCAGGAGGCTTAGGGAGCAACAGATGAAGGGCCCCACAGAACCGACCTCAAAGTCAGAAGAACTCAGACAAAGCCTCCAAGTTTCGAAGTACAAGGCGGTTCAGTTTTAGGACAGTGGGACAGCTCAGGGCAAAGGCACTGGCCACCAGGCCTGATGGGACCACGTACTGGAAGGAAAAAACCACGTCTGGCAAGCTATCCTCTGACGTCTATACATATGCTTTAACATACACACGCGTGCACGCACGCGCGCGCACACACACACACACACAATAAATACTATAATAATGATAAGAAATTTAAAAGTGCAATTCTCAGAAAGCATCAGCACATTCCTACTTAGCCCAAATCTAATGTGAGAGGCACGATGGTGCTCCCTACTCTTGGCACACTGTAACACAGCTAGAAGACTACGGCACTGCTGTCCCCAGTTCACAGAGCACACAGCAGCAGCACTGAGCAGAATTTACCATAGGTCAAGGGTTTTTCAAGCATTTTCTCATTAAATCTCAACAGTTACAGGCTCTTTAAACAGGTTTGGTTAAGATCCCTACAGTCACCATCCAAAGGTAGTTCCAGGGTTATTTCAGTCAGTTTCCAAAGCCTGTGCTCATGATCACTGAACCAGCAAGGCTTGCTGAGGCCAGGGAGAGGGGACACTTGGGGCTGGCACAGAACACTAGGCTGGAATAGGTTGGTGAAGGAGTAAGGTGTTTGTATAGCATTCTGGTGGTAGGAGGGTCACAGACAAGAGACAGAGGGCAAACAGGAATGAGAACAGGGAAAGGCAGCTGGTGACCGACACCACGAGATGACATATGATTGGGCCTAGTCCCCTGACAGGGGATATTAACAAGCCCACTCTTCCTTTTGCCAAGTGCCTGCATGGAAAGACTTAAAATGGGAGCTGAGAAAGTGTCTTAGTTAGGTTTCTATTGTATGAAGAGACACCATGACCCTGGAGACTCTCATAAAGGAAAACGTGGCTCACTAACCACCACGATCACCATGGCAGGGAACATGATGGCATGCAGGCAGATATGGTGCTAAAGAAGTAGCTAAACGGTCTACATTTTGCAGGCAGCAGGAAATGGTCTGAGACACTGGCTGGTGGTATTCCAAACATGGGAGACCTCAAAGTCCGCCCCATCAGTCACACACTTCTGTTAACAAGGCCACACCCACTCCAACGAAGCCACACCTCCCAATAGTACCACTCTTATAAGATTGTGAGGGCCAATTACATTCAAACTACCCCAGAAAGTGTCTCACTCAGTCGCTCATCCATTCTGTCTTACTTGATGGGAATGACAAGGTCCAACAAATATGTCACCTGACCTCGGGAGTCCTGCTTTGTGTTGCTGATGGCATTGGTGACAGGTGATGTACAATAGCTGTAATGAATATTGGGTTAAAGGAATGCTCAAGGTCACCATGGTGTGCCCACGGTTCACACTGCTTGCCCTGCTCACTCCTGTATCTTCAATGCCCATCCCGGAGACCGCCCCACACAGAAAGGGCTCAGTACACAGTTGCTGAATTAAGTAGAGTCTGAGTGCTGAGCCCCAAGGCACTTTCTGTAACCCAACCCTAGCATGGATTAGAAAAGAAAGGATACACAACTGATGTGGGAAATCCTTCTGTCTATGTGTTGCTTTTATTGGTTAATGAATAAAGAAACTGCTTTGGCCTGTGATAGGGCAGAGTAGAACTAGGCGGGAAAACTAAACTGAATTCTGGGAGAAAGAAGGGAGAGTCAGGGAGAAGCCATGTAGCCTCCACCAGAGACAGACGTGCCAGAGCCTTGCTGGTAAACCACGAGCCTCGTGGTAAAAACATAAAATAATAAAAATGGGTTAATTTAAAACATAAGAGCTAGCCAGCAATATGCTTAAGCTATTGGCCAAGCAGTGTTTTAATTAATACAGTTTTGTGTAATTATTTTGGGACTGAGCAGCTTGGAAACAAATGAGCAGTCTCCCCCAACACACAACAATTCCTCCAACAAATTATAGTATGTTCAAGTCGGGAAGTTATTGAGGTCATTCCCATCCCCTCCCAGACATCCCTTCCAGGCCTTTCCTGCTTTCTCAATTCCATCTTGTGTAGCTGCTCAGTACTCAAGAAGCCCAGGTATCTAAAGCTGGACTCAGGGCCATGGTAAAGATGGAACTTCAGCTGTCTTGTGCTTTTCCAGAAGCTTTGCCCTAGCTCACCCTAAAAATGAGTCTGACCCCACCTGCATATCTCCTGTGGCAGGGAGACTACCAGCAAGAACTGGATTGCAAGGACTGTAGGCGCCACTGTTCCCTTGTCCTCTGCCTCACCTCCTCTATCTGCGCTCCTACTATTCTTTTCTCGGGAGTTCACAACCAGCCTGACCTACACAGTGGAATCCCGCCGGCCTCAGAAGTAGGGCTCTTGCCTTGCAATTGCAAAACCCTGGCTTTGATCTCCAGCAGTGGGGGTGGGGGGAGAATGGGGGTGAGGAAACCACATCGCTCCCAGATGTCTGGCATTGCCTGCTGGCTTTAGAACCAGGTCTCCGAAATGTTTTTTTTTTTTTTTTTTTTCCTCATCACTCTGCTACCTTCCAGGTTTGGGTCTCCTGGGAGCGTTCTTAGCTTAGTCCTGAAAGCCCTCTTTGGTATGATCCTTGCTTCCTAAGCGGACCTGGGCTTTCCTGCTTCTGGCGGGTGGCCTTTTACCCTTTTAACACCAACCATTTGCCCTGTCTCTCACTGTTTTGAAAGAAATCTCTTAGGGTCTTCTGTGGCCACATAGTGGCCTTGAAAATTGGTAATGGGCAACCTGGACTAGGGCCCAAGCAGCAGACCTCCCAAGAACAGTGACACATGCGTTTGGGCATGCTTATGATTTTCTCCGAAGAGGACTGACTGGAAGGAGAAGGGGGTGGAATCTAGAAACTTCTCAGGCTTTAAGAATTCCTGCCCTCCTCCTCAGTCTGACCCTGACTATGCCTGTCTGGGTCCTGACAATGCCCACGGGCAGGACAGCAAGAGAAAGAGGGGAAGCCTGTTTGTTATTTGCTTGGTCGCCCCTCCTCCGCACTTGTCTCCACGGGCGGCTGCTCACCCCCTTGCTGCCTGCCTGTCCCTCTGGGCTGCTGGGGCGCCACTACTACTGTCCCCAACCCGCTTTGTCAGACGGGTCTAAAGGCAGCTTGACTCAGGGCTCTGCCAACAGCCCACGGCTTGCGCTAGGCTATAAAACCTGCCACTGACAGAGGAGGCCCAGTGCTGCCCTGCATTGGCCAGCCAAGCGTGCAGGCATGACCCGAGCCGCAGAGCGGGGCCAAGGGGCTACAGGCTGGGGGTTGCGGGGAGTCGTAGTGGCCGTAGCGCTGCTGTCGGCGCTGAATGCCGCGGGCACCGTGTTTGTGCTGTGCCAGTGGCGCGAGCTGAGCGCGGCGCTGCGGGCGCTGGAGGCTCAACGCGGCCGGGAGCAGCGCGAAGACAGCGCCTTACGCGCCTTTCTGGTGGAATTGAGTCGAGCACCCGGCCGGGTCCCCGAGTCACCCCAGGACTCGGCTAGCGCAGCGCGCAACAAGCGCAGTCACAGCGGAGAGCCTGCGCCACACATCCGCGCGGAGAGCCAGGATATGATGATGATGATGACCTACTCCATGGTGCCGGTAGGCAGGGGCTCGTCTCGGTGGCGCCCCCGTCGGTCTGGGCAGCAGGAGGTGATGGGAACTAGGAGTCCATGGCCAGGGACAAGGTCCTGGAGAGAACCCCTGGTGTAGATGTGGCTAGAGAGGTCATCCTGGCAAGCTGCTTAACTCTTGAGATCAGTCGCTTCATCTTCTAGGACTGGGCAGGGCGAGTCTTCTCTTTTGACAACTTTTGAGTCTGCAGGTAAATGAAGGGCGTGGGCAGCATTAAGAGCCTTTCCCAACTTTTGACAGAATTGTTCTGGGTGTGAACTGACCCACAGAAGCAGCTCCCTGTAGGAGAGTCTCGGAAAACGAAGTGATTTTTGTTCAACGAGGATTCCTTTGCCTGGCACAACCTAGTGGGTAGGCTTTTAGTATGGCCTGGGCTCATTCCCGTGAAATCGCGACCAAACTGCCCACTTAGATGCTGAAAGTCGTTCCTGACTCTCAAGCTGTCAAATGGGAGAAATTGAGGTAGTGGAACAGTTATTAGCCTGCAGGTATGCACTGGCAAAGCCAGGGTTCTTAACGTGGGGCCTGTGGGCAGCTTTCCACACAAAGCTCAGAAGAGAGGAAAGCCAGAGCTGCTGCCTTCCTTCCTTCCTTCCTTCCTTCCTTCCTTCCTTCCTTCCTTCCTTCCCTCCTTCCTTCCTTCTAAAACAGTTTTAGGTAACCCAGGATGGCCTTCAACTGGCCGTGTAGCCAAGGGAGACCTTGGACTTCAGATCTTCCACCACCTAGCTGCCAGGACTGCAGGCATGTGCCACGGGACAGCCCTGGGCCTCTTTGCATTTTCTTAGCTATCCTATTGCGTACTCACTTTCTGAGATTTAGGAGACACCATTCTACGGGAATTACTTAAAGGAAAAGAAAGCCAGTGTTTGTTCCAGTTTTCAGGTGTTTTACTCTGGTTGGTCCGAATCCAATGTTCTCTAACAGGTGCATCAAGATCCCATCCCTACCCCCCTTCCCGTTTTCCTTTCCTCTCTCCTACAGCAGCTGTGGTCTCATTACACTTTATAATTGAGACTTTTCAGTTGTCCTCCACGTCCAGAGAGCCACACTTTGGAATCCTACTTATTTGGCGCAAAGTCCCCTTAAAACGTCTGCTGTTGGGCAGAGAAGCTTTCCAATATTGTGCATGAGCCTAAGTGCTTTTAAAACTACAGATACTGCACTCTTCAAATACAGAGTCTGAGGAAGGTCAAGCTTTTCATGTCTGGCTTCACTTTTTTTTTTTTTTTTTTTTTTTTTTTTACTCACGTAAACATTTAAAAATCTGTGCCTAAGCAAAAACTTTAAAAAATACAACCTCTGTGAGGTGGAGAGGACTAACTAGGGAATTCTGGAGCATTCTCTTGGCTCTCCACTCTGCATTTTAAGAGCTTTAAAAAAATTCAAAGAGAAATCCACCTGAGCACCAACACTTTATCTCTTTAATCCTGCTTTTAAGGTAGACGGGTTGGTTCCAAATGGCAGCCTGCTCAGTCTCTAGAGAATGAGCTCATTCCCATGTCGGTCAGAGAGCCAGCTTCCAGCACAGGTGCCCTGGCTGTGCAGCCACCTGCTGGTGTTACAGACTAGCGCAGAAACTGCAGCTAGGAGCATTTTGAAGGAGGTGCAGCAAGACCAGAAGGCAATGATCTCACTGATGTGTGTTCTCACACAAGCGTCCAGGAGCCATCCCCTAAGAAACTGCCACTCTGTCCCGTGTCAGGTCTCAGATCCGGCTAACTGTGGTGCACACTAGAATATCAAAGCCAAGGCTGGCTGCCAGGTTCTCCCTGCATCCTTCAGTCCCTACCTTCCGACTGGCATACCCAACCCCCTACCCCAGCGGCTCTTCGTTGTATAATCCAGCCATTTCAGTTACCTGGCTATTTTGGTCTCCCCTCTACTCTCCTGGCCAGTTTCTCGGCCCAGGTTATCCTTCTTGGTCAGCTGTTTCTCTCCCCTCTTTCTGTGGGCCAGCTCCTCACATGACCCAGCTCAGTCTGGTCATGCCACTCTGGACTCTCCCGACTATGCCTGCCTCTGGCTATGCTCTCCCTTTTATCCACAATAAACCTCCTCCACCATGCCTAGCAGCAGCCATGGCCTTCCTTTTTTAACTTCTTTTTCTCCTTCACCGTGCACATAAGTATCCAGGCGCCACACTCTTAAGAGCACGGCAACTCTATGGTGCTTATAAGTGTCTTGGGAATGTCGTACAGTGCAGATTCTTATTCAGATGGTCTGAGGATGAGATTCTGCATGGCTGACAAGTGCCCGCCGATGCCAGCGCTGCAGGTCTGAAGGCCGCACTTTGAGAAAGGCGATCCTAGAACCCTGGAGTTATCAGAGAAACTGGAAAACTTAGAGATGCCAGAGTCCATCCTAGGTATTATTCCAAGTAGATCTGTCTGAGGTGTGGCCTGGGATGGAGGACTTGCTTACCAACAGACGGGAGATGCTCAGCTAGCGGGGGTAAGCTCATCCAGTCCCCGTCAGGCCTTGCTTTAAGCAAAGGAGCGGATTTCACTGCTGAATCCCTCCTTGTCTTTTCTTTTCTCTCTTTTTTTTTTAAATATTTATTTATTATGTATACAGTGTTCTGTCTGTGTGTATGTCTGCAGGCCAGAAGAGGGCACCAGATCTCATTACAGATGGTTGTGAGCCACCATGTGGTTGCTGGGAATTGAACTCAGGACCTTTGGAAGAGCAGGCAATGCTCTTAACCGCTGAGCCATACTCCAGCCCCTTGTCTTTTCTTTAGTAGAACAATAAACTTCTCATCCTCACAATTTTTTTTTCTTTACTCTTTGCTTTTTCTTAGAACAGAAACCAATTTATTTTTTAGAAAGCCATCACTGGGCACTTCAAGTAGAAGCATTAAGAGAGAAATCTAGAGTAAATCATGGAGGGAGACTCATCTACCCACCCACCCCTGGGCCTTTTTCTATAGCATCAGATCTGGAATCCATGGGCCATCCCAGGGCCTCACTCTGAGGCTCTACATCGGAGATCTAAGAACAAAGAAACAAGCTCTATGCAGGTGCAGGTTAATGTCAGGATTCAAAGCACCTTCCAGAATGGCCTCTTTATCCAAGATGAACTTCCTTGTGGCTTGTTTCTGTGCTTTCGGCTGAAACAAAAAGTACATCATTTGGCATGGGCGTTCTGACCGGTACATTCTGGATGGTAGTTCTAAATGATTTCACTGGGGGGAAAAAAAGAAACCAGCAATTATTACTGAAGTGCCGGTAATTTGGCACAGACAAGCATATTGAAAAAATTAAAAGCGAGTGAATGTTTTGGAGGAAAAGTGTTGAGTGGAAAAGGAGGCAAGCCTGGGAGCTCGGATCTGGCCAGAAAGGGGACTAGGAATCTGGAAGCCATGGGAAGGAAGGAAGCTTTGACCTCCCTTCCTGCAGGGTACACTGCTGTTGTTTCTCTGCCCCACAACCTTGTGTAATCATCTTCTCTCCTAGTAGAATCGATCTGACTCCCTCCCCTCACCCCCCTCTCCACATCCCTCTCCACCTGCTCTTCCCTGCCTCCTCTTTCCATTTCTTACTTTTACTGATGCTCTGGTAAATAGAAAAAGTGATTTTCTTGTTAGACAGATGCCCAGACTTTTGAATGCTCTCTGGGGTGTAGGAGTGTGCTTGGTCCCAGGGCTAACAATTGCTATGGAGATATATTCTCCAGCCTTAGTGCATCACAGGTTTTCTACCCTACTTTGAATTTTTTTTTATGAACGTTCCTTTGGATGCTCTAGATTTGGAGTCAGAAAAGATAGCAGAGCAAAGCTACCGTGGGAATTCCTTCTACCTAAGCCTCCATTCCACCTTCTCCCCTGCACACAGCCAACACCTCCCACCCTCCCCTTCATGTCTTCTCCTGTTTTTCTTTCCGAGCCCACTGAGTCCCATGTCGACTGGTCCTGATCTTATGCAGGTAAACCATAGCTGCAGAGAGCTCCTGAGTCAAAGGACTGGTCAGATACAGAAGGCAGCATTCACAGAACCATTTAACGTATCAAAGAGGACTCCAGAGCCAGGTTCTCCCAGCATCCCTCAGTCCCTACTTGTTACAGGGTCCTCTTTGATGGCATACCCCACCCTCTACCCTGAACTCTCTAGCACAGGGACTGCGTGCCTTTAGCCCAGCTGCTCTACCCTATATAATCCAGCCATTTTGGCTACACCAGTCCTTTTATGCCCTTTTACCTTTTGGTCTCTTTGTCTCCTGGTCCTAGGCTCGCCCATTGCCCCTTTCCCTTTTTCTTCACAGGCCCCCTCGCCACTCTGAACTCTTCCAGACTTCTCTGGCTGTGCTCTCCCTCATGTCTACAATCAACCTTTTCCTCCACACACCAGGCATGCCTTCCTTTCCTTTCCGTTTTTCTTTTTTCCATTCATCTGGTGTGAGACCTAACACTTCCCATCCTCTGCCTCTTGCATTCTTCCCCTTCCCTCTTCTTCCAAGTTCTCTGAACCTTGATGAGATCGATATCTATATCCCTTTTGAGCCAGAACACTCAAATACCACTTATTCTCAAGACTTTGAACAATTAGGAGTTTCTTCATCATTCACTGCAGAAAGAAACTTCTCTGGGGCTAGAGAGATGGTTCAGCGGATAAAGGCACAGACTCTACTTCCAGAGGACCAAGATTCTATTCCCAGCACTCACAGGGTGGCTCAAAACTGTCTGTAATTCTAGGTCCAGGGGATCCAATGACGTTTCTGGACTCTATGAGCAGGCTCTATATGTATATGATACATAGACATATACACAGAAAAAATACTGTATAAAAAATTTTATTTTTAAAAAAGAAACTTATCTGACCAGGACTGAAAGCAGTACTAAACTATGGATATGAAACAAAAAAGAAGGCAGTTTGACATGTGCAGTTAGCAAAACAAGCAGTAGCAGGTTAATGACCTCCCAGTCATGGGCTTCTGGCCAAGTTGACAATATTAGGCAAGAATTAGGCTCCCTTTTTCGGAGCAGGTCTCAAATTCAATGAGAAAGAAGTTGGTCATCCCCATGGCACTCTGGTGGGCACAACTGGCCTGGCACACAGATACTGAAGCACGCAGGTCTGGTGCTGGGTAAGACAGCTGACTCACGACTTCTCCCTCCAGAGTCCAGTACCGTCCAGCGCTGGGAGCACTAGCCAACAGATAGGAAGCTGCCAGGTCAGCTCAAAACTGATTTCTCTTGTCCTGCAATCAAAGCGTACGATATCTCCATCGACAAGGTCTTGCCATCTAGTTATGGAGGGAAACTAAGAGGAATGACAATGGCTGTGTTGCTCTGCGTGCCTCTGGGGCCTCCTCCACTAATAAATAGAAGATCCCATGACCAACACAGATTTTTACTTAATAACCCATGTCATGGGGAAAGCATTGTCGGCCAGGAATGACACTCCTATTTAAGGTCTTTTTTTTTTTTACTATATTTTTGATTAGTTTATGAAATACTGTGTTTGCATAAGACTTTTTCATACATCCTTAAATTTGGTAACCCCCACCTCAGGCATTTGTCTCCTCTTTCTCTTTTTCTTCTGTTTCTGCTTAAACCATTTACCTCCAGTTTTCTCCCACAAATGTCTCTTAAGCGTGTAGGAAGGAACCATTCATTTTATAAAAAGATGTATTTGTTTTGTTTAGTATGTATGAATGTCTTGCTTATATGGGTATTTATTTACCATGTGCATGCCTGGTACCCAGAAGGTCAGGAGAGGGCACTGGATCCCCGAGAACTGGAATTATGGGTGGCTGTATGTTGCCACACGAGTGCTGGGACTCAGACCTGGGTCCTCTACACAAACAATAGGTGCTCTTAACCTAAGCCAGCTTTCCAAGCCTAGATATTTTAATTTCAAAATGCAAATTGCAACTCCCCTAAAATATAGTTTTGTCATTCGCCGTGATTGGATGATGAAAGCTTGACGCCGCCCTGAGCCCGAGACGCTGAGGGGAAATCGCCAGGTTCTTGCTCCACTGCTGGAGCGCAGATGGCATGACGTGGGGAGACGGCAAATCCAGAAAAACTGAGAAGGCATCTCCCTCTTTACCCTATTGTCTCACCCATGGGCGTTTGTCTTGTGTAATAAACTATCACGCCACGAGTGATGTGTTCTTCATCACTTATTGCAGAATCTGTGATAACAAAACGCTGTGAAGATTGTGTTCAATTAATCCGACTTATGTAAGCCAAGTAACTGATCCTACACCACTGGGAAGCAGTGAGAAAAAGAATGAGGATATTCTGTGTGCTTGCACTAATCCCCAGGATACAGTCACAGTGAAGAAAATAAGGTGGGGGAAAGTGTGTATTGTACCTAAGAGAGTAAAATAAATAGAAAAAAACAAAACAAAATCAAAAGCAGAGGGGAGGCATAATCTTTTCACTATGATTGTTATTATTATTATTATTATTATTTAGCTCATTGTTTTTGAGGTCTTAACTGAATTACTCTGGGGTTTTTTGTTTGTTTTGTTTTTTCATTTTTTTGAAACAGTTTCTCTGTGTAGCCATGACTAACCTAGAACTTTCTTTGTAGACTAGGCTGGCCTCGAACTCACAGAGATCCGCCCGTCTTTGCCTCCAAAATACTGGGATTAAAGGAGTAGGCCACCACCACCACCCAGCTAAATTATTCTCTTCTTAATGTGACTTAGAATGATCTTCTACCACAGGTGACATGGGCGCTAACCCTGAGCCCAGCAGGAGCCCTGACAACCGGGGGTTCTTAGTTCATTTTCTGCTACTATAACAAAACAAAACAAAAAAAAACTAGTATCAGGCAGTTTGTAGATATCAGAAGTTAATTAGACTCCTAGTTCTGAAAGCTGAGCAGTCCAAGAACATGGTACTGGACCCAGAGGACTTTCCTGATGCACATACCAAGGCAGAGCCCACACAATTTTGTCAGCTCAGGTCTCTCTCTCTCTCTCTCTCTCTCTCTCTCTCTCTCTCTCTCTCTCTCTTACACACACACTGGCACTAATGCAGTCACTGGACATCTCCCTCATTATTTCATTCATTATTTCATTTAGCCCAATCCCCTCCTGAAGACCCTACACTGAAACACAAGTAGTATGTGGATTGAAGGTTAGGTCTCCAATACGTGACGCTGGGGAGCTCATTCACACGCGTACAGCAAATGTCCTCACTGATGATAGCCACTCAGGAACCAGATTCTACCCTTAGTTTTTTTCCAGAGGAAGTAAAAGCATCTGACTTTTCATATGAAATATCTCAGCTTTTTAAATATTGGCACCAGAGTGGGAAAAAGAAGAAAGAAAGAAATTAGTTGCTTGGCACAATTTTGACTAAGCAACATTCACATTGCTTCAGGCCATTTTAGGACATCCAGCCGGGAGTGTGTAACAGTCATGGTTTTGAACAAACTTGTTTTATTTAGCTCGGTTGCAGACTTGTTATTTGCGAGCCTGACTCTGAACACTTCGGAGTAACCACTAATATGGTTGCTGTTATGGTTGAGGTAGAAATGATTTTTGGCATTTTGTTGGGTTTGAGTTGTATTTCTACTTGATCTATTTGTGTGTGTGTGTGTGTGTGTGTGTGTGTGTGTGTGTGTGTAGGTTTTATCTGCAAGTTCCCACAGAGGTCATCAGAAGGTGTCAGACTCCCTGGAGCCTAACGCTTCTCCTGTATAGCTTTCCTAAAGTTTGCTGACCCCATGCATACTGCCATCCCTGGAGAAGTGCTGGGGTTGGTAAACCCAAGCTGCTAAATCAGCATTGTTCCCTGAATGCAAGAACCACTGTAAGGGTGTGGCCACACTCTGAAGGGGGAGCCTGTGGGCTAAGCCAAGCTACTGGCTTCCCAAATCAAGAGCAGCTAAGGTTGAGCCAGAGCCTCACTAACCTCAAATGTAAGCCCTCTTCAAATTCTGTCCTGTTCAGTTAGAGGGGGTGGCAGATACCTCAGGAGCTCCTGTCCTATGGAATGAACCCTGATAGGAGATTAGTCTCTTACAGATGGGCACAAAAAAAAAAAGTAGCTAAAATAGACAGCCATTTGCAGACCTGGGAGGCAGATTTCTGTATTCTTGTGGCATCATGAGCTCATTTGTGCTTGGAGTTCCAGGGCACACCTGGCACTACGTGGGTATTCGGATGTCA
Source organism: Chionomys nivalis (assembly GCF_950005125.1). Taxonomy (NCBI): domain Eukaryota; kingdom Metazoa; phylum Chordata; class Mammalia; order Rodentia; family Cricetidae; genus Chionomys; species Chionomys nivalis. The sequence goes on from NC_080089.1 coordinate 53,171,215, forward strand.
GAAGTTGTCCTAGGTGGTGATGGTGGAGCGAGAACTTGAAATTTCATCTCTGCTAGGATCTTGTCTGGTGGCCGTGTCACTTTGAACACCCCCAGAAATCTGGCTGTGTCTCAGGCAATGCTGGCATGTTGAGGAAGACAGGAGAGAGCTGACCATTTCAGTCCAGTTTAGACTCTGCTTCACGAGCACCCAAGTTTGCATACACACTAAGAAAACACTTTGTGTCGGTACGCTTGACTCATATCCACTAACTCCACATCTTCAGATTCAATCCATCACACATCAAAAATAATCAAGGATGTGCTCCCCCCCCGCCTCGGTTGCTCTCCAGTTTATTGTGTGTCTGCATGAATGTGTGTGCTTGTGTATGTATTACAATGCACATACATGTGTAAATGCACAAACACATCTGTGGAAGCCAGAGGAAGCTGTCAGGTACATTTCTCTGCCACTCCCTACTCCCCGTCCCTTTTAAGACAGGGTCTCTTCCTGAACCAGAAGTTTGTTGTTTTGACTAAATGGGCTGACCAGCAAGCCTCAGGGATCTTTTTACCTCCACTACCCCTGCTCCACACCATGCCAGGATTACAGGCACACCGCTATGTCCAGCCAGACCGTGCCGGGATTACAGGCACACCGCTATGTCCAGCCAGACCGTGCCGGGATTACAGGCACACCGCTATGTCCAGCCAGACCATGCCGGGATTATAGGCACACCGCTATGTCCAGCCAGACCGTGCCGGGATTATAGGCACACCACTATGTTCAGCCAGACCGTGCCGGGATTACAGGCACACCGCTATGTCCAGCCAGACCGTGCCGGGATTATAGGCACACTGCCATGTTCAGCTTTTTATAGGTGCTGAGATACAAACTTTGTTCAGCAATCACTTCACCAGCTGAACCATCTCCCCAGCTCTGGTTATTTCTTCCTTGAGACAGGTCTTCTGTAACAAACCTGGTTTCCAACTTAACCTTGAACTTCATGATCTACCTGCTTCTGCCTCTGAAGAGCTAGTATTATAAGCATTGTCACCATACCTGGCTGAAAACCATTATTTCTGATTTAAATGTGTGTAGATTTTTTTTTCTTGTCTCTAGTCACCCAGACATGGTCTCAAGTATGTAGATGGTTATACACATCTTATATGCAAATACTGTGCCACAAGAAACTTGAGCATCTGTGGATTTGGTGGCAGGAGGTCTGCTGTCAACACCTGTGGGACAGCTGTACAAAGCGGCCCTGATCCTTTACCCATGGAAGAAATAGTGGGTCAGGACTGGACATCTGTTGACCAGATGAGTGGCAGGAAGCCATGTGGACCTATTCCCACTGAGCTACTAAAATGAAGTTAACGAAGCCTACCTCAGGGTTGGTCTAGTCTCTTCCCAGCCAGAGAGGCAGAGGCAATAAGAGAAAGCCTGCTGAGCCCTGCCCCAGAGTAAAATGGTGTCTTCTGGATCACCTGTTCTCACCTTTACCCCTCTATATCCCTGCCTTTCCTTAACCGTCGCTGTGACCAAGCTGAGAATGAATGGATTTTTGTCTTGGACTCAAACCCATTTAACCTTAAAAAATGCTCACAGATGAGCCCATCTGGAACCACACAGCGCACTAGGCCACAGGCAGAGGGTGCTGGACAGAGGAGTCTTTGTGGGCAGGGTCTCAGCCCACAGATCCTCCCAGTGACATTGTTCCAGGATTTCTCTGTGATGGACTTAGACTCCTGGCTATGACTTTAGCCCCCATGTACCTGCCCTTAATTTGAACAATACAGCATGTTTCTTTCACTACTAGGGCCCATCCAAATTATATACCTGAATGGTCCCTGAAGTATATAGGAAGGACCACAGCAGACATGAAAGTCAAATGGACTCTTGGCTGGGCATCTTTGACTTCTCCAAGACCCAGTTCCTTCATCTCTAATGCCCATCTCATGGGTTTCTAGGAATTTTGAAACTAAGATAAGAACAGAACCTGCTGTCACAGTCAGGCCTTCAGTAAGTAGTCATTGCTGCTCTTTCTAATCCTAAAGCTCATACCACACATGTGCAAAGCCCTATGTTCAATTCATTCCCAGGACCACAAGCAAGTAAAAAAAGAGGCACTGTCTTAGTCTGTTGAGACTCCTGTGACAAAAAAAAAGCAGAGACTGGGTCGCTTTTAAGCAACAGAAATATACTTCTCACAGCCCTAAGCAGTGGGGAGGCTGAGGTTGTACGTGAAAGCATACTTAGGGTCTAGTAGAACATTCCAGTTCACAGGTGACATCCTCTAAAGACAGAAGAAGCAAGAAGCTTTCCAAGACCTCATTTTCTGTCCCTGCTGGATGTGATGATACACACACCTTTAACCCCATAACTTGGGAGGCAGAACACTGTGAGTTTGAGACCAGCCTGATCTACGTAGAGAACTCTAAGACAGCCAGGGCTACATAGTGGGATTCTTTCTGGAAAAAAACACCCATTTTAACTTTATAGGACATTAACCGCACTCTTGACAGCTTTGCTTTTGGGTCCTCATTGCCTCCGTGTCCACTCTCTGCTCCCACTACTTCCAAACACTATCACATTGCTTAGACAACAGCTGGGAGGCGGGAGATTGAAAACCAGCCATAGTGTTAAGCAATTGTGATCCCTCTTGTTCCAACCTCCGGGTCACTGTTTGCTCCCAAATTCCTTCAGCAATTCCAGGAGTTTGTACACTGCTGTCACCTATAGAAGCTTAGCTGCCATCACGACATCCTAACTCTTGGTGCCAGTGGCAACAAAACAAGAGACGGGGATGTAAGTAGGTGGCAGAGTGTGTGCCTAGCAGGCGCAGGGCCCTGGGGCCATAGTCAGCACCACCAAAAATAAACAAATAGCAAATCATAGTTAACTTTCATGTGGCAGCAAGACAGACTTTATCAAGCTGCAGGGCTTCCTGGCTCCCCACACTTCTGTATGGCACAGCATAGGCAGGGACCTCTGAGAGCCTTGTTAACTTCCACTGATTCCTATTAGTGTCGTTCAAAAAGCAAAACAAAAAAATTTCTTGCAAAAGTAGAACAACTCCTTTGTTTGTTTGTTTGGTTTTGGTTTTTTGAGACAGGGTTTCTCTGTAGCTGTGGAGCCTGTTCTAGAACAAGCTCTTGTAGACCAGGCTGGCCTCAAACTCAAGGGACCCATCTGCCTCTGCTGGGATTAAAGGCATGCACCACCACTGCCCGATGAGAACAACTTCTTTATTGGGGGTTTTGTGTACCCCAGGATATGGTTGGTTGCCAAGATGGGAGTCACTAAAACAATCCATCAAAAGAATACACTTACATGGTTTTAAAAAAAAATTTTTTAAGTCTAAGACATATTTTCCTTCTACATTCTTCATGCCCTATTCCCCTTCCCCCCTCCGCCCCACCACCATCAAAAAAGAATCCTTGGCTAAATCTAGCTGACATTCAAGTTTAATTTACATGCATTTTATCGGCGGACCAAAGGTCACGTCGTGTGAAACAAGCTGAAGCTTTTAGGTTGTAATTCTTCCACAAAAAGAGCGATTTCTTTTCAAGCTCATTAGTTGCTTTTATGTAGATCTTTGAGTTTTAACAGCTCTCTCTATCTTAAATAGATATAATTTGCTTCTAGTTTAACTAAAGTTCAGGACACAATTTTCTTTACTGAAAGGCAGAGTTAAAACAAAAAGACCAGCTGAAGAACATTGAAGATGCAATTTGTGAAGTTTGTTCTGAATGTAATACAGTAACCTCTTCATTTGCCACTCAGGAAGTTTCGTGTGTTTGCCAAACTGTTGAGAAGTTTGGGAGCTCTTCCTTGGCTCTAGCGAAGAACTGTAGAGGACTAGGAGCGAGCTGTGGAGAACTGTGCCCCGTGTACAACATTGAGCCGGGCTGCAAAAACACTTGTGGAGCTTGTTTGCTTGTTGGTCTGTTTTCAGTAACTCAGCAGGTGATGGGTACAGTCTAGAATCTTACTCATTAGAAGGAAAAACAAAATACCTTCTCCCTTTTGAAAACATCTGTATCAAAATCTATGAACGAGAAAATCTTTGAAAGGAAATCTTTTAGTCACGTGATGGGGACGGGGACCACCAGGAAGAGAGGCGCTCGGAGTCGTGAAGCTGGTGGCAGAATAATCACTAGCGTGTGCGGCACTGGATTTAGTCCCTGGTACTGAAGACATCACGGCTGCGATGAAAGGGCCATTTTACCAGCCTGGGCAAGCAAGGAGGGCGATGTTCTTTAAGTAGATATGTTTCTGCCTTATATTGTTTTTTCTTAACAGTTCCTTTCTCTTCATTTTACAAAACTGCTCTGAGTAAGAATCTAGGTTGACATCTGTGTGGGGTGCGTGTGTATGTGTTCATGCACACATGTGTATGGGGCGGGGATATAGCTTGGTGGCAGGGGACTTGGATTCAGTCCCCAGTACAGCAGCAACAACAACAATAACAACAAAATAAAAAACAAAACGGAGCACAGGAAAGCAGTTTTCTTTTGGTCCTCTAGTGAGGTGACCCCCACTGGACTCTCACTTGCGTTTTCCGACGAGAAAGCATCTTCAGCTTGCTCCTCCATATGAAACGTGTCCTTTCCCTCCATCTTGCTTTAAGAGTTCATTGCCTGTTTTAAGGAATTTATTTATTTATTATCACTCACATTGGTGTTCTCGTCTTTGTGATTTTTGTATTTGGTGTTTATTCATCATGTTGGATGTACAAATTTATAGTTTATGTTCATTTTGGAACTTTTTGCCATTTCTACTCAAATTACTTTTTTCTTATTTCTATGCCAGAGAAGGCCCCCGATTAGTGAGCTTCTTGATGTCTTACAGTCAAGGACCCTCTAGGGTTTTTAGGTATGGGGAGAGATTGTGTCGTCCTAGAACTTAGGCTTGAACCGGGCCTTGCCCACACCGGCAAATGTTCTGCCACTGAGATTTTGAACACATGGAATGCAATTAAAATAATTGCTTTATCTTCTTCCTATACTAGCTCCCTTTCACTGTTACTTCCCGTTAGAGAAGTCTTAGTTCAGAGACAGCGTCTAACAGCTTCCGAGTTCTCCTGCTTCTGAGCACTCAAGCCGGCGTGGTGGCATGGCACCTGAGACAGGACGATTGCAAATTCAAGACCAACCCCGGGCACTAGACCAAGACCCTGCCATTCATAAAGAAATAATGTACTCAATTTTCATTAAAAAAAAAAAAAACAAAAAACAAAAAAACAAAAACATGCTTTTGAGTGTGACTTCCTGAGCCCCAGTAATACCAATGTCCCTCCAGGAAGGAAAACATGGTGTAAGGGGATGAGGAACGTGTTCCTTCCCCAGCTGAGCAAGTTTTTCCTGAGTTCCTAGTATAACACGCTGCTATTCCCATCCTGGTCATGGGGACACCGTGGATTGGACAAGCATCCCTACCAGTGAGGCACTGAGAAAGCTAAGAGCTCTCGGCAGCAACGTCATTAGTTCGGAAGGAGAGGATTCGTCTGGGCCCTTGAGGATCCCAAGCAGAAAGAATGACAAGAGCAGCTGATTCCCCCCACCCCCGGGCTTACAGAAGATGGCAAAGAGAGGCTCCCTTGAGCTGACAAATGTCTAGTTGCCTGACTCCCATGATGTCCTTACAGGGCTAGGATTTGGCACCAGCCGGGACCCAGACCCCAGAGTTGCTCTGTTGAGCCTCAGGCCAGCTCCATCAGACCAAATTAGAATTAATATAAATATGAAATGAGCTTATTGTGCATATGAAAAATAATTGACAAGCTGAGATTTTATATCCAAAAACTGCACCAAGTCTCAATTGTACAGCAGTTCTACCATAGTTTTGAAACATAAAAAAAGTATTCTGACTTTTTTAGTGTCTATCGGTCTCTCTATCTCTCTATATGTATCTCTCTATCTCTGTCTCGTGTGTGTGTGTGTGTGTGTGTGTGTGTTCCCCCTATGCTGTCCTGGAACTCACCTTGCAATCTTTTAACCTCCACCCCCACGTGCTGGGATTACAGGTGTGTTCCGCCACACACAGCCACGAACTCTCTTTGAAAGCCAGGAGCTCTGCAAGCTGGTTTATCTATAATTGCTTCCAACTGCTTTAATTTCATCAGCTGCTGCTGCCAAGGACAGAGTACTTGGTATTTATGTTTAAACTTAGGTTGCAGGGGGGAGACTTAAGTTTCAGTTAGGCGGCTGCAGGTGCTTGGCCTTGTGTATCTTTAAATTTGTTTTTTTTTCCCTTAATTTTTTGTTTTTAACAAAGGCAAGCTGCATGTTCCCATTAGAACTGCAAACTTCCTTACACAGTGACCACGCGGAGGAGCCTGCCTTTCTTGGCTGTGTCCAGAGTTCTAGGTAGTCTTTCAACATCTGTGGTCAGAGCCTCCAGTAACAAACACTGAGTGCACACAGCCTTTTGTCTCCTGCCCCGGAATCTGAGTTAACTGCAGGCTAAGTATTCAAAAGCTGGGAGCTTTTCTAATAGGGTTATTTACTGCTTATAGGAATTTACACAATTAAGGACAGTCATAAAGAGTGTTCATTGTCTAAGAAGCATAGGACTAAATTATGTTTATTGGCTTTTTATTTGGGGAATTGAAACGGAATGCAGCATCGTACAGACTGTTGGGATTAGGAGCCTGCTCCCGTCTGGTTCTGTACAGTTCTGGGGATGGAAGCCATGGCTCCTGCACAATGGGCAAGCACTCCACCAGCTGAGCTAATCTCCAGCCCCTCCACTGGCATTTAAACAATATTCCTCTGAGCGAACAGAAGGCATGCATGGGAGGACTTCAGAGATACCCTGATAGGGCCCATTGTTGTGGAGCATGACTTGGGCTATTCTTTGCTTTTCTTATTTAATAGTATCCCAAAGCCCCTTTTCCAGAAAATACATTCCGATCCAACGCATTGTTTTTCAATATAGCAGGTCTCGTATTGATGACCTGTTTTATTAAGGTCGTTTGCCTCGTTTTACTACAAAACCATGTTGCAATGAGCGTTCCAATTCAGAAATCCTTGTATGCTTTCCTGCCAGGAGCGCTGCCAAGATAAACCAAAAGCCTGGTAAGGCCACAGGAGCGGCTGGGTGGGTCCCTTCTCTTAGGAGCTAGGGAAAGGCTGACAGAGCCTTCGGTGGGGCCAACCAAAAGTTGTGGTAAGACAGTCTAGCACAGAGCAATGAGTGTGGCAGTGACAGGCAGGGGGACAGGGACGGACTGTGGACAGAGCCTGCCTAACACCCCCAGGATAGTGGCTTCAAAGACCGCTTCCATTTCAAAACCCTCAAGTCCCAAATCAAAATCCAAGAAGCCCTCCTTGCCAATGTGACTCTTTCATTAGACTGTCTAGGTTTTGTGACTTTTGATTCTTAATTCTTAAATCTTCATCCAAATTCTTAATCATTGTGATGGGGGGGAATCACTTCTGAATTTATAACCACACATTTTCACGAAGAATGTGTCACTTAAAAACAATCTTTTATGGTGCCTAAGTTTATTAAAAGACTATTTCTGAGAAGATTGGGATAATTTCCTATAAAACATGAAAATCAACACTCAGCCTATAAATGAAGCTCACAGGTCAGGAAATGAAAACGCCCTCCCGCCGTGTCTAGCTGTGCTTGTCCCAGGCCCTCAATGAACATCAGGAAGAAAAGCTCATTTTCCCTATTGATGCTCCTGTCCTTGCAAACCATGCCTGCAGCTCGGATCCCCCAGGCAACAAATGAATCATTGTGAAGTCTTTTTTGGCCCTCTCAATGGGCAATTACATATTTTTTAAAGACAATAAATTTTGTCGAGGTGCAGCTGATTACATTCATTTATGAAAATAACTAAAATAAAGTGAATCCACCGTTTTTCTTTGGTCTGGTCATGTTAAGATAATTATCAAAGCCATCATAGAGTACAGTGGGCCTGGAGTTGAGCCTCATTCCCCCCCTCCCCCAGAAGGCTGTGTGCCCTTGAGTAGACAGTGGCACCGTTGGAAACAAACATGGGCCCAGATGCTTCTGTTCAGAGAGCTGTTGGGTGGAAGAGGTACCTGAGACATTTACAAGGTATTGGTTAGTTTCCAGACCTTAACCTATGGTGAAACATGTCATCCACACAGATGCACACACGTACACGCATACACACACCACACACACACCACCAACACCATCCACAGGGGATTCATTCTAGGACCCTTCTTAGATATTAAATTCCTAAGGTACTCAAATTCCTTATATGAAATTGTATAGTGTTTTAATTTAAGTTATGCACATCTTCTTGTCTGCTTTAAATCACCTTTCGGTTGCTTATAATGCCCTACATGGAGCAAGTGCTGTGCACAGTCGTGGTGAGATGCTCGGAGAATGACAAAGGAAGCTGGCACACGCTCAGTACAAACGTGATTCTTTTCAGTTTGCAGTTGGTTAATTCTATGGGTGCAGAATCTCAGATAAAGAAGACCCACTACTTGTATGTCTTGCATTGTTTACTTTTTCTACATGTGTGATGTGCATTTGATAGCTCACAAACCTCTATCCTCAGCAGTCAACAGCCGTTGCTGGCACAAAACAATTCAGGATGAGTTTTCCTCTGTCTCCCCTAGGGAACAAACCCATCCAACACTAGAAACTAAATCACCTTTTCTTCAAGTCAGAACATGATCCTTTTTGTTATTTTGCTTTTCGAAACAGTGTTTCTTTGTGTAGCCTTGCCTATCCTAGAACTTACTCTGTAAACCAGGCTGGCCTTAAACTCAAAGAGATCCGTCTACTTCTGCTTCCCAAGTGCTGGGATTAAAGGAGTTTGCCACCACCGCCCAGTTAATGTGATCTTTCTATTTTTTTCAAGTTTTTTTAAACTTTCATTTATGTGTATCTGTGTGTGTCTGTGTGCATATGTGCACCTGAGTCCAGATGCCTGAAGAGCCAAACGAGGATTTTGGTTGCCCTGGAGCTGGACCACAGGCAGTTGTAAGCCACTTGACATGGGTGTGGGGAACTGAACTCCAGCCTTTGGAAGAGTAGCAAATGCTCTTAACCACTGAGCCTTCTCTCCAACCAAAAACATTATCTTTTTTAAAAAAGTCATTTAAATGAAAGAGCAACCAGGAAAAAATTAAATGACATTTGGAACTTAATGCAGTTTCTTCTACCCTGGTCTTCCAACTCCATCTCTTTTGAATTTTTTTGTTGTTGTTCTGTTCTGTGTCTAGACACATTTTAGAAAGACAAAAGGAGCGTGTCTTAAGCTCGCCAGTGGAGACCTACACTAAAGCTTTTGTCTGTGCACCACTCTCCGCAAACAAAAGGATGCTCTAACGGCATCCAGTCCTCGGCATTTTATCATTTCCCTCCCAGTAGATCAACTGTGGGTCTGAGATCATCAGCCTTGATTCTGGGGAGCAGAGCAGAAAATTAGAGATGAGACAGGCAGACACACAGCTCATCCCTAGGGACAGTGACTGTGACATGGTAGGCAGTTGTTCTGTTAGTCCCCAGTGTCCAGTGGTCTGAAGAACACAGCCAGCTGGGGGTATTTTCCATGTGCCAGGGACTAAATTGGCTCAGCCCTCACGATAGGTCCTTTTGTGGGTTACTAGCTTGTTGAAAGGCTAAACACTTCCTCTGTGCTTACTGACCTGGTCACTGAGTACTTGCTCCTGACCACTACGTCCTCATAGCAAGCCTTTTAGATACTAGCGTCTGCTCGTTGCCATGGTGAGGACAGATTGAAGGCAATCAAGGGGATTCTCTAGATAAGCACTCGTATCAAAGATACACAGGTCTTTTTTAAAAAAAATAATTTATTTGTATTTTTTGTACATTGGTGTTTTGCCTGCATGTACGTCCATGTGAGGGTGTCAGATCTCCTGGAACAGGAGTAACAGACAGTTGTGAGCTGCCATGTGGGTGCTGTGAATTGACCCAGGTCCTCTGGAAGAGCAGCTCTTAATCCCTGAGCTATCTCTCCAGCCCCTGCACATGTATTCTTAGATGCATAAATATATCCTTCTCGGTCTGTATAATGTGACTTGTATATATGTTTTTAGGGCTGACGATTTGGAATTGGTGTGCTCTTCCCTGGGGGAGACTATTTCCTCTGCTCTTGGCATTCCTTAGTGAATTGTTTTCCTCACACATTCGCATATTGGTCTGGACTTGCTTGGTGGGTTCTTCTGGCTGCTGTCTGCTTGTCTGAATAGAAGACAACACCCAAGCCCACTGCCTATGGCTTGCTATTAATCACCTTCTCTCTTCTCAGATCCGAGTGATGGTGGACCTGTGTAACAGCACCAAGGGCATCTGCCTTACAGGTAAGTCCATGCTGCTAGCCAGAGAGCTGCATGTAACAACACTGGGGGCTGCTAGCCAAAGAGCCAGGGGCAGAAAGCACACCTAGGGGTACTTTACTACAAAAATGCATCTTCTTTCTTTCAACAGATGTTTTTAATGGGAATAAAACCAGTTGTAATATGATTATGACAGTATTATTTTCTGGTATTGTCACAGAAATGTGGCCATGGAAAATAACTAGGGCTTGGGTAATCAGAAATGTGTGTGACCCTAAACTAGGGCCGAGGGTATTTTCTTCATTCCCAATAGTCTTAAAGTGGAAAATAAAGGGGGGGGCGTCTTCCATAATAGAGTTCTCTTCTGTGAGAAGGATCGTGTGTGTCAGATGTTCTTCTCCCTATACTAGAGGTGCAGCAGGGGCAGACAGCTCTGGGGAATTTGCTGCGCAGTCATGAAGTCATGTTTTGAATTCATTATCCTTCTGTCTGTGTATGACGTGGAGGAGGGGCATGTGCATGCCGTGACACGTGTTGGTGGTCAGAGGACAACTGTACCAAGTCAGTTCTCTCCTTCTGCCTTTATGTGGGTCCTAAGGCTCAGACAAAGGGCCTCGGACTTGCCGAGCAGTGCGCTCTGTCTGCTGAGCCACTTTCACGCAGCTCTTGTGCTACGTTCCCTGTGCTAGGTGGGCTGAGAGGCTGGCCATCTGCCTTATTCCCGCTCCTCAACAGCTCGGGACACCTGGAAAAGGACTAGCCAGGAGGTGTATCAAATCTTGGGTAAAGGAATGGCTAATGGAAGGATGGATGTATATTTTGCTTTTTGGGGCATGAGAGGGGTGTTGGTTGAGTTTGTTGGTCAATAAGATAGGATCATGATTTGTAGATCAGTCTCCCCTCAAATGCATGACAAAGTTCCTTTCCCAGCCTCCCAGGTACTAGGGTTACAGATGCAGACATGCCCAGTAATGGTGTGGGTTTTTTTGGTTTTTTTTTTTTTTTGAGCTCTGCATTTTTCTTTGCTCCCCTCCCTGTATCTCCCCTCCCTTTCAACCCTCTTCCAAGGTCCCCATGCTCCCAATTTACTCAGGAGATCTTGTCTTTTTCTACTTCCCATGTAGTTTAGATCTATGTAAGTCTCTCTTAGGGTCCTCATTGTTGTCTAGGTTCTCCGGGATTGTGATTTGTAGGCTGGTTTTCTTTGCTTTATGTTTAAAAACCACTTATAAGTGAGTACATATGATGACTATCTTTCTGTGTCTGGGTTACTTCACTCAATATGATGTTTTCTAGATCCATTTGCCTGAAAAATTTAAGATGTTGTTATTTTTTTCTGCTGTGTAGTACTCCATTGTGTAAATGTACCACATTTTCCTTATCCATTCTTGGTTGAGGGGCATTTAGGTTGTTTCCAGGTTCTGGCTATGACAAACAAAGCTGCTATGAACATAGTTGAGCACATGTCCTTGTGGTACAATTGAGCATCCTTTGGCATTGCTGGGTCTTGAGGAAGATTATTTTCCAATTTTCTGAGAAATGGTGTGGTTTTCTGTATGTGAGCCTGACAGAAGTCGGCCTCTGACCTTACTGGCAGGTCCCGTTACAGTGAGGGCAAAGGAGAACCGGGTTCAGAGCAACCATGCTCACTGTTCCCTAAGCCAGGTGACTCCCTGACCTGTCCTAGAGGGCCTGAATCTAGATCATCTGTTCCCTGCCTCTCCAGGAAAGGGTGGCATTCTGAGGAGAAAGGAAATTATGTTTCCATTAAAGCAGCACAAATGGAGTGAGTAAGCCTGCCTGTGGACTCTGCCTGTGACAGGAGCTGAGGTTTATTGCTGGGACGCTGAGGTTGCGTCCGTGCTTCAGCACCTCACAGGCAAGGAGGTCCTATACTATCAATACCTGGATGTCAGGAACCCGGCCAATTTCTACAGCATTTGCCTCAGTTTCTCTCCTCACTTGGGAGTTAGTTTGTCAAAAGGATGAACTTGTGGCTTCCATGAGTGAGTAAACAAGGGGGGGTGGGAGCTCCATTCCAAGGCTAACTCTTGCTCCCTTGTTCTGGCCTCAGAGAGACAAGCTATAATCTTGTGGCTTCTTGAGAAATGCTAATTGGGTTGCGTAAGTGGCGTTTGACCCTCACAGACAATGAAATATCTTCAGAAAGCCCAGCGCTCTGTCCAGACACTCTGAGTGGTGTAAGCGCCTCCCTTCGCTCGCTCGGTGGGCGCCCCGCTTCAGCGCTCCCGCGTGTCACATAACGAATGCTACAGAAATGCTCAGATGGATGGAGTGATGGGCATAAAAGCCTGTTGAGAGGCGCGGAAAAAGCCTCTTTCTGATTTTTATAGGGACCTGAGAGCCAGGCTCCCAGTGAATGCACAGGATGGAGCTATTGAGACCACTTAGAGGGGAGCGACAGGGGCTGGGAGTGGTGGAAATGGCTCCCGAGTAGCTAATTCTTTCTCACCTCAGCACACACTTTCCAAAGCCAGCACTTTCTTCTTTCGTGTCAGCTTGAAATTGGATCTCCTTTCACACAGGAGCTCTCCAGCTAGAAACTTAAGTAGAGAAGTGTGAGTTGCTAAGGCAAGTGGGTGCTTTGGGATGGACCATCCTGTCTCCATTGGGGGCGGGGACAGAAGGGGAATAACAGGATCCAGGACTGAACTGGGCAACTTTGGTAGCAGACAGAGAGCCTCCGTCCATAGACTAGCGTGGATTCTGGGCAGGAGAGTGATCTAGGCAGAACTGGCCGTGGGTCCCAGAGAAAGGCCTAATTTTACAGTAGATTCGTCTTGTAAAAAACTATTTAAAAAGTATATGAAAGTTGAGGAGCCGTTCCATGAGTGGAAAAGCTGAGCCCCAGGGAGCCCTTGCTGGGGAGGGGAGAGCCAGGGCTACAGACACCATCCCCTCCACCCACACACAGATTTCCTCAGGTCTGTGGAACTGTCTCCCCTCAGTTCCCTCTAAAACAGCAGACCTGGGCCTTACCGTCTGAGGTGTTTCTGGTGAGTGGGAGGCCTGGTTTCTTCTACATCAGACTCTGGGGAAAGTGTAGGAATCTCCTCTGTGGTCACGCTACGCTCCTGGCTGCCTCAGGTCAGAACAGGGAGATGGCTGGAGGGGAGTTCAGACCCTCAAGACCAGTTCTCTCCCCTCAATTTGAAATGACCATTGTGGCAGGGGCCAGGTAGTACAGAAGCCTGTAGTGTTAGTTAGCCTTGACCAGTACCCGATCCTGCGTCTACACTTTCTCCTTACTGCTTCCCCCTACCATAAAGCCCATATGACTCGCCTCCGTTAAGATTCTTCTGTGTCTATTGGTAGAAACCCACCGCTTGAGAAATAACACCAGTATGGCACTGCTGAATCACTATGCAGCTAGAGGTATCTGCTGTCCAGCACAGGTTAGGTCATGCTTTGGTTAACAGACAGTAAAACCGCAATGACTTAAAACACACCCCAAGTTTTCACATCACAAAGCCCAGCGATGCTTGGATGACCGCCTAGTACCCCAGAGCACCATGCTGCTGCTACCTCGGCCCTCGTCATCTCAGCGCATCCCGGAGACTCAAGAGGAGGGTACCTGGATGGTTCTGAGGTCTTGGGGGCCAAGCTAGATGTGCTTGGTGAATGTCCCACACTCACGGGGACCCTTTTAAGGGTGTGCTAATGGTAACTTAAGTCTTCTCCTAGAAAGCTGTCACCATATAGTAGGGGACCAAGACCATACACCAGGAGTGCTTGGTGACCATGCACCAAGGCCTTGCTCTCAATCCAGAATGAATCAGGCACCCAGATATTTGATTTTAAGAAGCATGGTGGGCGAGTCTCTGAATTCAAACAGAACAGTAGCCAGGGTGTCAGTGGACGTGGAGAACTCCCGTAGAAACCCTCTGTTAGAAGCCTGAGAAGAGCTAACGATCCTAAACACCTAGCACCAGGACCCCGCCCTGAAAGCTCATCCCTGACATGATTGTCAGGTTCTCCTGGAAGTTGCTGACTCCCATTTGACATGCATGCAGCTTACAGAGTGTCCTCCCGTTATCCTGGGCCTCCTTGGCTCCATTCTGTAGAGAAACTGATTGTGGACATCTTCCCAATGTCTGCCGTAGGCCCTTTCCAGTGTGGGTGTGCGAGCGCCATCTGCTGGTAAAATCTCAATACTGAGCGACTCAAGCCTTTTCAGCAAATCACAGCATACCTGAAAATCAATCTTTTAATCAATCCTTTTTTTTTTTTTTTTGAAACAACATCTCTTTGTAACCCTGGCTTTTTTGGAACTTGTTGTGTAGACCAGGCTGGACTAGAACTCATAGAGACCCGCCTGCCTCTGCCTCTGAGTGTTGGAATTAAAGATGTGAGCTACAAAATAAATCCTTTTTTTCTACAATATGTTCTGATGATGGTTTCCCATCTCTCATATCCTCCCAGATCTTCCCCACCTCCTTATCCACCCAACTGTAACTCCATGTCTTCTTTCTCTCTTTATTTAGAAAACAAACAGGAGCCGGGCGGTGGTGGCGCACGCCTTTAATCCCAGCACTTGGGAGGCAGAGGCAGGCGGATCTCTATGAGTTCGAAACCAGCCTGGTCTACAGAGCTAGTTCCAGGACAGGCTCCAAAGCCACAGAGAAACCCTGTCTCGAAAAACCAAAAAAAAAAAAAAAAAAAAAAAAAAGAAGAAGAAAGAAAAAAAAGAAAAAAGAAAACAAACAGAAAAAAAAACAGAATTTTAAAAAGAAAACAAAAGCACAAAAAATACACACACCAAAACGCATAAAAGAACTTAAAACTAAAAACCACGATATAAATCAAAAAGCTAATAAGATTTTTTAGATGCCTAAACAAAGCTTTATGAAACATAAACATCAGCAGCAACAACAAAAATCTGCCCCCCCTCCCAAAAAAAATGCCACTGATTTCATTTCGACACCTTCTAATCTTGGACATGGGGCCTACCATTAATGTGGCTTGTCCATTGGCGGACACTAATTTTTCTTTTGTAATGTGTTGTCAGTTGGAGCTAGCTTCTTGGTTATGAGGTAGAAGCCTGGGTCCACTTCACACCCTCAGCCCTGGTACCCTGTCTGGCCTGGTACCTATGTGGGCCCTGTGCGCGCTGCCACAGTCTCTGTGAGGTCATGGTGCACAGTCCTGTCATGTCTGGAAGACGCTCTTTCCTTGGACTCATGCGGCCCCTCTTTCCACCTCCGCTTCCACATTGTTCCTGACATCCCACTAATAACCGAGTTTTCCAAGGTCTTCACTCTCTGCACACCCACAGCTGTGAGTCTCTGTATCTGTTCCCATCTCCTGCGGGAGGAAGCTTCTCTGATGAGGACCGAGCAAGACACTGATCTAATAAGATGGAAATAGCAGAATGGTGTGCTAGGAGTCATTTTATGGCTGAGTTTCTTTAGCAGAACTGTGTTTGGCTTTCTCCTAGCGGAGCAACTGTCTCTATAGTAGGAAGCAGAGTCCTTTGGGTATATGTGAAAGAGTGCTATAGCTGGATCTTGAGGTAGACCTATTCCCAGCTTCCTGAAGAGTCTCCACACCGACTTCCACAGTGGCTGTACAAGTTTGCACTCCTACCAGCAATGACTAGGTGCTCCCCACCTGCATGAGTGGTCATTTGTTTCAATGATCTTGGCTACTCGACAGGTATCAGATGAAATCTTAAAGTGGTTTTGATTTGCATGTCCCTGGTGACTAAGGATGCTGAACATTAAATATTTCTCAGCCATTTGCGTCTCATCTTCTGAGTTCTCACTGTCGCCGTGGCTTTCTCCAAACGACAGTGTCCTTTGCCCATACAGGTGCTTTTTGGTTTCATAAGGTCTCACTTGTTACTTGTTCTTAGTGCCTGTGTTATCGGTGGGTGTCCTGATCAGAAAGTCTTTTACTGTGCCAATGAGTTCAAAACTATCCCCTACTTTCTCTTCTATCAGATTCAGTGTATCTGGCCTTTTGCTGAGGTCCTTGATCCATTTGGAGATGAGTTTTGTGCAGGGTGATAAAAATAAATCTGAATCTCTGTGCATTCTTCTAACACACAGTCACCCAATCTAACCTGTGTTATTTATTGAAGAGACTACCCTTTTTTTTTCCAGTGTGTGTTTCTGGCTTCTTTGTAAAATATCAGGTGACCATAGCATGTGAATTTATGTCTGGGCCTTCAATTCGGATTCTACTGATTGATGTGTCTGTTCTCATGCTAATATCGTGGTGTTTAGATTATTATAGCTCTGCAGCACAACTTGAAATCCAAAATGTGGATCCCTCTACCACATCTTTGACAATTCAGGATTGTTTTGGCTGTCCTGTTAGGGTTATTTTTGTGTGTTTCCATATGAAGCTGGAAATTTTTCTATCAATTTCTGTGAAGAATTGTGTTGGAATTTTGAAGGGGGTTGCATTGAGTCTGTAGACTGCCTTGGGTAGGATGCCCGTTTTTCACTATATTAATCCTATATTAACTACCCATGAGCATGGGAGACATTCCCATCTTCTGATATCTTCTTCAATTCCTTAAAGTTTTTATTTTACAAGTCTTTCACTTCCCCAAAAAAGTTTTGAGGCTGTTGTGAAAGGTATTGTTTCCCTGCAAATCTCTTCAATTTGAAAGCTGCTCTCAGACACCTATTCTGCCAAGAATTCTATGTCCCTAGACTCCATTCATCAATGTTCTGGGATCCGTTTATCTAAGATACTCCCACCTCCTTCCAATTGGACATGGAAACTTCCTTATTCCATGGAAACACTTTTTGAATTTCTAGTTTTTTTTCCCGCAACTCAGCAGTTCCATTTAGCCACAACTTTGCCCGGCTTTCATCTCAAAGGTCCCTCTGTATTTTCTCCCCACCATGTCCCTCTCAGTCTCTGTCTCTAGCTCAGTTAACTCAGTTGTATTCATCCTCCAGCCGCAATGAGCATCTCAGACCTACACTGAAGTCCCAGCAACACACTCTGCTTAAGGACCCACACCCCGGAGTCTCTGCATCTTTTTTTGACATTCAAGTGCTTCTACCTGCCCAGCCTACCCACTGCCTTGTTCAACCGCATCTCTACCCACACAAGCACGGCCAATTCTTTTATTCTTTCTTCCATCCTGAACCTTATTAGCTATTACTTCTGGACCTTGGCTTCTGTCTGTCCCCTGCATGAAATGTCAAGCCAATGTATGCTAACTCCTCAGTCCCATTGTTCCCTCAGGACCATAGCCCAAAGATTACCTTCTTGGGAGCTCTTCCTAGACTTTAGTGTGCCCAGAAACTTCTCTAGTAACCCAGGGATTATTTCTTTACTGAGCCTTCATATTGCCATGTAGTTTTCAAAGGATCTACCATCCTCATATATACTATGAATACAGCAGATAGCAGAATTGATATTTCTTAGTGGAGTTTTGTGTGCATGATAAATGTTTAGAAATGCTTGCCTTCTGAATGGTCAAAAGCTCACATCAGGAATCATTTTGCATGCTCTAGAAAAACACAAGGAACTCAGTCCTCTCATGTTTCATCCTTACCCAAGTGCTCAGTCTAGCCGACAATAAGACATGCCTATTTCTGGAAGCAGAGTCATTGCTCGGTGTGTAAATGATTCGTCCAAGCCGCTTAGGGCCTTGAATCATTTCACACTAAAGAAGGTATTTGTCACCTGACCTGAGCCCTCAGACTTTCTCAGGCCATTTCATGCAACAAAATCCAACTCCACACGGCCAGCATGTGCTTGGGTTACTCCTCGGTGGCTTAGAGGAGACAAGATGGCTGGGGGAGCTCTTGGAAGTGTTTTCGTGGCAGCCAAAGTTCTGCTCTGAAGTGACAGACCCTCCATGTGCTGGCACCTCCTCTGCGCCAGGGCTGCACAGGGCTATCGTGTCTCTATTGATTCCGAAATAATTAGCTTGACCTCTTCTATGATAATTGATGAATCTATAATGAAACCAGCTCAAAAATTATTCTAGGTCTATTGAAATGGAAACAAAATGGCTTGACTAGCAAATGAGTCTTTGCTGAGTTGTTTGTAAGGTCCTTTGGGAGAAACACAATAAGCCGTAAATAAACTATGTGGGATTGTTTCTTAGCAGGTACTTAAGACATTTTAAGGAGAGCAAGACTTTGTGGTTCTGGGTTCTTCCTACCTCATGTGACTTGTCCTCTAAATTCCTTTTTTTTTTCTACTGTAGGACCACCTGGCCCACCAGGTAAGTACCCATTTTGTATTTTCCTAGTTCAAGGGCAGCCCCAGGATCCAAGGACCAAAGGTGGTGGAGGGGAGGAGTCGGGCAGCATCCTACCCATGTTCCCATCCTTTCCTGTGGGCCTAACCTGAGACACCCCTCCCACCTGTCCCTGTTCTAGAAGGTCAGGGAGAAAGCAGTAAGATGTGGGAGATGTCAGAGATGCGGGCTGTCTCAGTGACTAGCGGAAATCACATCACCTGCAGTGAAGCTGTTCTTAACTGTTCCTGTTCTATGCACAGGGCCTCCAGGAGTTGGTGGGTTACCAGGACACAATGGATCAGATGGACAGCCTGGTCTCCAGGGACCAAAAGGAGAAAAAGGAGCAAACGGGAAGAGAGGAAAAATGGGTAACTGGGCAGTTCTGCCAATTGATTCCTTTGTGTCTTGTCCCCGTGACTGTGTTCAGGTGGGCAGCACTGGGAAGTACTGCGCACAGAGGTGACAGGGCACGTCATGCTCGGCATGGGGCACTGATGTCACTCACACCTAAGAGATGTCAGGAATCTTCTTTGTGGACCAAACGTTTATGTCAGGACAGAGAGTACAGCTCCCTAGGGACTGACTTCTCTTTCTGCAGCTGGAGATGTGTGAGAGCAGGCCGCATCTCCACCCCCACCCCCACCCGTGCTCACACCCACGTTCCTTCAAGGCTCCCCCTCTGCTCTGCTTCTATCACCACTTCCTTCCCAGCTGCTCGCTCTGTTTGGTTAACCACCAAGGGACTAATGTCAGCCTTTGCGGAGGATTTCCCTGCCTAGAAAAACAGCTCCCACTGCTTGAGGAGAGAGATAACACTCAGGTCTCCCAAGGCCGGCTCCTAACTTAGGGTCCTCTCTCAAGGAAGCTTGCAAAGGAATTCTATTGTCTGGAGGCCCTTCCTCTGGGCTGCTGTGTGCAAGCATAGTAAAGGCCTAGCGACACCAGGTCTGTCATGCTCACCGGGAAGCCTGAGCTGCTGTGGGGCCTTAAGGAGGCCTGGTCAGGGTGAGATAGGCTCTGAAGACCTCTCAGGCCCATTGTGGGGGCTGTGGAAATGGACAAGACCTACATGTGGCACTGTGGGAACTCACAGACACTGCAGGGCTTTTTTACATTAGATAAGGCAACTAGTAAAAAGGCAGAGAGAGGTGAATCTTAGCCAGAGACTGTACAGGGTCCCCATGTGCAACTTTTTAGCTCCATAACCCAGGTCCTGGGCTTCTTTCAAATCAGCTCCTCACCCCAGCACCTCTGTCAAACAGCTCCCCACCAGCACCTGTGACAGACAGGTCCCCCTCCCAGCACCTCTGACAGACAGGTCCCCCTCCCAGCACCTCTGACAGACAGGTCCCCCTCCCAGCACCTCTGAAAGCTTACCCCACTTTAACATCTCTGGCAGCTCCCACCCCCAGCACCTCTGGCAGCTCTCCCAACTCCAGCACCTCTGACAGACAGCTCCCCCTCCTAGTACCTCTGACAGACAGCTCCCCCCTCCAGCACCTCCGACAGCTCCCCAGAACCTCTGGCAGCTCCCCCCCTCCAGCACCTCTGACAGCTCCCCCCAGCACCTCTGGCAGCTCCCCCCCCCCAGCACCTCTGGCAGCTCCCCAGAACCTCTGGCAGCTCCCCCAGCACCTCTGACAGCTCCCCCAGCACCTCCGACAGCTCCCCAGAACCTCTGGCAGCTCCCCCCCCAGCACCTCCGACAGCTCCCCAGAACCTCTGGCAGCTCCCCCAGCACCTCTGACAGCTCCCCCAGCACCTCTGACAGCTCCCCAGAACCTCTGGCAGCTCCCCCAGCACCTCTGACAGCTCCCCCAGCACCTCTGACAGCTCCCCCAGCACCTCTGACAGCTCCCCCAGCACCTCTGACAGCTCCCCCAGCACCTCTGGCAGCTCCCCCCCCCAGCACCTCTGGCAGCTCCCCCCCCCAGCACCTCTGGCAGCTCCCCCCCCAGCACCTCCGACAGCTCCCCCCAGCACCTCTGACAGCTCCCCCCAGCACCTCTGGCAGCTCCCCCCCCAGCACCTCCGACAGCTCCCCCCAGCACCTCTGGCAGCTCCCCCCCCCAGCACCTCTGGCAGCTCCCCCCAGAACCTCTGACAGCTCCCCCCTCTCCAGCTTCTCTGGCAGCTCCCCCCAGCACCTCTGACAGCTCCCCCCCCCAGCACCTCTGACTACCCCAACAGCTGTCTAAGTGAGAGCCGTGGAGAAAGGAGAACTGTTGAGCTCCTCTGCCCCTTGGCAAGCCCACCTGCTTGCCTTTCCAGGGGCAGCCATGCAAATGACAATGTGCAGACAGCACCCGAGTCTACTCAGACTTCACCCGGCCAGCAATTACCATGGGAATTACAGAGCAGGAGAGTAATTACAACTCCCAGTGCTCGTCGGCACAGAATAGCGATGTGCAACCATTTGGTGTATCCTGGGAAGACAATGAACTTACGGCGAAGGCTAGAAAATTAATATTCCAGGGGCAGGCTTGGGGTGGGGAGTACCATGTTGGAAGTGGATATGGGACAGCTAGAGAAGGAGAGCTTTCTGAAAGGTCTGGGACAGAGCCCTGAGCATGAGGACACGTGATTAAGTAGTCATGTCCTCATGAAACCATGAGAAGGACAGAAAATTCTGTTCACCTATGGGAAGCGTGCTTATGTGGAAGGTGCTAGTCTAGACATTGGTCCAGAAGGGACGGAGCTGCTTAGCCTTTGGAGAGACAAAGGCAGTCCCTTCCTCCCTCTGAATGTTCACTGAAACACACTGACCAGGACACCTGACAAAAGAAAAGCATCAATATATTCACATGCAGGGAGTTGTGGCTCAGTCCCCTCCAGAAACCTGCACACGCCCCTTTTCCTTTAGGGAAATATTGTCAGTGATGACTATGGAGAATGATTGGCTCTGAGAAGGAAATTGGCTTGCATTGATAATGATCCTATCTGGCTGGAGTTCAAATGAGCCCAATAAACAGCCATGATTGTATAAGGAGAGACTGGTCCTTAATCTTTTCTGAGATAGATAACCTACACCAGCCCCAGTCAGGTGCGGGAGGGCAACGAAGTCTTTTCTGATGCTATCTGCTCTTCATGCAGATGCTAGGGACTTCAGAAACCCTCTCCTTAAGTGTGAGTGGGTGGAGGACCTTGATTCTAAGCCTGAGTTGAAATTCAGTGTTAATTCACTTCTATCAAGTTGCTCATCCTGCAAAAATAGATCATGATGGAGGAGCTTGTTCTTCGAGCTGCGGCACCTTCGTGAAGCTGGCATGGTGACTGGGAGAGTTCAAAGCATAGACTGTTCTATCTAGAGAAAGATCGAGGCTCTGTGGACAGAGATAACTGAACAGTTGCTCAGTTCTGAGCCAGCTGGGGCTTGAGAGCAAGGGAGACATTGTCTAGGTCACCTGGAAGCAGATCCTGAGACCTTCCCTCTTCAACCTTTCCCAAGCCAGAAGCGGTTTCAGGAGAAGAGAATGTCAGGGCCACAGGGGATCCAGCTATGTCTGGAGAGCAGCAAGAAACTCCTGAGGGGTCTCAGGGATCTGCTCTACCTTTCCAAATACCATGTTGGCCGCTCCCTGGAGTACACTGTGGCACCAACTCAGGAGTGAGAGGGGCCGAGGCAGGGATAGAGGAGGATGAAGAAAAACTGAGAGTGACTTCAGCGGTACTGATAAAATATAGAAACACTGTCCTACCTAGCTGGACCTTCATGGACTGTTGGTTTTGAGGTATGTAGCCTGGCCTAATTCAGCCTTAAGGAAGAAGTGATGGGCACACCGTGGGATGTACTAAGCTGAGGTACCTTAAAATATTCAGGGGGCTTGGAAATGCAGGTAACCAGTCAGAGGGAACCCCAGGACTTGAAGCATATCTAGAGAGTCATCCCAAGAGTTTGTGGACAAGTATGGAGATGATCTCTGAGGTGGGGGATCTAGATTGGAACCCCAAGAGACAGCGACATCCAGTGACCCCTAGAAAGGTGTCAGCAGAGGGATCTAAAGGAACACTGGGAAGGTGTTAAGCAGGGGAGGAGCTTTGCACAAACAGGACCCTGTGTCAAAGATAGTTTCTGTGGAAGAACTAAACAGAAAGGCTAAGAGAGAGTTGATTAGCATGTTGGAATTAAGGAGAGGGCAGGTCCCAGTGAAGGAACTATAGAAAAGAATAGAAGCCCTGGGTTTACAGGTTGAGCCCACCCTTGAGTATTGGCAGGGACCCAAACTAGCTAGGCATGAGCCGAGGAGATAACGGCCTTCAAAAGCAGGACTAAGGAGAGTAGGAGCCAGGACAAGCTCCTGTATTCATCTGGTTTTGACCACTACGACAGAACACTTAACGCCAACAGTATAAAGGAGAAAAGGCTCATTTCTGCTTGAAGCTTAGAGTTGTTCAGGCATGATAGCTGGCTGTGTTTTTGGACCTATGGAAGGCAGAGCCTCATGGTAGAAGGGCATGACAAGCAAAATCTTTTTACCTGTGGCAGCCAGGAAGTAGAGTACAATGCAGGAAAAGGTGAGGGAAAAAAATGCCCTTCAAAGATAAGACCTCAGTGACCATGCCTCCAGCCGAGCCCTGCCCACCACACTCCCATAATGCCATCCCGTGCTGAATACAGCAGTGTGCCAAACCACTGTAACAGCAGAACCCTTGTGGTCCAATCATCGCTCTGTGTGAGGGGGGTGGAGTGGAGCAAGAGTTCAACACACAAGCCTCTTGTGGATGCTTCGTGTCTAAGCCACAGTAGCTGCAGAGAAAAACCGGCATGGTGAAACAGAGCTTAAGACTTTAATCTGAGTGTTTCCAGAAAAGTCAACACCCTCGTAGCTTCCAACTTCAGAAACAAGAACGAAACTGGGTTTGGAGCCCAGAGGCTTGGTGTGGGCTCTGGCTGCACACTGACCAGTTGTGAGCCCTTGAGCAGGCTGCACGATCACTGCATTCCAGTTTTCCTAGTGATCCTGTTAACCTCTCAGTGCTTTGAGGAAGGTGAGTTAGTATATATGAAGTGTTAGGCCCAGCCGGACACATAGAAAATTCTGTATTAGTATTAGCCAGCGTCATTTCTTTTTTTCCCCTTTCTTTAAGACAAGGTCACTGGGCTGGAGAGATGTTCTTCCGAAGGTCCTGATTTCAATTCCCAGCAGCAGCATGGTGGCTCACAATCATCTATAATGAGATCCGGCGCCCTCTTCTGGCCTTCAGGCATACATGCAGGCAGAACACATACATAAGATATAAATAAATATTTAAAAAAAAAAAAAAAGACAAGGTCTCTAGCTGAGACTAGTCTCAACCTTCTTAAGTAGTTGAGGATGGCCTTGAATTTCTGATCACCTACATCCATCCCAGGAAATGAAATTGCAGATATGAGCCACTAAGCATGTTTAAGATATTGCTGGAGGTTAAACCCAGGGCTTTGTACATGCCCGGCAAACACTCTACCAACTGAGCTACATTCCCAACAGGCTAGTATTTTAGCTAAAAAAAAAAAAAAATCCTCCCTTCATTCTGTCATAACCATGTAATTTATAATTTATTCAAAACCAAGCAACTTATAATTTATTTATAGTATATATTTTATAACATTTTAAAATAATATCTATATTTAAATTATATACTATTAATATGCTTTTAATTGAAATATATAATTGTAATTATATTATAGAGATGTAGTGTGACATTTCAATACTTTGAAACAAGATGTAATAGGCAGATCAGAGCAAATTGTCATACTAATTATAACACACACACACACCTTGCTGAAAGCAGAATTGGGGTTTCAAAGGCAGTCTCAGCCACACAGTGAGTTCAAAAACAGCCTGGACTACATGCGACCCTGTCTCAAGCAGACTACACAATTTCTTTATATTGGAAATATCCCAAGCCGTCTCTGTTAGCTGTTTGTAAGAACTCAATGCGCCCTATCAACTATTGGTGCCCTATTTTGTTTCTGTAGGGTAGCTGTTCCTCTGTCCATTTCCCCCTACACAGATCAAACTCCCTTTCCTGGGCCCCCACCCTGTCCAGGTTTGGCAAACACTGCTCTATGTCCTGCTCCTTTAGGATCAACCTTACCTCCATATATAAGGGAGAGCCTGTCGTATTGTCTCTCTGCCTAATTTATTCTCCCTTCTGTGTTGTCCTGACCAAAGGGAAGCTGGGTGGACGTTTCCTGCGTGAGGTTGGAAACTCTGTCTTAGCTTTGGAGTTGGGAATGAGACTTGACTGTCGGTTATGGTACCTGCACCTTCCACGAAGTCTGGCATCCCAGGGCCTCAGAACCGAGTGTTTGCTTTCTTTCCATCTGCCTCACATTTTCTCTCTTTTAAGACTTAGTTATGGTGTCTTCTCTAAAAATCAAATCTTCATTTTAAGAAAACCAAAAATATTGCTCTCCTTTTAATACATGGCTTGAGATTGGCTTTTGCCCCTCTGCTTTGCCTTAGTTAGTGACAGATAGTACTGCCCAGAATAAATTGTTCTCCCTCACCCCCTGATGTGAAGACAGTGAAACTGACCCCAGCCGGGAGTCATCACAAGCTTTGTGGCACTGTTTCGAGTGGGCGACCCCAGAAGAAAACAGGAGCGCCGTTTCTCCCTCCGGCGTCAGGCAGGGATAATCTGACCCTTCTTCTCTATCAGATTGTAACCCAGAACCAGTGAGGAGTCACGGGACAAGTGATACCAGGCTGTGGGTCATTCCATGTTACAGTGTCCCTGTGCAGGGCTGGCAGCTCTGACCTGACCTGCATCAGGGTAGGAGACGTTGAACACACAGTGAATGACGGTTGGGCAGTGCCAATGGGTGGCCAAGGTAACTTACCAACAGAGGATGCTCTGTCCATGTGATAGTTTAAAACAACAACAACAACAACAACAAAAAGGTGTGATGATGTATCCCTGTAACTGGATACACCTGGAACTTGCTGGCCAGCTAACCCAGACTAAACATCAAGCTCCAAGTCCAGTAAAGAAACCGTATCTCAAAAATATGATGGGGCCAATGATATGGCTTAGCAGTAAAGTGCTTTTTGTACACATCTGATGACCAGAGATCAACTCCCAGGACCCTCATGGAGGAAAGAACTGATTGCTACAAGTTGTCCTCTGACCTCCACATGTGCACACCCCACCCCACACACAACCAATCTTTTGTTTTCTTTCTGTTTTTTTGAGACATAGTCCTGACTGGCCTGGAGCTCACTATGTAGGCCAGGTTGGCTTCAAATGCACAAGAGAGTTGCCAGCTTCTGCTTTCTCAGTGCTAGGATTGAAGGTGTGGGCCATCATACCCAGCTTTATTATTATTATTATCACAAACAATATGGTGAAGAGTGATGGAAGATAAACGATATCAATATCTGTCCTTCAAATAATGTGTGCGCGCGCACACACACACACACACCAAAGACAGATTGCTTGTAGACAAAACATTCACCACTGTCTTTTACCAAAAGCTGAAAAATGGCCATGCACACCTCAGCTAGGAGGCAAAATGCACCGTCAAGCAAAGGCTCTGATAGCTCTAAATACCACCTCTGCCAAGGCTACATTACAAAATGAACACATTCCTAGTATCCATACGGCCTTTTTTGAGAAAGGAAATGAAAGGCATATGAGGGAGGGCTAGGATAAAGGAAGGGAAATCAGAGGGCAGTGCAGGCACACTCTCAAGTTACAATAAAGGGGCTGGAAAGCCAAGGTGTGAGCATCTCACACCATTTCCCCCAGCGCTGCTGAATATGGGCTGCACTGTCTTTAGGAGGTGTCAGGAGCACTTGGCGCATCGTGCAGGCAGAACTCTATAGCAACCACCCCGTCTTTTGTCTCCTTTACATAATATGCCAAACTGCTCATTTAAAATACTAACAAAGGGATGCCTTCTCACGCAGAGAGCCCAGATAAGGACTTTTGTCACTTTTCAGCCAGAAGTCCCAGTGTCCCCTGAGCAGGAATGACCCAGAGCCATGAGCTCCCAGTACTGCTGTGAAGATAGACTCCTGATTCATCACTCCCTGCTCAACAATAGTGTCACTGCATTGCTTCTGACTGCAGGTGCAGCGTAGGCAGAGCGCGTAGGTACTGGCGAGGGACACCTGTCCCTCTTTACCTCCTCCGGCACTGTGTCCCCTCCATGATAGCTGGGATTCACATGTTTCATTTAGACTGCTGTTGTTTTCTGAGACAGGATCACAGGAAGCCAGGTTTGCCTTAGATTCTCTAGGTAACCAATGATGACCTTAACCTCCCAATCTCCGCGTGGCACCAGGCTCAGCTCTAGATTATTCTTACAATTAGCTGAAATCTAGCCAGTAATATTTTCTTCCCTACGTTTTGATTTCATGCTTCTGTAATGTTAGAGACTGAATGCAGGACCCTGTGCTAGGCAAGTAATCAACCACTGACCTAACCCAGCCCCTGTGATGCAATCCGAGGTGAAAAATCTCTGTCACTGAAAAGCCCTGAGATGAGTCAACTCTGGCCAGATGTAGTGGTGCATGTGTTTAATTCCTGCTCTCAGAAGGCAGAGGCAGGAAGATCTCTGTGAGTTCAAGGCCAGCCTGGTTTACAGAGTGAGTTCCAGGACAGCCAGGTCTACAGAGACCCAGTTTCAAACAAACAAAAAGAGCCAAATGAATAGCTGGTAGCACAGACAAGGTTGAGGCTTGGATGGGAACTGATATAAATGAATTCTACAGTGCCTTCCAACCTAAGATTTTTTTGTATTTATTTAGAACAGTGGTTCTCGACTTTCCTAACGCTGAGACCCTTTAATACAGTTCCTCATGTTGTGGTGACCCCACCATAAAATTATTTTCATTGTTACTTCATAACTATAACTTTTCTACTGTCATGAATCATAATGCAAATATCTGTACTTTCTGATGGTCTTAGGCAATCTCTGTGAAAGGGTCATTCGACACCCCCCCCAAGGGGTCATGACCCACGGGTTAAGAAATGCTGCTTTAGAACCACTATGATGGATTGCAACATGGTTGGCTTAGGTAGAATGTTCCAGATAAGGGCTGGAGATGTGACTCAGTTGGTCGAGCACTTGTCTAGCAAGGACAAAGCCCTGGGTTAGCCTGAAGCCTCATGTAAACCAGCTGTGATGTGCACACTGGGAATCCCAAAGGGAGGCAGAGGATTGCTGTGCATTTGAGGTCAGCCTGGGCTATCTAGTGAGATCTAAAAACAAAACAAACAAGCTGGAGGCAAGACTTCGCCATCCCAGCGAGTGACTAGGAGTTAGTCAAATGAGCGGGACTTAGGGAGAAGGGTGGGTAGGTGGTTACTTTGATGGGACCTACAGAAGGGGCAAGGAACTGGCAGGTAATTCTAGCAGACAGAAGATCACATCACCCTGGTTACAGACACTGAGAGGAAGGATGTGCTCACACTAACAGGTGTGCCTGGCTCTTCCCTGATGCCTGCAACCTCCCTTTGAGAAACATCACTCTCAAGCCGTATCTTCAGGGGACGCTTACCAAGTGAACAATTGTTTCTTGAGATAAGGAGTCTTCTATCCAGTCAATTCTTGGTGAACTCATCTTCCTCTCTCAGAACCCCAAGATGCTTTTGTACTTGTGACTTCAAGCTACTCTCTTTAAAAGATACCTTGAAATGTTCTGCATGAACAATCAGGCCAGTTTCAAATTAAGATAGGTTTAATGTCCATCCCCAATCATTGAGCCTTGTGTCTCTTTTTCTCTGGAAGATCAAGCTCTCTGCCTCCAGAGGAACGTTAGACAAAGAGGAGGCACGTGACTAACTTTGCCTTGTTCTGGATATTAATGTACATAGCCTTTCACCGGAAAGGATGATGCCAACTGTCCTCACAGACTCTCTCTTGCAGAATGAGGAAGTTCCTTTTTATTCCTAGTTTGAGGAGGATATCTTTGAGACTATGCTGAATACCATCAATGCCTTTTGGCGCCCTTTGAGCTATGCCTTTTCTTGTTTGTCACTACACTGAACTACATTTACTGAACGACTCGAGTTCTGGAGTCTGTGGCGTCAGGCAGTTAACTTCAGAACACATTTAGGGTAACTTGGAATGTGCTCATTTACTTTGGGCTACAAATTAACATTTAGAAAAGTTCCCTGAACGCTGAATTCTAGTGTGTTGACCGGGCATTGGGTGGAGCCTTGAAAACGTCTTAGCCTAGCAGTGGAACTAGACTATTCCCAGGAAAGGCGGCTGTGGATGCACAGTGAAAACAATAACAGAACAAAACAAGTCTGGATGGGCCAGGTTGATTCGCAGTCGATATTAACCGTCCTGCATTGGACCTTGCTCCCATCCCGCCTTGATCTTACTCCCATTTTGACCTTACTCACATCCTGCCTTGACCTTACTCCCATCCCACCTTGACCTTACTCCCATCCCACCTTAACCTTACTCTTCCATGTTTTCTGATCATCTCTTCTTGTCGTTGCAACCAAACAGCTGACAGAAGCAACCTAAGGAGCCAAAAGTTTATTCTGGCTGGCAGTTGGAGGTTATAGCCGTCATGGCAGGGAAGTAACAGCAAGTGGAGGCAGCTGGTCATCCACCCTCCTGTGTGAGCTTAGTATCCCTTACCACCACCACTTCAACTTTGCTAAGCCGCGGAGACGGCCCAGCCCACCACTCATTCTGCTGTAAGAAATAAAGAGCGTAGAGAGCAGTGACTGTGCCGATCCATGGTCCTCCTAATGACACATTCACCTTCTGCGGGGACGGTGCCTTACTCAAACCGTCATTGCCTCCTCTCTAAAATGCTTTGAAAGTCGTCCCCCAGAGCCACTGGGAAATACCATCCCATAATGAGTGTGGAGCAGCATCGCTGGAAAGGTCGCGAAGGATTTCATGATTGGTTTATGAAACTGCTCCACAAAAGCACAATCATTACAAAGAGGGAACCAGAACTGTGTGCATGAGTTAGTATGTCATTTTTCTCCCACAGGGTTACCTGGAGCCACGGGAAACCCAGGGGAAAAGGGAGCGAAGGGAGATGCTGGTGAACTGGGTTCTCCTGGAAATGAGGGCCCACCCGGGCAGAAAGGTGAAAAGGGAGACAAGGGAGATGTGTCCAACGATGTGCTTCTGACAGGTAGGTTCTCGGGCACAGAGACCCACCCTGTCCAACAGACACCAGGGCACAGAGACCCACCCTGTCCAACCCAGACACCAGGGCACAGAGACCCGCCCTGTGCAACCCAGACACCAGGGCGCAGAGACCCTCCCTGTCCAACCCAGACACCAGGGCGCAGAGACCCTCCCTGTGCAACCCAGACACCAGGGCGCAGAGACCTGCCCTGTCCAACCCAGACACCAGGGCGCAGAGACCCGCCCTGTCCAACCCAGACACCAGGGCGCAGAGATCCATCCTGTCCAATCCATGGACCACTCTGGTAGCTTTGATCTTCTCTGGCCCTCTGCTCTGTAGCGAGTTCCAAAATTCTTTCTTTCCTGATTTGTTTGAGATAAGGCCTTCTGTCTCCCAGGCTAGCCTGGAGCTCGTAGTGTAGCAGAGATTGACCTTGCCCTGTGCTCCTGCTCCACCTTCCGAGTGTTGGGACTACTGTGTACCACGATGCTCAGCACGACATTCTGTATTTTCTAAGCTGTGCACCTTTGTCCATTCAGACAAGTCTGAGTCTGGTACCTAGCATGAGGAATTTACCTCATTACCCTGATCAATAGGGTGTGGAGGGTCCTGCCTGAAATCCCAGCATGGAGAGGCAGAGGTTAGTGGGGTCACTTCAAGTCTGACTGCGTGGTAAGACCAAGGCCACAACGTGAGCAGAGGCAGTCTGACTAGCTCGTGGCTGTTCCACTATACTCTGAGGTATTTCTCCTACCTGACGACTGTCAAGTGCAAGGGTTTCAGGTGCCCAGCGTCCAGTCTCCTCACTGGCATTCTCATAGGCTCTAGGATTGGATGGTGATCAATTTCCTTAGAAGATGAGGGTATAGCTCAGTAGTAAAGTGCTTGCCCAGCTTGCAAGAGGCCCTGGGTCAAATTCCCCAGCACAAGAAGGATGGGAAGGACGGGAGGAAGGGGAGCAAGGGAAAGGAGAGAGGTGAGAGATAGAGGAAGAAGAGGGAGAGGAGAGGAAGAAGAAAAGAGTTCCTTCAGGATTCTAAGCAGTCAGAACTGGGGTCCGCTAGCCCTGCACTAACAGAGGTCAGGTCTGCTGAGAGACACTGCAGCCAGGACCCTGCCCTAGTTACTTGTGACCTTAAATTAACCACCACTTCCTAGCAAAATTCTCCGGAGAGGATCCCCACACTTCCTCACAGAGGGACTTGGCACAGATCCTGCACAGAATGGACCCTCAGGACCTACTCTGGCAGTCGTCCCTAGGAAGGGGTGCACACAGGGGGCACTCCGGAGCTGCTCTCTTCTCTTTCCCTAATGGGAAACTGTCTCTGTGGAAAACATTTTATCGGTTTCTCCCCCCTTTTCTCTCCAGGTGCCAAAGGTGACCAAGGCCCTCCTGGCCCACCCGGACCCCCAGGGCCTCCAGGCCCACCTGGAAGCAGAAAATCCAAAGGCCCCCGGCAGCCAAACATGTTCAACAGCCAGTGTTCAGGTACCACACTCTACCCCCAAGGAGCCCACTCCTTACGCTGATGACACCTCTCCAGACTTTGTGACCAAATTTGGAAAGAGGGAGATTTTGTCCTAAATGAGATCCCTCCCACAATATGCTCACAGGGAAGTCTGAATCCGTGCCCCGGGCACAAGGACCATGACAGGCCAATGTCCGTGTCCCAGGCACGAGGACCGTGACAGGCCAGCATCCACGCCCTGGGCACCAGCGCTGAACCTCTTAGTCCTCCCCTCACGGCTCTCCCTGTACTTTTCCATTTCTCTTCTCCCCTCCCCCCAACTGCAGCAGAATTTTATCTGGTTTGTTTTTTTAATTCCTGTTACAACTGAAGAACACAGTGTCACTAGGTCACCTGAGGGCATCTTGAGGGCTCAGCTATTAACTGTAGCAACAAATTCCCGGGAGAGAGAAAACTGGAAGATAGTGGAGCGGTCAGTTCGGCTAAACCTGGCAGAGAATGATTATTGCATTTCCATCAGGATCAGTACTGTGTGTGCTGGGGGAGGCGAGCTCAGGCTACCATGTCTAAGCTACATCTGAGGCCCTCCGCTGCCACTTAGTGGCAGATGATGTGGCCAGCCACGGTGCTACAGACTTAGTTCTGTATACAATACTCTGTCTGTGTGTTTGCCTGCAGGCCAGAAGAGGGCAGCAGACCCCATTACAGATGGTTGTGAGCCACAATGTGGTTGCTGGGAATTGAACTCAGGACCTTTGGCAATGCTCTTAAACTCTGAGCCATCTCTCCAGCCCCGGGTTTGTTATCCTTGTATCTGGCTTACAGACAGAAAACAGACATCCAAGGAACTACCTGCACCAGCTCAGTTTAAAAGTTCCCTAGAAATGAAGGGTCATAATAATGGAAAATATTTCAACTGTGGATTTAGAGTTTGAGTGGTTACCCAGAATGCCTTGCCTGTCTTAAACCACGAGGGACAACGTGAGCTTCCATTTCTGCAGCAGGTGTGAAGGAGGACCCTCACCTGGGATTCTCTCTGACTTTCTCCAGACAACTACATTGTTTGCAATAGTGTTCTTTCTAGATGTTTCCAGGGAATGAACCCAGCTATCAGAGTGAAGCACTGTCGGGGAGCATATAACTGGGGATTGCTAAAAAGCAAGCAACCGAGAAACATGGCAGAAAGGTTATAATGGATATATTCGGGTCTTATAGATATAAGCCTATATAACCCCACTGTGGCCATAGCATCTGTTTTGACCGTTGCCATTTTAGGTGAGACGTGTGCCATACCAAATGATGACACCTTGGTGGGGAAAGTTGATGAGAAAGCAAATGAACGCCATTCTCCTCAAACAGGTACACACCCTGGGCTCCCTGGGCTCCCTGGGCACCCTGGGCATCCTGGGCACCCTGGGCTCCATGGGCACCCTAGATTCCCTGGGCTCCCTGGGTACTCTAGACTCCCTGGGCATCCTGGGCTCCCTGGGCACCCTGGGCTGGGCTGGGCCTCAGTGCCAGTGTTACTTCACCAGCCTGCACAGGCCCAAGATTCAATTCCCTGCACCACACACAAAAATTGTTTGGAAATTCAAAACTGTATGCCTTTCTTGTCATAACTGTCAGGCAAGTTATAACTTGGTTTTCCTCTAACAGAATCCATGATCACCTCCATTGGAAACCCAGCCCAAGTACTAAAAGTGAGAGAGACCTTTGGGACTTGGATAAGAGAGTCTGCTAACAAGAGTGACGAGCGTATCTGGGTAACAGAACATTTTTCAGGTACCTCCCTCCAGAGACGGCCCATCCGGTGCTGTGATCCTATCCACTGCCTGTCTTCCTTCAGGTCCGAGGTCCCCACTAGTGCAGGTATAAGGTTCTTTATCTTAGAAAGCACAACTAAACGGGAAGAACACTTTCCTATTTGGGATGTGTTGGTTGCAAGCTTTGTAGTTCAGTCCTAGGGACCCGACTGCTGCCACGTAAGCTATCCAGTTTTAACACGCTAGCCCAAAGGAAATAAATAACATGGCAGGTTTTATCAACCAAATCATAATGAGGAAGTGATATGAGAGACAATTATGCCACACGAGTACTAACCATTCTAGACACACACATATATATACACACACACACACACATATATATATAGTGATGGTTTGACTCTGCACTCTGATCTTTAGGCAAGCTTTATTTGTTAGATCACAAGCAAAACATCACCACAGACCATCTGGCTCTTTTTTTTTTTTTTTTTTTTTTTTTGGTTTTTCGAGACAGGGTTTCTCTGTAGCTTTGGAGCCTGTCCTGGAACTAGCTCTTGTAAACCAGGCTGGTCTCGAACTCCCAGAGATCCGCCTGCCTCTGCCTCCCGAGTGCTGGGATTAAAGGTGTGCACCACCACCTCCCGGCCCCATCTGGCTCTAAGATCTGGTGTGTTCAGGGTGGTGTAGCCTTAGACAGAAAACACAAATTCTGTGTGCCCCACCCATTGTTCTGAGTGGGATAGCAACCTGTGAGAGTACTTTTGGCAATGTTTCTCACATGTTTGTTGGACAGAGCCCAGGGAAGAGGGAAAAGAGTCATCTCACAGCCTCTGCATGTCTGAACTCTCCCCGTGTCTGAGGTTAGGCCCAGCCATGCTGTCCCAGAGGATATGATTGAAGTAGCCAGTGGTAGTAACAGTGGCCTCATCCCAGAAGGGTCTGGTAGTACACATATTTTACCACCACTAATTGATCAGAGCAACAACAACCTTCATCTACCAAGCTGAGAGTTTGGGGCTCAAAGGAAAAGAAAAAATGCTGTAGAGGAGTAGCCATGATCTTGGCGGGTAGCCAGGGGTGGGCGGCAGCAAGCCATCGCTGTCCCAAGTGTGTGTTCCTGGGATAGGTTTGTGCTGCCCAGTTTTATACATAGTATAGAGTAAGGTAGGTGGGAGAGGGCACGGGTTCTCTTAGCAGCCTGCCTTTTCCGGGCAGGGCCATGGTCGCTGATGGGTAACAGCCTCCCCTCTTCCCTCCTGCAGGAATCATGGTGAAGGAGTTCAAAGACCTGCAGGCTCTTCTCAACAGCAGTTTCACACTCATCCACCTCCCGCATTACTTCCACGGCTGCGGGCATGCGGTTTTCAACAACTCTCTCTACTACCACAAAGGGGGCTCCAACACCATAGTGAGGTGAGTCAGCCGGACCGCGGTGCCCTGGCTGTGTCTCCGCACGGGTCATGCTGTGCCCGTTGAGTGTTGTCTTCTGCGGTTGTTTAGATGTTGTGTGTTGTCTTCTGCGGTTGTTTAGATGTTGTGTGTTGTCTTCTGCGGTTGTTTAGATGTTGTGTGTTGTCTTCTGCGGTTGTTTAGACGTGCCTAGGTGGGTCTATCAGGGTTTGTCCCCCAAAGGAATGGCGGAATATGGCAAAGAAACCCCACGTCCTGGTCCCTCCCTGGGGTCTGCCTTTCTTGCTGATGTGGACCCATGAGAAGATGAGAAGCAGGGAGGAGGAGACATGGAGTGTGGCATCTCATATCCTTTGAGACAGGAGGCAAGCAGAGTAGAGGCCATTCTCTGATGTGGGGGAGAGGCTCACTTATTTCTCCTTTCTCCTGAGACAAGCTATGCTGTTAAAATTCTTTCCTTGGGAAAGACATAAACAACATCCATCCCTCTGCCTGAAGTCTCAGTGACAAACAGAAGTATGATCCCACCATGGTTCAGTCTGGGGAACCAATGAGGTCTTAGGCTTACTTACAGAGCAATGGGTGAGGGCCTACCAGCAGGAACACGGGTGACCTTAAAGCAACCTCGCTGGAAAGTCTACACATAGCATGGGTGATGGCTGCCTCTTTCCCCCAGTCCTTCTGTACCGGAAAACTCCAGCCCCTTCCCAAGACCCCAAGGCCATATGCAATTAGGGCAGAACTGCACACAACTGGTTGGGAGGGGTGGCCGGATAATCAAGTGAGGAACCCGTGATCCCCACCCCCACCCTCACCCCCATGAGGATACTCAGGTGAGGGACCTGCAACCCTCCCCAGCCCCCTTCTATAAGGGAAGGTCAGCAGCCATTGAGCCCAGCTACAAGCAGGCTCAACCAGTTTGGTGTGAAGGACAGCAGACAGCAAATGCCCCTCCTTTCCTCACACTCCTCTCCCCCTCTCCAGTCATCTTCTCCACTCATCTCTGTCACCCTTCTGGGACAAACTCTTCAGTACTGGTAGAAGGGAATTCACCCCCTGCTCTGCTTCTCCATCACTCAGGATGTCTGATTAGCCTGCAGCCCCTGCTGCCATGTTACCAGGCTACCGGGCCACAGTTGGTGTGGGGAACTTCTGGGGTGAAGAAGTCCCAGAATGAGAAACGAACTCTTTTAAAAATGGGGTTTGGGGGTTTTATCTTTGAGGTATGGGGTCAAACCCAGGGCCTCACACATACTAGAAATGGTCTTTACCAGTGACCTGGAGCCCCTCCCTTCTTTTCCACTTTTATTTTTATTGTGAGAAAGCCTTTTCCTTGGGGGAATGTAAAGAATACTCCCCCCCTCCTTCCAGAGCACCAGCAGGCAGAAGTGTGGTTCCACTAAAGTCTACCTTGGGGAACCAGTGAATTTATTGGGTGTGCTTTTAAAGCTCGGGTGACCCCCAAACAGCCCCACCACCAGGATATCTCACCCCAGCACTAATGATGCCCTTCCCCCAGCTTCACAGACTGAGTCCCCTCCCCACTGCAGTGAGGAGCACTCCCCACAAGACCTCATGCAACTGAGGCGCAATTATAGACAAATGGCCAGAATCTTGGGCGAGGATTCAGCAACCCTTCCAGTCCCCAGTGACCTAGGAAGCAGTCAACAAAGCCAGTCGCAGGGTCTGTGGTTATGCAGACAACAGTTGCTATGCTCAGAGCGCAGTAGTCTACAGCAGTCTCGCCAAGTTGCCCAGACTGCTCTTAAATTCTCTGTGAGGGCCAGGAAGGCCTTGAATTTACTGTTATACACCCTAGAGAAAGTTACACACCACTACAAGTACAAGGTCCTTTATTTAGGCCTGTGACCAAGAACTGACTCCTGCTGTAAAGAATTCTCCTCCCTAAGCAAGGCAGGATAGGGTTTATAAAGAAACTCCCACAGCTGAGCGATGGTGGCCCACGCCTTTAATCCTAGCACTTGGGATGCAGAGGCAGGCAGATCTCTTTGAGTTCTAGGCCAGCCTGGTCTACAGAGCAAGTTCCAGGACAGGCTCCAAAGCTACAGAGAAACCCTGTCTCGAAAAAAAAAAAACCAAACAAACAAACCAAAACAAAAAACAAACAAGAAAGAAAGGAAGGAAGGAAGGAAGGAAGGAAGGAAGGAAGGAAGGAAGGAAGGAAGAACGAACGAAAGAAAGAAAGAAAGAAAGAAAGAAAGAAAGAAAGAAAGAAAGAAAGAGAAAAAAAAGAAACCCCGCAATTTGGTCATACTAGGGGTGGATAGAGGGTCAGTCTCAGAAGGTTCAGTTCGGTTGATAAAATGATTTATGTCGTAAAACAAGGGACCTCCTGAAGACACATGAGAATGTCCTGCTCAGCAGAATGTACCCAGCCAGTGTTGTGCCCAAATCTGCAAAGTCACCCAAAAGTCAACAAGGAGACAGAATCCCGTATGTAAAAGCAAAGAGCCTTTATTTTATGCAAGTTTGCAAACTCAGTCTCTCTGCATGTCCAGCATATTGGAATAAACAGAGAGCCCCGAGCTCAATTAGAGTTGGGTTTTTATAGTAGTAAAGGTGGGGGTGAGGGGTTTCTGAGGTTCAGGACCGCTGAGTGGCTGACACTTGTCTAGGGGTGTCCTGGTGAGTGTGTGCTGGCAGGTGATCCTACCTTGCAGAGGTTGGAACATTAGGAATTTCCTTTGGGTGGTCTGTTTTTGGGTGGTGCTCAGGTAATCTTAGTTTATGGTCCTTCTGCAACCAGGTATTGCTTCAAGGTAAATTACTGAGACTCAGGCCTCCAACAGAGTCCTAACTCTGGCAAATGATAATGTTGGAAGTAAAGAACTTCCTTTGGGTGATCTGTTCATATTTAGCTTATCATGGCAGGCTCCTACACCCAGCAGGGGCTGGGGAGAAGTGAAGTAAAAGGCAAGATGGAGTTAGCTAAACCTAAGACAAAAGGACACTCTGGGCATTTCGTGTAACAATCCTTCCGAGTATTTGAGACTTGTACCACCACCAGACTTGGGTGAGCTGACTGGGCAGGGAACCTATCACCAGCCTAGACCTATATCAAGCCACAAGCCTAGAGCTGAGGGAGGGGCAGGACTGAGTCAAAGCCGGTTTCTTTCTTTCTTTTTTTTTATTAATTAATTTATTTAATTATTAAAGATTTCTGCCTCTTCCCTGCCACCACCTCCCATTCCCCCCCTCCCCCAATCAAGTCTTCCTCCCTCCTCAGCCCAAAGAGCAAGCAGGTTTCTCTGCCCTGTGGGAGGTCCAAGGACCACCCACCTCCATCCAGGTCTATTAAGGTGAGCATCCAAACTACCTGGGCTCCCACAAAGCCATTATGTGCAATAGGATCAAGAACCCATTGCCATTGTTCTTCAGTTCTCAGTAGTCCTCATTGTCTGTTATGTTCAGCGAGACTGGTTTTGTCCCATGCTTTTTCAGACCCCGGCCAGCTGGCCTTGGTGAGTTCCCGATAGAACATCCCCATTGCCTCAGTGTGTGGGTGCACCCCTCGCGGTCCTGAGTTCCTTGCTCGTGCTCTCTCTCCTTCTGCTCCTCCTTTGGATCGTGAGACTTCGGTCCAGTGCTCCAATGTTGGTCTCTGCCTCTGTCTTCTTTCATCGCCTGATGAAGGTTAATATTCAGGAGGATGCTTATATGTTTTTCTTTGGGTTCACCTTCTTATTTAGCTTCTCTAGAATCACGAATTATAGTCTCAATGTCCTTTATTTATGGCTAGAAACCAAATATGAGTGAGTACATCCCATGTTCCTCTTTTTGGGTCTAGATCCATATCTATCACCATGCACAAAACTCAAGTCCAAATGGATTAAAGACCTCAATATCAGTCCAAACACACTGAACCTGATAGAAGAGAAAGTGGGAAGTACTCAAAGCCGGTTTCTGTGAGGCAGACACCTCCCCCACCCAGGCAGGCTGGAGAGCTGTACAGAATTCCAGCACTAGGGAGCTGGCCCTGCTGAGCCCTGCCCAAGTGTTTGCTCTTTTCAGGCCGCCTGCCGACTTAATCCAGATTTTCTAGTCTGTTTCTTTTTTTTTTTTTTCAGCGTTTTCTTTTCTTTTTTTATTTATTTCTTTATTAAAGATTTCTGCCTCCTCCACGCCACCGCCTCCCATTTCCCTCCCCCTCCCCCAATCAAGTCCCCCTCCCTCGTCAGCCCTAAGAGCAATCAGGGTTCCCTGCCCTGTGGGAAGTCCAAGGACCACCCACCTCCATCCCGGTCTAGTAAGGTGAGCATCCAAACTGCCTAGGCTCCCACAAAGCCAGTACGTGCAGTAGGATCAAAAACCCATTGCCATTGTTCTTGGGTTCTCAGTAGTCCTCATTGTCCACTATGTTCAGCGAGTCCGGTTTTATCCCATGCTTTTTCAGACCCCGGCCAGCTGGCCTTGGTGAGTTCCCGATAGAACATCCCCATTGTCTCAGTGTGTGGGTGCACCCCTCGCTTTCCTGAGTTCCTTGCTCATGCTCTCTCTCCTTCTGCTCCTGATTTGGACCTTGAGATTTCTGTCCGGTGCTCCAATGTGGGTCTCTGTCTCTGTCTCCTTTCATCGCCTGATGAAGGTTAATATTCAGGAGGATGCCTATATGTTTTTCTTTGGGTTCACCTTCTTATTTAGCTTCTCTAGGATCACAAATTATAGGCTCAATGTCCTTTATTCATGGCTAGAAACCAATTATGAGTGAGTACATCCCATGTTCCTCTTTTTGGGTCTGGCTTACCTCACTCAGGATAGTGTTTTCTTTTTTTTTTTTTTTTTTTTGTTTTTTTTTTTTTTTGTTTTTTTTTTTTTTTGTTTTTTTTCGAGACAGAGTTTCTCTGTGGCTTTGGAGCCTGTCCTGGAACTAGCTCTTGTAGACCAGGCAGGATAGTGTTTTCTATTCCCGTCCATTTGCATGCAAAATTCAAGAAGTCATTGTTTTTTACCGCTGAGTAGTACTCTAATATGTCTAGTCTGTTTCTGTTTGTCGTTTTTTCCCTAAATCACAGTCACACACGCCTTTGCCTTCTGCGGTCTGCTGCTCAATAGCGCCCTCTGGTGTTTTCTTTTAACCTAATAGCTTACATAGCCCTACCGATTTAGGTACTGCTTGAATCATAATGGACTTTTTTTTAATTAATTTATTTATTTATTAAAGATTTCTGTCTCTTCCCTGCCACCGCCTCCCATATCCCTCCCCGTCCCCCAATCAACTCCCCCTCTCTCACCAGCCCTAAGAGCAGTCAGGGTTCCCTGCCCTGTGGGTAGTCCAAGGACCACCCACCTCCTTCCAGGTCTATTAAGGTGAACATCCAAACAGCCTAGGCTCCCACAAAGCCAGTACGTGCAGTAGGATCAAAACCCATTGCCATTGTTCTTGACTTCTTAGTAGTCCTCATTGTCCGCTATGTTCAGCGAGTCCGGTTTTATCTCATGCTTTTTCAGACCCAGTCCAGTTGGCCTTGGTGAGTTCCCGAAAGAATGTCCCCATAGTGTTCCGGTTTGAAGTCTGAGAAATCAGACCCCAGAAGCTAAGGAACATGGAATTCCATGCTGTGGTTGTATTTGTCAGCCCCTACCAGACAAGAAAATTGCCTTCATAGCCTATGCTACATTCTCTTCTCAGCTGATGACTTTTCTTTTAAATTTTCTTCAATTCTTAAACACACACACACACACACACACACAGCATGGAATATATAGAAAGATGGGACTTTTAAAACTCAAATTTAGGAGCTAGAGATGTATCTCAATTGAAAGAGTGTCTGAGGCTCTGGCTTTGATCTCCAACACTGCAGGTACTGCCTGTAATCCTAACATTTGACAGGTGGGGTGGGCAGGTTAGGTGTTCAAGGTCATCCCCAGCTACATCATTAATTTGATGATGGGTCTTAACACCACACTGCTGTCTCACTTTGCTCCTGGTAGCACAGGCTAGTCACTGGCCTTCACATCCTTGCTGCCCAGAACACTGAAGGACAAGTAGAAGTTGCCTGGAACATTTTGGCAACAGAACAGTAGGCCTCGGTCCAGCCCTGCTAACTCGGTCCAGCTTTATAAGGAGCCTAACAAACTGCCTGTGCCCACAGACATGGTTACCCCACTCTGATCCATTCTTTAAAAACATGTTTCAGATTTGAATTTGGCAAAGAGACACCCCAAACGTTGAAGCTTGAAAATGCTTTGTATTTCGATCGAAAATACCTCTTTGCGAATTCCAAGACTTACTTCAACATAGCTGTGGATGAAAAAGGCGTCTGGATTATTTATGCTTCGAGTGTGGATGGCTCAAGCATCCTTGTGGCCCAGCTGGACGAGCAGACGTTCTCTGTGTTACAGCATATCAACACCACGTACCCCAAATCCAAGGCCGGCAATGCCTTCATAGCCCGAGGGATCCTCTACGTCACAGACACCAAAGATATGAGGGTCACGTTCGCCTTCGATCTGCTCGGAGGAAAACAGATTGATGTGAACTTTGATTTCAGAATGTCTCCATCTGTCCTTGCCATGTTATCATACAACATGAGGGATCAGCACTTATACTCATGGGAAGACGGTCATCTG
This sequence comes from Chionomys nivalis, assembly GCF_950005125.1. NCBI lineage: Eukaryota > Metazoa > Chordata > Mammalia > Rodentia > Cricetidae > Chionomys > Chionomys nivalis. The sequence continues at coordinate 53,212,057 of NC_080089.1, forward strand.
ATGCTTTATCCTGTGCGGTTTCCGTCGGCAGCATCAAGTCAACGATAGGCTGCTGCCTGTTTCCTCCTTACACGCCCCGTGTTTGCTAGGGCTTCCTCTAGTCCAAGAAAGCTTGTCTGTAAAGGATATCCAGGCACCTGGAGCTTAGCCCCATGCCACAGGCACTTGCGCAATCAGCGAGTCCCCTTTAAACCGGGTTGCTTAGATAGCTACAGATAGGAAGTGGAAATGGCTAAGATATTGTGGTTCAGCAAGCTGACTCTCCTCCTTGGGCCTTCGTTTCCTCATTGGTAATATGAAACATCTGAGTATGTTGATAACAATGTCCTCTACCTGCCCGAAATTGTGGGATTCTTGGCTGATTAGAGGTTAGACTGCTTTCTGGTTGGATCTCCCCCCCCCCCCCCCCCCGCCACCTTTACATGTAAACAAGTTTATCTGCAGCTTGAGGGATGAACTCATTTGACATCTAGAGAAAGCACACTGGCTCCTAAGGCTTCTAAGGTAACTATGTTTTCCATAATTTGTTATTTTTCTCTGAATGTGCACCTGCCACTACAGAATGGTCGTTGTTTCCGACTTCTAAGTATAAATCCAAGGTTAGTAAGAACCATGAATAGCTGCAGGCTCAGGTCTCTACACGAAGCTGCGCCCAGCCCCTCTAGGTGCCCGTCAACTTCTGAACAGTCTGTTTGTTGCTGGGGAGCATAAATACGGCATCCTCAGCTCATGGCCACTTCTGAAAGGCTATGGGATTGCTACCAGAGTATTAAACACTAAGAGGGCAATAATCTGGTTAGAACCTTGGAAACAGATGGTTTTTCAGAAGAGAGGCACTGTCTGCAGTTACTCCCTAGAATGAGGGCAGACAACGGGCTCAGAGGCCAGAGCCAGCGCATCTCCCGTTCCTGTAAATGGCGTCACATTCCTGCACCTAAGAACCACACTGCAGCCCCTGACAGCAGGAAAGGACAGCAGTTGTGAAAACCCCAAACACTACACAGTCCTTTACAGAAAGAAGGGGAAATGCCAACCTTTAATCTAGACACGAAGTGAACCAGGGTCCTGGAAGGGCTTACTCCCCAAGTCCCAGTCAGACGGAGAAGTGACATTTTATGTGGTGGCATTTTATGTGGCTTTAGTTTTGGCAGAGGGGAAGCTAAGAACAGCTTCAGATGAAGTGAGCCTCCAGCCAGGGAGACATTCACTCCCTAATGGTTCTCAGGGTTTGAAAATGATCTAGTTTAATTGGCTTCTATGAACCCTTAACCAAGCATGTTTTCTGCTAAGCCCGTCAGCCTGACACTGAGTTTCCCAGGCAGGGCTGTGGAGGTCAAGAGGGAGCTGGGACTTTCATCGCCCCTTGAAGACAGGAAGAGAAACTACAGAAACTGGCCAGGAATGCCTGACCTGCAATTTGTTCCAGTGTGTGTTCTGAAATATTCTCAGTGGCCCTGTGACCTGATTTCATCTTTTTAATAGAGGCACTTTCAGACTCAGGGTGTGCACATTTAACTGTTTAAATGTTCCCAACCTCTGAAAACACCCAGGCAGCTGTGAGTGGTGCCCTTGTTGAGTTCTCAAGGTCATGGGTCCCGAAGCTTCTCCATGTCTCCACTTGCTTGCTTCTGCCAGTCGACAGCTTTCAAAGCTATTCTCTCCAATTTAGTAAGGCGTTCTCCTGTTTTATCAGTGTCTAATGAATGCTATTGTTCCTTTAAAGTATTCAAACATGTGGTACTGTTTCTGAGTACAGTAGACCTGGATATAAACAAAATTCCCTTACTATTACTTAGTAGTGTTGTTGAGAATAAATACAATACTAATTGTACACATATCACAAACAAAATGGTTTAGTTATTGAACTAACTCACATAGTTTTGGTCTCTGAACTATTGTAGTCTTTTTGTTTGTTTTTAACAGGGTCTGTGTATGCCCAGGCTGATCTCAAACTCCTGAGGTCAAGTGATCTTCCTGTGTCAGCCTCCTGAATGCTGGAACCACAAACAGTGGCTCTTCGTCTCTCTCGATTGTGGGTAAGGAATAATACACTCACTATTAGAGAAGCTCATGCTGAGACTGTTTGTTTCTTTTCAGTATTTTTTTGTTGTTGTTATAGTACAGTAGGATTAGAACTAGTAAGGCTGACTGATGTTTAGTGACAGTTTGTCTTTACAGAAGAAGAATTACGATTTTCATTTTTTTTCTTGCAAACAGTACTTCATTCTATATCACTCAACACACACAAGCACACCTGTGCACACACCCGCACGCATGCACACATATGCACACTCACGTGCACGCACGCACACAGGTGTTTCAGGCTCACTGCTAAAAACAGCTTTGTGTTTATAAGTCAAGATATGGTTTTAATCATCCCCACTGCCACTTATAGCCAGAGTTGTTCTAAAAGCACTTTGCATATCTCTGTATGAAATCAAATAATTCTTGAATTCTTCTCAAATCTAAAGTAGATGCCATGCCACTAGAAGCCATACCTTCCAGCTCTAAAGGTAGGCCAGACCCTATATACCCCATCATTTTCTCTCAGCTGCTCTCGGGTTCAGCTAAGGTTGCACAGGTCCCTCTGGCCTCTACGAATCATGAGGCAGAGGTGATGGGATGGGGGAGCGTTCTAGGCTGAATGTCTCGGATCAGTTCTGGCCTTGGGTTCCTCCAAAGTCTTTTCAATCTCAGAATCAAAAGGTGAAATGTCAAATGCGAAAGCACAATTCTGGAAATGTCAGCTGTCGCCTCCCTTCATCCTCAGCATGCTTGACCTTTGTCTGGTGTGGAGCTACCTGAAGGAGAAGTGAGGGACGGAATTCTTCAGCTTTCATCAGTGCTGTGGCCTTGTTTCTTGCAACATTCCCATCTGTAACCACAGATTCCAAATGACCAGCAAATAACAGTTGTAATTAGTAAAATAAAATTATCCTGAACATAATCAAGTCTAGAAACAGGTGCATTGCTGTTTTTACCTCTTGGTATATATATGAAACAGCTCAGATCAACACTGAGGTAGAATTATGTTGGTGGTTTCTCTCTAGAGACTTTGTTTGCTGGTTCTGCCTGAACACTGGGCAACCATTACCATGGACTGTTCCTGCTATAGGAAAACATGGAAAATGGACAACTAGGAACTAAACGTGTTCTCATACGTTCTCTGTTATTATGATGTACACCTTGACCAAGAGCAACCTGGAGAGGTAAGGGCTTATTTCAGTGTACACTGTAGTCCATCATATAAGGAAGTCAAGGCAAGAACTAAGAAAGAGGATCATGGAGGAATCCTGTTTAATCCTTGTATTCAGCCAGCTTTCTCCTACAACTCAGGGCCGCAGGCACAAGTGTGGCACAGATAGTGGGCTGACCTTCTCAATCATCAATCCAAACAGTTCCTCATAGGTTTGACCGTATGCTAATGAGATGGAGGCGCTTCTTTAGTTGGGGTTCCCTCCTCCTACATGTGTCAAGTTGACAACCAAGATGAGATACCACAGAACAGATGACATCAGCAGGGCAAAATAACTAGATTTGTATGAATTTGGACAAGTTTCAATTCTTTGGAAAAAGACTAAGAGTATAACCTACTTTGTTGGCTAGTTTTATGTCAACTTGATACAAGCGAGAGTCTTTTGAGAGGAGAGAACTTCAATTAAAAAAATCCTGCCATAGATCTGGCTGTAGGTAACCATGTAAGGCATTCCTTTAGTGACTGATGGGGTAGTGCCTGGCCCATGATGGGTGAGGTCACCCCTGGGCTGGTGGATCTGGGTTCTATAAGAAATAAGGCTGAGAAAAGCCATGGAAACAAGCCAGTAACCAGCATCCTCCACGGCGTCTGCATCAGTTCCTGCCTCCATTTCCTGACCTGTTTGAGTTCCTGCCCTGACTTCTTCCAATCATAAACAGTGATGTGGAAGTTTAAGCCAAATAAACCCTTTCTCCCTGACTTGCTTTCTGGTCATGGTGTTTCATTGCAGCGATAAGAAACCCTAATTACAGCCGGGCGGTGGTGGCGCACGCCTTTAATCCCAGCACTCGGGAGGCAGAGGCAGGCAGATCTCTGTGAGTTCAAGTCCAGCCTGGTCTACAAGAGCTAGTTCCAGGACAGGCTCCAAAACCACAGAGAAACCCTGTCTCGAAAATAAAAAAAAAAAAAAAAAAAAAAGAAACCCTAATTAGGAGTCTTACATTCCTTGATTATTCTATGTGGAATACTCTTAAAAACTGTACAATTCTTGAGAAATTATAATTGCTCTGTTCCTAAGGCAGAGGCACAGTGTCACTAATTTCTATGTGTTGGTCGGATTGATTAAGCAGGTAACATTGTTAGTCTACCAAAAAATAGTCCCTTAGTTATGCTGTGAATTTACATTAAGATTTTGTCAGCAGTTCCAGAAGCTGATGTCTATGGAGCTTCCTGGCAGCACTTCTGGCCCCAGCAGCTCAGTGTGCACTGCTTGTGACCTTTGTAATGGAAATAGTACAAAACAGAAAAGTCGAAAAAAAGAAATAAGGTTCTTGTTTCCTGTAAGTGGGCTATTCAGACTTTGTGTGCAATTCAAATATCTTGTAGCTGCTGGAGGTGGGATTTAAAATAATGATGAGGGGATGGCTCAGTGATTTAAGAGCAATGACTGTGGACCAGGTTCAACTCCCAACACCCACAGAGCAGCACACAAGTGTCTGCAACTCCAGATCCAGATTATCCGACACCCTCGCACAGATGTACATGCAAGTGAAACACCAATGCATACAAAACAATAAATTTTTTAAAAATTAAAATACTGATGAATTTATCTCTCAGCGTCACTTCTTTCCTTCCTAAGAAGCTCTTACAGTCAACCTTGATGAGTGAGGTTGTTTCAAATTAGTTTTTTTTAAAAAAAATATTTATTTATTTATTATGGATACAATATTCTGTCTGTGTGTATGCCTGAAGGCCAGAAGAGGACAGCAGACCCCATTACAAATGGTTGTGAGCCACCATGTGGTTGCTGGGAATTGAACTCAGGACCTTTGGAAGAGCAGGCAATGCTCTTAACCACTGAGCCATCTCTCCAGCCCCTAGTTTTTTTTTTTTTAAAAAAAAAAAACTTTTTAAAAACAGTGTGTGCATGTGCTTGCGTGTGTGTGTGTGTGTGTGTGTGTGCATGCCCCTGCCAAGTCCAGAAGAAAGTCTCACATCCCCTTGGAACTGGCGTTCCAGCCAGATCTGAGCCTAAGGTCCTCTGTAGAGCAGATCAGACTCTTCACTAATAAGAGGTCTCTGCAGCCCTCAAGCTTCAGCTCATACGTATAAGCTGCCCTAGAAGTCTGAATCCTGTGACTAGCACTCTGGTTATGTCAGGATGCTAAGCTTGTTTGCCAAGGAACTGTGTTCCCAGTCACAGGATAGGGCCATTACAAGACACATACCCAACACCGTCATTTTAATGTCCTGCAAAGTAACACATCAGAAGATGGCTAACACCCCAAGAGCAGCTCAGGTGCTAAAGTAGATGCTTGCCCAACTTTGTTACGGCCTCCACCTCACTCCATCACTGACAAAGGACATCTGGCTCTTGTCATTAGAAAGTGGGCATAACTAACTTCAAACATGTCTGTGAAAGTCATTCCTTTCTGGATGTTGTCTTGCTTTTTTAGACAGCATAACACACTGTAGGCTAGCCCAGAATTTACCATATAGCCCAGGCTGGCTTCAAATTCATAGCAGTCCTCCCACCTAGACTTTTAAATGACAAGATTACATCATGCCCAGCTAGGATCATGCCCATTCCTTTTTAGACCATATGTAGAGAGCTCCCTTCTCCCAGGCAAAGAGAGCTTCTCACCAGAGATATTTCATCGTGACTTAATAATGTCAATAACCAATATTTAGGCAGATGGGACCATTGGCTGTAGCCCAGCAGTACCTATGACTCTAAAAGTTACCAGCTCCCAGGGGATACCCTTCTCCCTTTCAAAGTAACCACCACATGGCAGTCATCACCTATAAGCCAAAGTTTCTTCTAGGCGATCAGAGCCTCATGTGGAAGTTGTTTATATTTCTCTTCTGTGAAACATTCAGATCTTCAACACTGCAGCAGACAGAATCACTGCTTGGATTATGCTTCAGCGAACACCTTCTGTAGCAAGTATTAGAGCTGCTGTCAACTCAGCCTTCAGACATTAGCTTCTGCAGGAAGCCACACAGACCTTACACCAAAGACAAGCCTCCCCCTCCACTGAGTGCACAGACCTTACACCAAAGACAAGCCTCCCCCTCCACTGAGTGCACAGACCTTACACCAAAGACAAGCCTCCCCCTCCACTGAGTGCACAGACCTTACACCAAAGACAAGCCAGACAAGCCTCCCCCTCCACTCACTGAGTGTAAAGACCCAGGCATCTCAGCCCTCATTGGAATAGCTCTAAAAGGTCACCCAATGCCAAAGTTCCATATGTGGGCCATATCATGGAATCTGCATCACTGACATGTCCTTGTCCCTTCTGCTCTCTAATGATTTCTGGAGGGCTATCCTTTACTTCAGATGCCTTCTCTGCCATCTCAAGTCTGATTTGAGAGTTGCCACATAAAATGCAGAAGAGCAAAGTAAAATTTTACTTTCAGATCAAGAAAAACAAATTAGTTAAAGCATGCTCAGAAATTTCACTCACTATAACTGTACTAAAACTCTGTTGATTTAAACCAGGTGTGGTGTCTTTAATCCCAGCACCGAGGAGGCAAAGGCAGAGGCAGGTGGGTATCTGTGAGTTCCAGGACAGCCTGCTCTACAAAGTGAGCTCTAGGCCAGCTAAGACTACATAGAAAAACCCTGTCTCAAAATAAATAAATAAAATAAACAAATAAATAAATAAATAAAATTTTAAAAAATGTTGATTTAAAAGTGAAATTTAGAAGCCTGGTCTTGAAAAAGAATTTTAACTGTGAGCGCTGTATTTCCGTCTGTTAAAGCCCACAAACTGGGTGCAGTCCCAGAAAGAAGACATCCTTCTTGGTGGAACGCTCTGGGCCCCATTGTTACAGCTCCGATTGCTAAGTTGGAATGGCATGCCAACGGGACAGGATGCACTGGCTGCCGTTAAAACAGCAGTTGCAGCATCGGGGGGAAGCAAGAACTGAGGATATAAAATCGGGAGGGAGCTGCTGTGACTGCCTGGCCTCTAAACAGTCAGCTGAAAGGCTGAGCATGACGATCAGCAGAGAGCTAAGGCGACAAGCCAAGAGGCTGTGCATAGCTCCAGAACACCAAGAAGCTCTCTACCACTAGACCTGGCGTTTGAATATCTAAATTACCCAAAGCCAAAGGTTAGGCATCCAACAAAAGCCTGCTTTAATATATTATTGAATTCAATTTGCAAGCATTTTGAGTTTTGTTTTTCTGAGAAAGGATCTCACATGGCCCAGACTGATAACCTTGAATTTCTGATCCCCTTGCCTCCACCTCCCAAGTGCTGGGTTTATGGCTATGCATCATTGCAACCAGTTTTATGTGATGCTGGGGATAAAATTCAGAGCCTTGTTCATGTTAGACAAGCATTTCCAGCTCCTCTTCATTTAATTTTACCAGGTTATATTTATCTAGGAATATACCCATTTCATTTAGATTTTCCAGGGTTTGGAAACCCACCTTTAACATATTCTCATTCTCTCTCCTCTTTCTCGCTCTACATTTTTTGTTTCTACATTTTTAAAATACATTTTAATTAAAATACAATTTCATCACTTCCTTTCCTATTCCTACCTTCAGTCCCTCCAACTCCATGTCCTCTTTTTATTATTGTTACACACGTGTGTATGTATATGCACAAATACAGAAATACAGTTTGCTGAGTCTGTTTTTATTGGTTGTTCAATACAAAGTGGCTGACCACTGTGAATTAGGTAATTAATTCTAGGGCTCATCACCGGAAGAGGCTATTTCTTCTTCTCCCATCTGTCATTAGTTGCCTGTAGTTCTTTGTCTAGGGGTGGGACCCAAGAGATTTTCCCCCTTCCATGTTAGCATGTCAATTGATATCATCATTGCTCCAGTCTTGTTTGTGCAGGCATTTCTGGAAAGACTGGTTCGCAGCACACTTCCTATTATCCTGGCTCTTAGGATCTTCTGGCCTCCTCTTCTGCCATGCTCTCTGAACCACAGACGCAGAAACTGTTATGTAGATGCATCCCTTAGGGTAGAGCTTCCCATGCTCTGGTGACCTCTGTATTGTGCCCAGTTGGGGTTTTCTGTGATGGTCTCCATTTGTTATAAAGAGAATCTTCTTTGATGAGGTGTGGTGGCAACACCTACCTGTGGGTATAAGAGTGACTAGAATGTAATAAGAAATTACACTGGCTAGCTAAGTGGTAGTGGTAGGAACATGACCTCGCCAGTCCCAGAAAGCTGGCTAGGTTTCCACTACCAGGCACGATTCCCCTTCTTGAGTAGACCCTGTGTTCCATTAGACAGCTGTTGCTCACCGCGGTGTGAATGACACTTACTGCACTTTTACAGATATCTTGCCATGCTGGCCACTGTTGTGGTTCATATGTGTCACAGATGGGTAGATCTTAATTCCTTCCCTCCGTTTGCAGCTGCCATGATATTTTCCGATACCATGGAAGTTAGTCATTGGGGGAGAGGCTTTCAGGTTAGGTGCAGCTTGGATCATCCAACTCCTGTGTCCTAAGTATGTGGTGTCCTAATGAATTGGGACTTACCTTCAACCTCTGAGGGTAACCGAAAGCAATGGCAATAGTCTATTATTTTGGGAGTCACTTGGACTACTCTGATAAGTCATTCAAAGAAAGTTTCTCATGCCTGGTACTGGGATTGGTTTTTGTAGGAAGCATTTTCAAGTGGCATGTCTTTTTTTTTAAGTTCTCTGTGTATATACATATATAACCTATATATAATCATATATATAAAGGTGTGTAAATATACTCTTATAGAGGTATATATGCACCTATATACACCTATATGTATAACTATGTATCATATATACATATATATGTATTGTGTATAATTTTAGTGTTCCTTGAGACTTTACCAAACAACCTTGGTGTTACTTGTTTCTCTTCCCCCTTCGGTACTGACCACATGCCCAGTTAGAGACCTCTGCCCATCTTTCCATTTTCTGCGTATCACCAGTATCCTACCACTCCCCTCCCAAACCCTCCCCCACATCTATGGTTCATTTATACTTTTCTGGTTTCTGTGGCTACTCCATGCTATATATTCACATCTTAAGATTTGGAGCTCAGGAGAACCAATGGAACCAAATCAAAGACCCTATTATTAATCCACACACCTTCAAACACCTGATTTTTGACAAAGAAGAAAAAATTCCAAATGGAAAAAAGGAAAGCGTATTTAACAAATGGTGCTGGCATAACTAGATATCAACATGTAGAAGAATGCAAATAGATCCATATCTATCACCATGCACAAAACTCAGGTCCAAATGGATCAAAGACCTCAATATATAAAGCCAGCCACACTGAACCTCATAGAAGAGAAAGTGGGAAGTACACTTGAACGCATTGGCACAGGGAACCACTTCCTAAATATAACCCCAGTAGCACAGACACTGAGAGAAACAATTAATAATGGGACCTCCTGAAACTGAAAAGCTTCTATAAAACAAAGGACATGGTCAACAAGACAAAACAGCAGCCTACAGAATGGGAAAAGATTTTCACCAACCCCACATCGGACAGAGGTCTGATCTCCAAAATGTACAAAGAACTCAAAAAAATTGATCATCAAAAGAACAAATAATCCAATAAAAAAAAATGGAGTACAGACCTAAACAGAGAACTCTCAACAGAGGAATCTAAAATGGCTGAAAGACACTTAAGAAAATGCTCAACATCCTTAGTCAACAGAGAAATGCAAATCAAAGCAACTCTGAGATTCCATCTTACACCTGTAAGAATGGCCAAGATCAAAAACACTGATGACAACTTATGCTGGAGAGGTTGTGGGGAAAAGGGAATACTCCTGCATTGCTGGTGGGAGTGCAAGCTGGTACAGCTGCTTTGGATGTCAGTGTTTCAATTTCTCAGAAAATTAGGAAACAACCTTCCTCAAGACCCAGTAATACCACTTTTGGGTATATATCCAAAGGATGCTCAATCGCGCCACAAGGACATGTGCTCAACTATGTTCATAGCAGCTTTGTTTGTCATATCCAGAACCTGGAAAAAAACCTATATGCCCTTCGACTGAAAAATGGATAAGGAAAATGTGGCATATTTACACAATGGAGTACTACACAGCAGAAAAAAATAACGACACTTGGAAATTTGCAGGCAAATGAATGGAGCTAGAAAACATCATATTGAGTGAAGTAACCCAGACACAAAAAGACAAATATCTTATGTACTCACTCATAAGTGGTTTTTAAACATAAAACAAAGAAAACCAGCCTACAAATCGCAATCCCAGAGAACCTAGACAACAGTGAGGACCCTAAGAGAGACATACAAGGATGTAATCTACATGGGAAGTAGAAAAAGACAAGATCTCCTGAGTAAATTGGGAGCATAGGGACCACAGGAGAGGGCTGAAGGGGAGGGCAGAGGCAGGGAGGGGAGCAGAGAAAAATGTAAAGCTCAATAAAATCAATAAAGAAAATATCAGAGAAAAAAGATTTGGAGCTAGGACCTGGAGATGAGGGAAAACATGGTGTTTCTCTCAGTCTGTTATCTCACTAAATATACTATTTTCTAGGTCCATTCAAGGTTACATTTTTTTCTTTAGAGCTGAATGGCATTCTGTTGTATATATGTGTCATGTTTTAATTGTGCATGTATTTGCTGAAGGACATTAGGCTGGTTCTATTTCCTAGCTATTGTGAATACAGTGCCATTGAAAGTTGCTGGGCAAGCTATCTGTGGATTAAGATGTCAAGTACTTTGGGCATATGCCAACAATGGTACTGCTGGTTCAAAGGACAGATTTATTTTTAATTCTTCGAGGATTCTCCACACTGATCTTCACAGTGGCTGCTACGATTTTTGTCACCACTAACAGTGATGAGGGCTCTTCTTTCCCCTTAGCCTTGCCAGAAATTGTCAGTTGTTTGGTTGATTTTGGCCAGTTTGGTTGAGATGAGAAGAAATCTCAAAGTTGTTTTCAATGCTAAAACTCATAAGCATGTTGGAGGTATCTCTTAGACATTTTTATTTTTTCTATTGGGAACTCTGTTTAGATCTCTAGCCCATTTGTTTCCTAGATTCTAATTTTTTATTAGTTACTTGTATATTCTGGATATTAATCCTCTTGGATGTATAGAAAAAAAAAATCTCTCTCATTCTGCACATTTCTTCACTTGGTTGTTTCCTTAGCAGTACAGCAGCTTTTTAGTTTTATGAGGGCCTACCTGTCAATTGTTATCCTTAATTCCTGAGCAAATGAAGTCCAATTTATTAAGCCTTTTCCTACACCTAGATTATGTAGGTGTTTTCTTCTAGCAGTTTTGGTGTTTTGGGTTTCAAATTGAGGTCTCTGATTGACATGGAAATAAGTTCTGTACAGGGTATGCAAGTTTAATTTAATATTTCTGCATCTGGACATTCAGTTTTCCCAGAATCATTTATTGAAGATGGTATTTTTTTTTCCTGTGCATGTTTTTTTGCCTCTCTTTCAAATATCAGAAAGCTGTGCTCATGTTTGGCCCTTCTCTTTCATTCCATTGGTCTACACATTTGTTTTGTGCTGACACTGTATTGTTTCATTCCTATAGCTCTGGTAATGTATCTTGAGGTCTGGAGTGGCAGTCTCTTCAGTAATATTCATTTTGTTCAAGATTGCTTTGACTGGCAGGACCTTTTCTGATTCCGTATAAATTCTAGAATTTTTTTACTTCTATGAAAAATGTTGTAGCCATTTTGATTAAGATTTCATTGAATCTGTAAATTACTTGGATGATCATTTTCACAAGATCATTTCTACTTGCCGAGCGGTGGTGGTGTATACTTTTAATCCCAGCACTGGGGAGGCAGAGAAAGGTGGATCTCTGTGAGTTTGAGGCCAGACTGGTCTACAGAGTAAGTTCCAGGACAGGCCCCAAAGCTACAGAGAGGAATCCTGTCTCTCAAACCACCCCATGCCCCCAAAAAAGTTCATCTCTACTCTAGATATCTATTTTCTCAATCTTTTTCATTAAAAGACTAAAGTTTTCATTGCAGAGTTCTTTTGTCTCCTTGGTTAGGCTTACTTCAAGAGATTTCAGTCTTTGATGCTATTATAAATGGGAGTGTGCTTGTTGGTGTACAGAAAGATTACCAATTTTTTGTTTTGTTTTTGAGACAGGGTTTCTCTCTGTAGCTTTGAAGCTTGTCCTGGAACAAGCTCTTGTAGACCAACCTAGCCTCCAACTCACAGAGATCCTCCTGCCTCTGCCTCCCCGGTGCTGGGATTAAAGACATGCACCACCACTACCCAGCAACTACTACTTTTTTTTTTTTTTTTTTTTTTTTTTTTTTTTTTTTTTTTTTTTTTGGTTTTTTTCGAGACAGGGTTTCTCTGTAGCTTTGGAGCTTGTCCTGGAACTAGCTCTTGTAGACCAGGCTGGCCTCGAACTCAGAGATCCGCCTGCCTCTGCCTCCCGAATGCTGGGATTAAAGGTGTGCGCCACCACCGCCCGGCTACTACTTTTTTAAAAAATTAACCTTACACCCTGCACATTTTGCCATTTTGCTGTTTTGTTTCTAGTTTTCTGTGGGACTTTTTGAGATCCCTTTATATATCATCTTCAAAAAGTGTATTTATTGATTTATGTATGTTGAAGCAACATTGCACTTCAGGGATAAAGCCAACTTGATTGTAGTGATCTTGATGGGCCTATATTCTGTTTGCTAATTTCCCCGCTCCTTTGTCTTTACCTGGCTTGGGTATTAGAATAAAACTAAAAACTAGGGAGTGATCCTTCTATTTATATGTTTTTGAATAATTTAAGAAGTACTTTAAAAGTCTGGTAGAATTCTGTTGTGAACCATTTGGGTCTGAGTGGTTTTTTGTTTTGTTTTGTTTTGTTGACAAAAGACTCTTTATTACTGTTTCAATATCCTCTTCTCTTATGGATCTGTTTAGGTTCTCGATCTCAATTTAACTTTGGTAGTTTGGATAAACCAAGAAGCTCATCCATTTATTTCAGGTTTTCAATTGAATGAAGTACAGGTTTTAAAGCTCTTCCTTATAATATTCTGTGTTTCTTTGGAGTCTGCCACAATATTTTCTGCTCATTTCTGATTCTGTTGTGGTTTTTTTTTATTCTCTTTTGGTTAGTTGAACCAAAGGCCTATTGTTTTTCTTCTCAAAGAACCAGCTCTGAGACTTATTCTTTGAAACTTTTTGTTTCAATTAATTTGTATTTTGTTATTATTTGTTGGGTTTTGGCTTTATTCTTTTTTTCCAAATTCTTGAGTTGCATCACTAAATTTTTATTAGAACTTTGAATTTTTTTAAATATTAGGTTCTTAGAGCTATAAAACTCCCCTCTTAGAAGTGTGTCCCCCAAGTTTTGTTGTATTGTGCTTTTACCTATTTGGCTCCAGAATAGTTTTCTTTCTTGACTTTTTGGATCCATTCATCTTTCAGTAAAGTTGTTTAATATCCTTATTAGTTTTGTTTGTTGTTGGTTTTAAACTTCATTACCAAACAGTTGGCTAGGATACATAGAATTTTAATTTTACTGTATTTAATGAAGTTTGTTTTGTGTCCTGTCATGTGGTCTATTTTAGATAAATTTCTATATACTGCTGATTCTCTCTCTCTCTCTCTCTCTCTCTCTCTCTCTCTCTCTCTGTGTGTGTGTGTGTGTGTGTGTGTGTGTGTGACTGTCTGGGTAGAATATTCTATAGATATGTTGGTTGTATTTGATGCAAGATGTCACTTCAAGGTTTATTTTTGTCCAGATGACCTATTGGAAAATGTGGGGTGCTGAAATAATGTACTATTATTGGGTTTATGCTAATCTGTGTTAATCAGAGTTTGGTGCACATATGCATAGTGTTGAAATACTTTTTGATTAACTGATCCCTGACTAGAATGAAATTGTTTCTACTGACTAGTTTACTTTGAAGTATATTTTGTCAGATAATAGGATGGCAATTCCAGGTTGCTTCTTGATCATGTTTGTTTGAAAAATTAACTTTTCTTTCTGTTCCCTTTAATATGGCATGTGCCTATCTTTAAAGCTAAACTGAGTTTCTTGTAGACAACAGACAGATGGAATTTTGTTTTTTTGATTTTTCTTAATCCATCTTTTTTTCTGGGGGCGGGGGAGGCAAGATAGGGTCTCACTATATAGCTTCAACTGGTCTTGAACGCATAAAGATACATCTGCCTGTGTCTGAGTGTCAGGGAAGTGGGCCACACCACTGCCTGTGTCTTTTGATCGAAGAGTTGAGGCCATCAATATTTGGAGTTATTATTGAAAGTTTTGTGCATATTGCACTCATTCTGTTACTATTTTGCTGGTTTGTGTTCTTGCAATTTGTATTTCATTTAATTGTTTTTCTTTAAGTTGCTTTGGCTGAGCTTATCCCTCTTTTCAGTTCAAAATATTGCTTCCATTACTCTGTTTAGCATTTTTGTTGTTGGGTAGGAACCTTTTAGGCTGTTTGTATCATTTTTCCCCTTCAACTATGGCATATAGTTTTGCTAGGTCTGGGTTGGCAGTTGTGGCCTTTTAGAACTTGGAGTTCAGTGTTCCAAACTCTCCTGGCTTCCAGTTTCCTCTGAGAAATTGTTATTCTCTGGTGGGTTTTCTTCTATACGTGACTTATTTTCTTTTGAAGCTTTTAATGTATTTTCCTTATTCTATATATTTAAGTGTTTTAACTATGATGTGCTATAGGATGTTTCTTTTCTGGTCTTGTCTAGTTGGGGTTCTGTGTGCTTCTTTTATCTGTATGGGTATGTCTTTCTTTAGTTTGGGGACGTTTTTCTTTTGGGACTTTGCTAAAGATCTAGTCAATGCCATTGACCTGGGACTCTTTTTCCCTCATCTATATTTGTAATTCAAATACATTTTGGGGGTGTCCTATATTTCTTTCATATTTTTTTCCTGTGCTTACTTTTTAAATGTTTTTTGATTATTTGATAGGCCCTAGGGTGGTTTGGATGAGAATGGCCCCTATGGGCTCACATGTTTAAATATCTGCACTCCAGCTGGTGGAACTGCTTGGAAAGGGTTAGGAGGTGTGGCTTTGTTGGAGGTTTCACGTAGGCCAGGTTTTAAGACTCCCACCATCTCAGTGTGCTCTCTCCATCTAGTCCTGGGACTGGAATGTATGTTCTCTGTGTCTGCTCCAGTAGCATGCCTGTATGCCTTGTGCCATGATGATAATCAGTTTCTATCCCTCTGGAACCAAATTCTCAATTAAACACTTTTTTAAGTTGCCTTAGTCATGGTGCCTTATCCAGCAACAAAAAAAGTGAAGGAAACATCTACTCTGAGTCCTGATATCCTATTTTCTGCCAGATTCATTCTACTTATAAGGCCTTCCCCTGAGTTTTCTCATTGAGATGTTGAGTTTTTCAATTCCATCTTCATTCCAGCTTGTGTTCATATCAGTGCTTCTATTAAATCCAGTTTTCAAACACTGAATTATATCATTTCATTCAGCCATGTATTTGTATTTTCTTGAACAGCACTCAGGTATTTATTGTTCTTTTGGAGGTTCAGTAAAGTATTTCTGCCTTCTTTCAATCTTTTAATTCTTTGATAATTTATGATGGTGCCTGACATTCATATAGGCAGTAGAGAATATTTCTATAGGACTAGTGGGTTTGATGGAAAACACACTATTTTGATCATTCATACTGTTTTTGTTTCTGTGATTTGACTTGGGCATGTGGACTTTTTTGCGTGTCTGATGTGGCAATCTGGGCTTCCTTAGATTGGGCCAATGAAAGAGATGTGTGACCTGAGCTGGGCCAGGTAAAGATGGTGGATGAGCGGTTTAATTAAACCTGGCTGACAAATATGGCTCCCAAACCATGGGTCTAGACCTAGACCTGAGGGTATGGAATAGAGATGACAGCGTGCTGAGGGAAGGAGAACTCACCAGTCAAGAACGGCTTGCTAACAAAGCAGGTTTAAAGACACTAATCTCGAGCTAGTGCTGGGGGTATGGAGGAGGCCACAGGCAGAGAGGGAATAGAGATAGGAAAGGGGGATAGGAAAAAGAAAAGTGACTTACCCAACAAAAACAGCTCACGAACAAAGAGGAGGCTCCCAGGTCATGGGTCTGGAGCTAGGCTTGAGGGTTTGCAGATGGTGGCAGGTTAGGAGAAAGCTAAGGGAAAAAGCAACTTCCCTAGCAAAGGTGTTTCACAGACCTTCCATGTATTTGAAAAGCTTATGATGGCTGATCTTGGCTGTCACTGTAACATGCCTGGGAAGAGCCTCAATTGAAGAACTGAGTCTATCAGACTGGTATGTGGGCATGTCTGTAGGGTATTTCCTGATCGCTAATATCAAGTCCTTTCGGCAGGGGCAGTGCCGTCCCCAGGCAGGTAGCTGGACATAAGCCAAAGCAGCATTCTTCTGAGACTTTTGGTTAAAGCTCCTGCCTGGAGTTCCTGCTCTGGCTTCGCTCAATGACAGACTGTAACCTGAACGCTAAAGTAAACCTTTTCCTTTGGTTATGGTGTTTATTACTGTTACAGGAAAAAAAAAACTAGAACAAAGATCCAATGGGTTACCCTGGTATTTGTTTTATCAACCAACCTAACTAAAAGAAAGAAAAAACTAAAATCCATAAACATCAAACTGTTTTTAAGTCTATTTTGATAATTTTAAAGTGTAACAAATGGCAGGTTACTATAAAGGACAAGTTCAAATCAAACCTAAAACATCAATTTTTAAAAGGCAAATCTATTACCTTTGAGAGTCTTGCAGAACACTTCCATTATCTTATTATGTTATACACAAAGACAGTGCAGCATATACGGGCTATAGTAGTCTAAAGTGTGGTACTTGATGGTAGGTGGATATTTACCCCCATGTTTTTGTCAAGTGTATGTTTCTGTGTGTTTAACATTCTCTTCCTTCCAAACACAGAAGCACGATTCCCTGCACAGCTCTTGACCAGCATTACCACCAATTACACTTCCTTCAATAAACTAAATCTGTCCAGACAAGGATCTGTGAAGAAAGCAGCAACTCAACTCTCATCTCCATCTCACTAGAACTGCTTCTTGTATACATGACGTTCCATAGATAATGTGTGAATGAATAGATATCTTAAGGGCTTAAAATTTCTCTAATAGTTATAATCATTTTATTAAAATTAATTCTTAAAAACAGTGTCAAAGAATGCCAGACCAGTCTACTTAAATAGGCCAAACTAAACTAAAACTGTAACAGATAGCATTTTCTTTTACACACATGTATTTCACAGCATGGGTACCACATTGCCATCAGAGAAAGGTGCTATATACCATTATGTTTTACTATTTACCACACGGGCATTGAACATTCTCATTACAAGATGAGACAATTTGCTGGTAAACACTTAAACACACATAGACACTGGTTTCAATATTGCAACATACTTTTGATCAAAATGAAGGAAATACATCAAAATATGACATTGGCTAATATTTTACAAGCAAATAATATTTAACTCTGCATAGTTTACACAATAGGCTGTGGCAATAAATAATATCACCAATCTCATCAACTGGCCACAAAAAGCCTAACATTCATTTAATTGATATGAAATGATCTATTGGTGTAGTTTCAACACAGTCTTAAATGTGCCTTATTAACTTTAAATACATGAAAAGAAAAAGTACTAAACTGGACTAAGAAAGTATGTTTTGCTTAACTACAAATACGCATGTCTAACATATTACATTCCTGACATAAAGGCAAATATTTTAATAGAAAATCTAGCAGTCCAAAAATGTCAATGTGCAAATCATGAGGAAAACATTGCATTTAAATTTGCACTCATTTGCAAGTTACAGTACTAGCTCAGTATAAACACTAACAGGAAAAAATACTCAGCAGGGAAGAACGAGAATGACTGGGCATTGCTCCACAGCTAAGAAGTGCTTCTGGTGGTCGAGAGCGTCTAACACCTCATGACTATCCTTCATTCAACAAAGGAGAGAGCGGGCATGCTTCATCCATGATGAGAACAGGAAGAACAACCTGAATCAGCAATGTTTTCTTCCTCAATTTGGTATAAAGGCCCTGTTCATTATTTTAACTTACTGTTAGCTAACCTCAAGTGTTTCTGAATCAGGTTTGTTACATGATGTAAAGAACAGCTTTCCTTCATACAATACAAGGTTGATTTTTTTTAATTCAATATGTCAGTGTTATGACAAGGTTCATGCACTCTACCAACATGGGGAGGCAATGCTCAGGTAGAGTAAAGCCCAGCTTGCATTAGATTCAAATTTCACAGATTCTCTGTGTTGTTTTCAAAGTGTTAACAGTATCCTGGAAAGCAGAATTTCCTAATTCTTGCATTACATTTTTTAACTGAGAGGTATGTAAAAGTAAACTCCCAATCTTTCAAACTACAGAATGTCAAGAATTCTATTAGGGATGTTAAAAGCACTGGGAAGAACCCTAGTTTTCAGTGTGCCATCTGCACCACAGGAGAACAGTCTGTTGTCCTGGCTGATGTCAATCTGCGTGACTCCAGCTCCAATGTTCCGGAATATGGACTGCTTAGCATGTTCATTCTTAAATGAATGAATCAGGCCATGACCTGTCAATCTCCACACCTGTTTAAAAAGAAAGTAAGTATGGTCAGTCATTAAAATGAGAGACCCAAAGTTAAAAGTATGGCCCTCACTTCTGTTCCTTGGTCTAAGTAATTACACCAAAGTCCACTTGCCTGCTGACTGCTGCTTTCCTAACAGTCTACTCCCATAAGTCACAGCCTATCCTTAGACTTACTGCTTCTTCTTCCAAATTTCTCTCCTCACATTCTGTTCCAGTTTTACAGTTCTCACACATATATACACATATCCCTTCATTTGGTATATAAACCAAATACTTAATCCAATAAAATGTTTCCATGTGAAGCTTGATCTAATGCAACATAAAAGAAATATGGTACTATATCACGAACCTGAAAACATTCTTTCAGCTATGAATACCGAGGACAAGGTAGGGAAAAGGAAGAAAATTCAGAGGTACCAAACTAATTTTGCTTAATGTATCCATGAGTTAATTAAACCCACCGACTTGAGGCTAGTGGCATCCTTGTTCGTGAGTGCTTGCCTTGTGCTTGCCTAGCACCATGGGGTTCTGAGCTCAAATCTTCATCATTACAAAACCAAACCAAACCTCAAGCATTCCACTCAAAACAGTCTTTTTTGTTAATATTGTGTGATGTAAGCATTATTCTACCACTGGGTCGCACTCCAGCCCCTTCCAGATTCAGAGGAATAAAAACCCGAGAGTCCAGTGAATTTGATTATTAGCTGGATTTCCAAAGCAGGATGGTTTAGAGTCATACAGAAGTAAATAAGGGCTGGGTGGGGTGGGGGTGGCCTATCAAGGGCATCCGGTATCACAAGGCTTTACAAGGCCTCCATTTCAGAGTACAAGGGCCGTGGTTTCCTCTTTCCTAGCAGTCTCGACAACAGAACAGACTAGCACCTAACACATTCCCAGCTCCCGTGTTTACTTACTTTTATATTGCCTTCAGCAGAACCTGTAGTAAAGTATTCCTCACAAGGATCTAAAGCCAAAGCCTTAATAGCCGAGTCATGTGCCTGGAAGGTGTGCATCAGCTGTCTCTGTCTGATGTCAAAAATGCAGATGTACCCTTTCCTGCCCCCAGAGATCAGGAGCTGTTGTTTGGGGGCATACTGAAGTACTGTGGCACCATGGTCATGACATGTGAAACCTGAAAAGAGAAAACATCAAGAGACTTTCCCAAAACAACTTCTAGCTTTTGGTTCTGATGTTTAAACTCACATTTAAAAACACAGAAGCTAACAGTGCACTTTTTTCATTTCAAGTGTTCTGATTTATTTAGAAAGTGTCTCGAAAAGGTTCATGTGTTGAGGATTTGTCCCCAAATACTTGAGAAGGAATCTAATCACTAAGAGATGACAACCATGAGGGCTCTGGCTTCAGCTCTTGATTATACATGGAGAGATACATAATTCGATGGCATTGCCAGGAAACTGTGAGAGGTGGCAGATACAGGAGACATGTCCCTTTGGACCACAGTCTGCTATGGCCTTTCCCTTTGCTCTGCTTCCTGTCTGCCCCGAGGTACGATGAGGTCGGCGTCATCACATGTTCTCTGCTGTGATCTTGTCTCACAGCACAGGACACATGGGCAGCAGACCGTGAAGAAGCCTCTGGAGCCCTTAACCACAACCAACTCTTCTTCCTTTAGTGGTTTGTCAGATATTCTGCACAGCCACAAAAGGACAAACACAACCACTAACGTACATCCATCTTTTAAGTCCAGAAGTTCCTGAAACCCTGTAATTAAAATGCTAAGCAAGGCTAGAAAACAATTTCTGCCCATCATGTCAACATGAAACACGAACAGAAAAATAAGTCCTAAATCCTTATACAAAGCATGGAGAAGCATCCAATATGGGAACAGCACACTAGCCCTCATGAATGTGTGCTGCATGTGTGCAAATCTCAAGTGTTTCTCACAGCTGCAGAAGCAGGGGTGGAGCCTAGGCTCCCCAGCAGCACACCCCTCACCTCATCGCTAGCCAGCAGCATTCACCCTGCATAATACCGTCCTCATCCAAAGATCCCTGTGGCTAAGAACACTCAACCTCATGCACCTGAGCACTCCTGGTCACAACTAAGGAGCTGTCCTTGTTGATAAGTGTCTCCACTAGATAGTAGCAGGGCTTTTATGAGATGAGGGCCTCATGGAAGGAAGAGTTTGGAGAGTTATTTCCTTAAAGGGGATCCCAATTCTTCTCCCCTCTGCTTCTGGGCAGTCAAAAGGAGAGCAACTTCCTCCACTTCATGTTCCCTCCACGAAGTCCTTCTCTGCCAGACTCACAGGACAAACAAGCAGGAGCTGAACCCGTTAGCCAAAATACCCCTTCTCTCTACACAGAGTCCTCCATATCAGCCTATGAGCACACACTGGGTTCATGAAGTCAGATCAGACCTGGAAAGCATTTCTTCAGAAAGTGTCAAAAATCACAACTTAACTCACCGTGAATGAGGCTGTTTCCAGGTGATATTAGTGTGTCCCAGAGGCATACATTTCTTTAAAGAAATAACAAAGTACATCAGAAAAAATTACTCTAAAACCATCAATAAGGACAAATTTTGTCAAGAAAAATATTTGTACTTATTTGAGATTTTCAACTATAGTGGAGGTGGTTTATCTCTTCTAAGAGCTTATCCTTTCCCAAACTAGTGTCAATCTGTTTCACAAGGTCCCTGTCATTGC
Organism: Chionomys nivalis; assembly: GCF_950005125.1. Taxonomy (NCBI): domain Eukaryota; kingdom Metazoa; phylum Chordata; class Mammalia; order Rodentia; family Cricetidae; genus Chionomys; species Chionomys nivalis. Next base: position 53,233,478 of record NC_080089.1, read on the forward strand.
ACCCCCAACCCCTCTCTTTCTATTACCCTTCTGCAGAAATTGGGAAATGACTTCCTCGGTAACGGGCACCTCTATATCCTGGGGAGATAATCACTTCGAGGGAACAGGTGCTATTCATAGCACGCAGCTAATGAAAACAGTGTGAGGGGAATGCAAAGAACAACGATGCTAGCATGCCAAATACCTGTTAGTGCTTTATAATGATAGCTTTCTAAAGACTAAATCACTGCAGTATAAAAATGACATACATTCCTATAGACTATATTACGAGAAATTTTTGTTTTGTTTCCTTCTGGTAAGCAAAACCATTGTAAGATTTGTAAAACATCCTTGGATTAAAAAAATTCCTACTAAAAGAAATCATTACTTTCTAGAAAAGATAATTTTGTGTCTAAAGTTTTCTGTTTCCTTTGTTTCTGACAACCTACCTATTGTCATTGGACTGCCCAGATGTTGCAACTAGACTTGAGGAGGTGATAAAGGCAAAGTCACTTGTGGCCTTACTGTGGCACTGCCAACTCTACAGAGAACAAAATATAACCAATGTTATCTAAAAATCCAGTAGCAACTGAAATAATACAAATACCATCCCACCTATAACATAATAGACTCATGAGCGAGAATATGTATTTTTAAATTTTATTTTTCATTTTTGTTGATTTTGATACAGTACCTTGATACGTATCTCAGGCTGCTTCAAACTCATGATCCTCAGCTTCCCAAGTGCTGTACAACCACACCCAACCCAAACTCTGTCTGGATAGGGAAGAGTGGGGCAGGTCCACACTTCAGGGTGGCCTGAGTACCAGCCTCCTCCAGACTAAACAGCCTAACTCTCTTCCTCAGAATGGAGACAGGCACTGTGTACATAGTCCTCAGAACCTGCAGGCCACACGGCACCTAGAGACTGCATTGCCAACTTTCCCTTCTTTTTAAGACAAGGCACAGCACTTTGAAGAACGTTTAGTGTGCATACTGAGTAATTCAGTATGAATTAGGGGTGACTGCCTCTCCCATTTCTAATTCTCCCATTTCTTAAGGGTAGTATTTATGTTTTGAGCCTATGAAGTATTAGAAGTTGTAACAATTTTCTTACTAATATATTTTTTTCTATTGGAGGAAGCATTATGTTTGTGATTATGCTCCTAATTCGCAGGTCAAATTACAAGACAGTAAATATAGTTTAAAATTATCTTTCAGCTGGGTGGTAGTAGCACACGCACGCCTTTAATCCCAGCACTTGGGAGGCAGAGGCAGGTGAATCCCTGTGAGTTTGAGGCCAGCCTGGTCTACAAGAACTAGTTCCAGGAAAGCTAGGACTGTTATACAGGGAAACCCTGTCTCGAAAAACCAATATATATTTATATATATTTCATATTAGAAAGTGTTAAACTATTTGAGAATTCAGAAAAATTAAAAATAAACCTATGTAAGTCTCTAAAACTTCTAAGCTCTTTTCTTTTTTTGGTTTTTCAACACAGAGTTTCTCTGTGTAGCTCTGGTTGCCCTGGAACTTGCTTTGTAGACCACAGCTACACAGAGAAACTCTGAGTTCACCTGCCTCTGTCTTCTGAGTGCTGGGATTAAAGGTATGAGCTACCACACTTGGCAACTTCTAAACTCTTAATAAAATAGTTTATTTGAAAATTACTTTGATAATATCCAATAACTTGATAATATCCAATAATTTAAAAATTAGAAAGAGTTGATAGGTATGCTGATTTAAAAGTTATAATCTCTAATCAGGCATGGTAGCTTCTTTACACTTTTAATCCTAGCACTCAGGAGGCAGAATCAGACAGATCTCTTTGAATTTGAGGTCAGGCTGTCAACAGAGCAAGTTCCAAGCCAGTCAATGGCTACATAGAAAGACCCTGTCTCAAAAAACAAATTATATTTTTTGAATTATAAGAAAAGAACTGGGCACTATAGTGTGTGAACTAATAGACACAATGATGGATATCTGTAGCATCAGCTGAAATGCTACAGACTGGAAGGTTGAGGCAGGAGAATCATTTGAGCCTAAGATTTGAAAGTCAGCCTGGGCTGCAGCAAGACCCCACCAGAAACTAAATATATGAACTTACCAAAGACAGCTGATTAGATTAAGAGCTCAAACAATTTTAGTAATAACAACCTTGAATGCCTTGATAAATATAAAAATACTAGTATAAATCACAGTGAACAGTAACCTGAGGAGGCAAACTCTAACTTGTCCAGCTAACCCTAGGCAGTGGTGCAGTCTAAATACAAACATCAACCTCTGCCACCTTTGTGCTCCCTGTGTCCACCCCAGCTTTGCCAATCACAAATGCACATTTAAAAGTAGCCCTTCACAAGGTCTACACGTCTAAACCTGCCCTGAAAGATTAGTAAGAAGTCCCTGCGATGTGGGACACCGTCTACTAAGCCAAGTATTCCTTCCTTGCTATATCAGATGATGAGTAGAGAAATTTCAGAGAGAGCCCAGATGGAGGATGCCAGGTATTTAAAAATAAACAGGACATTATTCTGCATGAGCGCATCAGACTGAAGGCAAAACACTCTCAAGATACTTGCATTTCTGAGAAGACATTATGGCAGTCTGCAGTGCACTAATCCAAGGGATATTCTTATCTCTTACATATAATGAAGGAGTTGGCAAGGGGAAAAACATGATCAAAATACATTGCATGAAAAAGATGTTTTAATAAAAACTTTTAAAAAAAAAATCTAGATACTCTAGAAAGGACCCAGAAGGTTCCAGGCTAAGTCGCCATTTATTTATCTAATGCCAAAGGTCCCACCCAGGGCTGCAGAGGGTTCAGAGCTACAGAGAGCTCAGGGACAGAAGCCTGCATAGCTCTTCCAGACACTCATGTGGTGCCTCACAGCCATCTCTACCTTCAGCTCCAAGGGACCTCATGCCCTCTTCTGACCTCTGGAGGAGCACAGACTTGCATGCAGGCAAAACACATAAGAACAAAATGAGTTTATCTAATAAAAAAAGTTTAACTCCCACTCAGGACAGTATCCTCTTCCCCTCCTAGGCCAAACCACTCTGTGTCATCAGGTGTTTAACACAGCATGGATAAATGTGTGAAGTAACCTTTTAGGGCTAGAGTTCAAGCTGGTTAGAAGGAAAAATTCTAAAGAAAGTTCATGCTCAGAACCTGTCTGAATCTTAATTATGTACTTAATAAAATTCTACAACTAAAATTTAGTTGTCATGAATAAAAACATTATTTTTTAAAAAAAAGAATTGTTTCCAATAAGGACAAAAGTGCCATTATAAAGGTATTCTGACCTGAACCACATACAGGGAAAATCCTTTAAGGTTGCCTGTTAAGGTAAAAAGCAAAAGTAGTTTGTTGTTGTTTGGAAATTTCTATCCAGATTGAGGCAAGACTGATGGCTCATGCTGGGCAGAACTGTCATTTCCCACAGAACCACTACTGAGACACACTGCTAAGGCAGACACACGTCACCAACACCATGTTCTTTCTCTACATGTACTCTGGAAATGTGAGGGCACTTACCATATAAGGCTTAGGATTCGATACAGTTTGGTTAACTTGCCAGATACTCAGAAAACCCTCTCCGTCTGCAACACCACACTGTAAGAACGGCATGAACATCAAACACAGACCCTCAGAATTCCTGCCAAAGGTAAGATCACCTCTAGACAGGAGACTTGCTCAGATCCCACTTCACAAACCTCCTCCTACAGCCATGCCCACTGGGCTTCCCACAAAGTCTGAGTATCCCGCCTTCCTTGTCACCTTCTAAGTGAGCTCCACACCCTATTTCACTGCCTTTCCCTAAGCCTCCACAACAGAGGGAGGGAGATATTGGGTGTCCCTAAGACTCCAGCAAGCTGGATGATGTCAATGGCACTGGGAACAGAAGTAGTTTTCTTTCACACCATGCTGAAATGAATGACTGATTTGTGGATTTGTATTTCTATTGTAGGAAAAAGGGTTATATAAACAAAATCTAATAAACTGACTACTCAGTTTAACCCCAGGATCCTTAAAATTTTTGATACAGCTTTAATCAATATTTTATCCTCAGTATTCACAGTTATTTTAGATGTATTCAGCACTGACTCCCAGGAACAAACCTTGTTGCCTTGTGAGTTAAAATACAATCTAGTAACTCTTGCATTGCCAGCTTGACGGAAACAGACAAGTTGCTGAGGTCGTGTCCACTCAAACATGCGTACACTGCCATCCTGGGCACCTGTGAGATCTAAACACAGAAGGGGGGATAAGAAACTGAAGCTTTTCAATAATTCCTTTCTTCAAAACGAGAAAAGACACTTAAAACCCTCCGATGACAAGATACTTACAGTACTGGTGGACAGGGTGTGAAGTCATTCTCTTCACATTATGGAGGTTCCTTTTCATGAGCTTTAAGAGGAAAGATGGGTTTAAGCTGCATGTCCAGAAGGGACGAGGAAGGACAAGCGTCAGAGGAATTCCATGAGAGACTAACTAGGATAAGCCCTGCAGAGGACTCTGAACATCTAACACACATCTGTGTAAACAGAAGCTGTCACTCACTGTACAGCCCTGCGCTGTGTAGACATTACAGACTGCTTCCTCTAGTGACAAAGGGACTCTCATCCAACTGCCCCCTCCCTGAGAACCATCAGGTTGTTTTTTTCTCCTTCCTTCCTTCCTCCCTTCCTCCTTCTCTCTCTCTCTCCCTCCCTCCCTTCCTTCCTTCCTATAGGATCTGACTATGTAACCCAGGCTAGCCTCAAAGTTGCAATTTTTCCACCTCAACCTCCTGAATGTGAGGTCTACAAGCATGCACCACTGACCACAACTGGTATCCATATTCTTCAGAGCAGAACATGAAAGAATAGGGCTCCTTCACTACTGACCAAGAAGAATTAACCTTCAGTAATCTGAGGCAATTTTCAAACATAAATAGACATGAACTCCTCTTTGACTTTGCTTTGCTATTCTGTGTCTCAGTTTGTTCATCTATAAAATGATACTGGGGGATAATAACATCCATTCTGACCTGTGGTTGATGTATGAAAAAAATCATACACTGGGGAAACTCAAAGTAAATAAGTTATTCTCATCTTTAGGACCATTTCTATGTCAAGTAACTTCAATGTACTTCTTAAGGAACCCATACCCAGACACCACATGTGCCTAGGAATAAGACATACCACGGTAGCTCCAGTGCTGGTCTGCCCACTGCCTAGCCATGGCAGAGACGGAGGTGGGTGCACCTGGCTTGTAGCATGGGCGGCTGCAACAGGCTGATACAGGGTTGTAGTAGAACCACGGTAATCAATATCATCTGAACTGTGGAAAACAGTTGCATAAAAGTTTTGCTCTCTCAACACAAATCAAACTACAGAGATTTTATACAATCATATAAGATTCTTTTTTAATTTTTTTTTTGAGGATACAGATTTAGTGAGGATTTTTCCTTTTTATTCTTCTTCCTTCCTTCCTTCCTTCCTTCCTTCCTTCCTTCCTTCCTTCCTTCCTTCCCTCCTTCTCCTTCTTCTTCTTCTTTTTTTAAGACAGGGTTTCTCTATGTGACAGCTCTGGCTATCCGGGAACTTGGTTTGTAGACCAACCAGACTGGCCTCAAACTTAAGAGTGTGCCACCATTGCCCAGCACTTCTTTTTTTCAAATAATTTTCTTTTTCAGTTATTATTTAAAAAATAGAATAAATATCCATTAATTAAAAACTTAGACACAGAGTTGGGCAATGGTGGCATACAACTTTAATCCCAGCACTCGGGATGCAGAGGCAGGTGAATTTCTGTGAGTTTGAGGCCAGCCTGGTCTACAAAGCAAGCTTCAGAACAGTCAAGGCAATACAGAGAAACTCTGTCTCAAAAAAAAAAAAAAAAAAAAAAAAGCAAAACAAACAACTTAGGCACAAATCTTAATCTAGTCAATATTAACACTAGAATTTTCCCCCTTCAAACAAAATTTAAATTCAGTCTAATATATTAACTGTGTGAGCAGCTTTATTGCTACAAAATTAGAACAAGTATTTTAATCCTCTTTGAGGATTTATATGCATAGCCAATGGTTGACAGAGTAGGGAGAGACACTTCCTTCAGGGGTATAGCACTGGTCAAGTCCTACAGTCCTATAAACAACCGTAATGAAATCCATGGGGTCACAAACACACCCACAAAAGACACAAAAAGAGAAGGAAAGCTAGCTGAGAAAATGAAAGAGCATCAGCTGGGAAGAGAGAAAGACAAAGAGGCCAGTAGTAATATGATCAATATATTATGTATATGTATGAAAATACCATAATGAAACCTATTATGTATAATAAAAACTTTTAAAAAAGTATTTAGCATGGATTATATTTTGTGTAAACATAAATATTAAGTGATCTCTTCCATACAGGTAACCCATATATCAAATTATTTTATTTTCCATTTATTTGCTTGGGTTTTGTTTTTTTGTATGTGTGATATGTGTTTTCAGCTGCACGGACCCTTGGAAGTGAAAGGCTGAAGTCAGGTGCCTTCCTCGACTGCTCTCCACCATATTCTTTTGAGACAGGGTCTCTCACTAAACTGGAGCTCCCTGTTTCTGCTAGGCTGGACGGTCAATGAGCCGCCGGAACCTACCTCTCAACGTGTTGCCGGTGCTGGTATTTCAGATACTTGCTACTCAGATTGTAGATGGGTCCTGGAGATCCAGATTCAGGTCCTCATGATTATGCAGCAAACCCTTTAAAGCTCTCTCTATCCTTTATTTGTTTGTTTTTAGACAAGGTCTTGCTTTGTAGCCTAGACTAGCTTTGAACTTTAGATTCTTTTGTACCTGACTCTCCTAAGTGTCAGATAAAAACCACCATGTCCAACTATCCCTGCCCTCCTATCCCAGGAGCCACTGGGCTCAAGACTCTTGAATGCTAAACAGGGGCTCTAAGCTATTGCCCTAACCCCAAATTATACTTTTAAGGAAATAAGAAATATAATTTTAAAGATTCTTAAAGTTTTTCTTAAGGCCTGTGGTCCCACTACTTGGAAAGTAAAAGGTAGAGACCAGGAGTTCAAGGTCACGCTGAGCTATGTGGTAAGCTGTAGGGTGGCCAGGGCAACTGAGACCCTGTCTCAAAAAAATCCAAAAACAAAAAAGAAAAAATCTTAAAATATTAATTTCATCATATAAAAACATGAATGGAAGTTGTTTATGGCACAATATACTATATTAAATGGTTCAATCACTCTAAACCGTGATTAAAGCCTGGTTAAACTAACAAAAGGATGTACATGGAAAGCAGCCCCTAGGGTACCGTCCTAGGACACAAAATTCCTGACTGGAGAAATGCAACACAAAAGACAAACATCTAGGAAAAGCCTAAAATTTAAAAAAAAAAATAGTGCTGCAAAACTCTTTGGATGACAATTAAAGTTGATGACATTTTTATCTGTAACACTATAGAATTAATGAGACCAACTCATCTATTAGTCTATAAATTTATACATTCTATTTTCTCCTTTCATTACCCAGATAAGCTAAATTTACCAACTACTATGGAACTCCTGACATTGCCTTGGGGTTAAATATCAAAGTGGCAGTTTTAAACCTATTCTGGTTTAAATACTATAAAAAGTTTAATGGGAAAGCTATGAGTAGTTTATAAGTTTTGATATAAGTAAAGAACTTCTACTGTCAACTAAAACTATTATGTTTGTTTCTTGCACAACTGAAGAGAGGTAACATCTTTTTCTTCCCAACAATTTAGCAGGCACTGGCTGAAGACAATGGTATTTATAATCAACCATGAGACACACCTTTTAGATTCTCTATCATATTCTTCTCCAATCCATATATATGATTGACAGGCCAGCAGAGAAGTGACATCAAGTTCCTGAACATCATGTGTTGAAGCCAAAACAATTTCATTACAGTTTGCCTAAAAAGCAAAGAGAGAACAATGATTTGGGCAATTTCACCAAAGTCACCACATTGTTTATAATGGCTACAATGTTTACCTTATTAATAGAAAATGCCATGATCATGTCAGATTCCTTATGAATGACTTTTGCCTTCCCTCCTGGATAGCCCAGATCAGCTTCGACCTACAAAACATTGCTGAGGGTTAGTTGTTGTTGTGTGACTCTACACAGACATGAAATCCCACAGGATTACAGCTCAGTCAGAAGAAAATGTAGCAGCAGCAGGAAGAGAGAGTGGGGGAGCATTAGTGCGCTGGGAATTAGTTTGGGAAATCTGCTCTCATGCTCTGATGCTCTGTAATCAAACACCCCAATTATGTAGAGTCCCACTGTGAATGCACAGTAATGATTACAAAAGAAGGCCAAAATTTTTCACAATTTATATATTTTAGTTCTTCCAAAAATGCACAAATATTCTGAAAAAAGTGTGTGTGTGTGTGTGTGTGAGAGAGAGAGAGAGAGAGAGAGAGAGAGAGAGAGAGAGGAAGACAGAGGAAGAGAGACAGAGACAGAGAGACAGAGAGAGAGAGAAAGAGTGAGTAGAGGGGCATGGGTGAAGGACAGAGTCATAGAAAGTCAAAGGAGAGACACGAGACACACGAAGGGCTGGGAAATGGAACAGAGAGAACCTAGGAAGATGAGGGAAAAAGAATGAAGACTTGTCAGAAGAGAGGGGAAGCATTCGGAGAATCAGAGACAAGGGGGAAGTAGAGCAGGAGAGTCAAGAAGAAAGTCCAGCTGGGTTTAAAAACAGCTCAAACGTGACAGAAGTGGAGATGAGAACAAGAAAGAAGAATCTACGGCTGAACAGAGCAGAGCTAGACACAGGGTGTTTCCTGTCCTCCGCTCAAGGAGGGATGAGCAGCAAGTATCTTCCTTAGCTGGGAGGTCGTGGTTAGCATAGAGATCAGGGTTAGCTCCGAGAACCTGAAGAGTGAGCAGCAGACAAAGCGCACGGGAGACTACCTGGATATGGCAATCTTCTGCTGCGGAGTTGTGTTTGACCTGTTCCACATGTTCTTCTACAGACTACAGAACACCACACCGTCACAAACACAAAACACATGCATAAAACAAACCATAAAGAGAATGAAAAATTTCAAGCTAGAATAGTTATCATAAGAGATGACAAAACTGACTTCAAAAATTAAATTGGATAAAACAAAGTATCAGATAAACAAATTAAAACAACATAACTAAGGTTATTCTATCATATACACATGAAAACCTAAAAACTATTTCAAAATAAAAATTTATTATTTGTATACAATTTATATAACTTAAAATTCTCCAAACTATATTCTTTAAAATAAGACCTACTTCTTTTAATTTTGTGTTATATACATGTATATACTAATATATGTGCAGGAGGTCACAGGGAGGCCAGAATTCAATACGCAGTGTCTTCCTCAGGCCTTCTCCACCTTAATTTTTGAAACAGGGCCTCTCACTGAACCTGGAGCTCATCAATTACCAGCCAGCAAACTTCCTGGATCCACCTGTTTCTGCCTCTCAGTTCTGGGAGTACAGATGTGCTACCACACTTGGACTTCTATATGGGTGCTGGAAACCTAACCCGAGTCCTTATACTTGCACAGAATGCAATTTATTGCCTGAGCCATCTTCCTAGTTATGTCATTACTTGCTGCCCCTTCCATTTATTTTTGTATTTTTAAGATTCTAAAGACTAAACCCATGGCTTCACACTGTTAGAAAAGCACCTTTTGTTTTCATTGTTTCATTTTTACTTTTTAACAACTCTGAGTAATTGCATAACCAGAAGATTATTCTTCTTGTAAATAAATGTTTAAGAGAACAGGATACAGGGGGAAAAAGTATACTTGCTTGAGCCCTGATTGACAAGTCGTAAGGGAGGTACAACTGGAAATATTCCCCTACTGCGGGAACCCCAGAAGACACGATCAGAGCCTGAAACTTCTCCTCAGTGGTCCTGATGAGACAATTTCAGTCTAACAGTCCATTCAGATTCTCTGACCCTCCTGAGAAGGGCTAACTCAGTGAAAGTCAACAACTGAAAAATCAGCTTGCTAAGTCAACTACATGGTCTGACATAATTATTTGACAAAACTTGATTTGTGAAATATTTTTTCTTTAACCGATTTGATAAATAAAGCTACCTTCTTATGCCAAAAATTTCAAATGTTTTAGAATTAGTCAATATATCAGTTTTTGTTTTTAAAATTTTTATTTGTTTATATGTATGTATGTATGTATGTATGTATGTATGTATGTATGTATGTATAGTGTGTATATACCACACGTGTGTGGGTGACCACAGAGGCCAGAGATAGTGTCATGTCCCCTTGAGCTGGAGGTAGAGGCAGTTGTGAGCTGCCAGACTTGGAGCTAGGAACAGAATTCAGGTCCTCTGAAAAAGTAGTGAGTGTTCTTAACTGCTGAACATGTTTACTTTCCCTCTCCCCTCCCTCTTGCCCACCCCACAAAGGTTTTTTTTTTTTGTTGTTGTTGTTGTTTTTTTAAAGGATTTTACTAATCAATTTACCAAATTTGTTGATCACCAAAATCCTACCCCCAAACCTACAAAGATAAAACACACCTATTGGAGATTTTCTTTCTGGGCCTAGTGATCAGTTTTAATCTTAAAAGACTTAAATATTTTCCAAAATTCTTTTCTTAAAGAAAACACATTTTCAACAGATCTGTATTTTTTTGATACAGTAGCCACTAACCACATGGCTACTCAAACAATATTGGAGATTCAGTCACACGGGCCACACTTCAATGCTCAGCCATAGGTGACTGGTGACTATTCTGCAGGGTGGCAGAGACACAGCGATTACACAGCACTACACACGATAGTCACTTCATTCAATGTGCAGAAGTCAAAAGGGAGACTGCTGAAAACCCCCCCATTCCAGCTCTTCCCTAAAACCTACAGCAAGTTTATCTCTGCCTCCCTGGAGTGTTCATAGGGACCTTCTGCTGGACCTCACAGATTGGCCTGCTGACTCCAAAACCAGAGCCTGCAGGACATGATGGAAGGCAGACTAAGGGCAGAGAGAGGAAGGTGTAAGTTGTAAGTTGTAAGGATGCAAGAAACCTAAACATAACTGCTTCCCACAGCACTCAAGGATCCGTGTGCTACAAACCTTACCAAGAAAGCAGTTTTTATAAACTGCTATGTTTAATGGTTTAAAGAACTAAACATTCAGAAAATACATTCCTTCAAATATTTGGCTTTTGTGAATAACAACCTCATAACTGAGCAAACATCTTTCATTCTACAGTCATTTCTTAGGTTCCCAAACTGGAACAAGCAGAGAGCATCAATCACCATTAGGAATGCTATAGCCAGAGGCAAATAGTGTGCCTCTGTGTGCTCCAAACAAATATTGCATCAGCAATTCCAATTCCATTAGAGTCTTAGTTATCAAAAAAGCTCATCACCTTAACTCCAGTTCCAGGGATCAGAAGCCCTCTTCAATTAAAGAAAGAAAAAGAAGGAAAAAATTGTTTATTTTGGTTTTTTGTTTGTTTTTGTTGTTGTTGCTTTTTCAAGACAGGGCTTCTCTGTAGCTTTGGAGCCTGTCCTGGAACTCACTTTGTAGACCAGGCTGACCTTGAAAACTTGTTTATTTGTAAATTAAAAGTAAATAACATGCTTAAAAGGCTATGTTATGTTTTAAATTACATATTTAAAAGATCATACCACAAAGTACAGTCATTTATGTGTTAGGCTCTGGAAACCATTCACTGCAAAGCTGTTCTATGTGACAGTCCAACAGCATTTATTTAAAGGAATTACCAATAGCACTTGAATCCGTGCTCTACCATGGAACTTGTACTGTTTCATGGCTATGAGATGGAGATGCTAAGTTTTATAAAAGCTCACTGACGCTTGATAAGCTTTGGCTACTCCTCAGAATGTCTAAAAATAACAGAGAACAACCCATCCAAAAATACATTTTCAAAATAAGTCAAATACTAAAAATCAGATACGTTAAAAAGAGAGACTAAAGAAAAACTACAACAGAAAAAAATTAATCTCAGAATACCTCACTTTGCTTTCTCTTCTTTGTGAAGATGTATCTAATAAATGTCTCCTGAAGAACTTCCTGTTTGACAAGGAAATGCCAGAGTCGCTTGACTGGCAGTGCAGACGCATCCCGAGATCTATCAAATGGACAAATGGTTGACAACCAATCAGCTCACAGAAAACACAGCTTTTGCAGACATTTGTTTCAAGTCCTCCAAGTGTGTTCAAAGATTTACTTCCCTCTTAATTTTAGATTTTCCTGAATATAATCGCTTGACCGAGTAATCAATTTTCCAGTGGCACTGAATAAACTAGGGGAGATAAGTATCAAGTGACTCATTGCTCATTGGTTTTTGTTTTTTAATTATATTCTAGGTTTTCCAGATAGTAAAAGCACACGGATGAATATAAAGAAACAGATAGTATTTCCAATTGTTTAAGTATATCATCTTGTGAATACTACTGCTAAACATGGCTGGTTCCTTTAAAACAAAGCATACAGACACATAAATTTAATCCAATTTAAATATTATATATTGTGTATATATATGTTAATATATCACATATAAACCTATGAAAATATAATTTTTATATTTTTATGTATTAGTCAAAAATAATTTTTTGAAGTCATGATGCTCACCAAAAGGGTTGAGGTAGGTAGGTAGGGCATCAAAATAACATTAAAACCTTTGTTTTGCCTTTAATTAATTATTCACAGAAAAGTCAGTAACACTGATTACAATGTAGATTATTATCAAATCTCCCTGAAGAGTAAGAAACACAACAGATAGTAAATGACTTTTTTCCCAACTACATAAGTAACATAATTGCCGGGAATAGTGGCACAAGCCTTAAATTCCAGCACTTGGGAGACAGAGGCAAGCAGATCTCTGTGAGTTTGAGGCTAGTCTGGTCTACAAAGTGAGTTCCAGAAGAGTCTATGCTGTTACACAGAGAAATTCTGTCTAAAACAAACAAAAAAACAAAGCAAAAACAAAAGTAATGCAGCTATAAAACACTGCTGAACCCTGGCTGCAGTTTCATTGTAAAAACTATTCTGAAGGCTACTGACATCCTCTGTCAAATTGTTTCTTAGAAGAGTTAAACCAAGCTATACTATCATCAGGATTCTAAGAAATTTCTTACTTGAATGGAGTATTCTCAGGCTCCAGCATTGCTTTATTTCGAAGAATAGCTGGCCCAGCTCCCACTGAGAGGTCAGTTGGGTATGTGTTGACATAGTTAGGGGGAGGACCTTCAAAGTGATCCATTTTCTCCTGCAGAATCTGTTCCCAATTCTCTAAGTTTTTAATGACAGCAATTCCTAATGGTGATGTCACAGGGAGCTCTAGAAGATAAGAAAATCAGGTCACTAGACATCTGCAAAATCTGAACTCTTAGAGCCAATCTCCTGAAAATAAACAGATCTGAACACATCAATCTTGTAAGACTATTATTAGTTTTAATCTTCATGCTTTCAACAAAACGGAAAGCACTAAAACAAGCAAAGAAAAATAAAAATGCCCAGCTTTCACGGTCTAGATTCTTATTCTTTCAGTCTTCTAGGCAGACTGTAGTTCTTATATCAAATTCAAAACACAGACTGGAGCCTGCAATAGAAGACTGCAAAAGGCCTTTCTCTTTCTCTTCCGGTCGCAGGCGCTTCGGGAGCGGCCGATTACAGTCCAGCCATGGCCAAGTCCAAGAACCACACCACACACAATCAGTCCCGGAAATGGCACAGAAACGGCATCAAGAAACCCCGGTCAGGTAGGTGCCGAGAAGTTTCATCGGGACGGGTGAGTGTGTGCTATCCTGGGGCGGACTGTCCCGGTAGAGAGCACAAACGCCCCTCCCCCAGCACCTGCTGTAGGGCTTGCTCTCCTACACACCCGCCCCCAACCCCCACCCCCAAGCCTGCCTTGTCTGCAAGGTCCTTAGCTGTGGAACAGTTTCCTGCCATTTCACTAAGGCTACCAACCCAGAGCAGTGAGTCCCTGACTAGAGGGCAGGCCTCAAGGTCCCCGCCAGGGAAAGCGGGCCCCTGCTGCTGGGTCTGCAGTCTCTGCTGTGATCTGCTGGACCTGCTCTGCCTGCGCCCTACTTCCCTTAGTCCCTGGCTCATTGGGGCATCCAGGAGTTCCTGTGTAGGTGCCGAGAAGTTTCATCGGGACGGGTGAGTGTGTGCTATCCTGGGGCGGACTGTCCTGGTAGAGAGCACAAACGCCCCTCCCCCAGTACCTGCTGTAGGGCTTTCTCTCCTACACACCCGCCCCCACCCCCACCCCCAAGCCTGCCTTGTCTGCAAGGTCCTTAGCTGTGGAGCAGTTTCCTGCCATTTCACTAAGGCTACCAACCCAGAGCAGTGAGTCCCTGACTAGAGGGCAGGCCTCAAGGTCCCCGCCAGGGAAAGCGGGCCCCCGCTGCTGGGGCTGCAGTCTCTGCTGTGATCTGCTGGACCTAATCTGCCTGCGCCCTACTTCCCTTAGTCCCTGGCTCATTGGGGCATCCAGGAGTTCCTGTGTAGGTGCCGAGAAGTTCCATCGGGACGGGTGAGTGTGTGCTATCCTGGGGCGGACTGTCCTGGTAGAGAGCACAAACGCCCCTACACTAAGGCTACCCAACCAGAGCAGTGAGTGCCTGCCTAGCGGGCAGGCCTCAGCAACCCCCGAAAGGGAGCACAGGCACCTCCAGCTTGTACTGCAGTGTCGCCTGTGTTCTACTGGACCCCGCCCGACCCCTTGCATCCGGCCTTCTTTACGCGGGTCATTGGAATACCACGCATCCATGTTTTGGTGTTGAAGAGTTCATCTGGAAGGGAACGGTTCCTGCCCCTACACTGAGGAGATACACCTAGAGAGTTAGTCACAGCAAAGACTGGTCCAAGACATCAGGCCTCTCCTGCCTCCATTTGCAGGAAAAGATGGGCAGGCGCCAATGCAAGAATTCCCCCAACAACTTGAAAGACAACGTGACATCACCAGGATCCAGGAATCCCGAAATGAGAAGTCTACACCCTAATTCAGAAGAATTAGAAGAATTCGACTCAAAAGTGAATTTTATGAAAATAATAGAGGACCTTAAACAGGAGGTGAAAAACTGCCACAACCAATTAGAGATTACAAACAAAAAGGTAGAGGAAATGAATAAATATCTCAAAGATACCCAAGAAAACCAAGAGAAACAAGAAAAAGTAATCAAACAGGTAAGGGAAACGGTTCAAGACTTGAAGAATGAAGTGGAAGTAATAAAGAAAACACAAACCGAGGGAAGGATGGAGATGGAAAATTTGAATAAACGAACAGGAACTACAGAGACAAGTACCACCAACAGATTACAAGAGATAGAAGAAAGAATCTCAGACACTGAAGATACCATAGAGAAAATAAACACTCTCATCAAAGAAAACAGCATAACCAACAAATTCTCATCACAAAACATTCAGGAAATCTGGGACACAATAAAAAGACCAAACCTAAGAATAATAGGGATAGAAGAAGGAGAAGAAGTACAACTCAATGGTCCAGAAAATATATTTAATAAAATTATAGAAGAAAACTTTCCCAACCTTAAGAAAGATATTCCTTTGAAGGTCCAAGAAGCATACAGAACACCAAATCGACTGGATCAAAAAAAAACATCTCCTCGTCATATAATAATCAAAACACAAAACATACAGAATAAAGAAAGAATATTAAGAGCCGCAAAGGAAAAAGGTCAAGTTACCTATAAAGGTAAACCTATCAGACTTACACCTGATTTCTCTATGGAAACCATGAAAGCCAGAAGGTCCTGGATAGATATACTGCAGAAACTACGAGACCATGGATGCAAGCCCAGACTACTATACCCAGCCAAGCTTTCGTTCACTATAAATGGAGAAAACAAAGTTTTCCAGGATAAAAACAAATTTAAACAATACGTAGCTACAAATCCAGCCCTTCAGAAAGTAATTGAAGGAAAATCACAAACCAAGGAATCCAACAATGCCCACAATAACTCAGACATCTAATGACCCTTCACCAGCACAACTTGAAGAAGGGAAACACACAAACTCTACTACCGAAGGAAAGAAAGAAAGAAAGGAAAAATGACCGGAGTTAACAACCACTGGTCATTAATATCACTTAACATCAATGGACTCAACTCACCTATAAAGAGGCACAGGCTAAGAGATTGGATACGAAAACAGGATCCAACATTCTGCTGCTTACAAGAAACACACCTCAACCACAAAGACAGACATCTACTCAGAGTAAAGGGCTGGGAAAAGGTTTATCAAGCAAACGGACCTAAGAAACAAGCAGGTGTGGCCATACTAATTTCTAAGAAAGTTGACTTCAAACTAAAATCAATCAAAAGAGATGGAGATGGACATTTTTTACTCATAACAGGAACAATTCACCAGGATGAAATCTCAATCCTGAATATATATGCCCCTAATATAAAAGCACCCACTTATGTAAAAGAAACGTTACTAAAACTCAAGGCAGTCATCAAACCACACACACTAATAGTAGGAGATTTCAACACTCCTCTCTCACCAATGGACAGGTCAATCAGACAGAAACCTAACAGAGAAATAAGAGGATTAAGGGAGGTAATGAATCAAATGGACTTAACAGACATCTATAGAACATTCCACCCAAATAGGAAAGAATATACCTTCTTCTCTGCAGCTCATGGAACCTTCTCGAAAATAGACCACATACTCGGTAACAAAGCAAACTTACACAGTTACAAAAAAATATCGGTAACCACCTGTGTCTTATCAGATCACCATGGATTAAAGTTAGAATTCAACAACAATGCTATCCCCAGAAAGCCTATGAACTCATGGAAACTGGACAGTCAACTACTGAACCACACCTGGATCAAGGAAGAAATAAAGAAAGAAATTAAAGTCTTTCTTGAATTCAATGAAAACGAAGACTCAACATACTCAAACCTATGGGACACTATGAAAGCAGTGCTAAGAGGAAAGTTCATAGCATTAAGTGCCCACTTAAAGAAAACGGAGAAAGCACACATTGGAGACTTAATAGCCCACCTGAAAGCTTTAGAAAAAAAAGAAGCAGACTCACCTAGGAGAAGTAGAAGACTGGAAATAATCAAATTGAGGGCTGAAATCAACAAAATAGAAACACAGAAAACAATCCAAAGAATCAATGAAACAAAAAGCTGGTTCATGGAGAAAATCAATAAGATTGATAAACCCCTATCCAAACTAATCAAACGGCGGAGAGAGAATACGCAAATTAACAAAATTAGAAATGAAAAGGGAGACATAACCACAGACTCAGAGGAAATTCAGAGAATCATTAGATCTTACTACAAAAACCTGTATGCCACAAAATTGGAAAATGTTATAGAAATGGACACTTTTTTAGATAAGTACCATATACCAAAGTTAAACCAGGACCAGGTGAACAATCTAAATAGACCTGTTAGTCGCGAAGAATTAGAAGTTGTTATAAAAAACCTCCCCACCAAAAAAAGCCCAGGTCCAGACGGCTTCAATGCAGAATTCTACCAGAACTTCCAAGAAGACCTAATACCTATACTCCTTAATGTATTTCACAATATTGAAACAGAGAAGTCATTGCCAAATTCCTTTTATGAAGCTGAAGTTACTCTGATACCAAAACCACACAAAGACACAACCAAGAAAGAGAACTACAGGCCAATCTCACTCATGAACATCGACGCAAAAATACTCAATAAAATACTGGCAAACCGAATCCAAGAACACATTAGAAAAATTATCCATTATGATCAAGTAGGCTTCATCCCAGAGATGCAGGGCTGGTTCAACATACGAAAATCTATCAATGTAATCCATCATATAAATAAACTGAAAGTAAAAAACCATATGATCATTTCATTAGATGCTGAAAAAGCATTTGACAAAATTCAACATCCCTTTATGATAAAGGTCTTAGAGAGATTAGGAATACAAGGGTCGTTCCTAACTATAATAAAAGCTATTTATAGCAAGCCGTCAGCTAACATCAAATTAAATGGAGAGAAACTCAAAGCTATTCCACTAAAATCAGGAACACGACAAGGTTGTCCACTCTCTCCATACCTCTTTAATATAGTGCTTGAAATTCTAGCAATAGCAATAAGACAACATAAGGGGATCAAAGGGATTCAAATCGGAAAGGAAGAAGTTAAACTTTCATTATTTGCAGACGATATGATAGTGTACATAAGCGACCCCAAAAACTCCAGCAAAGAACTCCTTCAGCTGATAAACACCTTTAGTAGCGTTGCAGGATACAAGATCAATTCCAAAAAATCAGTTGCCTTCCTATACACAAAGGATAAGGAAGCAGAGATGGAAATCAGAGAAGCATCACCATTCACGATAGCCACAAATAGCATAAAATATCTTGGGGTAACCCTAACCAAGGAAGTAAAGGATCTATTTGACAAGAACTTTAAGTCAATGAAGAAAGAAATTGAGGAGGATACCAGAAAATGGAAGGATCTCCCTTGCTCTTGGATAGGGAGGATCAACATAGTAAAAATGGCAATTCTACCAAGGGCAATTTATAGATTCAATGCAATCCCCATTAAAATCCCATCAAAATTCTTCACAGATCTTGAGAGGACAATAATCAACTTTATATGGAGAAACAAAAAACCCAGGATAGCCAAAACAATCTTATATAATAAAGGATCGTCTGGAGGCATTACCATCCCTGACCTCAAACTCTATTACAGAGCCTCAGTATTGAAAACAGCTTGGTATTGGCATAAAAACAGAGAAGTCGATCAATGGAACCGAGTAGAAGACCCTGATTTTAACCCACAAACTTATGAACACCTAATTTTTGATAAAGGAGCTAAAAGTATTCAATGGAAAAAAGAGAGCATCTTCAACAAATGGTGCTGGCAGAACTGGTTGTCAACGTGTAGAAGAATGAAAATAGATCCATATCTATCACCATGCACAAAACTCAAGTCCAAATGGATTAAAGACCTCAATATTAGTCTGAACACACTGAACCTGATAGAAGAAAAAGTTGGAAGTACTCTACAACATATGGGTACAGGAGATCACTTCCTACGTTTATCCCCAGCAGCACAGACATTAAGGACAACATTGAATAAATGGGACCTCCTGAAACTGAGTAGCTTCTGTAAAGCAAAGGACACTGTCACTAAGACAAAAAGGCAACCCACTGACTGGGAGAAGACCTTCACCAACCCTGCAACAGACAAAGGTCTGATCACCAAAATATATAAAGAACTCAAGAAACTAAACTTTAAAATGCTAATGAACCCAATAAAAAAATGGGGCACTGATCTGAACAGAGAATTCTCAACAGAAGAAATTCAAATGGCCAAAAGACACTTAAGGTCATGCTCAACCTCCTTAGCGATAAGGGAAATGCAAATTAAAACAACTTTGAGATACCATCTTACACCTGTCAGAATGGCTAAAATCAAAAACACCAATGATAGCCTTTGCTGGCGAGGTTGTGGAGAAAGAGGCACACTCATTCATTGCTGGTGGGAATGCAAACTTGTGCAACCACTCTGGAAATCAGTGTGGCGATTTCTCAGGAAATTTGGGATCAACCTACCCCAAGATCCAGTAATACCACTATTGGGAATATACCCAAGAGATGCCCCATCAAATGATAAAAGTACCTGTTCAACTATGTTCATAGCAGCATTGTTTGTAATAGCCAAAACCTGGAAACAACCTAGATGCCCTTCAATGGAGGAATGGATGAAGAAAGTGTGGAATATATACATATTAGAGTACTACTCAGCAGTAAAAAACAATGACTTCTCGAATTTTGCGTGCAAATGGATGGAAATAGAAAACACTATCCTGAGTGAGGTATCCCAGACCCAAAAAGAGGAACATGGGATGTACTCACTCATAATCGGTTTCTAGCCATAAATAAAAGACATTAAGCATATAATTTGTGATCCTATAGAAGTTAAATAAGAAAGTGAACCCAAAGAAAATCATATAGTCATCCGCATGGAGAGGGGAAGTAGACAAGATTGCAGGGCAAAAACTGGGAACTTGCGGGTGAGGTGGCATGGGGCAAAGGGGAAATGGGATGAGAAACATGAGAAGGGGAGGATGGCAGGAGCTCGGGGGATTGGGATGGTTGGGATATAGGAAGGATGGATACGGGAGCAGCGAAGTATATACCCTATCTAAGGGAGCTATCTTAGGGTTGGCAAGAGACTTGACTCTTGAGGGGTTCGCAGGTGTCCAGGAATATGTCCCCAGCTGGTACCTTGGGCAACTAAGGAGAGGGAACCTGAAATGACCCTATCCTATACTGATGAATATCTTGCATATCTCCTTAGAACCTTCATCTGGCGATGGATCGAGGTAGAGACAGAGTCTCAATTTGGAGCAACGGTCTGAGCTCTTAAGGTCCAAATGAGGAGCAGAAGGAGGGAGAACATGAGCAAAAAATCAGGACCACGAGGGATGCACCCACCCACTGTGACAGTGGAACTGATTTATTGGGAGCCCACCAAGGCCAGCTGGTCTGGGACTGAATAAGCATGGGTTGATTCCGGACTCTCTGAGCATGGCGGACAATGAAGGCAGATGAGAAGCCAAGGACAATGGCACTAGGTTTCGATCCTAATACATGAACCGGCTTTGTGGGAGCTTAGCCTGTTTAGATGCTCACCTTCCTGGAAGTAGACAGAAGACCTTCGTCTTCCCGCAGGGCAGAGAATTTGGACTGCTCTTCAGTATCAAGAGGGAGGGGGAATGGTGTGGGGGGAGGAGAAGAGGAGTGGGGAGAGGGGGAGGGAAGTGGGGGGAGGGGGCAATATTTGGGAGGAGGGGAGGGAAATGGGAAACGGGGAGCAGGTGGAAATTTTAATTAAAAAAGAATAAAAAAAAAAAAAAAAAAAAAAAAAAGAAACCCCGGTCACAAAGATACGAATCTCTCAAGGGGGTTGACCCCAAGTTCCTGAGGAACATGCGCTTTGCCAAGAAGCACAACAAGAAAGGCCTGAAGAAGATGCAGGCAAATAATGCAAAGGCCATGAGCGCATGTGCGGAGGCCATCAAGGCCCTGGTGAAGCCCCAGGTGGTGAAGCCCAAGGTGCCAAAGGGCCCCAGCCGCAAACTCACCCGCCTGGCTTTAATTGCTCACCCCAAGCTTGGGAAGCGGATTAGAAGCTACATGGCCAGGGGTCGTAGGCTCCAAAAAACAAAGCCCAAGGTTCAAGCCAAGGCAGAGGCCTCAGTTGCAGCTCAGGCTCCCAGAGGTGCCCAGGCCCCTGTGAAGGCCCCATAAAAAAAGGTCTCAGTCTGCCAATGTGAAGACAGATGGACTGGTGTGAACACCTACACAGTATTTGCAGATGTTCAGGACCTTATGCTGTTTTTACCAATAAACTTGAGGCAAGTTCTGTTTAAAAAAAAAAAGAAGACTGCAAAAGAAGACTGCAAAATAGGAAATGCAATATTTTTAAAATATTAAATGTTCTTCTATACAGATTTTGAATATTAACTTAATAGCAATTTATTATATTTAACAGTATTGACTTTTGTGGTGATTTGAATAGGAATGGCCCCCACAGACACATGTGTTTGGATATTTGGTCCACAGGGAGAGGCACTATTAGGAGGAGTGGCACTGGGAGTGGGTGTGGCTTTCTTGGAGGAAGATGTAAGTAGGGGATGGTGGGTTTTGAGGTCTCAGAAGCTCAGTTCACTTTTGCTGCCTGGGATCTAGTTGTGAAGTCTCAGTTCCTTCTCCAGCACCATGTCTGCCTGCATGTTGCCATGCTTCTCATCATGATGATAATAGACTGAACCTCTGAAACTGTGAGCCAGTTCCAATGAAATGTTTTTTTTTTTTTCAGAGTTGCTGTGGTGTCTCTTCACAGCAATAGAAACTCAACTAAGACACCTTTCAAATTCCAAACTCACCAGAAAATTCCAGTCCAGCAATAGGAAAGAAATTCTTTATATTGTGAAGTGCCAGTTTAACCATTGTCAGATGTAGAAGAGCCCAGCTGTTTGGGAAGAGAAAAACACAACAAAATAAATAAACTACTTATCATCCTAGAAACAGAATCACAGGAAAAGAGCAGTGATGCTCCTATCAACTGTTTGGTCCAATTTCAACTCAGAAAAGCAGTCTCTGACTTTTATTACACAAAAATGGTTTATTAGTAGTCTTTGAAAAATAAAACTTTAGGCAGGGTGTGGTGGTGCACACCTTTGATTCCAACACTTGGAAGGCAGAGACAAGTGGATCTCTGTGAGTTCAAGTCCACCTTGATCTACAAAGTGGAAGGAAAGGAGGAAACTTTAACAATGTATCACACTTAGAATAAAAGAAAATTACCTAAGTAGAAAAATATTTCTCATACAGTCACAAAAAATTTAATAGCATATCATTTATTGATGAAGTTCTAAAGTCATGTTATATTTTTTCTCAATTACATGTTAGTTTTATAATTTTCATGGAAACTATCTAGAAACTTAACTGATAGATAACTCCTAAAATATCACTTTTATATATATATCACTTTCAATATAAATTCATGGTAATATTATTAATTTATTCAAAAACAAATTTGAAAGCCAGAATGGTATCAAGTGACTTTATTATAGCATTCAGGAGGTCAAGGCAGATGGAGTTTGAGGCCAGCCTGGTCTACACAGCAAGTTCTAGGTCAGCCAGAAAAACTTAGATAAACTCTGTCTCAATTTTTTATTTTTAATTTCTGGATTATTGTTTGGTTGGTTGTTTTGTAGACTAGGCTGGTCTAGAATTCACAGAGAGTTCTCTGCCTACCTCTGCTTGGATCAAAGGTGTGAGTTACCTCATCCAGCTACATATAGTTATAAATAATATCAAATTTTTCTGCAAAAGAAGGTCAAAAGGGGATAGGAGGCTTATTTACCTATAGGAATTAGGATCTTGGTGTTCCTGTATTTGTGTGTCTGAAAAAAAGGCATCGTCTTCTTCATCATCACTGTGAACACTTTCATCAGAGTCATAGATGACACCACTATCAGATAGAGGAAGAAATGGCTGCAACAAAAGGCAAAGCCATTGGTAAATATGCAATTTCACAACATATTAAATATATAGTAAATGTTTAAAACACTTAAACATTTCTACAGTATTTCAACATACGGTTTAACTCTGATCTAAAACTGAATACATTAAATTGTGCCAATCTAAGC
This sequence comes from Chionomys nivalis, assembly GCF_950005125.1. NCBI lineage: Eukaryota > Metazoa > Chordata > Mammalia > Rodentia > Cricetidae > Chionomys > Chionomys nivalis. Next base: position 53,256,645 of record NC_080089.1, read on the forward strand.
AAAACTTTCTTTAACAGGTTCGAGATTTACAAAAGTCACAATTACCAGGGGGAAAATATCTGAGATTCAACAGAACTGTCTAAAGGAAGATGAGACTGAGCCTCACTCAATTCTACATAGACAAGAGAATTAAAACCTAAGGAAGAATTCTTCATTGTTTTTTCTTCTCTTGTATCTCTTTCCTCCACATACAGGTCAGAGCCCAGGTATGTTTTTAGGACTTTGGTTTTCCTTTGGGCTTTGGGCATTGCAAAATGTCCCCTGCTCTGCCATTTCCCTGGCTTTCTACACAGGTCTTATAATGTTAAGCTACCCTATTAACTTATGCCTGCTTCTGGAAGGATAGAATCATTTCCTGTTTGAAGGGCTCCAATTTTACTTCTCTCTGATTCCTCTCTTACCTTACTTCTCCATCACACCTCTATGCAGGTGCCAGTCAAGGACTTCCTTTCCTTCCTGCACGAGTAGTTATAAAGATGGAACTATTAATACATTTTTGGCATCCCTCTAGATAGTATCACTGGAGGAGTACCCCACTGCCACATCCTGTGACCCACTCATCTCGAAAAAAACTGGATAGCCCCACCACAACCAAAGACAAAGACTAAGACATAGCAGCAAAATGCAATGTATGAATCTTATTTGGATCCTAACTTTCAAAGTCAACTATATAAAAACATTTAAGATACAAAGGAAAAGTGTACATGATGGATAATTGATGCCATTTAAAATAATGCTAGTGTGATTCTTTTCAAAATATGCTCTTTTTGGTTTGGAGAGGTGGCTCAGTGATTAAAACTACAAGCTGCTCTCCTAGAGAATCTGGGTTTGATTCCCAGCACCCACATGGTGGCTCACAACTACCTGCAATGTCATTTCCAATAGATTTGACATCCTCTTCTGGCCTCCTTAGACACTACATGTATGTGCTAACAGTCACACATGCAGACAAAACATCTATACACATAATTGTCTTTAAAAGCTGTGTGTGGTGACATATGCCTTTAAAAAAAATCTGCTCTTTGTTGCTGCCTGTCTGTTTTGTAAGGACAGCACAGGCTGATTTCAAACTGGCACCTCCTTGTGCCCACATTCCTAGGACCAGTGCAGGGATTACAGCTATGTGCCACCAAATCTAGCTTTAAAGCACTCTTTACCAAAAAAATAAAAACACCCCCCCTCAAAAAAACTCCAGGCTGTGGTGGCACATGCCTTTAATCCAGCACTCATGAGGCAGAAGCAGGCAGATCTCTTTGAGTTTGAGGCCAGCCTGGTTTACAGGAGCTAGTTCCATGACAGGTTCCAAAGCTACAGAGAAACCCTGTCTCAAAAAGTCAATAAAATAAAATAAAAAATTCATGTATTTATTTTATGTGGGTGTATGCATATGTCTGGGCACATGTTGACTATGACACACAAGACAAATCAAAGGACAACTAAAGGAGTTCTCTCCTCCCACTGTGTGGGGACTGAGGCTTGAATTTGGCCACCATTTAGCAGCAAGTGCCTTGTCCCAATGAGCCATCCTGCCGCCATCCTCCAGAGCTGTTTATCAAGCAGTTTTTAAAAAATTATCATGTGTATGCATGCCTGTCATAGTCAGAGGACAGTGTGTGAAGATGAATCTTTCCTTCCTCTCCATGCAAACTCTAGGAAGTTAACTCAGGTATCCTGGCTAGCATAGAAAGCTCCAAAATTCACTGTAAAAATTAAATACAGTCCAGGTATGAGGGGACATACCTATAATTTGAGGATTTATGAGGTAGGGACAGGAGGACTGAGGCAAGTTCAAAGTAGTCTACACAAGGCTACACAGCAAGACCCTGTGTCCGAAAACACTTATGAAAACATTTATGCATGAAATTTCATGAGTTCTACATTTGCTTCTAACCAATCAATGGTAAACAAAGGTAAAATGAAATAATTGTCCAGCAAGTTGGCAATTTTTGAAACTAGATGATATATAAGGATTTAGAAATTATTTTTTCTTTTGTATGTATTTGAAGCTTCCATAACAGAAAATTTTTAATGATAATTATATGGATAGCCTCCTCCCTCCCTCCCTCCCTCCCTCCTTCCCTCCCTCCCTCCCTCCCTTCCTCCCTTCCTTGGAACCAGCTATGCGGGCCAGGCTAGTCTCAAACTCAGAGATCTACTTGCCTCAGGAGTGCTAGGATTAAAGGTCTGCACCACCATACCTAGCTAGCTATATGTTTTTGATGCTATAAAAATTGTTTGCTTTATAATGTTAATTTTAAAAAGTGAAACACAAAGCCAGTCTCAAATTTGCTATTTCCTGCTCCTACTTTTTGAGTGGAAATATAGACTGCCATTTCCTGGCATATTTTTTCTTAGTATGTTTTTTCATTTTCTAAATTTTCATAACCTTATATTAGTCACGAGAAAACATCCTAAAATGAAAATAGGTTGGCATATTACCATTTACAAGTTGTCACTGTTAACAGTAATGATGTAAAAGGCTTTAGAGATGGCAAGAAGTCTTTAATTGAAAAGGTGGGGCCCCAGGGCCTGCATTTCTCAGAGCTGCTACTCTGGGGCATACTTTGCAGACCACTAAATAATCCAAATTTCTAAGATAGCAATGTTTCAAAAGCTATTTCTAAGAGCAACATAGTATACAAAGAAACAGGAGGTTCAGTGCTTCAGTAACCCAGGAGGTGGTGGTGCATGCCTTTAATCCCAGCACTCAGAAGGCAGAGGCAGAAGGATTTCTGAGTTCAAGGCCAGCCTGGTATACATACTGAATTCCAGGACAGTCAGGGCTACATTGTGAGACCCTGTCTCAAAAAAAAAAAAAAAAAAAAAACAGACAAGCAAACAAAACACTATAAGGTCTTATTGGCATGAACAACAAGGTGACTACAGTGTTAGTTCATACAAAAGAGGAAATCCAGCAAGTGTCATATTTGCATGCACCAATACTGTATGAGACAGGCTAACAGTGTAGGTATCACCATGAGTACGCTGATCTTTATACAAGTCTTCTCTGCTTGGAGAAACAAAGATGTCATGGGACCTCACCACAGCCTGATTAATCCTCTAATTCATGCTGATCAAGATAACTGCTGATAACAGGAGAAGACTACAGAATAAACAAGAATCCCTATCAACTTTAAAAGATGAGTCTGTAATATGTTAATAAACTGACTTCCAGTTTTTACCTAAGACCCACATGACTTTAATTCTTTTCATCTATTGTCATTTGATATTGCTAAATTTTCTAGGACTATTCTCATCTATTGTCATTTGATATTGCTAAATTTTCTAGGACTATTTATTTGGTTTCTGGACTTGAGAGATTAAATTTCTAAACTGAGGTGACTGAACCAAAAGCTCTTCCATCAAACATTTGGATGTGAGACATATTCGAGAGTCAATAAAACAGACACATTTAAAGCCTGCACACTTCACACTCCTTACCTTTGCAACAAAGTAATCCCACATACTAAGTTCTGGAGGGATAAATTTTTCTCTGTAAGATGGTCTTTCTGCAGGCACTGGTGGTGGGGTAGCATCTTTTACAGGCCTTCCAGGGACCAGCATTCTCATGTTAAATCTCCTTCGGTGTTTATCTATGTCTTCAGCAGGAACAGGAGGTGCTGAATGAGATTTAAAGGTCAGCATTAGTTTATAGACTTAACCTTTCTTCTGCTCCTCCTTTTGCCATGAAATATTCTAGACTAATTTTAAACTTTCCTGGTTACAATGTATCAATATTCCATGGCAAGAGTCATGGCAAAGAAGCAGGTGGACATCATCCAATGAAGTTACTTGCTATACAGATTATTGGTTTAAGTAAATCCCTTAAGATGCATTAAGAGGAGCCAGAGAGATGGCTTAGCAGTTAAGAGCACTACTCTCACAGAGGCCCTAAATTTGGTTCCCAGACCAATTTCAAGCAGCTCACAACTGTACATACATTCAGCTCCTGGGGATCTGACCACACTCTTGGGCTCTACGAGCACTTGCAGTCAGGTACATGTGTACGTGCACACACACACACACACACACACAATTATTTTTAAAGATGCATTAAAGAAATGGCATACTCTGTAAGCATTTACAAGAGTGACTGAGTGAATGACTATGTGTTCAAAAACTGATTCAAGATCTGGGTGTAGTGGAGTATACTTTTAGTCCCAGCACTTGGGAGCCAGAGGCAGGAAGATCTCTAAGTTCAAGGCTAGCCTCGCCTAGTGAAATTCAGGACAGTCAGGACACAGTGAGACACCCTGACTCAAAAAACAAACAACAAACAAAACAATGAAAAAACAAAACTGTTTCAAGAACATGTAGAGTATAAGGGTATAGCGAGTATCTTTTTAAAATAGCAGAAGCACAAAGGAAAGGAGAAAAAGCAACCAGAATAAATGGTCAAAGGAGACTATGTAAATGAGGGGTAAAGCACTTGTGTAGACAAGAGCTATCACGAGAGTCATAACAAGGCCAACTTGTAGAATCAGACCAGAGCCAGTCTGTGGACCTGATACGAGGTGTTTACCTTATGGGCAGTTCTCACTAAAGCTTCTTAAGCTAGTCCCATGTGAGGAACACTTTGCTTGGTTCATTAAGAGGGAAGCAGAAGATGGTGTGAGAAAGATATGAACTTGTATGGTAAATGGTACACACCAGAGGAAGAATTGTACATAAAGAAATATCATAGTAATTTGAGAACTAATTGGATATGGAAGAGCCACAAACAGAACAAGTCCAAACAGCCATATTTTTCGAAGCACATCCAGAATATTACCAACTTTAACCTGCTTGTATTATTTTATAAATCTATAAACTTAAGGTAAAATAGAGCTGGGCAGTGGTGTCATATACTTTCAATCCCAGCACTTGGGAAGCAGAGACAGGGGGATATCTGTGAGTTCAAGGCCATCCTGGTTTACAAGGTGAGCTCCAGGACAGTCAGAGCTACACAGGGAAACCCTGCATTGAAAAGCCAAAGAAAAGAAAAAGTATACAACTCAGTGGTGTCTCCTCCGTTCATAATGCTGTACAGTGCCCACCTAAATGCAGTTCAAAAGCAGTGTCATCACAGGTAGACCCACAGGGCACAAGTGTCCACTCTAGACATGTCGCACAGCAGAGTTAATAACATGTGCTCTGTATGCCCGGTTTCTTTTGACCTAAATTTCTAGATTCATGTACATTACAGTATATATTAGTAGTTCATTCTGTTTTAGGCTGAGAAACCCTCTACTGGGTGTAAATATCACACTATTCATCTACTTAGTTTTATCCATAATCAAGTACTACATATTCTAATGGGCTTCTTTTTTAAGATTTGTTTTTTTAAATTTTTATTTTATTTCACATGTATTGGTGTTTTGCTTGCATGTATATCTGTATGAAGGTGTCAGATCCCCTAGAACAGGAATTACAGACAGCTGTGAGCTGCCATGTGGGTGCTGGAAATTGAACCCAGGTCCTCTAGAAGAGCAGCCAGTGCTCTTAACTGCTTATCCATCTCTCTAGCCCCACCAATGAGTTTCATTATGGCACTTTTGGACATGTATATAATGCAGTGAGATGAATTCACCCTCCATGACTGTTCTTGACCACCTCCCACTCTGCTAATTCTCCTCTTCTGCTTCATGCCTTTTTTTTTTTTTTTTTGGACAAGGGCTCACTATGTAGCCCTGGCTGGTATGGAGCTCGCTATCAATATCTAAAATGGTCTCAGGAACATAGATGTACCTGCCTCTGACTCCCAAGTGATGGGATTAAAGGCATGCATGATCACACCTGGTGTCATTACTTTTTGTTTATGTGTGTATAAGCCAATGAGTTTAATTAAGTTGGCTTGCATAGGCATGGGTTATTTATCTACTTATACTTGATGGTAGCCCACAATTATCAAAGCATCCTTCCCAGGACCCCTACTTTTATTCTGCTGCATAGTTGATTCTCCACAAAGTAGCGAGAGTGGGTCTTCAGAAAACCTAAGTCTGTCACTACTTAAAATCCTCCATCACTCTCTCTCTTTCCATAGAGCAGAAACTCAAGTCTATATCATGATTCACAAAACCCTAATGTTCCCAATTACTCCTCCAACCTCACCATGAACACCACTCTCCCATTGATCAGAACTCTGATGGCTTCTTAGAAAGGAAGTTCGGTCTTTCCTTTGCTCACTGTTCCTTCCATCTGCCCAGAGTGCCTGGACATCTAGATGGTGGAATCGCAGACCTCCCTAGGAATCCACTGCAAATGTAACCTGATCAGAAACACATCTCCTCACCACCTCACTAAAGCGGCCCTATCCCCTCCTCGTCGTTCTCTTCGTATTGCCCCTGCTAGTCTTGCTCACACCCCAGACTAGAACAGTCTCCAAAAGATAGCACATTTAGGGAATGAGTGGATACTAAGATGAAGGCACTCTCAGAAGTCTGAAACCTGGACGACTTAATAGAACACATTAACACAAGTAGGAAAGGGAAGCTCAGTGGGTGAGCGCTTGCTTAATGGGCACAAAGCACAGGGTTTGCTCCTCAGCACTGACAGGAAGTATCTCATATCTACCATAAACAAACAAACAAAAAATGTGATTTAGGAGAAAAATTTTTAAATTTAAAATGTGCTGCAATTACGTAGGACTGAAAAAGGGTGGAAGCAACAGGAGCTGGTGAGATCACATCCCTCACCACACCTGAACTAAACATAGGCATTAGGACAGAAGTGAAAACGCGTCATTTAAACTCTTCATGCGACTTGTTCCTTGTCTGTGATATAACATTCCTGTTCTGTAGATGAATTACGGTGCTTTCTACATTTTAAGGAAAAAAACTTCCCTCCCCTTATCCCACGAGCTTAAAAAGTGGGATAAAAAAATATATTCCTGACCATAATGAAGAATTTACACACACACACACACACACAATTTTTTGTTTGTTTGTTTGTTCCAGTTTTATTCAAGACAGGGTTTCTCTGTGTAGCCCTGATTGTCCTAAAACTCACTTTGTAGACCAGGTTGGCCTCAAACTCACAAAATCTGCCTGCCTTCACCTCTCTTGGAATTAAAGGCCTGTGGTGGTTTTTTTGAGGGTTTCTCTGTGGTTTTGGAGCCTGTCCTGGAACTAGTTCTTGTAGACCAGGCTGGCCTCGAGCTCACAGAGATCCGCACACCTCTGCCTCCCGAGTGCTGGGATTAAAGGTGAGCACCTCCACTGCCAGCCCTTCCTCACATCTTTAATGACCTCATTTTCTCTACTCATTTCCCTTACTGTTACCTTTATTGCTGTTTCTTATTCTCTTCAAACATGTACTGGTTTTCCAACAACAAAAATATTACTTCTATAAAAAGAAAGGAAAAAAATTCTAGCTTTATTCTAATTTTAGCTATTTATTTTCCTAAAAAAAAACCCTACTACATTCTTAAGGTAAATAGCTAAGACATTCAAAATCTTACTGTAACTTTAAAAGTTACTTATATACAAATCTGTATCATATTTATCTTACCTGCAATACTTTCTGATTGTCTCCGAGGCTTCACAACAAGTTTCACGCCCCCTCCAAAAACAGCAGCCCACATTCGATGATTTAATGGGTGGGCTGCAAGCCGAAACAACTCGTTGGAGGAATTTGTGGCAAGTGCATGTATCAGTAAACTTAAGTAAACAGCAACAACAGCTTCACACAACAGAACATTCAATTTTGGCTGGTCTTCATCTTGGGCAGAACTCAAGAGATTAATAAGTGAGCTCACACCTGTAACAGCATAGAATATCATAAAAAAAATCAGTATAAAGTACAAAAAGAAAAAAGGGCACACATATTTGCAGTTTAAATTAAGTACCTATTCTCTATAAAACAGCATTTTTATAAGTATCAAAATAATTAGAAAAAATAAATTATAATCTATTGCATGAAGTAAGAGCCATTTATAGCCATAAAACAGGTCAGTTATAGACTACAGAGGAGAAAGGAAAACTCTTCCTTACAGCAGAATTCCAACTTCATAGCCATGGTAGTTTGAATGAAAATGGCCCTGCAGGCTCATAAGAAATGGCAATATTAGAAGGTGTGGCCTTTTGGAGGAAGTGTATCACTGGGGGTAGACTCTGAGGTTTCAGAAGTCCATGCCAGGCTGATGTGGGAGAGTCTTCTGTTTTGTGTTAATTTCATTGGTTAAATAAAGAGATTGCCTTGGCCCTTTAATAGGACAGAAAATTAGGTAGGCGGAGTAGACAGAACAGAATCCTGGGAGAAAGAAGCCAAGTCAGGCAGTAGCCATAATTCTCCTCTCCGACACAGACGCAGGTTAAGATCTTTCCTGGTAAGCCACACCTCGTGGGGCTACACAGATTATTAAAAATGGGTTAATCGAGATGTGAGAGTTAGCCAATAAGAGGCTGGAACTAATGGGCCAGGCAGTGTTTAAAAGAATATAGTTTCTGTGTAATTATTTCAGGTAAAGCTAGCTGGGTGGCGGGACACAGCCCCGCTGCTCCTACTACACCAGGCCCAGTGTTGTGTTCTCTTCCTGTCGCTTGCTATTCTGGGTGTAGAACTCTCAGCTACCTCTCCAGCACCATGTCTGCCTGCATGCCACCATACTTCCTGTCATCACAATAATAGACTAAACCTCTGACCTGTAAGCAAGCCCCAATGAAATGTTTTCACTTATTGTAAGAGTTGCTATGTCATGGTGACTCTTCTGGCATTAAAGCCCTAAGACACTGGAAGTCCCCGTAGAGTCACTCCACAATCTTTCTGGCTTAAACAGTAATCAGCACTGCATGCTAAAACTGCATATTCTGTTATTTCAAGTGTTATTAATTAATTATGAAGGAAGAAAAGCAATAACTTTATAAAGGAAAACTGAAAAAACACCTTATCAAGCAATCAAGTTAATAACAAGTAACAACAGCTGACAGCAGATGACACTTGAACAATGAAAAGGGCATATTTTTTCATGATTTCTCTCTCGAAACACCTGAGTCCAGACACAGCAGCGGTACACACTCATTGAGTCCAGCACTCAGGAAAGAGACCCAACTGAGCTATGATGCCTAGCAAGACTGTACCAAAACCCTCAAAAAGTAACAATGGAACAAAGAAAAAATGGAAGTGGGGGAGGAAGGAAAGGGAGGGCAAGAGGAAGAGAAGAGAGGAGGGCATGGAAAAAGAAGAGACTTCAGTCATCATTCAAGGAGACTAACGGGATTATCATAGTTAAGGTTAGCTTGGCCATGAAAAAGGCTCCAAGGTGGCGATGGTGAAATCTGACAAGGTTTCAAGTAGACAACAATCCGCTATATCCGCTATCAGCATTGAGATGTTAAATTTGCTAACCATCCTGCTTATAGCTAAGAAAATCTGTTCTTATATAAAAATTTTTAAATTTTTAAATAAAAAATAGTATTTTGCCTAAAAGCAAACCCCAAATATTTGAGAAAAAAATACCCTTAGCTACACACACATAGAAAATAAACAAGGAAGCCAGGTGTGGTGGTGCACACATGCAATTCCAGAAGTAGGAGGACCACTGTAAGTTCAAAGTCAGCTAGAGCTATACAATAAGACCTTATCTTTAAAAAAAAAAAAGTAAAAGAGATGTTATTTTAGTCACTGTTCTATTGTGTAAAGAGACACCATGAACAAGGCAGCTTATAAAAGAAAGCCTTTGATTGGGAGCGTGCTTATAGTCCAGATAGTTAGTCCATGAACATCATGGCAGGGATCACGCAGGTGCTGTGGAGTAGCTGAGAGCTTATACATCTCGTCTAGAAGGTGCAGGCAGAGAATGTGAGACTGAGCCAAAGCCCACACCCAATGCCAAACCTCCTTCAACAGGATCACACCTCCTAATTCACATACCCAAACAGTTTCACTAACTGGGGACCAAGCATTCAAACAGGTGAGCTTATGGGGGTCATTTTCATTCATGCCACCACAAGAAGGAATGAATGATAAAGCAACCATGTTAAAATGTCAATAGGAGAACTAACTCAAAAATGATCGCACAAAAAAAAATTTAGACTCCTTGGAACTTTTTGCAAGTCTGAAATTATTTCAAATAGAGTTAAAACAGGTCAAGCCTTGGCAGTGCACACCTTTAATGCCAGCACTCAGGAGGCAGAGGCAGGAGGATCACTCTGAGTTCCTCCTGCCAGCCTGATCTACAGAGCGAGTGCCAGGACAGGCTCCAAAGCTACAGAGAAACCTTGTCTGGAAAAACACAAAAACAAAACAGAGTTAAAACAAACCAGTTTCTAAAAACTTTTGCTTAAATTAATTTTGAATACAAGAAGATATGAACAGAATGGAGAAGGTTCTTGTTTTATTGTGTTTTGTTTTGTGTACAGTGTGTACAGATCAGAAGAGGGCATAGACATCCTGGAGCTGGAGTTACAGTCAGTTCTGAGCCTCTGACGTGAGTGCTGGGATCTGAACTTTAGTCCTCTGAAAGAGTAGTACTCTTAAGTGCTGAGTCATCTCTCCAGCCCAGAGGGAAGGTTTGAAATAACTATGTGGAGAGTGAGAAAGAACACTAACCAGAGGAATACAGCATGAAACAGACACCAAAGAATGGTCACTTCTGCTCTGGTACATAAATTACACTCTTAAATAACAGTGCCTTCTCTGAATCTATGACAGCATGTCTGTCACTGACGAGACTCTATCCCTAAATTCCAGGCAATGGAAATGATGGGCTCATGAAGTACTGAGCTCTTATTATGCTGGGCACTACAGCTATTTTCTTAGTGTTCTCAAAATATGGCACTTAAATGGCTAATCCACAGCAGAAAACATCAACAATAAGCAAAATTTACCAACTCAAAAGAAAAAAATACCAACTCTTCAGAAACAACAGGAAATTGGTCAATAGTTTTCAAAGGTCAATAGTTTAGAAAGAAATTTAGGTGGGGTGCTGGTGGCACATGTCTTTAATTCCAGCACTTGGGAAGCAGAGACAGGTGGATTCTGTGAGTTTGAGGCTAGCCTGGTCTATAGAGTGAGACCCAGGACAGTAAGAGCTGCATAGAGAAACCCTATCTTGAAAAAGAAAAAAGAAAGGGGGGGGGGAGCAGCTTGGGAACATGACACACTGGGTAAGGCGCTAAAGCACAAAGGAAGAACCTGAGTTTCAGTCTCCACAACCTACACAAAGCCAGGAGTGGGGCAGCATGTCTGTAACTGCAGCACTCCTGTCAGGAGTGGGGGCATGTCTGTAACTACAGTGCTGCAGTAGCGAAATGAGAGAAGGACACAGGAAAACCCCTAAAAGTTTTGGGTTAGTATAGTTATATTTTATTTGTGCTTTAATAAACAAAGCTTACCTGAAGATTAGAGTACAAAGCTAGCCACACTAGTCAGTCAGACAAGCCAGGCAGTGGTGGCATACACATTTAATCCCAGCAGCCACATAATCCCAGTTAGCCATAGAGGCGGGGCGGTGGTGGTACACACCTTTAATATTAGAACCAGTAAGGAATATAAGGCAGAATGAAACCAGAACTCGCTCTTTTTTCAGTCTGAACATTTCGTAGAGGTAAGAGTTCACTAGTGGTTGGCTGCTTTGTTTTTTTATCTTCAGCTTGAACCCCAATATCTGTTATTGGGTTTTTATTATTCTTGCTAAATCTGGCACCCAACTTTGGGGGTACAAATTCACGAAAAAGTCGTTTAACTGTGGCTTTGCAGCAACCAGCATAGGCTGGAGTTTCACATGGCTGGAGTTAGCACCCTACAGGCTAGGTTTTCCTTTTTTCTTTCCTGGTGGGCTTTCCCTGAACCCCCTTCTCAGGCTGTTGTCAAACTAGGTAGCTGCCTTGAAATTCAATCAGGCTTTTACTATTCTACGCAGAAGCAATAAGCCTCACATCTTCATCATCACTGGCAGCAGATTTGGTGAGAAAATTGGGAACTCTTTAAGGGAGGAATTAGTTCAAAGGGAGAGTTCTTCCCACATTAAAAAAAATGGAAACAAAAGTACGATAGAGAAAGTTAGATCTCTGTATGATCATTTAATGCATGATTTAAAAATAGAACAACTGAATGAAAGGATAATCAATTTAACTGGGATTGACATACTATTATCATTTTGATAATCCTTGTTGTTTTGATAATTCTTGGTTTATCTCTTAAAAAGTTTTTTGGCTTGACTGTCAAGATACAGGTCTTAGAAAAACATAATAAAACAGACCATATATATATTCAGATCCAATCAGAGGAATTTAATGGAGAACCAATTTTAGCATTGCATTATAAGGTTAGAGAGGAACAGCCTAAGATTTTCTAACAACCAACCTTAATATATCCAATAAGTTTACAGGAATTGCCAAATGACAGAGGCTCTGTAAGAGCTGACTGGACTCCTATGCCAATGTCAGATTTAAGGAGATTCAAGGAATTGAGTCTCATATGGCATGCATTCATCTTTTGTGAAGCAAATGTTAAATTCGTGGTCACTCTGTAATAGAATTATTCCTAAAGACTGGACAGACTTAGTTAAACCTGTTTTAGAGCCTGGTCCACAGTTACAACGGAGTAGTTGGTACAGAGAAGAGGCTAAGACTATTGAACAACAGAGTAAAGCTAGAGGTATAGAAATCTCCCAAGAACAAATTCTTTGAAAAGGAGACTATGTTACTATAGAAAGGCAACTTTTATGATGACCACACCATGCCTTTATGCCTCATAAAAGCTTCTAATGCTTGGGACAGAACTGCAGAAGTAGGAAAGAAAATTGAGTCATTTACTAAAGTAATACAGGGTCCAAAAGAAGCCTTCACAGATTTCTTACAAAGATTAAATTCAGCAGTAAATAGAATGGTACCAAATTCAGAAGCTAGAAAAATAATAATTGACTCTTTGGCTTTTGAAAATGCTAGTTCTCAATGCAAATGGATAATTAAGCCATTAAGATCAGCACCACTGGAGGAATGGATCCGAGATATAACCAAAACTGAATCCCATGACCATGATGAAGTTTGGATAGGTGTTTTCCAGAGCTTTGAGGAAAAATTGAAATGTCAAATGTTTCAATTTTGGCAAACATGGTCACCTTAAAAGGGATTGTAAACAGGGCATTCCTAGAAATAATGCATATTGTTATTATATTGTTTAACAATGTTTATTGTTATTATAAGTCACAATATATAAAGAATACCCCTCCCTTCTGGATTATATGGAAGGTGTGGCAAAGGCAGGCATTGGACTAATGAATGTAGATCAACAAGGAATACTGAAGGTAATCCTTTGCTGCAGGGACACTCTATGAGGGGCCTCTTGTAGGCCCCTATGTCAGATCTGGTTCAGTCGTTTCCTGTCATCACGGAGGAAACTCCTTCCCAGAGCAATTAAAGAACCCAATGCCTACTGTAAGAAACTATACTGCTCTGGATAACAGAACAGCAATAGAAGAGAGAACAAAAAAATTCAAAAGAAACCATAAAGCAAGTATTTTGGCAAACTTCTATAAATGAACAAAGACCAAAATTAAAAATATGAATAAATGACACTGTCATTGATGGTCTGATAGACAGGTGTGGATGTAACAATAATCTCACCAGAATCTTGGAATTCAAATTGGCCTCTTCAGGAGGTAAATATTTAGCTTACAGGGATTGGAACTTTATCTCAGATAAAACAGAACACAAGATGGGTCAAATGTACAGGGCCAAAAGGACAGAGAGGAAAATTAAAGCTATATATATATGTGGCTAACACAGCAATGAATTTATGGGGATGTGATTTGTTACAGCAATAGAATACTGAGATTAACATGCCCCCAAACTTAGAAACAGACCATGAATTAATGTATGTTTCCTGGAAAAATATCAGAAGGTTTTATAAGGAGCAGTCACTGACCATTCAGGTTGTACAAGAAAAGGGCACAACAGCTGCTGATCTTCCAGATATACCACACACTCCTACAGGTCAGGCAGTTATAGAAAGATAAAACTGAGCTCTAAAGGATATGTTAAATAAACAGAAAGGGATGATAAAGACCCCCATAAATAAATTACCCCACAATGATGATTCCTCCAGGCCCATGATAACACCACTAAGATGAAAAACACCACCTAAAGATTGGCTTTGAACTACAAACTGCTCTGAACAATTTTGAGGTCCCTGGCTGAGATGATACAGCCTCACAGACTACTCTAGCCAGGACTTGAGACAAGCCCTATACTTTCCCATTAGGTAGAAATTGGACAACAAATGATACACCTACCTCTCCCCAGACTTGACAATTAGCCCAACTTTTTCTTTTTAGGGTGCCCTAAAGATGCCATTGCCCCCAGACAGCAAGAAGTGAATATGAGAATATGATGCTCATATTCCCAAGAGGTGTGATGGGTGGTTTTTGGTCTTTCATTGGGTTATGGATATTTGTCTTGTTTAGGGGGGCGATTACAATCTGTTATTGGTTACAGTCAGGAGGAAAGTTGAACAGAGTTCTTGTTTTAAAAAGAGAGAGAGAAAAAAAGGGATATGATAGGATAAAAGGGTAGATTATTGAATCTACTCTAAAAAGAAAAAAGGGAGGATAAAGATAAGATAAAAAGGTAATTATTAAATCTATTTTGAAAAAGCAACTACTAGGTTTAAATATTTTATATTGGATTGGACTTTTGTATATTGTAAGCAAATTTTGTATTTTAATACAAAATTGAGATTAACTTTGTTAAAACAGACTGTACATATGTTTCTAATCTTGTTCAAGGTATTACACCTATACAGCTCATTTAACAACATAATGCAAATTTCTAGGTCTTGAAAGTTATTATTACCAACTGTTCAGGATAATAAGGAAATGCAGGTTAGTAATTAGTTACCTATTATAATTAAACTTATAGTCATATTAGGTATGTTTTCTTTATATATGTATTTATTTTTTTTAAAAAAAAACATCTTTTCTCATTTTACATACCAATCCCAGTTCCCATTCCCTCCCCTCCTGCTTCCTCCACCTTCCCCCTCACCCTACACCCCATTTATTCCTCAGAGGGTAAGACTTCCCATGGGAAGTCACCAAAGTCTAGTACGTTGCTTTAAGGCAGGACCAAGGCCCTCCCCACTATATCTAGGCTGAGCAAGGTACCCTCCAAAGAAAGTGGATTCCAAAAAGTCGGTACAAGTAGAAGGGAAATCCTAGTCTCACTGCCAGTGGCCCTGCAGTCTGCCCCAGCCACACAACTGTTACCCACATTCAGAGGGCCTAGTTTAGTCCCTATTGTAGTTCCCCGCTGTCAGGTCAGAGTCAGTAGGCTCCCACCAAGGTCAAAAAGATATATTTTAAATACACAGATCATTTTCAAACACTTCAGAGATCTACAGAATATGGCATTTAAGGTGTTTTAATAACCTAGGTTCTTCTTCTTTTTAATGACAATGAGACATGTCTACTCCCGGCAGCACCAATCTACTTCCGAGAAGATAATGGGCATCAAAGAAACTCCACATAGATTTTACTTTCTTTGGGACAAAAGTAAGCCACTGGGCAAGGAAATGCCCTTGTCTTGACTGATGACAGTATGCTGCCCTAACTGGACCAAAGAGAGTACCTGCCAAACCTTGTCAAGACAAGATGGAACAGTCCTTCAAAAATCTTGCTTCATAGAAAAGTCTGTCAAATATTCTAGGCCTTTAGGCTGATGACAGATGTCCTAATGCTGCAGAGGAACTTTCAATGACCGGCTAGGCAACCATGTTTCTGTTATTTCTCACATTTCTTGGAAGTCGCTTACACTTCCTGCTTACTTTCTGCTTTCCTTCTTGAGTCTCTGAGGTAATTGAAGACTAGACAGTTATAGTTATAGTATTCCTTGTTTATGGGACTCAGAAAAGAAATTCATTAAAGAAGTATAAAGTGTATAAGATTACGATATATCAGGAGATAGTTTGGAATGTAATATAAGATATGGCAGAAAACAAATATGGTACAAGACTTTGGACTCACAAAGATAGGATAGATATTGAAGTATTTTCTCTGAATTTGTCAAATGAAAATGGGCTAGACATTGCTGATGTATTTATTATAGATTGTATATATTATAGATTGTTATTGTACTTATTGTATATAGTTTTTCTCATTTTAGTTATAGCTTTCTTTTATTTTAGATAGAAAAAGAAGAAATAAAGTGATATTTGTGTTTTAATAAATAAAGCTTGCCCGAAGATCAGAATGCAAAGATAGGTACTCTAGTCAGGCATACAGGCCAGGCAGTAGTGGCACACACATTTAATCCCAGCAGCCACACAGTTAGCCATAGAGGCCTGGCAGTGGTGGTACCCACATTAGAGAGGAATATATCTGAAGATTTCATAGAGGTAAGAATTCTTTAGTGGCCTGGCTGCTTTGCTTTTCTGATCTTCAGCTTGAACCTCAGTATCTCTCTCTGGGTTTTTCTTATTTGTGCTATAGTTAGTTATCCTGGGACACATTGAACAACAAAAAGATCCTTTCTCAAAGAAGGCAGACGATCAAGACCAACTTCCAAGGTTGTCTTCTAATCCTTTAACAGAAATACATGCACATATACAAAGTATTTTTTTAATTCCAGGGCCAGTAAGATGCCTCGATGGTAAAAGGTGCTTACTGTAAGCATGACCAACCTGATCTTGATCCCCAAGATTGACAAGGTGAAAACAGAGAGCAGACTACCACAGTTGGGCTCTAACTTTCATGTGTGCCTTAAATGACCCCTTACACACACACACACACACACATACACACACACACACACACACACACACACACACACTAAATACGTAAATGTAAGTTCTTTTAACTACAAAAGGATTTGAAAGGAAAAACCCACTCCCTCCACAACACACCACCCATGAAATTCTCACCAGGCCACTGAGCTGGAGCTGAGTTTGGTGTCGCATGCTCTTCGATACTTTCTGTCCTGAGTCGTCGCCGATCACTTAAAAGAAGCCCTTGATAAGCTATTCCTGTGAACTGATTTCCTTCTGTCTGACTGCTAAAACAAACAGGTACAGTTACTGCACTGGGAGAGGTAGTGAACATGTACTTTACATAAATATATCTTAGACAATTATGAAAAATGAAAAGCTTTTAACACTGAATTCACTTTTGCAATGAGAACTTATTTTAGAATGTTCTTTAAATTAGTTAAAATGTTTCTTGATAGTCTTCTAAAACAAAACACTCATTTTCACTACACTGGGCAGACAATTTTAGTGCTTTTCAAATGCTTTTTAATATTTTAAGACACTTTTTACTTGTGCTCAGTTTCTAAAGTTGGAGGTCAATGTTAGCTGGAGACACAGTAGACAATAATTCAGGGTCTGAGTTTATTAATTCTTAGCTCTGCAAAACTGTTTAAGCATAACTGTATATTCAGAAGGTAAGCTAAAAGCCAGCGAATTATCTAAATCTAAGACCAATGCCTCTCAAAACTGATTCCCTTCTCTAAAGAGCTTCGTGGAAATGGAGGAAATACAAAACAAAAGGCAGAGCTGGCTACAAAGAGTAAGTCATAGTCAAGCCTAAAAACATTCACTTCAAAGCAATGTATCTGAAACCTCATTCAGTGCCAGTTTAGCCAGGGACTAACAGGAAACAATTTATCTACAGACATTTGATGACCGTGTCAGCTAAACCAAAATTTTCTTCCTTGCTTATAATTTTTAATCCTTGGAGTCATTTAAGTATAGACTAATTAGGATAAAAACAGAGTGCAGACCATTTCCGAGGGAGTAACTCCTTATTTTAAAATCAAATGTTCCCATAAAGGGCAGCTACCTTTGTAAGAAAAAGTCGAGGCTCATGTAAATAGATTTCTATTAAATTTTTTCATTTATTAGTGTACTTCATTTCAATCTAGGTCATCCTTCCAAGTTGTTCCATTTCTTACAACTCATGCCATTCTAATCATTAAAAGGCAATGCATTTTAATAACAGATACAGGCAATTTGATATTTAGAAAAACTAAAATTATTTTTAATTGATATCAATTGGCTAGTATAGTAGTGCAGACCTGTAATCTCAGTTACTTAGGAAGATGAGACATGAGGACCACAAGTTCAGGGTCTGCCTGAGCTACAGAGTGAGTTCCAGCTTGGGAAGCTTGCTGAGGCCCTGTTACTAAAAGCAGAGGTCTGGGAATGTATAACTTAGGGGTGGAACACGCCTGCACACCAGGTACAATGGCCTACAGTTGATCCCCAGTACGGCATAAACAAACAAAACTGATACCATCAATTGACTTCTACATCACACATAAAAGTATAAGTTAAACTAGTAACTTTTAAGCATGTATCTTTTCCAAGTTTTTTTTTGTTTTGTTTTTTGGTTTTTTTTTAAATTTCAACTGAAAACCAGTTAACCACGTAAAAGCTGACTGGCTTCAGAGCGTGACCTCTGAGGGACTAGGGATCTCTAGTATAAAACACTGTGATCAGAATCTTCCTTCAAGGAAATCAAAGACAGTTATTAGGATCACTCACATTATTGCTTGTCATAATCTATATTTCTCTTTTGCTACTAGGTGACATCTAAACTAACCAACTAATTATTATTTTCTCTCTGGGCCTATTTTATCCATTAAAGTACACATGTCATTTATATTAGGGAATTATTTTCAGCCCTAAGAAAAAGAATCCTATGAAAGTCTGGAGCAGTTGAATGTTTTGCTCTATTAAAACTATTTGGGGTGGTTTCTTTATTGATTTGTTATTTTTACCTGTAGCTATGACTGTCACATAATGCTTGGTAAATTGATGCAGAAAGTGAAGCTGCTAGTGAATGAAGTGTGTGCACCTAAAACCAAAACAGCCACAGTTACAATTTGCACTAACATTTCTATACAACAGCAACATCTTAAAAGTCAGGAAATACTGAGGAAACTAGAAAATCATAAATAAAACTGGATCCTACAGAAGAAACCCTACTTTTAAACTAACTCATCTTTATAGGCATGCCCAATGACAAAGCTGACTCATTCGGACATATCTTTATCAAATACATACTTGCTGTGAGCCTAACACTTACCAGGCACTGAGCAGACCAGGTCTCATGAAACTAGGTCTTGTCTAAGCCACAACAATTAATTTACACAGTGATATAAAAAGGAAAACTGAAGCCACCTATGCACCGAACTTTCAGACTTTTCGTTTAGGCTTTGTATTATGAAACTATGCAAGATTCAATCTTATCAGTAACAATGGCTGTTCAGTAAGTAAATCAAGCACTATGTGTAATGGCTCATTTTCCAGAAAGCAAAAATTTAGTTAATATTGATAGGAAAGGGAAAGTCATAAAAATGTGTTTTTAGAAAGTTTTAAAATTCTATATATATTTTTTAAAAACACAGTTTAAACTTCCCTTGAATCAACACTTTCAGACTCATAAACTTCTTAAAATTCAAAGGGTCTTCAGAGGTAGTTCCATGCCTTTAAATGCCTTATCCAAGCCTGGTGGTGGTGGCGCTGGCCTTTAATACCTACACTTAGCAGAAAAACCCTGTCTTGAAAAACTGGGACAGGGTGGGTGAGCCCTATACAAATTCTAAGGAAAGGAGCATTTTCCAACTTGCTATCTTTTTTTATTTCTTAGTCTAACAAATAATTTAAGCAAACTCTACAAGACTACTAATATGGATTACTTCATACTATAGATTAGAAATCTCCAATAAACTGATATGATTAGACAATCTGGATCCCTCAGAAAAGTATCTCAACAGAGATCAAACACGCCTGTCAAAGGAGGGGAAGGATAAAAACAGCAGGAACCGACTGTGCATGAGGCCAGGAGTAGCATAGAGCAGCATGAACACAGCCATGCAGGGGTGGAGGCAGCTCCCTCTCCACACCCTGCCAGGCTCTAAGAGATTTACTGGAGTTCATTAGTTCAGAACTCAGAATAGGGTAGAGGGATAATTTAGGATTCTGATTGTCTCTAACCTATTGTACAGCCTCCAATAAACACAATCATCAGGGGAACAAGTGACAAGGATATTTTCTCAGGAGTCATTTAATTCAAGAGGTTCTCTCAGGTACCCCTCTCAACCTACACTTTCACATTTTCCTGACATATAAACAAAAAGTTCTATTTCTAGATTATTAGTTCATTTGAACTCATTAGAAGAGAAAACCTAAATAAATATTAAGTAGCAAGAACATTATCTAGAAAATTAGTTTTGTTATAAAAAGAATTTACCTGTTTGAAAGGAAGACTATAGCCTTTCTAGAAATAAGAATGTATACATTCAAGGCTGGATGTGGTGGCGCACACCTTTAATTCTAGCACTTGGGAAGCAGAGGCAGGCGGATCTCTTTGAGTTCAAGGCCAGCCTGGTCTACACAGTGAGCTCTGGGATAGCCAGGGAAAGGAGTGAGAGCCCCATCTCAAAAAACAAAACAAAACAACAAAAAAAAAGAAAGAAAAAGAAAAAGAAAACAAAAAAGAATGCATCCTTTTCATTGCATTCACTGGAATCTGGAAGTCATTGGAAGTGAAGAGGCACATAGAAACATTTCAACTACTCTCTCTACACTCAAAAGAGAGCAAATAAAAGACATTCACCTTCCTAGTGTGCACAAATAGTCACAAAGTCCACATTACCTTCACATCTTCAACATTGGGATGAGGTGGTGTTTTCATCTGCACAATGGTATAAAGTATGTCGTGGATGTGATTATTTAAATACAACACAGGGTTAGCTATGACTGTTTTTGTCGATGCAATACTTGCTGAAAGCAGAGGCAAGGTGGTGGGCAGCGGCAGTGGAGACTGGAGCTGCTTTACTGTAGTTTCCTGGAGGTGACAACAGTGGTAAGAACGTGACTAAGGCAGCGTGTGGCTGTCTCTGTTCACTCACTCTACCAGGACTCAGAACACCTGTCTCTCCCAGATACGGGAGGTATGCAGACGGCAGCATACAGTGTACTTCTGTGCTGGTCACGTTTGTCAACTTGACACAAGCTAGAGCTAGTTGGGAAGAGGAAACCTCAAGGAATCTCATCCATCACACTGGCCTGTAGGCAAGTTTGTGGGGCATTTTCTTGGTTACTAAGCCCACAATGGGCAGGCCACCCCTGGGCAAGTAGTCCTACATGGTATAGGAAAGTAGGCTGAGCAAACCAGAAAGCAGCACTCCTCCATGGTTCCCACTTCTGTTCCTGCCTTGAGTTCCTGCCCTGGCTTCTCTTGATAATGAACTAAAACCTGCAAAGCAAATAAACCCCATCCTCCCCAGATTGCTTTAACCAGTGTTTATCACGGTAACAGAGAAGTAAACTAGACCAGCCTCTAGTTACTGACACCTTCACCTAAGAAGCTACACTGGAAACAAACACAAGCCTCCTAGGACTACAGGAGCCAACAACCCAAGTTTACAGCTTTAACTGGAAGAGCTGCTGAAATCACTCAACTAGCTGAGACTAACATCATGTGATGCCCATACCTGTTGTGACTCTTGCAGCAAAAATTTGAGTTCCATTCTCACTGAGGCCAGACCACCACCCTGGGCCCCATGAAGGCTACAGTAACTAAGAAACACTCTTAGGAGGTCCTGGTTTTTCTGCAACCACAGCTTCCGTCTTTCTGCATGCTCCCGTTTAGCCTGCAATCTTCGTCTTTCTATTTGGTGGCGCTCATAAGAACCAATGTCTGGCTTGTCCACCATTTCTTCCTGATCCAGAAGTTCACTCTGTACTTTAGAGTATGTTTTACTGTAATATTCTTTAATAACTGATTCATGATTGCATATCTCATGCAAGGCAGCAATTTCCTTTTCAAGCCAGTTGTAGAGCTGAAACCTGAGCTTCCCTCCATCTACTTCATAACCTGTAGCCAAAGTTCTTAATTCAGTCATAAGGATCTTCAAACATGCTCGGAACTTCAGTTGTTCGGCAATCACATCAACCTCAGTATCACCCACAGCACAATCTTCTTCCTGAGGAGTCAATAATGCCCTAGGGTCTGAGGCCTTGGGGTCCTGCCCATCCTTCTCAGCATTTGTACTCCTCATCACTAAGCCATCTGCGTCATCCTCTTCTAAGGCACTATCATGGTCTTCACCCCAGTCGAGCTTAAGAGGCTCCTCATCAACTGTGACAATTGGCTGACTCCAGTCAAACTGGGAGGAAGTAGCTGCTGACCAGGCAACACCAGCACTGCCATTGCCATTACTCAGTGCTTCTGATCCTGATGGCCCATTCTCCACCCTCTCAGAACCAAAGTCATGCTGATCTTTTTTTGCAGTTAAGGAAGATATTTTAGTTACTTTAGGAATCTTAGAAAGTACTTCAAGGGCTAAAACAGGACATCCAACTTTAAAATGAGCATTAGCGGTAGTAAAAAATAATTTTCTTTCTATGAGGTTAATTTTATCAGTAATGTTTTTCTCAGTTTTGAGGCCTAAAGTTGTCAAAGTTCCTTCAGGGGAAGCAAGATTTCTTCGGATAAGTAAAGGATGTGTCCGAAGGTAGTTGTAAAAACTGAACACCACGGGGTTACAAGACTTGATGATGACTGCAGAAAACAGATAAAAATCACAAATTACTATGTTAATCTGAACATCTACTGAAAAATAATAATATAAATTAGTATTTCCCCCAAATAAAGGACAATAGCTGGACGGTGGTGGTGCACACCTTTAATCCCAGCACTCAGGGGGCAAAGGCAGGCGGATCTCTGGGAGTTCAAGGCCAGCCTGGTCTACAGAGTTGGTTCCAGGACATGTTCCAAAGCTACAGAGAAACCCTATCTCAAAAACATCAGAAAGAAAAAGTAAAAAAAAAAAAAAGAAAAATGTAAAGGACAATAAATATTACTATAAATAAATAAATATTAACCCAGCACTCACTCATGTAATCATTAACTCTCTGTAACTGAGACATATGTTAGGATGATGGATAATCACACGATGTCAAAAAGGTCAGGAGGCACACACAGTAACTTTTACCTGAAAAAGGTCAATGGAAGGGAAATACAAACAACTGATTCCTTTTAAAAAAAAAAAAAAAAAGTGGGAGGAATGGGGAAAGAAGCCTGAATTCTCTAAAAATACCTTGGAAAAAATACACATACATATACATATATACATACATACATACATACATACATACATACATACATACATACATACTGGTATCTGAGACAGGCTCATTATGTAGCTGGCTTGGAATATGCTATGTAGATCAGCCTGTCCTGGAACTAACTCTTGTAGACCAGGCTGACTTCAAACTCACAGAGATCCATCTGCCTTTTCCTTCAGAGTGCTGGGATTAAAAGGCATGTGTCACCACCGCACAGGTAAAACTGTCAACATCTTATATAATTTAAAAAGGTAATTTAGATTTTAAGATGTGGTTCACACACACACAAAAAATACAATACAAAACTAAACAAATGAATTGTATCTCAAGCTGGTAGTATAGTCACATCAACTACAAAGTGACTTTCAAATAAGGATTTGGCTATACATCTCTAGTAAGATATACCATAACAATAATATAAAAAGGTATAGGTTTTCTCACCATTCTTTTGTAGAACACATATTTGTATTCTTATTATGAAACTATTCCATGCATAAAGAATAGTAAATAACTATGCTGATACTGTGAAAATCCAAGCCTTTTACTATAAGACACACATATGAAACCTAAGAGGAATCTCATTTATAGATTAGAAGGAAAACATGATCTCTTGCATTCTTAGGGGAGAAAGAAGTCCTACCTGCATTCATTCTAACAGCCTAGAAGCAAGAGGACTAGACATTATTCCCCACTCACAGAAGCAGAATTTTTTGGTGGAATGAGCATTTTCGGGTCTAAGCTAGAAAATATACGAGGTGAGCCTGAATCATTCTGCCATACCAGAAAGCAAGGAAATTATCAAAATAAATAAATAATAGAAAAAGAAGTAAAAAGCTGGCCAAGATCACCAATGTCTAAACATGGGACAGTCTGAACTGATGTGGGAAAGTCATATGTCAATCTGTTGATTTCATTGGTTAATAAAGAAACTGCCTTGGCCCATTTGATAGGCCAGCCCTTAGGTGGGTGGAGTAGACAGAACAGAATGCTAGGAAGAAGGGAAGTGGGTCAGACAGGATGAAGCTCCGACCCAAGATGAATGTAGGCTAGAATCTTCCTGGTAAGTCTATTAATGTGTGTAGCACATTAATAGAAATGGGTTAAGCAAGATGTGAGAATTAGCCAATAAGAGGCTGAAACTAATGGGTCAGGCAGGGTTTAAATGAATACAATTTGTGTGTTAAGCTAGCCATGAGGGAGCCGGGCGGGACGCAAGGCCTGCCCGCAGCTCCCTTCTACACTGAACACCCATAAAAAATTGCTAATGACTGAACATAAGCATGTAAAACTTGTGCGTTCAAAATATCTTTAAGAAAATAAAGACTTCTTCTTTTGGAAACACCAAATGGCGGGTGACGCCGGTGCAGCGGGAGGGCCCGGAGGACCCGGGGGCCCAGGATTAGGAGGCCGTGGTGGCTTCCGCGGAGGAGGATTCGGCAGAGGTCTGAGGTACCGAGGCCGTGGCTGAGGACGAGGCCGCGGGGCTCGCCGAGGCAAAGCTGAAGACAAGGAGTGGATTCCCGTCACCAAGCTGGGCCGCCTGGTTAAGGACATGAAAATCAGGTCCCTAGAGGAGATCTACCTGTTCTCCCTGCCCATTAAGGAGTCTGAGATTATTGACTTTTTCCTGGGAGCTTCCCTAAAGGATGAGGTTCTGAAGATCATGCCCGTGCAGAAGCAGACTAGGGCAGGCCAGCGGACCAGGTTCAAGGCTTTTGTCACTATTGGGGACTACAATGGTCACGTAGGTCTCGGTGTCAAGTGCTCCAAGGAGGTAGCCACTGCCATCGGAGGGGCCATCATCTTGGCCAAGCTTTCCATTGTCCCTGTGCGGAGAGGCTATTGGGGGAACAAGATTGGCAAGCCCCACACTGTTCCCTGCAAAGTGACAGGCTGCTGTGGTTCTGTGCTGGTGCGTCTCATCCCTGCTCCCAGAGGCACTGTCACAGTCTCTGTTCCTGTGCCCAAGAAGCTGCTGCTGATGGCTGGCATTGATGACTGCTGCACATCAGTCAGGGGCTGCACTGCCACCCTGGGCGACTTTGCCAAGGCCACCTTTGATACCATCTCCAAGACCTACAGCTACCTGACCCCTGACCTCTGGAAAGAGACTGTGTTCACCAAGTCTCCTTATCAGGAATTCACTGACCATCTTGTGAAAACCCACACCAGAGTCTCTGTTCAGAGGACCCAGGCTCCAGCTGTGGCCACCACATAAGGGTTTTTATACAAGGAAAATAAAAGTGAATTAAGTCTGTTAAAAAAAAAAAAAAAGAAGAAGAAGAAAGAAAAGAAAAAGACTAAGTGATCACCTTTGTATAATGTTAAAGAGTGGGGAGGTGGGGAGACAGGAGATACCCTAGAAGCTCGCAGGTCAGCTAATCTGCTCTTCCAAGGACACAGGTCCAATTCCCAACAGCCACATGGCAATTCACAACTATCTGCAACTCCAGTTCCAGAGGATTCAACACCTTTTTCTCACATTTACCATTCAAGCATGTGATGCACATATATACATGCAGGTGCAGGGAACCCAGAACAAAACAAAACCAAAAAAAACTACCACTGTCTTCTCCTTGTCCTTTTTGAAAAAAATATGGTAACTTTATGGTGATTTTTGAAAAATATCTAATTTGAAATAAGAGCAAAGAAAATACAACTGTGAGAACTAAAGTATGTGTAAAATACGTGAGATCATTTTAGTACTATTCAAATTATGGTTAAATGCAGACTTTATTACAAATATTAAGTTACAATTTTTAATCACATAACTTCTCAAATCTGAGGCATGGTGGTGTACCCAACAACAGGGGCTATGACAGGAGGGTCGTAAGTTCAAGGATCACCTGAGCAGCATAGTGAGTCCAGGCTACCCTAAAACACAAGGTTATGAGGAAAAAGACTATACCTCCATAAAACATGTTCAGAAAAAAAGAAAAATAAGTAAGGTAACTATCTTTTAAAATGTAAGTAAGTATGCATGCTGCAAACTCCACAGATGCACACAGTGTGTTCTGACCATTCTCACCTCCCCCTCAAGACCTCCTTTTACTCTCTCCTAACTCCATGTGCTGTTTATTTTTCTTAAATAAGCCACCAAGTCTACACAATGTCATACACAATGGCATGGACTATGCACTGGAGCACAGCTGATCTGCCAGGGGTCACCCTCAAAGAAAATGAATTTCCCTTCCCTTCCCCTAGAAGTCACAATCAGTAGGTCTTCAGCTAGGGGCAGAGCCTCTTCCCTATAAAATTTGTCTTACTCTTGAATAGATACTGAAAAAAAAAAAAAAACACAAAAATCTACCTTGTTGCTCATCATCTTCCTTTGGCGTCTGTTCCAGTAATGTATCCAAGGCTCGGGTGTAATCTTTCATTACCCAATAGGCAAGACTACGCAGAAAAGGGTCAGCATGTAGTCTTTTGCAATCGAATCCTGAGCCATCCTTTTGACAACCCAAAATTTTCTGATTCAAGATAGATATATAAGTGGATGAAGTCTCAAATTCAGATTCAAATAAACGGGCAATAACCATGGCTAGCTGAATATCTTCCATTTTTTCAAGACACACCTGCAAATTTAAATATTAAGAAACACTTACCTTAGTGAAAACTAATCTAGACATACATTATCCCACTGGTACCATGAAATTGCCTATTTATATCTCCAGGGTAGGAGGGGCCCTGAGACTGAGATCATGAGATGTAACTAGATGGTTGCTTGGTAGAATTTCAAAGCAGGCAGACAGATGAGCAACCACAACACAGTAACCTCTAGACTAGAATGATCGTACATGAAATGAGCACAAAACGAAGTATGTCAGTGTTATCTCAGTCTTAGGCCAATTTAAATAGCATTCATTTTTAAATTAAACACTACTTAAAATGTTTTGATTGATACATCAGTTCCTCTTAATTTCCAATTATATTTTTATAAAACTTTAAACTACTTTAGAAAGTTTACTAAGGAAAAATTGATCCCTTTCCTATAAGGGACCCCAAGCCAACTTTAACAGCTGAGCCTGAGACTCTTTAACATCTCTGATTATCTTCTAAGCTAACATATCCACTTCAGAATTACAGGCATTTATAACTATAAAAATGTTACAAATATGCTGAAGTATAAAATTTATGATATATTCACTATGCCAGAAGTTTTCTATTCTATCATATTAGGTTTTTAAAAATGTTTTTTAAAATATTTAAATTTTTATTATTTTTTAAAAGTTATAAATTAAAAAAAAATCCCATAAAAAACTAACCAGACTCAAGGATTATGTAACTACTATATTATATTATATAGGATGTAATATGTAGAATATAATATATAGGGGGAAATCTTATATAATATATAGAGAATATATTATAGAGTAACATATATATCGTATACTTTTTTTTTTAAGAGACAGTCTCTCCATAGCCCAGGCTGGCTTCAAACTTGCATTTCCAAATACTAGGATCATTTTCAATTCTATTTTTACTTCTGTCTGAATCTAAGTAATTCATAAAGGTAATAACTAACCTAAAAGGAAGAGTCATCAGGAAACAGAACTATTAATGA
This sequence comes from Chionomys nivalis, assembly GCF_950005125.1. Taxonomy (NCBI): domain Eukaryota; kingdom Metazoa; phylum Chordata; class Mammalia; order Rodentia; family Cricetidae; genus Chionomys; species Chionomys nivalis. The sequence goes on from NC_080089.1 coordinate 53,284,258, forward strand.
CTTTTTAATCACCTGCCAGGATTATGCAACAAAAGATGCAGGGTTTCACCTCCTCACACGCACTGACAACAGTTACGGCAGGAGCACTGTAGAATAGTACAAGCTGCCACATTAGTGCCAAGTACTCAAATAGCAGCTTTTCTGCACAAAATAAGGCAGTCATAACCTATGCACATACTTAAATGGCTCAGAATCACGAGGTGGATGGTAAAAAGACATTCATAAACTACTCTTGACATTTTCTGCAAGTCTTACATTTTATCTTAATGTGTAACACTCCACACCTGAAGCTGTAATTCCCCTTAAACTGATCAGCGCCACTGTCTGACTTCAGCAAGCGCTGGTTATTTCACTCTTACAAACGTCTAACAAAAATTACAGTCTGCTCAAAGGCCTCACTGCATGATTGCTATTTACACGTTTATACCTCTATGGCATCTTTCAATGAACCAGCTAACAAGAAAAAGGCAGCAGACTGTTCAAAGCGTTGTTTTCCAAGTAATGAAAAAGCATTTTTCAAAGCAGCTTTCCGCCATCTATCTTCATTAAAGTTATGGCTGAAAAATGTTGTCATTTTCTCATCATGTTGTGACCTGGGAATGAGGACACAAAACATTAGTGACTATCTCACACTTAAAATATTTTAATTATTTATAGATTGTATGAAGATAGAGAAAAAAGAAAAAAAAAAAAAAACAGAGGCAGGTGGATCTCTGTGAGTTCGAGGCCAGCCTGGTCTACAAGAGCTAGTTCCAGGACAGGCTCCAAAGCTACAGAGAAACCCTGTCTCGAAAAAACAAACAAAAAAACAAAAAACAACAACAAAATATCTCATCTTTTAAACTAAAATAAAAGATATTTTCCCCATTCAAGGTAAATAAAAGAACCAGGACATAAAGAAGTCAGCTGACTTGACAGAGTTCCATGAGACCATGTGAAGCGCTGAGGCACATTACCTGAACAGACCCCACACTACCGCTTTCTTCTTCATTGAAAGGTAGAATAAAGCAGCATCTAAGGCATCATTATTCCTTTGAAAAGAAGCTTTGGCAACCTAAGAGTAAGTAAAATAACACAGAACTGCTTGAAAAAGAACCACAGTTAATTACTCCAACAATTAATGCTTCATTGTTACTCCCTTAGCTCACAACTACAAAAATGAGAATATATGGACCCAATAGCTTATGATGGCATCCTCCTAGAGAAAAGCATCTGTATGCCAGTAATCCTAATAAAAACAGCATAGTAGGTAGTATTCATGAGACTGTTTACCATATACTTGGCACCTGGCTGGGCACCTTTCATTAATCTTAGTATTACCCACTATGAAGTACTACTAGTGTCCTCATTTTATAGGGGAGGGAACTGAGCCATTAAGTAAATAGCTTAAATTCACACACTAAGGGAAGGAAAGGAAAACCTAGGTAGGAATAAACTAACAACAACAGAAAATTCAATAGATATGATCATCTTTTGAAAAGTCAACACATTGTTTTCTTAATGTGCAGCTCTGTGGATAAAGAAGCATGCTGCCAAGACTGACAATCTGAGTTTGACTGTTGTTGTTTGAGGGTTCTACTATGTATTCCAGGATAGCTTTGAGCTCACTATGTAGCCCAGGGTGGACTCAAATTAGCACAACCCTCCTGCCTTAGCCTCCTGAGTGTTAGCATTATAAGCATTCACCCTACACCTAGCTTATGTTTTTTGAAAGAGGACCTTACCATGAAGCCTAAACTAGCCTGGATGTGCTCTGTAACCCGAGCTGCCTTTCAACTCCAGATCCTTCCCTGAGCTTCTAAAGTACTGGGGTTGCTGGAGCATGACCAAGTGTTGTGCTTGTTTTCAAATAAGGTACATGTCAAACATAATGTCTAAAAAATTCTATTCCATTAGCTGGGCATGTCGTGGCTGGCACAAGCCTTTAATCCCAACATTCAGAGGCAGAGGCAGGCAGAGTTCTAAGTTCAAAGCCAAATTGTTCTATATAGTGAGATCCAGAACAGCTAGAGATGCAAACACAATGGAACCCTGCCTCAAAACAAACAAATAATACATATAATAACAACAATTAAAAAAAAACTACTGGCCGGGCGATGGTGGCGCACGCCTTTAATCCCAGCACTTGGGAGGCAGAGGCAGGTGGATCTCTGTGAGTTCGAGACCAGCCTGGTCTACAAGAGCTAGTTCCAGGACAGGCTCCAAAAAACCACAGAGAAACCCTGTCTCGAAAAAAAAAAAAGAAAAAAAAAAAAAAAAAAAAAAAAAAAACTACTGCACAGAATTTTATAAAGGTCAAGTTTGAAACTCTATGTGCACATGTGCACCCACACACGTACACATACACATGCAAACACACACAATAAATAAATGTGATTTCTAGCCTGGTGGTGGTGCACGCCTTTAATCCTAGCACTCACGAAGGCAGAGGCAGGCGGATCTCTGTGAGTTTGAGGCCAACCTAGTCTACAGAATGAGCTCCAGGAGAGCCAGAGATAAACACAGAAACCATGTCTCAAAAAACAAACAAACTTCTAAAAATTATTCTAAGAAATTCTCAAACTGTAAAAACTAGTTCTCTACAGTAGGTTTTCTGGAATTTTAAAAATGGAATGTTTGCTAGTAGAGGCAGGAAGAGAGACTAGGCTACATAACACTCTGTGTCAAAAAAAAAAAAAAAAAACCATGAAGGGTAGAGAAGCAACAGAGAAGGAATAGAAATGTGTAAGTATTTTGAAGAGGGGGGGGGACAGGGATGGGTGCTTTAATTGGGAGGGAGATAAATACAGAAGAAAGAAGGAATAGCGTGCGTGCATATGTATAACAATGATTAAACAAATAGGGAACATGAATTTAAGAGAGAGGGGAGAAGAAAGAAGGGGAAATGACAGTCTTTTAACATCCATTGAAACAAAGTTACCTTTTCAATGCATCTTCGAAGTGTGTTAACATTCCTCACCCACCAGCCTATTCCCATGGCTCTTAATTCAGACCATTGAGGGTCCCCTCTTTGAATTGCTGGAATCATATTGATTAGTTCTTCCTCTGCTTCAGAATGAAAAGCCCAGGCAAAATGGCAGGTAGACACACCTAAATTGGAAACATGAAACAATAACCTTGTGAACTATATCAATAACAACAAAACAATATTTTGCTTAGTTACATATTTCTTGTTTTCTAACAAGCATTTTCAAGCAGAAAGGCAGAATAAAAGAACTCTCAGGACTTTATACTATAAGCTTCTGAATTCAAGATCAGTGACAAGACATATAACATCCAAATGACTTAACTTTTATTCCACATAAAATTTCATATTTAAAATAAAACAAAAATATTAAGAGATGATGTGGTATAGTATCACATGCATATAATCCCAGTACTCAGGAGGTGGAGACAGGAAAATCAGAAGTTCAAGATCATCTTCAGTTTGAGCCCATCCTTAGCTACCTGAGAACTTGAAACAAAAGATTAACACTGAAATTGAATCAATGAAAAATAAAGATACTTGAGTAACAAATTATTCCCATGTACAGGTACCAAATTTACAAAGAGCAAACATTGGTCAAGCAGAAAGTTTTGGCCTACAAACATTATTATTTCCACTGTCATTTACCTGAGGAACTGAATTCTAAAACTTGCTCTATCCTTTGCTCTAACCAGAGAGTTAAAGGTTACTTAAGGCAAGCTCTAAACATACTTCTAGCCGGGCGATGGTGGCACACGCCTTTAATCCCAGCACTCGGGAGGCAGAGGCAGGCGGATCTCTGTGAGTTCGAGACCAGCCTGGTCTACAGAGCTAGTTCCAGGACAGGCTCCAAAACCACAGAGAAACCCTGTCTCGAAAAACCAAAAAAATAAATAAATAAATAAACATACTTCTAGTTGCACTTAATGTAAAGAATATACACAGGCATGAGGCTCATCTCGCTAATTAGAAGGGAAGAAATAAAGGACTAAAAGACCTACCAGAGTTGAGGGAGGAAAAGACAGGTGAGAGAGGAAGAAGTGGGAGGGAGAAGAGGGGAGAACGACCGAACAGAAAAATGAATCAGATATTGATTATAGGCTGAGTTTTGATATCAAACACTACTGGTAATGTAAATGAATATTCTTTCTGAAGGACATTTTGCTAATACTAAGGAAGAGTTAAGGAGCTAAGAGTTAAGTCCCCCTCTGACTCAGTAACTCAACTGCTAGGAAACTAACAAGAAATATATACCTGTTCCAAAAATGTTAAATTAATAAAATAACATGTGGAAATAATCAGAACACATTAAATATAAAGAAAAATAACAATATTAAATATAAGTATTTTATGTAACACTATAAGATAATTCATTGCAATGATCACTGAGTTTTAAAAAACAGAAAATCTAAATGTCTTGAAAATAAGGGTTGAGTAGATGAAGTATATTTTTAATGCACAGGAAAATCTTGGTTTTGCCAAGCATGGTGGAGCGCCTGTAATCCCAGCACTTGGGAAGTAGAACAAGAACTGCCACAAGCTCTGGGTCCACAAGAGCATGGTATGCAGTGAGACTTTACTTCCAAAACAATAAAAATAAAAATAATCTTGTGTGGCTAGAGCAATGGCTCATCAGCTAAGAACACTGACTGCTCTTACAAGCTTGTACAGACAGGCAGGTAGACAAAACACTCACACACAAAATAAAAAGACACCAAAAATTAAACATAAATGAAAAAAAACTAGCTCTTGTTTTCAAAGACTATTTTTGAAGGCAAAGTAGTAAGGACAACAGTCCAGCAAGCTTGGGATTCTAATGACCATATTCCAAACCCCAAATGGGCATACAGTCTAAAGAAATGAGAACCAGACTGGGAGTCTAAATGCTTATAAAGAATCCTGTTTAGGGAAGTCACACTAAAATTCTATTGTTTCTATAGGAGGAGGATGATAAACATCTGTCTCAAATCAGGGGTGTGGCAATATGTTAGACTTAAGCAAATGTACTAGGTCAATATGGGAACTCTTCCTGAAACATTAACTTTCCTTGATAGCAACAAAGAATATATACTTAGATAAAAATTAATAAAGTGTGGCCTGGTGAAACATGCACGTAGCCTCATCACCTTGAAGCTCAAGGATGATCACCAAGAGCTCAGGGCCAGCCTGTGACACACAGAGAGATCCTATGAAAAGGAAGGGGGGGGCAGAGACACAACAACACAAAGAATAAAATTTATGTTTTTAAAGAGAAGGCATCAGACAACTTCAGAGCTGTCCCATAGAGACACTGAATTATTACAGCCTCGGGCCTACATCTCCTACTACAACTTTACCACTACTGTTGGAACAACGGTCACAGAGCAGGGCAGAGCTGCGGGACAGAAACAAGAAATGGCAAAAAAGACACCTAAGGTCATGCTCAACCTCCTTAGCGATAAGGGAAATGCAAATTAAAACAACTTTGAGATACCATCTTACACCTGTCAGAATGGCTAAAATCAAGAACACCAATGATAGCCTTTGCTGGAGAGGTTGTGGAGAAAGAGGCACACTCATTCATTGCTGGTGGGAATGCAAACTTGTGCAACCACTTTGGAAATCAGTGTGGCGATTTCTCAGGAAATTTGGGATCAACCTACCCCAAGATCCAGTAATACCACTATTGGGAATATACCCAAGAGATGCCCCATCAAATGACAAAAGTATCTGTTCAACTATGTTCATAGCAGCATTGTTTGTGATAGCCAAAACCTGGAAACAACCTAGATGCCCTTCAATGGAGGAATGGATGAAGAAAGTGTGGAATATATACATATTAGAGTACTACTCAGCAGTAAAAAACAATGACTTCTCGAATTTTGCGTGCAAATGGATGGAAATAGAAAACACTATCCTGAGTGAGGTATCCCAGACTCAAAAAGAGGAACATGGGATGTACTCACTCATAATCGGTTTCTAGCCATAAAATAAAAGACATTAAGCATATAATGTGTGATCCTATAGAAGCTAAATAAGAAAGTGAACCCAAAGAAAATCATATAGTCATCCGCATGGAGAGGGGGAAGTAGACAAGATTCCAGGGCAAAAACTGGGAACTTGCGGGTGAGGTGGCATGGGGCAAAGGGGAAATGGGATGAGAAATATGAGAAGGGGAGGATGGGAGGAGCTCGGAGGATTGGGATGGTTGGGATATAGGAAGGATGGATACGGGAGCAGCGAAGTATATAAACTATCTAAGGGAGCCATCTTAGGGTTGGCAAGAGACTTGACTCTTGAGGGGTTCGCAGGTGTCCAGGAATATGTCCCCAGCTGGTACCTTGGGCAACTAAGGAGAGGGAACCTGAAATGACCCTATCCTATACTGATGAATATCTTGCATATCACCTTAGAACCTTCATCTGGCGATGGATCGAGGTAGAGACAGAGTCTCAATTTGGAGCAACGGTCTGAGCTCTTAAGGTCCAAATGAGGAGCAGAAGGAGGGAGAACATGAGCAAAAAATCAGGACCACGAGGGATGCACCCACCCACTGTGACAGTGGAACTGATTTATTGGGAGGCCCACCAAGGCCAGCTGGTCTGGGACTGAATAAGCATGGGTTGATTCCGGACTCTCTGAGCATGGCGGTCAATGAAGACTGATGAGAAGCCAAGGACAATGGCACTAGGTTTCGATCCTAATACATGAACTGGCTTTGTGGGAGCTTAGCCTGTTTGGACGCTCACCTTTCTGGACGTAGATAGAAGGACCTTGGTCTTCCCGCAGGGCAGGGAATTTGGACTGCTCTTCAGTATCGAGAGGGAGGGGGAATGGAGTGGGGGGAGGAGAAGAGGAGTGGGGATAGGGGGAGGGAAGTGGGGGGAGGGCAATATTTGGGAGGAGGGGAGGGAAATGGGAAATGGGGAGCAGGTGGAAATTTTAATTAAAAAAGAATAAAAAAAAAAAAAAAGAAATGGCAAGTAGGTACCATGTCACATGACAATCTCAGGCTACTGTCACATGACCCACCTGCTGCTAAGACACAAACGCACCCACCACCACCACATTAAATCAAAGGGGTGAAAAGATTCAAACAGCAAGTAGAGTACCTTGGTGAAGGAGCTGGACTCGGTATAAAGGAGGCAGTGATGTTAACAGGCATGTGTGCAAGCGCATTGCTAACAAGTATCTCAAACCACACTCATCTAAGGTGTCTCTTCCTGCAATTTTAACAAGAAAATATGTTAAAAAAGAGATTTAACAGGATTGAACAGCCACAGATTCAAAAGGTATGAACTGAACATTAAACTTTGCAATAATCTGCACAAAATATATGTATTTTAATGTACTCCTTTGCAAATAATTTAGTGTTCTTACAAAATCTGTATCTTTCTAAGACACAAATATTAAAACTGCTAAGTGAAAAATTATTTGGAAAAATAAAGTTACCTATTAGTACAAATAACAGTAGTACCTATACTTATACTAAATGAAAGAAACACTGAAATCTAGTGAAATGTGTAACTATGCCTGTGGATCAGATGTAAGCTCCCAGCTTCTGCTCAGCGCCACGCCTTCCCGCTGCTTGTCTCTCTGCTACTATGCTCTTCGCCATGGTGGTCACGGGGTCACTCTCTGAAACTGGAAGCCCCAAAAACCTTCCCTTCTATAGACCTGTTTTGGTCGTGGTGTTTCCTCACTACAATAGAACAGTGACTAAAACAGTAAGTTTGCAACTCTTGGCAGACTTCTTTTTATGAACTGAGATTTGTACTGACAGGAATTATATAACTAAAGTGAAATCTTTGTTACAATAATTTAAGAAACTAACATTTTTCTAGGCTGTTTAACTTGACCAAAAACTACCAAAGATTTGAAATTTTATTCTCTGGGCTAGTAGTGTTAGGTTAGAAAGAGCAACTTAAATCTTTAGCCTGATTCCACAAATTTACTTTACAGTGCAAAAGCACTGACAGAACCTAAGCCAGCAAATGACGGAGTCCCCAGAGGCAAAGGATTTTCCGAAGAAATCAAAATATGTCATTGCTGAGGTGTAGTTTCAGTTCTGCTTCCTATATGCATTCATCCACTTACACACCGAGCAGTTTTATATCTACTGCATAGTGCCTAAGAGCACTACAGGACTGGCAGAGGTAAAGTAATTTAATGCATAATATAGGGAAATAAATGCTATGGACTGAGAGATGGATGTGCTGAATCAAGAGTGTTCTGTTTCATATAATGGAGCCAAAGAAGAACTTTACAATGGGATTAAATCTGAGGTTAGGGAATGAGCCATGTATAGATATGGAAGAGCATTCTATGCACAGGAAAGGCCCTGAGAAAGGAGCATGCGCCAGTGTTCACGGACTAAGAAGAGGCCCAAAGAGGAAGTGGAAATGAGCACACTGATCCATGAGAACTGATATGAGAGCATGTGCCAGTGAACTGAACATCAATATGACAGAAGCTGTCTCACCAGAACAAAGAGAAAAGGTCTCTTATTTAGAGTCTTTTGACTGAGATATACAAATTATTTCAACTTTAAGTTCAATTCCCCACCTATGAAATGGAAATACCATTCCTGCCTTGTCTAGTTCATGAACGTCCACTGTGACCAGAATCATTTATATACTATTAGCCAGTGAGTGATAAAACTTTGTATCAGAGAGTTTAAACTATTTCATGCATTACAAAAAGTATATACTTTTTTAAAGATTTGTCTATATTCTTTAAAAATTGTTTGTGTATGTCTGTGTGTGCCTGTGTCTGTGTGTCCGTATGGGTATGGGCACACGAGTGAAAATACACAAGGAGCTCTAAGGAGCCAGAGTACTCTAGAGCTGGATCACAGGCGGTTCTAAGCTGTTCAGTGTGGGTACTGGGAACCAACTGGGTCCTCTACAAAAGTGCAAGCACTCTTAATGGCTGTATCGTCTCTCCAGCCCCCAACCCTGCTTTCTAACTCCCCAGAGAAAAACAGCTAACAGTATCAATTGTTCAGGACTTACAGACGTTCTAGGGAAGGTACTGCCCCACTTCCCACAACTGTGTAATAATGGTAAGTTTCTTCTACTTCTCAACATTTCTAGAAAGTGTGTCACAAGCAAACCTTCTAAGATCTCTGGTTATTTAAATCCACAGAAGGAAAATTGTAGGGCTATAGTGTGAGAACTTAAACCTGTCAACAATATTTATGCTTATGGTAAACATTTTTATCCCCGCTCCCAAAGTGATTTAATGCAGGCTTGAAAGCAACATTTTCCACATATGAACCCTATAACTGCCATTTAATGCCTGTATGACTGATTATATATGAATCCCTTAAATTTTCTAAGGATTATTACCTTCATGTGAGAGAGAAAGAGAGAGAATTAGCCACCTATCCACTAGAGGATTATAATTAAATGGGATAAAGTACCTGGCACATAGTAATCCCTAAATCCTCTATAATATTTAGTGTATGAACAAATGAATGCATGATAAATAATTTTGTTTCCTTTGCAAATGTCACTGCTTATAATCAAACCTATGGCCTTCAACTAGCTGGACAGGAAAGAATGATATCTAGTTTCAAATGGCAAAATACACATTACATTAAATGTCTGAAATTTTTGCACAAATTTATATAGCTATAAAAAGTCATTTATGGGCTGAAGATTGTTCAGCATTTAAGAGCTCTTAATGGCTGGGCGGTGGTGGTGCAAGCCTTTAATCCCAGCACTCGGGAGGCAGAGGCAGGCGGATCTCTGTGAGTTCGAGACCAGCCTGGTCTACAAGAGCTAGTTCCAGGACAGGCTCCAAAACCACAGAGAAACCCTGTCTCGAAAAACGAAAAAAAAAAAAAAAAAAAAAAAAAAAAAAAAAGAGCACTTAATGTTCCTGCTGAGGATATGGATTCAGTTTCTAGCACACACAATCAACTGTAACTCCAGTTTCAGGGGATTTGATACAGGCTCTAGGCATGCATACAGGGCATATACATAGATGTAAGAAAAACATTCATCAAATAAAATAAACCCTTTTCAAAAACTATGCCTCAAATGGAAAAATAAGCAAGCTGATTTCTGATGTCCCTAAAAGTTTCATGATACAAAAAAAAAAAAAAAAAACAGCAAAAAAGGGATCATTTTTACCAAAGAAAACATCATTAGGAATCAATCTTTTTGAAATACTAAGACAAATGTTTGAATATAAGTACTCATAGAATGCATACAGACTTCACAAATCTGTACATTACACACGCAAGTGACAGCCTGCCTCAATTTTATTTTTTTACAATCAAGTATAGTTTATAGTAATTATCCATGAGTCTTTTTCCCTACAAGACTTGAAAGAAAAAAAAACTTAACATGTAAGTCATTACACAGACAGCACAGTATTTTTACTAATAATAAACCTAACATTTATGATGAGACAGCTTACCTGAGTATTTATCCCTGTTTTCATCAAGCTCAGTACTGGTGGTTGCCACAGTATCAGCCAGTGCTACAAGGAACATCTGCTCCAAGCGGGTAAGGCCTGGCAGACTTGAGTGCATTAGATGACTGGAAAGTACTCTAGCATGCTCCTGGCCAAAGTAAGCTGGTCCATATTGTGACAGGTTTATTACTTTTGATTTGTTCTCTCTCTTCTCTGGCTCTAAATCGATATCATCTGTTGTTATCTCCTGGACTTGGAACAGCTCTGAATACTGATCCTCTGCTTGGCTTTCAATATGAGCCTCATAGCACTGTGGCTTTTTGGTACTCTCTTCCGAAATTCTGTAGGACATGTCCTGATCTGCAGCAAGCAATGCGTGTAGTGGCAGCGGAGGAATAGAATCTATCTCAGTATAATCCCGAGTGCCATCCTTTCCAACGGTAACTGTATCCTTTGCTGTACTGCCACTCACACTAATGGTCCGAGACAGATGCCTCTTAGTTCCTTCTCCAGCATCAGGATCCCTAACTATTGCAACTTCACCAGCAATACACTTTACTAAGTGGGAGAGAATGGCTTTAGCTCTTCTAACTTTCCCTAAGTCCATCAGTTCTAACAGCTGAGTGGGATGATACTGTGGGAGAGTCGGAGACAGTGCATGTGCAGCCTCAAATAAGCCACCATCTTGAACTACAGTTGGTGAACAGAAGACATCATCAGTGATAGCTGCTCCTTCAACAATACTTTTTCTTGCCAACATAGTGGATTTAAAGGCAGAATGATCTTGTATCGCTATCTCTTCAACAGGACTGTCAGCTTCAGTGTCTCCGAATTTGACAGAATGCTTCCACTGGGCATACACATGCATTTCACAGTCCATTCCCACCACCAATATCCCATCTCTTACCCAAGAAAGAGATACAGGCAGTGAAGGTGTGCCATCCACAGAGGATACCAAGTCTATAGATCTGAGAAGAACCCATCTTGACCTAACTCCTTGTTTGATACTACCACCTAGTGGTAAAGTAATGACAGCTACTCCATCCTTACTGTTAGCTTGATCAGTTACAATTCCTGAAAGTCTCCCATACATGAAGATATTAGCACCAACCCCCACTGTGAGAATGTGAGAGCCATCTTCCTTTGATACCCAGTCCAAATGTACTAAATGCTTGATATTTGGAATAAGGTATCTATCCTTACTTAAAAAGGCATCTGATTTGCTATACACAAACAGATTACTGTCAACACTGACTCTTGAATCAAGTACACTCCCAACCTTAACCAAATCATCAAGATGGATCGTTTGTTCTAAAACCCATTCTGACCCTCCTGTAGATTCACATTCAAATATACAGACATGCATAGAAAACTCTTTAGAAATAAAACCATTGTGGTGGACAGGCTGCTTGTAAGCCACTGCCAGGCGGCCTGTGTATGAGCAGCTAACAGCGACAGGTCTTCCCACAATGCTCACAGTACTGCTATTATCTTCTCCTTCATCATTCATCAAGGGCCATCTCCTCCAGTGATAGGTTTCCTTCCCATCACTTGTATTGCACAGTGAGTTAGTTTCCATACAACATTTCCAGAAGCGTACTTTGTTGTCCGAACAAGTTGTAACCACTAAGTAAGGTGCAAGGCACACTGGATAAATTGAAGAGGAACTCAGATGACCTTAACAAAAGGGAAAGAAAAACAGTCATAATCAGAGAACCACAAAATGTAAGATCAGTAGATCTTATCTCTTACTCCGTTTAATTCACCCTCTGTTAAGGTTGAACCAGAACCCTCACATGTCATTCCTGTCTATAATCACTAACGCTTCCCATCTATCTCCAACCATAAGATAATGACTAATATCTGGGGTCTTAAAACCTGGATACAAGTTCCAATCTATCAATACCTTTGGAAGAATGGGAAAACCATTTAGTCACATAAGTCTGTTCCATATAAATAACAGGGAACAGTTATTACTTGACTTGGGATGTTACTGTCTATGAAACATTTGAAAACATTTCATAAGGCCTCTGTAAATATAATTATTTGTGAGCTTCAATAAACAAATGAGCACATGCCAAACTTTCCAAGTATCTTTAAATATTTACTAGTTAGTTATGTGTATGAGTATGTGTATATGTCCAAGTTTGTATATATGCACATGAGTACAGGTGACCTTGGAGGCCATAAGAAGTTGACAGAGACCAGCGGCACAGCCAGCCAAGAGGTGGGGACCGGCACGGCGCAGAGAGCCAAGCAGCAGGGACAACATAAGGGGACCAAAGGGATTCGTATTGGAAAGGAAGAAGTTAAGCTTTCATTATTTGCAGATTATATGATAGTATACATAAGCGACCCCAAAAACTCTACCAAAGAACTCCTACAGCTGATAAACACCTTTAGTAATGTGGCAGGATACAAGATCAACTCCAAAAAATCAGTTGCCTTCCTATACACTAAGGATAAGGAAGCAGAGAGGGAAATCAGAGAAGCATCACCTTTCACGATAGCCACAAATAGCATAAAATATCTTGGGGTAACTCTGACCAAGGAAGTGAAAGATCTATTTGACAAGAACTTTAAGTCTTTGAAGAAAGAAATTAAAGAGGACACCAGAAAATGGAAGGATCTCCCTTGCTCTTGGACTGGGAGGATCAACATAGTAAAAATGGCAATTCTACCAAAAGCAATCTATAGATTCAATGCAATCCCCATCAAAATTCTTCACAGATCTGGAGAAGACAATAATCAACTTTATATGGAAAGACAAAAAACCCAGGATAGCCAAAACAATCTTATACAATAAAGGATCGTCTGGAGGCATTACCACCCCTGACTTCAAACTCTATTACAGAGCTACAGTACTGAAAACAGCTTGGTACTGGCATAAAAACAGAGAAGTCGACAAATGGAATCAAATAGAAGACCCTGACTTTAACCCACAAACCTATGAACACCTGATTTTCAATAAAGGAGTTAAAAGTATACAATGGAAAAAAGAGAGCATCTTCAAAAAATTGTGCTGCCAAAACTGGATGTCAATCTGTAGAAGAATGAAAATAGATCCATATCTATCACCATGCACAAAACTCAAGTCCAAATGGATTAAAGACCTCAATATCAGTCCGAACACACTGAACCTGATAGAAGAGAAAGTGGGAAATACTCTACAACACATGGGCATAGGAGAACACTACCTATGTATAACCCCAGCAGCACAGACACTAAGGGCATCATTGAATAAATGGGACCTCCTGAGACTGAGAAGCTTGTGTAAAGCAAAGGACACTGTCACTAGACAAAAAGGCAACCCACTGACTGGGAGAAGATCTTCACCAACCCTGCAAATGACAAAGGTCTGATCTCCAAAATATATAAAGAACTCAAGAAACTAGACCGTAAAAGGCTAATCAACCCAATTATAAAATGGGGCACTGAGCTGAACAGAGAATTCTCAACAGAAGAAGTTCAAATGGCCAAAAGACACTTAAGGTCATGCTCAACCTCCTTAGCGATCAGGGAAATGCAAATCAAGACAACTTTAAGATACCATCTTACACCTGTCAGAATGGCTAAAATAAAAAACACCAATGATAGCCTTTGCTGGATAGGTTGTGGAGAAAGGAGTACGCTCATCCACTGCTGGTGGGAATGCAAACTTGTGCAACCACTTTGGAAAGCAGTGTGGCGGTTTCTCAGGAAATTCAGGATCAACCTACCCCTGGACCCAGCAATACCACTCTTGGGAATATACCCAAGAGATGCCCCATCATACAACAAAAGTATATGCTCAACTATGTTCATAGCAGCATTGTTTGTAATAGCCAGAACCTGGAAACAACCTAGATGCCCTTCAATGGAAGAAAGGATGAAGAAAGTATGGAATATATACATATTAGAGTACTACTTAGCAGTAAAAAAACAAAGACTTCTTGAATTTTGCATGCAAATGGACGGAAATAGAAAACACTATCCTGAGTGAGGTAAGCCAGACCCAAAAAGAGGAACATGGGATGTACTCACTCATAATTGGTTTCTAGCCATAAATAAAGGACATTGAGCCTATAATTCGTGAACCTAGAGAAACTAAATAAGAAGGTGAACCCAAAGAAAAATATATAGGCATCCTCCTGAATATTAAACTTCATCAGGCGATGAAAGGAGACAGAGGCAGAGACCCACATTGGAGCACCGGACAGAAATCTCAAGGACCAAATCAGGAGCAGAAGGAGAGAGAGCACGAGCAAGGAACTCAGGACCGCGAGGGGTGCACCCACACACTGAGGCAATGGGGATGTTCTATCGGGAACTCACCAAGGCCAGCTGGCCTGGGTCTGAAAAAGCATGGGATAAAACCGGACTCGCTGAACATAGCGGACAATGAGGACTACTGAGAACTCAAGAACAATGGCATTGGGTTTTTGATCCTACTGCACGTACTGGCTTTGTGGGAGCCCAGCCTGTTTGGATGCTCACCTTTATAGACCTGGATGGAGGTGGGGGGTCCTTGGACTTCCCACAGGGCAGGGAACCCTGACTGCTCTTCGGGCTGACGAGGGAGGGGGACTTGATTGGGGGAGGAGGGGGAAATGGGAGGCAGTGGCGGGGAGGAGGCAGAAATCTTTAATAAATAAAAAAAAAAAGTTGACAGATCCCTAGAGCTGTATTTATAAGAGGTTATAAGCCACCTGATGTGGGTGCTTAACTGTAGTTTTCTAGAAGAGCAGCAAGTGCTCTTAACCAGATAGCCATATTTAAAAGATTTTAAAAATATTTTAAAAGATTTTTTTTACAAACTTTGTATTTGGGAACTATACCTACAACCCCAGCCCTTATATGGCAGAGCAATAGGATTACAAGTTCAAAATTTTCCTAAAATACATCAATGAGTTTCAGACCAGCTTCAGCTACAAAGACTCCATCAAAAACCAACCAAAAATAAATAAAAAAAAAAAGATTTGTCTAGATCTGCATTAAAAACAAAAACCCATAATAAAATTTTTCTCAAGGTAATCTTTCCACTGTGAATGCAGATATGTCTGAGGGACGGATAAGAACACCCCATACTCAGTATCCACCAGAAATCAAAGTAAGATTGAACCTCCATTTTTGTTTGTCAGTATCACTATCCTAGGAACTCTCCAATTAGAATTCCACAAGTGGCAAATCATTTCAAATGCAGCCTCCAGTCCAGTCCTTCAAACTGCCCTCATCTGCCTTGCTAAAGTCAGTATAGTTACAGGCCAGTCACATTCTGCTCTGAAAATAAGATATATCGATGGCGGTGAGGGGGCAGATAGAAAGACCAATAATAGATAGATAGGTAGATGATATATCTTTATAAAAAAACTATTTCCAGTATGTGAGTGCAGGTGCACATGTGTCAGGGTGTATACGTGGAGGCCCCTGCCACGTTCTAGGACCTGAGAGTGCACTCAGGTCATTAAGCAGAGAATGCCTCTACTGCACAGTCATTTCAATGTCCTGAAATGCATATTTTAATGTGAGGTATCTTGTCTACATTTTGGAATACTATGATGGCAAAACTTCAGAGAAGAAATACATTTGTCTGTGAACCGCTGAAGCACATTTTGCTATTATATTCATATCTAGATGGCTCAGTACTGAAGATACGTGCCCCCACGTCTCATAGTATGATCTCTGAACCTATCATAAGTGACTCCTGCACAATATACTCTGACCTACACATGTATTATGTTGTAGCATCCCATCCCTAAATTTACAAATGTACAATATTTTAAGACTTCACTCTGTGATAATCATGTTTTACCTTTATTATGTATTTGTGAACAAGATTTGATAGATACTTTTAAAGAAAAAGGTATTCCCAACACCCAGGAGGCTAAGACAGGAAGAGGCCAAAAGTTCAGGGCCAGCATGAGCTACATAATGAGAAAAAAAAGAAAGAAAGGCAGGGGAGGGGGGAGAAATGTAGCTTCTTATAAATACTTCCACTTCTTAGGAGATAAATTTTAGACTCCTTGTCGCCATGAGAAAATATACATTTAAACTGTTTGGTTTCTTCTAACCATTACCTACTCCTCCACATGAGCATGGTCAAGAGAGCCAAAAAACTGAATTTATCATTAAAAATATTATTAACAAAACATGCTTGTAAATGGTTAGATCACTATAAGCGATAACTAAGTCAATGTCATTGCAGCACACATCAGAAGACAAGACTCTGAGCTACCACTGCTCAGTCCCAAGAACACTACCTGCTGAAGGTGTTGCTCTTATCACTTCGACAGCTTCCGGCAGGTCCAGAGGCTGACTGTATACCAGTCTGGAACTCAGAATGAGTTTACTAGCAGTTTGGAGATTGGCAATTGACGATGAGTGAGGCATGGAGCTCACACTAGGGGGCGTTTCTGGAGAAGAGTCCACCTTCTTCTGTCCAGGTACTGAGAGCAGGCTGTCAGATGAGATCCCTTCTGCAGCTTTGGCTGTGCAAATACATTTGAGATGTTTCATCACACTATATACGAGAGAGGATATTTTCTTATTCTCTAAGAAATGCAGCTTCTTGGAAGTACTTCTACTTCT
This sequence comes from Chionomys nivalis, assembly GCF_950005125.1. Taxonomy (NCBI): domain Eukaryota; kingdom Metazoa; phylum Chordata; class Mammalia; order Rodentia; family Cricetidae; genus Chionomys; species Chionomys nivalis. Next base: position 53,301,194 of record NC_080089.1, read on the forward strand.
TTTTTATGGTTTATTTAACTTTATTTTTATGTGCATTGGTGTGAAGGTGTCAGATCCCCTGTAACTGGATCTTCAGACAGTTGTGAGCTGCCATGTGGGTGCTGGGAATTGAACCCAGCTCCTCTGGAAGAGCAGTCAGTGCTCTTAACCATTGAGCCATTTCTCCATCACAGTACTTCCACTTCTTAGGAGACAATTCTCAGATTCCTTATGGGTTCCTTGAGAAGATATACTTTTAAACTATTTGGTTCTTTTTCACCATGACAAACTCCTTCATATGGACATGTCAGGGGAGAACCACAACATATGAGGTCTAAAACCTTAACTTACATACATAGTATAGCATTCCTATGCCTTAAATGCACTAACACACAAACTCTCATGTCTAGCCCCAGAGACACTAATTATATCAACTTGGGACAGAGCTCAGTAATCTATACTTTTAATAAGCAACCTAGTAAGCTAGTGAGATTGTTAAGTAGGTAAAGACACTTATTTCATGTTTATAAAACTGGTTAGTAATGTAATTATGAGAAATAATAGAATCTTTTTGACACTTCTTAGTACTCTGTACTAATTAGTTTAAAGTAGATTCACCTTGACAAGGAAAAGATAAATGTCTGAGATGATGAGACAGCTACACAGAATCAAAGATTACACATAACATTATGTATTGAGATGTCACACGGTAATCCACAAAAATAGTTAAGTATCATATACAAGTTAAAAACAAAACTATGTAAAATACCCTATTACCCAGAGTCAGCCTAATATGGCAATCCATGCAATTCTTTATTTAGTAATTAGCTCTCAGAAAGTAGTATAAAACAAAACAAACAAAAAACTACCCAATATAGTCTACAGAGTGAGCTTGTGGCTGGCCTAGGCTATATAATGAGATTGTGCCTCAAAAAACCAACAAACAAAAAGAAAACTGGCCTGGAAATATAGCTCAATGAATTCCTAGCTAAAAGCTACTGAGTGCCAAATGATGCCCCCCAAATTCATTTTTTTTGCTTTATAATTAATCTAAATGAGTATAGTAAGGCATATATGGAGTAATTTATTATACAAATGATTGTGTTTCTTAATGCTAACTTCAGGTGTTTATATTTTGCCAAATAGCAACTGTTTCTCACAATGCTAAGCTGATACACAGTGTATCACAGAACAATCAGAGTCTACAAAAATGTACCAGCAGAGCTCACTTAAAGACATGGCATCGCAAACAGGCAGTAAAAACTCGATAAATGTTAACTAAAAATAACTCAGCCAACCTTTCTTTTTTTTTCCAGTGTGCCTAATGTGCCCACAAACTGGTTTATTTTCAGGGTCAGTCAGTTTCTGAAGCTCAGCATGGTTGTATAGATCTTCGAAACCTAACACTCAGGAGACTAAGTATTTTGGGCTGCGCTTTATCACAGCTCAGGCTGTATCACAAGACCCCACCCCCCACAAACACATCAAAATAGTAATAATAATATAAAATAAATAAAGCTTGGCAGAGATTCTTACTCTCATCATCAACACAATTTATAGTTCATTGTTTCATTGTCAAGAATCAGCCAATCTAAAGAATTTTTTATTTTTATTTTGCATCATCCCTGTATAAAACAGTACATAATTACTTACCTAAACACGCTTGTACAGATTTAAGATGAAGGTGCCACATATGGAGAACAGAGTTATTATTACTGTCCTTCTCAATGACTACTAAAAAGAATTTTTCTGAAAACGGTGGTGGGCGATATCCTATTGTTCAAAGAAAAAGAGAATAATTAATGTTTTTCTGTAGGATTAGAAAAACATTTTTAAAGATAAAAAAGAACCTCTTGATATGCACAGAAGTTGAAAAGAAAGCAAAATGTGATTTACTTGAATATGATTTGTCCTTTCAAAAACTCTTGCTGACTTAATTCCCACTGTATTAAGGTACTAAGAAGGTAGAAACATTATCTGACTGTAGTTTTCAGAAGTGGGGCCTCTAGAAGGTGGTAGGATTGGATAAGGATGTCAGGATGAAGTCGCTATGTTGCATAATGTGGCTTTCTAAGAGGTAGAGAGAAGAGGTTTGTTCCCTATCTCTTCCTATGTGATATTCTGAGCTGGCCCTAGGACTCTGCTACCATCCATAGTCTTTCAACCTTAGACCAAAATCACAGCTAAAATCTCTGTTTATACCAGTTATGACACTAGACTACTGAAGTACATTAGAAAATGGACTCATACAGGAAGAATTCATTTTAAGGATGATTTTAAATTTTTAATATAATGTTTGTGTCAAAAGCTACAGAGCTATCAAAACTAATTGGGCTCTATCAAGTGTACACAAAGAGGTCAGTGATATGGCTCAATGGGTAAACAAGTTTGTCACACAAGCCTTAGTTCAATTCCTAGAACCCACGAAAAGGTAGAGAGTGCCTCCACAAAGTCGTACCCTTCCAGATGCACACTAAAAACTCTCTCATACATACACAATATTAAATAAAACTTCAATTTAATAAATACATAAAGGCCAACACAAAAGTAATTCAAAGATGGGCCATTAATCAGGCATTGAAAATTAAATGTAAGGGTCAGTGAGATGGGTCAGGGGTAAAGGAACTTGCTGCCAAGCCTGAAGATTGGAGTTTAATCATCAGAACCCAAGTTGTCCTCTGACCTCACATGCACACACATACAAAGATAGATATAGATAGATAGATAGATAGATAGATAGATAGAAAAATTTTTATCCTGTTATGCTTTTTTTTACGTGAAATAACATTTTTAAAAATTTGTAAGTAATTTGAGAGAGCAACAGTGGTAAAGGAAGGCACAGAGAACAAACAGGAATTTCACATATGGGTACATTTTTTTCCTGTTCACAGCTGTGTTCCTTGGAAGTGAAAATGAGACCTACATTGAACAATATAAACTTTCTTTTAAAATGAAAACTTTTGGGCGGCGGGGGTGGTGGTGGCTAAGTTAGTAAATGCTTGCCAGGTAAGTGTGAGTACCTGAATTTAGTCCCCAGCCATTCATGTGCACAAGAATATGTGAACCTACTTTGTATAGATTCAAACAAAACACAAACAAAAATAACAGTATTTTAGCCGGGCGGTGGTGGCGCATGCCTTTAGCCCCAGCACTTGGAAGGCAGAGGCAGGCGGATCTCTGTGAGTTCAAGGCCGGCCTGATTTACAGAGTGAGTTCCAGGACAGCCCAAGTTACACAGAGAAGCCCTGTTTCAAAAAAAACAAAACAAAACAAAACAAACAAACAAAAAAAACCAACCAGTATTTTAGGCAAATAACAAAAAAACTATTTATTATGATTCTGAAGATTTTTATTTCACTAGTTTGATAATGTAAGCAAAAATATCACTTTGATAAATGCAGTAGGGGGCTGTAGAGATGGTTAAGAGCTCTGACTACTATGCTTGATAGTTTTATGTCAACTTGACACAGGTTGGAGTCATCAGAGAGGAGGGAACCTCAGTTGAAATAATGTCTCCACAAGATCCAGCTGTTGGAGTCAGACAGTGGTAATACTCGCCTTTAATCTCAGCACTTGGGAGGCAGAGGCAGGTGGATCTCTGTGAGTTAGAGGCCAACCTAGTCTACAAAGCAGTTCCAGGATAGCTAGGGCTGTTACACAGAGAAACCCTGTCTTGAAAACCAAAAGATCCAGCTGCTGGGTATTTTCTTAATGGTTCTATTCCTGGCCTGGTGGTTGATTCCATTCCTGGCCTGGTCGTCCTGGGTCCTATAAGAAAGCAGGCTGAGCAAGCCATGAGGGGCAAGCCAATAAGCAGGAAACCTCGGTGGCCTCTGCATCAGCTCCTGTCTCCAGGTTCCTGCCCTGCTGGAGTTCCTGTCCTGACTTCTTTTGGTGATGAACTTTCATGTGGAAGTGTAAGTCAAATAAAATCTTTCCTCCCCAACTTGCTTTTGGTCATAATGTTTCATCAAAGTAACAGAAACCCTAGCTGCAACAGCTGCTTTTCCAGAAGAGCCAGGTTCAGTTATCAGCACCCACATGGCAGCTCACAACTACCCTTAACTCCAGTCCCTGGGGAGCCGATGCTCTCTTCTCACCTACAGAGGCACTAGGCACACACTTGGTACACAGACATACATACAGGCAAAACACCCATATACATAAAGTATTTTTATTTCTTTAAAAAGCTAGAAAAACAAAAATAAGAAGAGGAAGGAATGAGAAAAATATGCATGTGGAAAGTCTTTAGGAAAACAGTTATACAACTGGTAGAAAAACCAAAGAGAAACTTTATACACAAAAGAGAAAAACTTCAAGAAGCATTAAAGAAAAAAATTAAAATCTTTGCCTAATTTGACAGAGGCATAAGAAATACATCAAAAAGGGATAACTGTTTGGAAACCCTTGGTAAAATAAAATTCATTCACTGTAGAGAATGAATTCTTAGTACATGCTTTTTCATTTTAATATAGCAGGACTGCTATAAATACAAAATCCTAATTTCTAAAAGAAATACTTCATGTGAAATTCTGAAGTTGAAACTAAACATCATACTGTTTGTTTTCTAAAGATCTTATAGAAAACCTACTTTCTTTCCAAAACAGGGGGGCACTGGGAACCAAAGGTGGGCTCTCTGGAAGAGCAGCAAATGCTCTTAACCACTGAGCCATCTCTCCAGCCTGACACCCAGGCAGCTTTGACAGATGACTGTGGACATGCCCAAGCTTGAGTGATCACTTTAGAACCCCACACATGATGAAAGCTGGGAGTTTTTAATGATCAAAATAAGCAAACTCACTTTTCCTCCCAGAGGAGATGCCACTGTTTGTTTCAGGCAGTTCTGGAGTGGCAGTGAGTCAGTCCACTTCATCAGCTAAAAACAAGCCTCCACCTACCCTCAAAATCATACCTTGTGATGGCTGAAAAAATATTTCTGTTTCCTTCTCCTTTTTCTCCATATCTTCTTTGTGTGGTTTATATCCAATAATAAAGTCTTCTTGAAACACATGCAGTAGCTGTGTATTTGTGCCACACTACAAAGGAGAAAAGTGAAGCTTTTCATCTTTGAAATTCCTTCTTTCCCATTCCCCACCTTCCCCACACTAATATACAAAACACAAATCTCTATATAAAGTCTATTCTTAATTTAACTAGAAAGAAAACAGCAGGGAGAAAGCAAAGACGTTCTTGAATTAAGAAAAAAAAAGTACTTTCAAAGATAGCACAGCCAATTGCAAAACAGAGTATCAGATATGTATCTCAAACAAAAACAAACACTGGCCCTAGAAAGCTCACTTAGAGCTTAAGACCCAGGTTCAGTTTCCAGAACCCATGTCATGTGGTTCTCAACTGTAACTCCAGCTCCAGGAGATCAAAACCCCTGGTCTCCTTGGGCACCAACATTCATGTGTACATCATACCCAGAATCTGATACACATGCCTACACATAATTAAAATACTAAGAATAAATCTTTAAAAAAAATATTCAAAAGATACAAATGTAGTTAAATGACATAAACCACTTCCAGCCCTGAGAGCTATGCTCACTAGACTAAAAAACCAGCAGATTTTCCAAGTCTACCTGAGAGGTCCACCAACAAACAGAGCACCCCTGTAGACCATTTAGTGTGAGAGAACCTGTTTATAGCAGATGACAACCTTTGCATAATACATTTACATGAGAGTATAGAGGGTCAAGAGAGGACCTATGAAATGCACCACTGGAGATATGTTGCATGGCCATGTTTCCAGACCACACAGAGAATAAAAGCAATCACAGACAGCCACATAGAACTACCTAGTAAACTGAAATTCAAGGAAAAGGTACAGGAAGGGAATACAATGGAAGAGTGCTGAGACCATCGATGACAACCTCACAGAAAGTAGTTTTGATTAGCTTGGCACTGAATGAACACAGAATAATCTTAAAATTTTGGGTAATTTTCATTTCTTACACAGAATGAAATAGGACTATAATATTAGGTTAAGCCATAAAAAGTATATCAAAGATCAGAGCATTTTTAACGTCTCTCCAAGTAAAAAGTATAAAATCTCTTATATAACATAAGGTCATCTTCCCAAGAGAAAAGGAACAAATGAAGGGTAATCCTTCATGAGTACAAAACTAAAAAACACAGACAAGTGGTGGCAATGCACTTGGAGGCTGAGGCAGTGGTGAGTTCCAGTCAGCTGCCACAAAAACAAACAAAACAATCAGGGAAGGAAAGAGGGGAAAAAAGATTAAGTCAGGGAGGAGGGAACTGAGACAAATAGTGATAGATAAGAGAAAATGAGGGAGGGGAAGACGGGGCGATCAGAGAACACACTGGGACAAACCTACAAGGAGTTTTAGACTCTGAGATTTATAAACCGTTCACTTGCAGTGGCTGGACTTGACCACCCTGTACTACTGAAAATCAGAAGCAGATGGGAAGCAAATCTGGTGTATAGTCAAGGGAACACTAGGTGAGAGTGGACCACACCAATATCCCATGGTGCAGAGAGCAAAGGGGCCCAAGTTGGGAAATGCACTCTTCTAGATCTCTCTGGAGCAGAAAAAGGAAATAATGAGTTGAACTTAATGCATAATAGTGCAGCTTGAGAACAGAGAATTACAATTTCCTTGGACGCCTCATTAGTAACTTGAATCTGGCAGCTCCATTTCTGCTACTAAAGCTGATGTGATAATTTCTCCATATAAGTAGAAATATCTTCATTTCCCATAAAAATGCAAGCACTGTGGAAAATTTTTAAGTACCTCTATACTTGTCTTATTTTTCATTTTGTTTTGTTTTAAAGATGTGGTTACTTCCTCAAAGCAATTTTTTTAATGGCTGTGTAACTCTTTCAGTCCAGAAGCATAGCCCAGAAGAAAAAAATATTATAAAGATAAATCGACTTTTCCCATTGGTCCTCTTCCCCCAGGTAGGAGATAGAGAGGAAACCTGACTACACGTAGGGCAGGGCTGTGAATAGAAACACCAAGCTGAGGCTACTTTCATCTGCATTTTAATGGTTCTCATAAAAATGCCCAATCTGAGCCCCAAGCAAGTAAATGCTGTGTATTCCCTATTGAGCTAAAATGGAAGCTAGAAGGAGGGACCACAGCTGGAGACTCTGCACAGCTGCACTGTATCTTCCCTTAGGACATGCACACTGGGTTATAGTTTCCCTGGTTGAATCAAACTTCCTTCAAATCAGAGAAAAAGACACAGATAGTCAATTAGAGGGCAGAAACTCCCAAATCATTAGTAGTTAGTCACACACGCACACACAACCACACTTTGAGATTCACGAGACAATGGATATTTTACGAAATGAGAATCATCCTAAAATATATACATAGAAAACACTGTGGAATAAAGAGAATCAAAGAGCACAGAACATCACCAATTTGAAAGCATGTTTTTACTTGGTCAGTTATTGCATCAAGTTCAATAATGCAGCCTGGTCGGGCAGTAGACTGTTGGCTCACAATGTTAAACACTTCTCCAATAAGTTTCTGTAAACAACAAATGAAAATGTCAATGATCAGCAAAATTGCCACTCTGTCCTTAAGAGATAGCATCACAGACGCTAAGTCCCCCCCCCCGTTAATCACTGATTGACAATGACAATATAGCTAGAGAAATACAACTTTCCGTTCTCATTTCTGTTTTTAAAATTAAGAAGTTAGAAAAACTGACAATATTTATGTAAGTAATTCAAAGCAGCTAGCTATTTCAATGTCATCATCAAGACAAATGCAGTTAAGGACCTAGCCCAAAGCCTGAGTGTGTGGTGTATGGATGTTTAGTACCATCTGAAAATACAACTCTCCAAATGAAATATAGGAATCATGACTGACAAGTGGGACTGTCTCTTTAGAGGACAATGTTTGAATTAAAACATGAAGCTAAGTTCTGGATATCTTATAACTTCCCAAACTTCATACTGGGAGGAGTCTCCTCAAAACCCACACCAAGAAGCCAACTCTTTTAAATAAAAACCTTTCAATAACTTAACTAAATGTCTAATGTCCATCTCCGATGTCTCTCCCTGCCATAATGAAGTTTAGATCCCAGTTTAGCCTAAGGTCAGTTCCAAGAGGAAACAACATCCACACTGGACTTGTGGGATCTTTCCAGTTTGTATCAGCAGAATTCCAGAAAACATGTATTGGGATAGATTCTAGGGTTAAATCACAAAAGATAAAATAAGTGGTTGAATATGACTAAACTTATTGATAAGTATGTTCACCCAAAGTCAGGATTTAAAGTCTTAGCTAAAAAACCCATACAAATGGTTTTGACATTCTGCTGGGTTATTTACTGAAATCTGAACTCAGCTATGGCCTACAATCTGTGAGGCTAAAATTCCAGGATTTTTGTAGCACAGCAAAGACTGTTACTCAGAGAGCATCAACAGACCAATAGCAGCAATAAGAAAGTACTTTTTAAAGTGTACTGTGCATCTACACTTCAACAGTGTCTCTAGATCCATGTGTATACAAAAGTTTAAGAAGTGCAGCTGCTGTAAGTTGGGTGTCCTGATTAGATTTTTGACAAGTTGACACAAGCTAGAATTATTTAGGAAGAAGAACCACAATTGAGATAATGGCTCCATCAGATTGGCCTTTAGACAAGTCTGTAGGGTATTTTCTTGATTAATGATTGATATGAAAGGGCCCAGCACTATGGGGGCAGTGCCACCCGTAGGCAGATGGTCCTGGGTTATATAAGAAAGGCAGGCTAAGCAAGCCATCAGGAATAAGCCAGTAAGCTTCATTACTCCATGGCTGTGCTTCACTTAATGCCTCCAAGTTCCTGTCTTAAGTTCCTGCCCTAACTTCCCTCAGTGATGAAATGTGACCTAAGACCTGTAAAGTGAAATAAATGCTTGCTTTCTCAAGTAACTTTTGGTCACAAGCAATAGGAACTCTAACTAAGACACAGGGCATAGAGGGGTAAGATTCTAATTCCAACACTCAGGATGCAACCTGGGCTGCATAGTGAGTTCCAGTTCAGAGCTGAGGTATATCTCAATGGTAGAGTGCTTACCAAGCAAGCACAAGACTCTGGGTTTCATTCTCAGCAACACAGAGAGAGAGTGAGTGAGTATTGATGGTTCTCAGTCTTGGCTGCACACTGACCCCTCACTCAATCACTGATGGTTAGGTTCCACTCACAGAGACTTATCTGCTGGCCTAGGGGACAATCTGATCATGAGTCATTCTATAAGCTCCTTGAGGATTTCCAACATGTGGCCAAGACTCTCACATGAACAAATATAAATTCCAGCCAATGGTTTGTCTTCCCTGTTCAAAACTCTCTACCAACACAAGAGGAAAGATGCACATATGCACAGGTTCCAGCACTGAGAGGGGAAGTGGACACAAGCCTCCATCCCTAACTCAGAAGCTATACCCAAACAATAATTGCTCACAAAGGAAAAATTAGTTTTCTTCAATGAAGTTTCACAGGATATACAAACCACTTTCAATGCCAGGCCCCATGCCCAGCAGTAGAGGGGGCAACACAAAACAAAACCAGTAATACTTCTAGAAGGCTTTATCTCGGGGATTTTTTTTTTTAACTTTGCAGGTCTTCTGCACATATATTATGGTTTCCCAGCTTGTTTTAATGGAATTTCTGTGTGAATGTGTGTATACCTACGTCTGTGTTTCTTGTGCTTTTTCTTTGGCTCTTTTCCTTCTGTTGGTTTATTTGGTCCTATTCTGATTTGTTTGTTCTAATTTTATCTAATTTTACTTTAATATTATTTGTCAGACGCCTGTTTGTGCTGTGGTAAGAGAAACAATCATGTGGATTTGGGTGGGTGGGGAAGTGGGGAAGGTCTGGGAGGAGTATAGGAAAGGGGAAAACATAATCACAATACATTCTATTTAAATATCCATTTTCAGTAAAAAATAAATTTTAAAAAGAGTCAAAAAAAGTGGCAGCTTGTTATAAACCAGCTATATTCACATAATGAAACCTTTCTTAAATGTTTAGCATAAGCAAGGTGTGGTGACACATGCGTATAATTCTGGCACCTCGGGTGGAATAGAGGCAAGAGCAGCAATGGGTATGTGACAACTGTCTGAAAAAATTTTTTGTCAGTTTAAAATTTTAAAATCTAAAAGTACTTCAGTTACTTTTCACACCCTCATTTTAACAGTGCAATTAGTCTCCCATGATAGTCAAGATAATAGGCCCCCTTCCCTCAAGACAGCTACGTAATTCCTCTCTGCAGACAAGTTATTACATGGAAAGACTTCCGCATACCCAAACAACTTCAAAATGCAGGATGTATATCACTGTAATCTCTAGGTCTTCATTGAGGGAGGTAGAGAGGCAGATTTTGAGACGGAGATGTAACAGAGGGGGGACAACTCAGACTGACAGACTTGCAAGATGGAGATAAGAGGTCAGGAGCCAAGAAACACAGATGATCTCTAAAAGCTCATAGAGGCCAGGAAAGGGGCTCTACTTGGAGTTTCCATAGGCAAGGGGCCATCCAACACTTGAGTCTCCTCAGCTCTAAAGTATGAATGATAGTGTTACTTTCCTGTTAGGATTGTTGGAAAGATTAAATGAGTAACTATATGTGAAACACTCAGAACCAGGGCAGATACACAGTGACCAGTAAATGAGAGCTTGCTGTCACTATTTTTGAAGCTAGCAACATAACTCGCAGGCTCAATTTAGTCCTGTACACCACTGTTCAGAGATGTATGTTTGTAGATGAATGGGCAAATCAATAAATTCAAGGAGCTGCCTACATGAAAGTCAACTTAGTTTCAAATACTGTGATGGCCTTTTCTTGCCAGTTATTACATGCTAGATGTACCTATTTATGTGGCTCCCAGACATATACCTTGAGGGTTGAAACTATTTGTATTCCTATTCATTTTAATACAGTCCTCAATAGAAATATCCATATTCAGCCTAATTGGCCTCTCTGCTGGTGTAACACACTTCTAGTGCCATACTTCAAGCAGTCAGTTGCATAGCCCCTTAAATACCTACTCTTCTATCTTAAACTGTAGCTCTTTTATTAGTAATTTCTCCTTTGGTTTTTTGAGACAGCGTCTCTTGTGACTCAGGTTGCCCCAGAACTCTCTATGTAACGAAGGATCGCCTAAACATCCTGATCCTCCTCCTCCACTGCCCAAGTGCTGGAATTACAAGCTTGTGCCACCAAACCTAGCTATTAGCAATTTCTCTTCTTCAATTAAATTGTCTTAAAGGCAAGCATTGCAACTCTTCTGTGTCCTCTCCACATGAAGAGGTACACAGACACTCAAAAACAGCACTTGCTGTCCAAACTTGACTCACTTATTTACTTATTTATTTACTGGGGGAGGTTCCAGAGCATACTACAGTGCATAAATGGAGATCAGAGGACAATTTGGGGGAGGTAGGTTCTCTCCTTCCACTTTGCTTTTGAGGCAAGGTCTGTTTTTGCTGTTGTGCTGTACAGGCAAGCTTCTAGCTGATTCTCCTGTCTGCTTCCTATCTCACCACAGAAATGCTAGGATTCCAGATACAAGCCTCCACACGAAATCTGGGGCTCTAGCTCAGGCTGCTGGGCTTGCAGGGCTAGTCATTTTACTCACTGAAGTATCTCCTCAGACCAGGATTTGGTATTCAACACCAGAAACATTTTAGAACAGGATTTCATAAAGAGATATGTCCTTATCAGTAAATGGAAAATTCAATGTTCAAATCTAAATATTAAGTAAGACATATGACTTCTAATCTCCTATATAACTACTAGAATGAGGCACTTCTACAATTGAGAGATAATATATTCTAAACCACAGAATATGTTTGAGCAAGTCAGGCTTGGAAATACTCAAATTTTCTAATATAAGCAGTTAGGTAAAGGTGGCTTAAAACCTTTTTTGAGCAAAGCAAGACTTAAAACACCCAAACTAGGGCTGGAGAGATGGCTCAACAACTAAGAACAATGGCTGCCCTTCCAGAGGACCCAAATTTGGTTCCCAGCACCCATATTTGATAGATCACAACTCTCTATAACTTCAGCTCCAGGGGACCTGACACCCCCTGTGGGCATCTGTATACACATGGCATACATACTGAATCATAAAAGTACCCATAAATACACATTTTAAAAAACTTTGTTTAAAAAAAAAATCAAACTAGAAAATCAATCATTTTAGAAAATTGGTGTAGGAAGTCCTTCTGTCTTTGTGCTGTTTTCATTGGTTAATAAAGAAACTGCTTTGGGCCCTGGAAAGGGCAGAACTTAGGTGGGAGGGGGATTAAACAAAATGCTGGGAGGAGGAGAGCAAAGTCAGAGAGAGACTCCATGGATCCATGGGAGACAGACACTGGGAATTTTACCCAGTAAGCCACTGCCACATGGTGATACACAGATTAATAAAAATGGGTTAAATTAAGATGCAAGAATTAGCCAATAAGAAACTAGAGCTAATGGGCCAAACAGTGATTTAATTAATACAGTTTCTATGTGGTTATTTCGAGGCTAAGCTAGCAGGGTGGCCAGGACTCCCTGCAACAGAAAACTAATGAGATATTTGTTTCTTTATATGTTAAATGTATTGGGGTACAGTGTATCCATATAAGTTCTAATTTATATACCTTAGAAACCAGATAAAGGTGTGTGTGTGTGTGTGTGTGTGGATGTGTCATACGTAGACAAAAACATTCCCATTCCCCAAACACTAATAAACAATGGTTTTTGTTTTTAGTTTGTTTTTGAGACAGGGTTTCTCTGTGTAGCCCTGGCTGTCCTGGAACTCACTCTGTAGACTATGCTTGACCTCAAAACTCACAGAGATACACCTACCTCTGCCTCCTGAGTGCTGGGATTAAAGGCATGCACCACAAACAATGGTTTTAGACAGACTAAAATGAGACTTAATAGCTTAGAAAAAGATTTGAAAATTCTTACTGAGGTCTCTGGGTCTGACAGTTCATCTAATAATTTTCTTGCATCTACCACTGCTTGATAGAGTCTCAGATTTTTGCCATCAGATGCAACAAAGCAAGCACTTGCAGAATTGCAGTATGTTCCTGAGGGGAAAAAAGAAAGTGTTTAAGTTATAGTGTATATTTATTTTTATTATTGATTAAAGTATAAGAAACAAGTAATTATACTTTTCTTTCTAGGTATAACTATCATCTAGAATCATAATCAAAAGGATACAATTTATGGGTATAAGCTTATTAACAAAATTAAAAAATATGAAAAGAAAACTTTAAAATTCTAAAGATAAGCCTATACCAACATTCTGACAACCTACTGAAAAATATCTCGGGCTGGAGAGATGGTTCAGCAGTTAGGAGCACTAGCTATTCTGGAGGGCTGATTCCCACCACCAACACAGTGGCTCACACTGTCTGTAACTCCAGTCCCAGGGCTCTAATACCCTCTTCTGGCTTTTCAGGGCACCATGATACACAGACTTACATGGAGGCAAAACAGTAACACACATAATTTTTTTAAAAAAACTTAACTATGAGAAATATAAATCATTTTGTGAATCAGACATGGTGATAATATCAGCACATGGGAGGCAGAAGGATCTCAATGTCTGAGGCCAACATTGTCTATAACATGTTGCAAGCTATGATATTTCAAAATAAAAATAAAGAAGAAAAAAGATTTTTCTCATAACAAATAATAATTTAAACTTTATTCATTTTACAATCAAAATTAATAAACACTTACCAAGACAATAACTAGGAATAAGAGTCGGAAGCCATGCCACATTAGAGAAGGCTGAGGTATGTAAAGAGTTAATTCGAGCCAATTCTGACACTCCTCCAGTGTATGACAAAGGGCCTATGGGGTCTACACGCCACAGAATAAGTTCACTATAGATTGCATTCGGGTCATGAAAGGTACGAGTTGCTGCATTTCTAAGAGGCTGTTTTGATGACTCCTTTGTGTGTTTTACAGGATCTATTAATCTATTTACTTGACAATCTGATTCAGGAGTCAGCAGAGCATTATGATGGGAGGATGTCAGCAATAGTGGTAAGACCGAATGGCACGCCAAGTCATTGAGGTGGAACCGGTGACCACAGTATCGGAATTTATGGGATACAGTCAGAACCGTAGTAAAGGCTGACTTGTCAGCAAAAGTGACTGCCCACTGATTCAAAGACCCATCTATGTGTTTAGAGACCATCATCACTGTGGGCGCTAAAATGTTCATGTCTGTACTGTGTAATCTGGAGTGTGGCTGTGACCCATGAGAACTATCTACAGACATCGGCTCTTGGTGTGGTGGAGTATGGTGTGAATCTTTTGTAGCTTTTACACAGGCATACATCATGATGTTTTTACTAAGAGAGTTTGCATCCCCAGAGGGAAATGCAACAGGAATCCGAGAGGAAAAAGAAACCTGTTAAACACAAACATATGATTCATTAAAAGGAGTTTTGCCTTCTCTCAAAAATATTTTCTAAACACACTTTTATTTTCAGAATGCCAAATCCCCATTTCCTAGCAAAAGAATCAAGTTTAATCTCTGTATAGCTGAATTCCTTTCTTCTACTTATGTACTACATCACTATTCATAGCCCAAAACAAGATGAAAAATAAAGTTTCAAATACATTGCTGATAGCTTATGTATCAAAATAGCCATATAATGTATTTAAGTTATAATAAAGTTAAGAAAGAGAACGCATAAAAATAGTTTAATTTGGCTTATAAAACTGAAGATGAACACATGCTTTTAATGCCAGCACTTGGAAGGTAAAGAAAGGAAGATCATGAACTGAAGGTCATCCTCAGCTATATAGCTAGTTCAAGACCAGTCTGGCTACATGAAACCCTGTCTCGAGAGAGACAGAGAGACAGAGACAGAGGCAGAGAGACAGAAAGAAACTCGAAACCTCATTTTCAAAGCAGTTTCCTTAGAAATACTAAAAAAGTATTTCTCAGAAAGTATTTGAGTAATTCAAATACTCAGTGATTCAAAAAAAAAGAAAAAATTAATTTTCTTTGAGTTAACTAAATGTGTAAAATTCATAGTACTGATCCTCTTTGAAAACAAGAATATGTATTTTCTGTTTTAAAAATTACTAAATTTTTAGTAATTCTGAAAAATCTGTGAAGTCTATATAGCATCGTGTTATTTTAAAAATTATTTTCATCAAGGAAATATACCTGGACTTGTCTAAATATTCCAGGGTTATATTCATCCAAGTACTTCACGTGCCACACTAGAAAGGTTCCATCTACAGGGTGTATGGTGAATAGCATGTCAGGGTTCTTATTCCACTCTGTCAGCAGTGTTTCAATCTTCCGGTCGAGCAGTACTGTAGGCAGTGGTATTGGGATGCTAGGCCCTGGGTGGGCTCTAGGGCTTCCCTCTCTTTCTCCATCTTCATGCTCTGACGATCCTGTACCTGCCTCAGACTCTCTATCCAGAGATAATTCTAAATCAGAAAATATATTTGTCAGAATATAAACTAAATAATACTATAAAAATTCATTTAGAAACTCAAAATTATAAAGTACCTTTCCAATTTGTGATCAGGAAAAGTATTTTCTTGTCTGAATTGAAATTACTATATTCATTATTTTTAGATGAATGAAAATTTCATCATATTTTCATTGTTAAAATTAGCAAAACATATTTCTCATAAAACAATATGGCTTCTAAAGTACTACATTAGTCAAGGAAATATAACAAAATATATATACAGAGTTTGCCTGGCATGGAAGCACAAGCTTATAACCCAACCTACTCAGGAGGCTGAGGCAGGAGGAGCTCAAGCTCAGGGCCAGTCTGGCAATGTAGGCATGCTGTATCTGAAAATCAAATGAAACGGGCTAAGCGAGTAGCTCTTGCCTAGCCTGCATGAGGCCCTGGGTTTAAGTCCACATTATAAACAAAACAACAGCTAGAGTCAGGACAAGCACAGTGCCTAATCTGAGAGACAACCAGTACTAAAAACAAGAAAGAAGGGAGAATTCAAACTTAGATACCACAAAAAGTTATTTTTGTGGGGGAAAAAAAAAAACCATAAACAAGCAACACCAACCATGGTCTAATCTCATATGCAAGCCCCTCTCTCGTTCCTCCTGAGAGCGCTCTTCATCTTCTCTGGCTGCATCATCACTTTCATGATCTAATTGTTTTTCAGAAAGTTTCCGCAATTGGTGCATAAATATTTCAGTGGATGATGTAAAATGAAATTCCTTGTTATTTAACCAATGAACTACAAACCCCCCATTGACATCATCGATATTAAATGAAGTGCCAACCAAAACATTTGGAATATCTGTGGAAACAAAAAAGATTAAACTTTCAATATGATGCTCCATTTCTTTAAAAACATAGCAACTGCTTATCACGATTAATCATTTGCTCATCCAGAAAAGGGGCCAAACACCAAGTCAGCATGATTCCACCAGGACTTGTAACAACTTTAACTGAATTTAATGGTAACTGTAAATATTAAGAACTAATGACATTCTGACATGAAATTAAATTACAGTACTTATTTCAAAACCAAATATAGAAACACAACAACCTTAGTTGAATCCTGGTTTTGAGAAAAGGCGGTAAACTATAAGACTTATAAGAACTTCAAGTACTACACTGAACAGATATGAAGAGAGTGGACAACCTTGTCTTGTTCCTGATTTCAGTGGGATCGCTTTGAGCTTTATGCTGGTGAGGATGTACGGTAAAGGGAACACTCCTCCATTGCTGAAGAGTGCAAACTTTTATAGCCACTTTGGAAATCAATACGGCGATTTCTTAGAAAATTAGGAAACAATCAACCTCAAGACCCATAATACCACTTTTGGGTATATACCCAAAGAAAGCTCAATCACACCATAAGGACATGTGCTCAACTATGTTCATAGCAGCAGTATTTGTAATAGCCAGAACCTGGAAGCAATCTAAATACCCCTCAACCAACGAATGGATAAAGAAAATGTGGTACGTTTATACAACAGAGTGCTACACAGTGATAAAAAATAATGACATATTGAAATTTGCAGGCAAATGGATCTAATCCACATAAACATACTGAAGGACAAAAACCATATGATCATCTCTTTAAATTCAGAAAAGGCCTCTGACAAAATCTAATATCCCTTCATAATAAAAAGTCCTGGACACAGTAGCAATACAAGAGATATAGTTCAACATAATAAAAGCAATATACGACAAGCCCACAGCCCAGCTTAAGTGGAAAGAAATGAAAGGCATTTCCATGAAAATCTGAAACAAGATAGGAATGTCCTCTCTTTCCATACCTAGTCAATACAGCACTTATCAAAGTCTTAGCTAGAGCAATAGGACAACTGAAGAAGATCAAGGGCATATAGGTTGGAAAGGAAGAAGTCAAAAGAATAACTATTTGCAGATGATATGATATTTTATACATGAAAGGCCCTAAAAACTCCACCAGCAAACTCCTACAGCTGATGCACTGTCAACAAAGTAGCATGATATAAAATTAATAGACAAAATCAGCTGATATCATATATACAGATGACAGAATGAATCAGGGGAATAACACCTTTCACAATAGCTCCCCAACTAGAAAAATATGTGAGGATAACTCTAACCAAGCAAGTGAAAGACTTGTATAGTAAGAACTTTTAGACACTGAAAAAGATATCAAAAGATGGAAAGATCCCCCATGCTCATGGATTGGCAGGATTAATACAGTAAAAATGGCCATCCTACCAAAAGCAATCTTCAGAATCAATGCAATCCCCATGAAAATTCCACACTTCGGTTTCAGCACTGACCCAGGGCAAATCAACAGGAGCTCCCATCCCTAACCAAAAGGCTATCTCCAGTTATGATAAGCACTGAAAAGGAAAATTTAGTTCTCTCCAATGGAGTCTCACTGGGTATATAAACCACACTTAGGGACAGCCTCAGCAGTAGAAAGCATAAATACAAAAAATGCTCAGTGGAGTTTTTTGAACGTTTTTGTCTCATATTGCTTGTATGGGCATTTTTTTTTTACCTTATCTGATCTTCTGCTTATGTATTATGAAATTTGATTTTGAGTTTTTATTGTTTGGAAGTTTTGTTTGTTTTTGTTTGGGGGGGGTTCTTTTTGCTTTTTGTATGTGTGTATGTGTGTATAGGCACATTTGTGGTTTTTTTCTTTGTTTTTTATTCTTTTTTTATTATTTGCATGTTTGTTTTCTAAAGAGAGAGAGAGGAAAGGCATGAAGTTGGATGAACAGAGAGGTGGGAAAGACCCTGGAGATGAGAGCAGGGAAACAATGATCAGAATGTATTGTATCAAAAAATTATTTTTAATTAAAAAAGTCTTAGTAATTATGTAAGTTTAAAAAAAACAGGTAAATTTAACTTTAGTAACATATTTTATTTCTCCCAAAATACTAAAAATAAAATTTCAACAAGTAGTCAATCTGAAATAAAATTATTAACAAGAAATTTCACATTTTTTATACTGCCTTAGGAAATCCAGTATGTACAGTACAGCAAGCCTCAATTCTAAACAGTCACATTTCAAGGTCACTGGGCAGCACACATCTGCAGTCACTGTTAAAGATCAGATTATAGGAACTGTATTCACTAAGTAAATCATTGTACTCAGAGAATTTAACAATAAGCATTTAAAGATGAAACCCTTTTGATAACTATGCTACAATTCACAGACCCAGAGACTAAGTAAAAAGAAAAGATCTTGGGAGGAGGGGGCAGGGAGAGACACCCAGATCTCCCTAGGAGGGGAAATGGAAAGGATTTCATGAGTGGACAAGGGCAGGTAAGGATGGAAACATGAGTGGGAAGGGGAGCAGGAGGGAGAGAGTGCTAAGGGGGTTGCTAGGGGTGGGGAGCGGTTCTGGGTCAGGTGGAAGCCTGGAGCAGGGGAATCGCCCAGGAGTCTGTGGGGAGGACTCCAGCTTAGATTCCTAGTAATAGTGGGTAAGTAGTCTTTATTGGCTATCTCCTGTGACCAGATTGGTGTCTGGGCCAATTGTCAGACAGGCATCATCCAGCAATTGATGGAGGCAGAAGCAGAGACCCACAGACAAATATCAGGTGAAGTGCGGGAATTCTGTAGAAGAGGAGGAGAAAGGATGGTAGGAGGCAAGGGGGCGTCAAGGATACAGCTGGAAGGCTCACAGAATCAACTCACCTAGGTTCATGGGGGCTCACAGAAACTGAATCGATAGCCAGGGAGTCTACATGAGACAGACCTAGACACTGTACATTTATATTACAGTTGTGTAGCCTGGTCCTCTTATGGGATTCCTAACAGCGGGAACAGGAGCTGTCTCTGACTCTTTAACTGGCTTTTAGGATCCTACTACTGACACTGGGTCACCTTGCTCAGCCTTAATACATGGGGAGGTGCCTAGTCTTACTGCAACTTGATATGCCATGTTTTGTTGATTCTCATAAGAAATCTGCCCTTTCCTGGATGGAGAAGGTAGAAGAAGGGATTGGGGGATGGGAGGGATGGAAGAGAGGGACTGAAAGGGGAGAATGGGGGCCTGGGGCCATACTGTAAACTAAATAGATAATAATAATAATAATAATAATAATAATAATAATAATAATAATCCCTTTTACCCTAAAGCAACAGACCTCCAGCTGACAAGCAGAGCTGCATTTATAGAAATACAGTTCTATCGGCAATGAAGTAAGAAATTTACAGCCTTTCTATATATATTGTAGACCAGATAAAACATGATGCCCTTAAATAGAAGCTCTCAAATATGTTTCTGCCAACATAAAACCTGCTTCTATTAATTCTTAGCCTAGATAAGAGGACAGACTAAAAGAAGATACCAGGGCTAAAGAAAAATATCTTTCTACCTAAGCATAGGCCAAGAAAGTTTATAGAAAACAAACTACACTGAGGTATGAACTATTAAGATAAGGTTATAAAGAAGAGCTACAAAGACAGCTAAACTATTAAATAGAGCATATACTAATTATCCAAGCTATCACCATTTGTGTTCCTAGGCTCAAGTAAAGTTCTAATTTCCCTGGAACCCTTTGTAGACAAAGATGTTCAAAAATACTTATGGAAATTACTCAATAAAAATCACATAGACCTAATCAGGCAGTGATGGCTCACATTTTTAATTCCAGCATTTGGGAGGCAGAGGCAGGTGAATCTTAGTGAATTCAAGGTTAGCCTGATCTACAAAGTGAGTCCCAGGACAGCCAGGACTGTTACACAAAGAAACCCAGTCTCGAAAAAATAAAAGGGAAAAAAATCATATAGACCCAACTAAAGAAAGACTACCTTTTGTTATATTCCCACTCTAAGAAGTATTTTAAAGGACAACATAAAATAAAACCAGGTTACAAAATAAACTATGTTTCAATATATTTATTAAAAAAAACTCTTCTTCTCCATTACCTGTGGCAGGATTGATGCTTGCTGCAATGTGAAAATGACACAGGGCATTGGCATGGTGAGAAATGTGTCTCTGGACTTCATGGGTTGCAGTCTTGTCAGGCATCAGCTCGGTATGAGTTACAAGAACAGAAGATCTCCTTTGTCCTTTCCTTAAATTCTTCAAATGGTGTATTGTCTAGAACAGAAGAGTAATGTCCTAACCAGTGTGAACCAAAGACTTTCCACTACTCAGAGTTTTAAGAGCTGGCCCCCGTGGAACTGATGATTTTAAAATACGCTTTCTTAAGTACAAGAAAACAATTTTGGATATATGCTCCACAATTCTTAAAAATTTGTAGTGTTTAAGACAAAAAGTAGTTGCTGAAAAGTACTTACTCGTGCGCATAAACCATGAGTAACGGCTCCTGGTTAACAAAGACTATTTCCGTGGCACGGGAAGGTGGGGGTGCTTAAGAGTACCCTGTACTGAAATGAGACTTACTACTCAGAAGAACACAAAGTCCCTGAATCCCTTTACCAGGAGGGGCAATGCCTCCTAAAACTCACGTAGAATTAGATATTGACTTAAACTACAAATGTATTATCCCCACTATAAAGAGGAAAACAGGACACAAAGCAGAATGGGAGTCACTCAGAGCAGACAGGAACACCCTTACTGCAGTGGTAGGCTATGCCCACTACTTGCTGGAGACAGAGTCCAGTGCAATACACTTCAAGGTCAGTGATCTGGTAACTGAACTCTCTATCTCCCAAGCCCCTAGCATGTGGGATTTAAATTAAGATACAGCTATAAAGTCAAAACTCTTCACAACAAACCTACTCATATGTTCGATTTTGGATGTGGGGCCACAATCATTCTTAGCATAACTTCTTCATCCCACAACCCCACTTCTTAGGCTGTAACTTACCCTATCCTCAAAACCACACTTTATAAAACTTCCCGTTCTTTTCCTTTGTTCTCATAGTAAGAAAGCAACAGCATGCTACCAATTCTTTTCTACTAAAATAATGTAGTTGATCCTCCTTCTCAGTTTTCCAACAATTATCCTTTCCTTGCAGAAAACAGTACCATTTCAGGGTATGTTCTCTAGAGTCTCCCTGCCACAGAGTTGCTGAATGCTTAGACCTTCTCACCCAAACTTCCTATCAAATTTTTTAAATAGATACTTAACATTCAATAAAGACATATTACTAATTATTTTTCTCCTAGGAACAAAGTATGTATACAACCACATAAACCTCACGATGAGGAGTTTCATGCATGATACTGGAAATAAAAAACAGTGTGCTAGGCAAGTTTAACCACTAAAGTGTCGCCTGAGTGCTGACCGACAGAATTTAAGTTCAAAATGTACCTACACAACAAAATTCTACATGGTACATTTAAGATTAGGCCTTATCGCTGAACGGTGGTGGCGCATGCCTTTAATCCCAGCACTCGGGAGGCAGAGGCAGGCGGATCTCTGTGAGTTCGAGGCCAGCCTGGTCTACAAGAGCTAGTTCCAGGACAGGAACCAAAAGCTACGGAGAAACCCTGTCTCGAAAATCAAAAAAAAAAAAAAATTAGGCCTTATCTTCTAAAAAAAAAAATATTTAAACATTATTAATAAGATTGTTAAAAGATAGCAAAAGCTTGTCAAATCACTGCCACATGTTTTACTAAAAAGAAATGTATGAAGCATCATAGAGGGCATAAAGACGGTCATCAGATGCTTATGTATAATTTTAAGATAAAACATGCTATATAAATATATACTAGTAAGCACTAGCTAATATTTCAGTACTTTCTCCCATTAAATTTCTATATAAAAACAAAACGGTAATTTGAACTATTCTGACTTGCTTTAAATTCATTTAAGTTTTGGCCATTTTTTTTAAAAAAAAGTATGATTAGTTCCCAATCATAAACAATAAACTTAGTTACTAGAGCCTGCCTGTTCACATAAATTCAGAGTACCATGTTCGCAGCCATTTAACTACATAAGACACAAGCATAACTCATAATGAAAGTGATGTGTGTAGCGTGCAGAAAACAAGCTATGAAACATGCTATGCAATATGATCTTAATCATTCAAAGAAAATTTATACATATATACATGACTGTAAAAGTTGGATTATAAATTCTATTATCTCCCCCCCTTTTCTTAACATAGTGTTAGATTAAGCCATCATGGGCTGGAGAGATGGCTCAACAGTTAAAGAGTACTAGCTGCTCTTCCAGAAGATCCAGATTCAATTCCCAGCATCCACATATTGGCTCACAATCATCTGACTCCAGTTTCAGCAGATCTGAGAACTTCCTCTTCTGAATCTCCACAAGGGTACCAGACATTCACATACACACATGCAGGTAAAACACTCATACACATAAAATATTAAGTAAATAAATATTTAGAATAAGGGTGGCTTTCTTGTACAATAAAAACAGTTGTAAGCATATTTACTATATAAAATGTCTTTGAATGGTATGTATGCCTCATTCATTTCTTTTGCACATTAGTTAATATAATAAGCAATTTCTCATAAAGATTTTGCTCTTTATCTTATTTTTGACTTCTATTCTTTTCCTTTTATATATATATATTCTACTCTGAGACAGAATCTCATGTAGTCCAGCATATTTTCTGTTAGCTGCTTTTTGTTCTTGTTATACAGTTGGGTTTTGTTTTTTATTTTTCAGACAGTCTTACTCTGGCATTAAATTTTCAATCCTGCCACTGCCTCTTGGGTGGTGGAATTACAGGCACGCAACACCAAATCAAATGAAATAAAATCAAAGCATTTAGAATTAATTTCAATGACTTTTACATATTTTACTAGTTAAAGCTAAGTACTCCTACAGATTTTGACATTTGACCTGCAAAATGGAAACATCAAATTTGTTACTTATCTAGACTAGCTGCCTAAAATCATCACTAACTATATGCAGCTTCATAACAGCAACACTGAGTAATCCCACAAGCATAAAGTAAAAATTCACTACTAACTTCACCACATGTTCATGTACACCATACTCAGCAAAACAAATTTTCAAAATGCTTTTATCACTTTACATATTATAATACCTCAAGAGCATGTTGGATTCTGTCTTTGTGTTTTCCAGCATGAGAAAGGTTGCTGGCGATGCTGGAGGTAGTGGTCTCACAAATCTGCTCACCCAAAAGACAGTCTTCTGGTAACAGTGTTTCTGCCCAGAGCCGACACACACCGTCATGGCATGATGTCAGTAAGACATTACAGACAGAACCCCTAACAGCAAAGAGAAACATACAACGCTAAGCATCAATGTCATTCATGGACTAAACGCTGTAATATTGGCTATTCATGTCTACGACTGCAAATATAAAACACTATATGAAAAAAGTAACTTGAAGGGCTTGAAGTTGTTTCCCAAGACACTGTAAGAACTGAGAAATAGCCTTGACAATTGCTGTAGCAATTTCTGCTTGACTATACAAATGCTAAAGAAAACAAGGCTCTAGAGAACATTAGCATCTTCTAAACAAATAGAAGAAAACCTAACTGCTCTAAGTTAGAGAGGGATCATAATAAAAGTCACTAAATATAGCTATTTAGTTTACGGCAGTAGTTCCATTTTTGACATCCTGACAATTCAAAGTCATAAATAGGCAAACAAATAAGCCTCTTCTTAATGCAACTGTAAGAAGGCTATCATTACAAACTGTCAAAGTTATTAACTTAAAGGTAAAGGTGTAACATCAAACACCATGAATACATTAAATGCTTATTATAAAAGAACAAAGAAATTCTCTTCCCATCCTTGTTCTGCCCTCCCCCGACTTGTGCACGTGCATGCATGTGTTATGTGTGTGTCTGTCTGAATGTCTGTTTCTGTTTGGGTTGGATCCAGGACCTTGGGCACAGCAGGCAAATGCTCTACAAACTAAATTATAGCCTCTTTATAAAAACTGCTTATGTAAGCCAGGGTGGTAGTGGCGCACGCCTTTAATCCCAGCACTCAGGAGGCAGAGACAGTGGGTCTCTGTGAGTTTAAGGCCAGCCTGGTCTACAGAGCTAGTTCCAGGACTACTGGGAAACCCATCTCAAAAAAAAAAAAAAAAAAAAAAAAAATGCTTATGGAGCTGGAAAGATTACTCAGCGGTTAAAGAGCCCTTGCTTCTGGTTAAAGCAGACCAGCATTCAATCCCAACACCCACATGGCAGTTCACAACCACCCATAACCCTGGTTCCAGGGGTTCCAATGTCTTCTGGTGGGGTGTGGTATACATACACACATTTAGGCAAACATATATACACATAAAAAATAAATAGATTTTGGGGCCGAAAAAAAAAAGTCTTAATGGCAAAGGGCACTTGCAGCAGTACTTCCACAGACCAAGGTTCAGTCCCAACACCCAAATAATTGCTCAAAACTATTTGTAACTCCAATTCAAGGGGATCTGACACGCTCTTTGGCCTCTCTAGGCACTGCAAGCATGTGATGTACAGACATGTGTACAGGCAAAATACACACACATAAAATAAAAAATATTAATAACTAAGTACTTTAAAAAACTGCTTACACAGAATCCAACTTGGTCAAAAGTTTAAAAATTATTTCTCAAATGTTTACAATAGATGTAAATAACTTAAAATGAACCTTTTTAAACGCAAATGTAAGCTGTCTTTTTTTTTAAAAAAAAAAAGATTTTATTTATTATGTATACAGTATTCTGTTTGCATGTGTGTCTGCAGGCCAGAAGAGGATGCCAGATCCCATTACAGATGGTTGTGAGCCACCATGTGGTTGCTGGGAATTGAACTCATGATCTTTGGAAGAGCAGACAGTGCTCTTAACCTCTGAGTCATCTCTCCAGCCCCTGTAAGCTGTCTTATTAGTTATTGTATAACTACCACATATTTGTACAGAGGGCATTAAATAAAACAAAGGTTCAAAATGAGATGCTCCTTTAGCAAGGCTGTGGACTTCAGTCTTTGGCATTTAGAATCCAGGATTCAGTATCTTTTGAATGAATCAAATAAACCTTTCATTTGGACTCCAAAGACAGATGAGCTCCCCATGTTATCTCCATATAATGTGCCGTTTCTGTCATGTATAAACTGCTGAGACACTTTTAGCAAATGAATGAGCCTTCTTAAGCAAGCTTCTTAGCAGCCAACTGTGCTCTTCAATTTCTACATACAATATGGAAATTGCCTGTATGTGCTGTTTGCAGTTTATTTAATCTTTTGAATACCTTTAAGAGATATCATAACAATGAGGGAAATTTTACATAATTAAACCTCCAAACAGATGGTTCCAAAACTGTGGACTCAGCCAATTGCATATCAAAAATATTTTTTTGGAAAAAAAATGCATCTACACTGAAAATTTACAGGCTTTTTCGTGATATTTTCCTCTACCAATAAAAGTAAAAGAAAAAAAGAGATTACAAAGCATCTATGCTATAAGAGTTATTGTAAGGGTGGGGGGAAGAGAAGAGGGGGAGAAAGAAGGGAGAAGGGGAGGGTTGGGGAGAGCTTGGGGGAGTGGGATGGTTAAGATGGAGGAAGGACAGATATGGGAGTAGGGAAGAAGATATTTTAATTAAGGGAGCCATTTTGGGGTTGGCAAGAGGCGTGGCTCCAGAGGGGTTCCTAGGTGTCCACAGGGATGTCCCCAGCTAGGGCCCTGGGCAGTGGAGGAGAGGGTGCCTGAACTGGCCTTGTCCTGTAGTCATACTGATGACTTTATTACCATAGAACCTTCATCTGGCGACATAGGCAGATAGAGACAGAAACCCACATCGGAGCAATGGACTGAGCTCCCAAGGTCCAGTTGAAGAGCAGAAGGAGGGAGAATATGAGCAAGGAAGTCAGGACCGCGAGGGATTGGTCCACCCACTGAGACAGTGTGCCTGATCTAATGGGAGCTCACCAAAGCCAGCTGGACTGGGACTGAACGAGCATGGGATCAAACTGAACCCTCTGAATGTGGCTGACAATTGGGGCAGACTGAGAAGCCAATGATAATGGCACTGAGATTTGTCTCTACTGCATGTACTGGCTTTTTGGGATCCTAGTCTATTTAGAAGCATACCTTCCTAAGCCTGGATGGAGGGGGAAGGGCCTTGGACTTCCCACAGGGCAAGGTACCATGCCCTCTCTTAGGACTGGAGGGGGAGGGAGGGAGAGGGAGTGGGGGAGAGGGAGGGAAATGGGAGGAGAGGAGGAAGTGGAAATTTTGAATGGTATTATTTATAAAGCAATTAAAAAAAAGAGTTATTGTAAATAAGCCAGAGAAGTACATGGGAAGATATGTGCAGGTTACATGTAAATAATGCACCATTTTATATAAAGGACTTGAGCATCTGCAGATTTTAATATATTTGGGAAGTCTCAGAACCAGTGCTTCACAGTTATAAAAAAGTGACTAATCAAAACAATAAATACTTCAGCCACATATATTCTAGCTCTAGTTAGCACGACACCATCTCAACACACACACAAATACACATGTATGCAATATTAACATTAAGAAAAGTGGGCTATTTATGTCAACAAAACCCTTTGCTAAAAGCTCTGAGAAGGTCCTACGGGTAACCCTAGCATCAGAAAGGCACAACCTACCCAGTTTATTCACTATATATCATAATCTCACAACAATGCAATTTATTAATGAGTTTGTTCCTTTTCCTCAATGTGTACTTTCCAATTTACTAGCAAAAATATCCTTTTCAGAATCTTCTACCACTAATATCACTATTCACAATAGCAGTTCATGTTGCCTGGGCAAATAATATGGGCTATGGCCTGTACTAAATACTTCATGTCCACAAGCACATCTGTCTTACGGCTCTCTGAGATGGTATTATTACTACCCTCATTCAACAGTGAAAATCTGAGAAAGAACTGAAGAAATCTATTCACAAGCTCACAGCAGTAGACCCTGAATCCAGACAGCTTCATTTCAGTCTATACTGTTAATCACTACATACCAGTACAGTGAAGATCGCATTTTCACTATCCTACAAACAAAAAATACAAGTTAGTGTTTTATGAAACATGTATCCAACCTGGGCATATACTTGCTAGTTTTACGCCATGAGAAACCTGTCACTGCTCGAGGATGTGCCAAGTAAACAAAGGAAAACTGAGAAGATGCCTGTCTCCTTTTCACTTCATGGTGATCCTGAGGTATGATTGAAGACTTCCAGCCAGTCATAGGGTACCATACTTTCAGAAGACAGTCATCCTGCAAAAGACAGAGCCATGTAAAACTAATTTGTAAATATATAATTCAAAATGTGGTAGTGTGAGTTCTAAAACAAGAAAATCTTTAAAACACAATATGTAAACAACATATTACAAAACAAAAACTAAAATAATATTCTATTACTTTAAAAAATAAATGGCCAGGGATGGTCACACATGCCTTTAATCCCAGCACTCGGGAGGCAGATACAGAGGATCTCTATGAATTCAAGGCCATCCTGGTCTACAAGAGCTAGTTCCAGGACAGGCTCCAAAGCTACAGAGAAACCCTGTTTCAAAAAAACAAAAGAAAAAAGGGGAGGGGGACTTATTCCTCATCAGTCTTCCACGTGTACTGGCATTTTTCAAGCAGAGACTAATCTAAATTAAGATCTGCAGATGCCTGGAGGGCAGAAACTAGTCCATTGGACATAAGGAAGGATAAAAAAGATGACGAATTATCTATCAGTCACTGTCATTCTTTCCTGTTTTAAAGTATCTGCAAGGGTGAAACTCATCTTTTTTTTTTTTTTATTTAATTTATTTATTATGTATACGGCATTCTGCCTGCATATATCCCTGCAGGCCAGAAGAGGGCACCAAATCTCATTACAGATGGTTGTGAGCCACCATATGGTTGCTGCAAATTGAACTCAGGACCTTTGGAAGAACAAGCAAAGCTCTTAACTACTGAGCCATCTCTGCAGCCCAAAACTCATCATAAATACAGATTATTTCCTACTCTAAATGAAAAATCAGCAAATTTTTTCTACAAGGACAAATAGATGACAGTAAACAAGCAGGCTTCATAAATCACATAGGTATACAGCTAAGATTATTCTCTGTAAACACAAAGTGTTTACTTTATAATATACTTTCTTTACTTAATATTTTTCTTTACTTTCTTTCTTACAACTCTTTAAAATGCGCACACACATAAAATAAAAAATAAAGAAAAAAATTAAAGATTAAAGACAAGGGATGGAGAGTTGGCCCAGCAGTTAAGACACTTGCTGCTCTTACAGGGGGCCTGAGTTCAATTCCCAGCACCCACATGGCATTTCACAACCATCTGTAACTCCAGTTTTAAGGGATCCAATACCTTCTTCTGACCTCTATTGGCACCAGGCATGCAGGTGGTGCAAATATATACATTCAGACAAAAACTCATAAAATAAAATAAATCTTGAAGAGAAAAGCTTGGTCTGCATTCCTGGCCCAGCCACAGAAGAAGCAAGATTTGACTGCCTCACTGAAAAAGGTACTGAGCCATGTCACTAACATAGACAAGAATAATGGGCTAATGTAAGTTATAAGAGTTAGTAAGAGCAGGGCAGTGGTGGCACACGCCTTTAATCCCAGCACTTGGGAGGCAGAGGCAGGTGGATCTCTGTGAGTTCGAGGCCAGCCTGGTCTACAAAAGCTAGTTCCAGGACAGGCTTCAAAGCTACAGAGAAACCCTGTCTCAAAAAACCAAAAGAGAGAGAGAGAGAGAGAGAGAGAGAGAGAGAGAGAGAGTTAGTAAGAAGCCTGAGCTAATGGGCCAATCAGTTTATAGTTAAAAAATAAATAAATAAATAAAATAAATCTTAAAAACTTTTAAAAAATAACAATGTAAAAAAAAATCACAAAACAAGCCAAGTGATGGTGGTATACTTTTAATCCCATCACTCATTCAGGAGGCAAAGGCAGGTGAATAACTGTGATTTCGACACCAGTTTGGTCTACAGAGCAATCAAGTTCCATGACAACCAACACAACACAGAGAAACCCTGTCTCAAAAGGAAAAACAACAACAACAAAAAAAAACTAAACAAACAAAAACCCACCACCAACA
Organism: Chionomys nivalis; assembly: GCF_950005125.1. Taxonomy (NCBI): domain Eukaryota; kingdom Metazoa; phylum Chordata; class Mammalia; order Rodentia; family Cricetidae; genus Chionomys; species Chionomys nivalis. The sequence continues at coordinate 53,330,596 of NC_080089.1, forward strand.
AAAAAACCATAAAACAAGCAGTAAATAAAGAAAATTGTAAAAATCATTTCCATTCTTATAGTACTTGCAGGTATGACAACAGCACTTATTTTGTCATGTGTTTGTGCATGTGTGTGTGGGTGGTTTTGAGTGTGTGTGTGTTAAATCCACACTGAGTATGCATGTGCATGCCCCTATGTACAGACACGTGGAGGCAGAAGAGGACCCCAAAGGACTCAGGTACCTTCCTCTATCATTCTGTACTTTATCACCTTGAAGCAGGTCTCTCATTAAATTGGAAGCCCACCATTCTGGCTTGTATGGCTGGTCAGCAAGCTCTTGGGACACACCTGTCTCCTCCCACAAAATGCTGGGATCACAGGCTCATGCAGCCACACCCACCTTTTCATGTGAGCTCAAGTTAAGTAAGAAGAATGCATGGGTCTTTAGATTTCATTGAAAGATGCAGTTAAATACATACTTACTTAAATTATCTCAGTAAGTTAATTTTAAAAGGAAAAAAGATGACAAGATTCATATATTCATTTTTACCAACAGAATTAAAATGAGAACTACTTAATGTTCACTAAGAATTGTCTGAGGTAGGGATATAGCTCTGTGATAACATCATCTGCCTAACTGACATAAGACCTTGGGTACCATCCCAAGCACAAAACAAAATAATTTTTTTAAAAAAAAAATTTGTGCCGGGCGGTGGTGGCGCACGCCTTTAATCCCAGCACTCGGGAGGCAGAGGCAGGTGGATCTCTGTGAGTTCGAGGCCAGCCTGGTCTACAAGAGCTAGTTCCGGGACAGGCACCAAAGCTACAGAGAAACCCTGTCTCGAAAAACCAAAATAAATAAGTAAATAAATAAATAAAATAAAATAAATTGTGTGGCCAAGTTAAATTATAGTAGATGAAAAATTACAGTACCCTTAAAAAGACTTTAAAGTCAGTCATGGTAACACACACACAGTCCGGTACTGGGAAGACTGAGTCTGGATGAATTAGAGACTAGCTTAGATTACATACTAAGAGACTGTTAAAAAAGAAAAGATCTAATCAAGTACCTTATGAGTAGAAATGGCTCATGAATAAATAAGATTTTATTTAAGCTCAGATAAAAATTCCAAATACCTTTAAGCCCAAGAAAAATTTAATTCCACATTTACAAGAAATGGATTATCAGCAAAAGTATCCAATAATATTCAAAATCTGGAAAGTAATTGGATGGGAGCCCCATGAGAGCTGATCTGAAGTCCTGTCGGCATGTGCTGCAGAGGAGTAGGAAGTGCTCTCTTCTCTGGGACATCCATGAACCCCCATCCTTTCATCAAGCACAGAAACCCAGCTTTATCAACAGAACAGATGGGCAGTAGGGACAAAAACTGCCCAGCCTTCCAAAGTCAATTTCTGTTCTTTTTCTCAAGAGAATCTTAATTAATACTTCATCTTTTCAAAACCTGAGGAATAATCTTTTTAAATTCTGACACATTTGCTAACTAACCTTCAAAGGAAATTTACCAATAAAATAATTTTATCATTCCATAAGAATAATTAACAGTTCTCTGGAGAACTGAAATATGATTAAACAAGAAAAAGTCTCAGCAATCTGCTAAGGCTATGTGCAATAAAAATTCAAAGACAGAGATATTTTGTTTTTGAATATATAACCAAAGTGGAGAACCTTGAGGAGCTTTAGTCTTGTGGATTATTCCTACACAAAGGACAAAAGCAACCTTCAGATTCATTAATGATGAGAATTCAAAAAGACATTCCAATAATAAATCTGATTATCATACACAGGTTTTTAGCAAACTATACAGTGCTAAGTGGGAAAGGAAAGCCTAGAGGCATGGCCATGTCACCCCAGCTACAGGCAAAGATAAGGCTGGAAGATCACAAGTTCAACCCCAGCTTTAGCAACTAAGACCTTGTCTCAAGACAATTTTTTAAATTTTTTATTACATCTTACCATTTATTTGTGTGTATATGTGTTCAAGTGTGCCTGTGAGTGGGCACACATATACACCATAGCAAGCAAGTGGAGAACAAAGGACAACTTATGGAAGTTCGTTTTCTCCTTCATCCACATAGGTCCCAGGAATCAAATTCAAGTTGTCAGTCTTGATGGCAAATGCCCTTACCTGCCAAGCCATCTCTCTGAATCTCAAAAATATCTTTAAATGGGGAAAGGACTGAGGATATAGTTTAGTGGTAGGATTACCTTGCATGTACAAAGTCCTAGGTTCAGTGCCCAATGCCATAAGTAAAATACAGTGCCAATAACTCTGTCAAAAGACTGTATACCCAACCTGGTATGGTGGCATAGACCCAGGTCTATGTGGAGGTGGAGGGACCAGGAATCAAGGTCATCCTCAGTTACACGTGAGTTTGAGGCTTGTCTGAGCTATGTCAAACCTTGTCTCAAAAAATAAGAACGAATGCTGGGTGGTGGTGGTGGTGCACAACTTTAATCCCAGCACTTGGGAGGCAGAGACAGGTGAATATATAAGTATGAGGCCAGTCTGGTCTAAAGAGCTAGTTCCAGGACAGGCTCCAAAGCTACCAAGAAACTGTCTTGAAAAACCAAAAAAGGTAAAAAAATAGAAACGTATCACCAGGAATGGTCATATACAACTTTAATCTCAGCACTCAAGAAGTAGAGGCAAAGAGATATTTGAGAGTTAAAGGCCAATTGGTCTACACAACTAATTAACTTAAAAAACAACAACACCCTACACAACTCAGAGGCCTACACACACTCAACAAAGTGCTCTGCCACTGAGTGACACCCCAACTGAAATGTACCATTCTTGATTCATCTGCTATACAATTTTAATATTTCAGAGCAGTAATCATTACATTTGATTATCTCCATATACAGACTTATCAAGAAGCCAACTTTCTGCCAGCACCTTTAATTTCAGCCCTTGGAAGGCTGAGGCAAGTGGATCTCGATGAGTTCTATTCTTAGGACTCACATGACAGAAGTAGAGAATCGATTCCAAAAACTTGTCCTCTGCATACACTGGCACACACATAAGCTCCCCCACCAACCCCAATATACATACAATAATAAGTAAATTTAAGAAAAAAATCTGAATTATACTTTTTTTTTTTTTTTTGGTTTTTCGAGACAGGGTTTCTCTGTGGCTTTGGAGCCTGTCCCGGAACTAGCTCTTGTAGACCAGGCTGGTCTCGAACTCACAGAGATCCGCCTGCCTCTGCCTCCCAAGTGCTGGGATTAAAGGCGTGCGCCACCACTGCCCGGCCTACCACGACCCAGTTTAACTCATCCTTTTGAGTTGCTTTTTTTAATTCTCTATGAATCTCTATGTCCTATGCAGAAAATAATACCTTTTTATTATTCTTAAGCGACTAAACAAGCTTGTCAAACTCTCCAGGATTTTGTTTCTTCAATCTAGTTTCGGCATTTTTCCTCCCAGTGTATTGCTCTGGCTGTATCACTTTTCCGCCCAGTGTATTGCTCTGGCTGTATCATTTGTTCAGCCATGACTGCTTGTTTCCTCTGACCACCTGCTTGCCACTTAGGGAATTGCTTGGATATTTTGACTATTTGGGAGTGGAGAGAGAAGAAGCCCATCTGGCAAAGGGCTTTGGGCAGCCTGAGGATCTGGGGGTAACCTCATCCAAAAGCCAGAAGAAAGCTATCCCTTCAGTCAGGCTGCTGCAAAGGAATCAAGTCTGCCTACTGGCTACCGGCATGAGCCTGGAAGCTGATTCTCCCTAGTTAGGCCTCCAGGTGAGAACCCAGAGCCATTCACACCCCTCATCAGAGCACCCAGCCATCCCATGCCAAGATTCCTAATCCAAAGAGATGAGATAATAATGTGTGGCGGTAGCTGCTGCATGTGTAGTGATTTGTTACACAGTAAAAGAAAGCAAATAAAGACTCTTAATGATAAATATTATGGACAAAATTAAGGCAGACAAAGGGAACGAAGAATATATTGGAAGGTGGGGTACTACTTATAAAGCGTTGCTTAAAGAAACCTTGCTGAAAAAGTGACATCACAAGTAAAAGGGGAAAGCCACGTAAACATCTGGGAATAGAAGGCTGAGAGCACAAGTACAGCAACGCTATGTGTGCAGATGTCTAACCTGTGGATGAACAATGAAGCTGGAGTCTGGTCTACAAGGGATGAAACAACAGGAAATACAACTGTAGGAATGATCACTGGACCTAAATAGTACAGTTGTATATGGGCCATTATAAAGAAAGCCTCTGGCTTTTCAGAATGAAAAGGAAAGCTTACAAATAATCTGATATCATTATGTATTTTTTCTTTCTTTCTTTTTCTTAATACCAGGGAGTGTTGAGACAGGGTCTCACTATGTAGCTCAGGATGACCTGACGGAGGCAATCAAGAAGAGCACAAGATTTATCTGGGTGGGCTCATTGTAGCTTTAAAAAGCTAGTGAGTAGACTATGAATATATCTTAAAGGAGAGTCACAAGGATAATAACATGGGTGCAGATGAAGGGATCAAGGGAGTTTGGCAGGATAGACAGAAACTTGTCATCAGCATCTAAAAGATAGCATCTGAAAACTAAGAGAACGAGCAAAGTTAGAGGAACGGTTCACAAAATGAATCTGGGTACTCTTAAGAGAGAGGCAAAAGGACTGGAAAACCATCCTCAGCTACACAGGAAATCAACTTGAGATCCATGGGACCTTGTCTCAAAAAAAAATGCCCCTCAAAGTTGCAGAAATAAAATATAAAAACTCTAAAGGCCAATCAGAATTACAGACAGAGGACAGCTACTTCTAAGGCAGTGAAGACACTGCACAATACTACAATGTAGATCCATGTGCTATAAACTTATCAGACCCACTGCAAGGACACAGAGTGAGTCCTAAAGATAAAGCCCTAACTGTGGGTGCCAACAGCTGCAGTGCAAGTTCATCAACTGAAATAAACGTCCCACTCTGTAGGAGAACGTGGACAGTTGGGGAAGATGTGCATGCTTAGAGGGGCGAATCTGAGATTTCTCTGTACTTTCCTCAGTTTTCTTGTAAGTTCAAAGCACTCTTTTAAAAGTAAGGCTTAGATTTTAGTCAAATAGGAACTTGAAATGACATTGAACGACGTGTGAAATTTTACAATGGTAGTGAGGTAGGAAAAGCTACTTTGGAGAGAACAGGAAAGGTGAGGAATTTAGGGTGAATAGGGTATCAGCTTGTAGTGGGAAGCGATGAGAGATGGGCTGGAACACAAGTGTATCGGGCTTCATACACCACACTAAGAAGCCCCAGGGGAACTCGTGTGATGGGTCATGTGTGTTGGCTTGCTAACTACGATGAGGAACGAGCATCTGCCGCACAAGCTGTGGGAGGAAGGCAGACTTGGAGGCTGCAGCAAAGACTCATGAAACCAGTAGAAAGTTTATTGTGTTAAGTCAGTAAACATAAAGAAACTCTGGTAACCTTAAAAAAAAAAAAAAAGTAAGGCTTTAAAAAAAGAAGTAACTAATTGTGCTGATTCATGCTTATAGGTTAAGTAAGAATTAACCACAGGATTCAGCAACAGGAAGTCTCTGATGACAATTAGGGAGGTGCTGGTGAGTGGACTCAACTGAAAATGAAGAAAAAAACCCATGCAGACAATGAGTTAAAAAAACACTTTCTCAGTTCCACGAGGACAGGGAAACACTGAGACTAAGCAGTGTCTCTGTTATCCTGCTTACTGAAACGAACTCTAAGCCATTTTCCTGACAGCTACAATAAAATGAGAAAGTTTGTATTGAGAATAAGCATCCTCCTGGCTCAGCCTCCTCACCATTAGGATTAATACTAGCAGGATTAGGAGTAATACCTCCATGCCAGGCTTAAATTAAATGAGCTGATTTTTTTCATTACAGGGTCTCACTATGTAGCCACGACTGGACTAAGGGAGAACTCACTGGGTAGACCAGGATAGCTCTACCTCAAGGTATCTACATGCCTGTCTCTGCCTCTTGAATGCTGGGATATAATGGCATGCACCACCATGCCTGGCAAATGAGATGGAGAGGACTTGCTTCACTAAATATCAAAACTTGTTTTAAAAACATAGCAATTAAGACAGTAGTAAAAGGGAAGAACTCACTGTAGAGAGGAACCCAGAAACAGAGACACAGAAATGTAGACATTTGATTTTTATGACAAAAGTAGCTCCACAGAGCAAAGGAAAGAGAAACTTTTCAATAAATTATATAGGACCCTTAGATATATAGACAGATAAATAGAAAAAATAAACTACTTTGTCTAGAGTAGTGGTTATTGGTTCTTTTGCTCTTTTCACTTTTAGCTTTGTGGTGGAGGTGTCACCCAGCTCCCAAATTAATCACACACATAGTCTATTCTTTGTTATAAATTCTAGTCAGCTTTTCTTAAATTATCCCGTCTATCTTTTGCCTTGGGCTTTTTCCTTTTCTTTCTTCTGTACTTCACTCTTACTCCATGGCTGGCTGTATGGCCCATGATGTCTTCCTCTTCTCTTCTCATTTCTTCTTCCCCTTTGCCCTTTTCTCCTATTTATTTTCTTTGTCTATCAGCCCCACCTATCCTTTCTTCTGCCTTACTATTGGTTGTTCAGCTTTTTATTAGACCATCAGTTTAAACAGGCAAATTATCACAACTTCACAGAGATAAGCAAATGTAACATAAAAGAATGCAACAAATCTTTGCATCATTAAAACAAATGTTCCACAGCATAAACAAATGTAACACATCTTAAAATAATATTCCACTATAGTCTAGCCATTCACAAAAAATCACGAAAATTACTAAATGTCAAATACAAATGTAAAATGCCCAACTTCTAGACCAGGGGTGCTTAGCCTGAGGCACTCTTACCCAAAGATCAAACAGACAAAACTCAATATAATTTGGCTATTGACCTAGCACCTGTACCCATCAGGCCTTAGCACTCTGGTATGTCAGTTTCAACTGAAAACATCTACCTATATCTCTATTTCTGAAGTTTCCCTGCAGTTGGCCGAGTGCTAAGAAGCAATACTCTATCCTTGCTAGTCCTCAATTACTGATGTGTTAAAAAAAATATCTATTAAGACATGAATTTGGGTGGGCAAGGAGGTAGAAAGGATCTGGAAAGAGTTAAGGGAGGAGGAAAAATATGATCAAAATATACTGTATGAAAATTTTTAAATAATTTTTGAAGAATATGTATACAGAATACAACATACAAAGATAAGGCTGACTCTCAGGGTACCCAGGGACTTAAGTCCGTGAATACACTTAAGGGCACAATGCCATGCTCCGCGAGTATCTACCTCAATGCAGTGTATTTTATCTGATCTTTCCCACGTGAGGACTTGCCAACTGTCAAGGTGGCAATCTGTAGAATGACCTGGGAGATGGGCCTCAGGGCATGCCTGTGGAAGAGTAACTGGACTGCATTAAGTGAGATGCAACACCTGCCCACTGTGGGCAGAAATATTCCCTGGCTAGGATCCCAGAGTACATTAAAGGAAGAAAGGGAGATGAGAAGCAGCGTGCATTTGTTCCTCTCTGCTTCTTGACAAAGGGTACAATATGACCTGTCATTGCAAGCTTCGGCCACTGTGATAGCATCACTATGATGGCCTAACTGCAGCCCAAACTAACCTTCTTCTTTCCTAAAGTTGCTATATTGGAGTAGTTTATCACAGCAGCAGTAAAGAGACTAAGACGGCTCCCATATTAACTACATATATGTGAATCCTCGTTTCAATGTGTGCTTCTAGAAACACAAAAAAAGTAAAACCCAAGAAGAAGAATAGCATCACTATGATGGCTCTAACTGCAGCCCAAACTAACCTTCTTCTTTCCTAAAGTTGCTATATTGGAGTAGTTTATCACAGCAGCAGTAAAGAGACTAAGACGGCTCCCATATTAACTACATATATGTGAATCCTCGTTTCAATGTGTGCTTCTAGAAACACAAAAAAAGTAAAACCCAAGAAGAAGAAAATCACTCCTCCATTTCCACAACTGTTTTTTGAAGGAATGCTTCAAAGGAAAGCAATGTTAGCAATCCATGTGATTTTGTCTTCGAGATCACAAATATTCTCATACCACATGAGAGTTGCTGTACATCTCAAAATATTTCCATACATTTTACTTAGAAATCCTTAGTGATGGGAACCAGTGCTAACCTGCACATGACTGTAATCTTCCTGTCGACAACGTGGTAGTTTTCTTATGTTCTTGCAACTCTTGAGCAACTGCCTCTGTGCCAAGCAGTTACTGAACCACAAAACAGTTAAAGCTGGATAGTTTGCAACTTGAGATTAACTCAGCTAGTCATGAGTGAATTCAGTGATCTTAGGAAGCCCAAGCTTTTGCCTTGAAAAGACACAGAATCTTGAATTCCAGGTAACACAATTAAATGCAAATTGTCAATATTTTAAATGTTATTAAATGCATTTATTTAAAAGCATGTATACTATCACAAATATACTTTAAATATTTTGAAGCTGTGTTTTAATGACTTATTTCCTTTGTAATGTTAAACATTCTATGTTACAGTTTTAAAAATCACCACACTGTGAAGGTTAAAAGGGGCACTTCACTAAATTTCCAAAGGAATTCATTGCAAAAAGTAAAACTTTAAGAAACTCTAACTCCTGAGCATATAGCCAAAGGCATCTAAGTCAGCATAAAATAGACAGACACCTGCACACCCGTGTTTGCTGCAGCACTGTTCACACTGACCAAGGTCTGGAGGCAGCTTATATGTCTGTAAACAGATAAGTGGATAAAGAAAATGTCAAACATATACATAGTGGTGGGCTTGTTTGTTTTGGTTGTTTGTAAATTTTTATTGGGGGGGGTGCACTGCTTGAGACAGGGTTCTCACTACATAGCCACAGTTTGTCCTGAACTAATGATCCTCCTGCCTCCACCTTAGCTTCCCAAGTGCTAGGAGTATAAAAAATGTGCCAATATAACCTGTCATGAAGCAGTTGGTTTTGTTTTAAGATTATTTTAAGTATGTATGTGTGCCTGCATAAATTTATGTGCACCACCTGTATGCAGGAGCCCACAGAGGCCAGAAGTAGTAAATGGATGCCCTGATACTGGAGTTGCAAGCAGTTGTAAGCCACCATGTGGGTACTGGGAACCAAACCCAGGTCCTCTACAACAGCAATATGTGCTTTTCACCTCTGAGCAGACGCCCCAACACCTATAATAGTCCACCATTAAAAAAATAAATAAAATTGTGTGATTTGCAGGAAATGGATGGAAGTGGAACGCCTTTCATGCTAAAGGCAAGTTGTTATCTGGCATGGTGTGAATGTATCTACTGCATGGCCAGTTGCCAAAGGGAAAGAAATGCCAAGAAGTTCCTAAGGCTCAGAACCTAAAGTGATCCAAGGGCGCACTTCTGTCTATGGAATGCTTACAGTCTTTTTCTCTCCATAAATGTACAATTTTCCCCTCTTCATTAAATATCAGATTTTTTTTTTTTTTTTTTTGGTTTTTCAAGACAGGATTTCTCTGTGTAGTCCTAGATGTCCTAGAACTCACTCTGTAGACCAGGCTGGCCACAAACTCATAGATATTCAGCTGCCTCTGCCTCCTGAGTACTGAGATTAAAGGTGTGTGCCACCAACGCCCAGCTTGATTTTGGGTATTTATAAAAACAGGCACGTGGATCAATGGAATCAAATTGAAGACCTGATACTAACTGACACACCTATGAACACTTGATTTTTGACAAAGAAGCCAAAATTGTACAATGAAAAAAAAAAAGGAAGCATCTTCAACCAATGGTGCTGGCATAACTGGATGGCAACATGTAGAAGAATGCAAATAGATCTGTATCTATCCCCATGCAGAAAGCTCAAGTCCAAGTAGATAAAAAAAAAAAAAAACCTCAACATAAATCCAGTTACACTGAATCTCATAGAAAAGAAAGTGGGAAGTAGCCTTGAATGTATTGGTACAGGATACCAATTCCTAAATATAACACCAGTAGCACAGACTCTGAGCATCAATCAATAAATGGGACCTCCTGAAACTGAGAACCTTCTGTAAAGCAAAGGATATGGTCAATAAGACAGACACATGTGGAGGGTCCCTGTAGTCAGAGGCTGCTTGTTTGTTTCCCAGATGCCCAGATCTAAAATAATCACACAGAAACTATATTATTACAACACTGTTTGGCCTATTAGCTCAGCTTCTTATTGGCTAGCTCTTATATCTTAAATTAACCCATGTCTATTAATCTGTGTATCACCACATGGTTGTGGCCTAATGGTAAGGTTCCATCTTGTGTAGGGCATCTGTCTCCTGCAGCAGCTAGATGGCTTCTCTTTGACTCCACCTATTCTTTCCTTCTCTATCTGCTTGGAATTCCCGACTTGCCCTATTCTGAGCTGCAAGAGGTCCAAAGCAGCTTTTTTATTAACCAATAGTATTCATAGCAAGCATGCAGAGGGGAATCCTACATCAGGTCCCAAGAAGGAAAAATAGTTAAAATCTCCTGGGTAAACTGGGGGGCGGGAAAGAGGGAGAGAATGGGGAAATGGGAACATGAGGGATCAAGAAGACCAAATTGGGGGAGGAACAAAGCAGGAGAGCAACGAAGGAGGTATCTTGATAAAAGGAGCCGTTATGCGGTAGGGAGAAACCTGGTGTTAGAAGAATTCTCATGAATCCACAAGGATGACCCAGTTAATACTCCTAGCAATAGTGGAGAGGATGCCTGAAAGGGCCTTCCCCTGTAATCAGATTAGTGAATAGATTAGTGAATACCCTTATTATCATCAGAGCACCTTCATCCAGTAACTGATAGAAGCAGATACAGTGACCCACAGTCAAGCACTGGGCTGAGCTCCTGGAGTTCAGCTGAAGAGAGGAAGGAGGGATCATATGAACGGGGGGAGGAGGGGGAAGGGGGGTCAAAGGCATGATGAGGAAAACCACAGAGACAGCTCACCTGAGCTAGTGGGAGCTCAGGGACTAGGGATTGACAGCTGGGGAACCTGTGTGGAACCACACTAAGCCCTCTGAATGTGAGTGACAGTTACATGACTTGATCTGTTGTGGGGGACCCTGGCGGTGGCACCAGAACCTATCCCAGGTGCATGAACTGGCTTTTGGGAGCCCATTCCCGATGGTGGGATATCTTGCTCAGCCTATACGGGGAGGAAGGAAGGGAGACTTGATCCTGCTCTCAAGTTGGTATGCCAGACTTATTGACTCCCCGAGGAAGACCTTACCAAATTCTGAGGAGTGGATAGGGGATAGAAAAGGGATGGGGCAAGAGAAGGGGAGGGAGGGGAAACTGGGGTTGGTATGTAAAATAAAAAGTAATTTTTTTTAATTAAAAAATGAGAAAAAACTCTAAAATCAGGAAAATAATGATCTAATTCTAAAGTCTAGTATACTTTAAACCTGAGTTTAGGTAGCAAGCAACTAGAGGGCATACCCTGGAAGGTTTAAACAGAACTTTAGATTTGGAAGAAGCCACAGCGACTGATTGCTACTTTCTAAAGCAGGTAGATACAATCCTTTCCAGTAGACCTAGACATCCCAATGGGCTTCTAGGGGTTAGAGTTCACTTAAGACCACTCAGTGAATCAAGAGCCTCTGAATTTCCAAATTCTGACACAACCTAAGTTATAACAGCTAACTGCACAAATCTTTCTTAACAAAATCCAAAAGCCAAACTTGGAAACCTAAAAGTCTGATAATATTGGTTTAGGCAAAAACAAAGGAAAAGTTGGTGAGAACATTAATTAGGAACAGCAGCTTTGGAGAACTAACTGGCACTGTCTATGAAGGCTAAAGATTCAAGTAACCTACGGCCCAGCCAATTCTACTCCTGTGTACACACAAGAAAAACCCATACTCATGCCTAACACACATGTGCAAGATTCTCATTGCAGCATTACTAACTACACGTCAGAAATGACATGGCAGATTAGTAGAAAAAGAGCAAAAGAATCCATCAGTAACTAGTATACAACAATATGCAGATGAATTAAGGACTTACTTGTGAGATTAAATTTTTTTAAGTTTTAAAATGAAATAATGGATTATTCAAACCACAGTCTGTAAGCCACTCTAATAAATCCCCATTATATTATTTTTCAATCAGTTCTGTTCCTCTAGAGAAGCCCAACTAATACACATAGCAACATATTGTCAGGAAAGGAAGGAAGGAAATCAGAATAGAGGAGGAGGAGTGGGAAGAATCAGGCAGTGGCATGTCATTATGAATGCAGCAGCAGCAAGCCTGCTTTCTCCTTGTCCTTTCGTAGACAGGGTCTGGCCTGCAGCTCTGGTCTCCACCTGCACCTGTCTCGGAACTTAGACATGTGCCACCACCCTCACACTACTGTCCTCCTCCCACTCTACTTCTCAAGTGCTGGGACTACAGGAGTTCGCCATGCAGTGCAGCTCAATTCTACTTTTTAAACAGAATTACATGGTAGTTTTAAGTAGAAAAACTAATTTTAAGGTGGACCATACTCCAGTAGATGGCTATACATCCAAGAGTTTATTAGCAGCACAACTGGACTCACAGGACTTGTGGTGGTGTTGTTTTCTCAAAACAGTCTCACTACGTAGCCCTGGCTGTCCTGGAACTCACAGAGATCTACCTACTTATGCCTCCCAAGTACTGGGATTAAAGTCAAATGCCACTATGTCCAATTTGGGCTCACTGGATTAAAAAAAAAGAACATCAAATTGAGTAAGTATGGAATGGGAGGTGACCCTAGGAGGAGCTGAGTATCATCAAAACACCATACATGAAGCCGGGCGGTGGTGGCGCATGCCTTTAATCCCAGCACTCGGGAGGCAGAGGCAGGCAAATCTCTGTGAGTTCGAGGCCAGCCTGGTCTACAAGAGCTAGTTCCAGGACAGGAACCAAAAAAAGCTATAGAGAAAACACTGTTTCGAAAAATAAAAAAAAAAAAACCCACCATACATGAAATTCTCAAAAATTAATTAAAAAAATTAAATGTAAACTCACAGAAAGACTCCCAGTAGGCACGGCCTGATGAAACCCACATGTACAAGGAGAACTGATTCTTGTTTCTTGTAAGTTGACTTCCATACACCATACTCATTCTCTCTTTGTCCCCATATACAAACACACACACGCGCACAAATAATAAATATAAAAAACTTTAATATAATTGCACAAAAATAAAAGAGGAATAATAATGGCCATTACTTTCCAGATATGTACTATCTGTAGAGATCATACCAGATCTTTTACAAACATTATTTTTCCATTTTACAGAGCTGAGAATTGAGCTCAGGACTTTACCAATGGGAACCACTGCTTGCCATCACTGCACTATATCCCCAGCCTCACAGACACTTTTATGCCTCAAGGAAGCTATGCAGGAGAATTGTCTCAATTTATGGAAGACAGAACTGAAAATGAACGTAAGGGTATTTTCAGTTGTTTTGTTTGAATATTTATTTTTTTTGGCTTGCTCCCTTACCTTTCCAGCAGTAGCAAAATATTCACCATCAGGAGACCATTCCATCAGATGTATAGACACTGAGGTTCTGAAAGCAAACAAAAGCAGCACGTTCAGAACACAATGCATTCTACGCATAAATAGTCAAATATCAATGTCACAATCATCTTAATAGGAGTGTTTCTGCCCATAACAATACACAGTATTTCACCTTACTAAAAATATAAATAAAACTAATTCAAAGTAACTTTCAAAAACAAATAAGTAATAGATGATATTCCTACATCCATGTTAATCAAAATCTTCACTATCACATGTTAAAAAGTGTTTATCACTTTCCCAGAGAAGTATCTCTCTCTATGTAGCCCATGCTAACACTAGTACGACAGTCACCATTCCACTACAGGAAGCTAGATGCTTTCATATCTTCCCGTCACCACCATATTCCAACTCATTAATGAGCAATCCTGTGTGTGTCAATTCTGTCAACTCAAGTACTGAACTGTAAATATGAAAATATTTTACTTTGGGGGAATAATTAACTAATGCACAAATTAAAGAATGATACTATAATGTGTTTTGGTTAGAAAAAAAGGCTAAAATACAATACCATCCAAAAATAAAGACCTCTGTAAGAAGGAACATAATTTAGTATTTTTTGCGAAGTAATATTACAGCAGACTTAGACACTGACTTGCACTGCCAGACACACTTCCAATCATTTAGAACAGGAGGGATTTTACTGTCAATTTCTTCCTCCTCTTCTAGAATATCACTTCCTGGTGGAGCCCACAACTGAATAGAATCAGTTGCTGTCAACAATCTGTTATCTGAAAATTTAAAAATGTTCTGATGAGTAACCAAGGAATATCTACAGAAAGAAATGCAAACACAGTTCTGTTAGGTCTGTAAACTATTAAGCAAAAATCTACAGTACCATCTATGAAAAACACATGGGGTCAGTTCAAAAGAAATCCCCTAGGAGGAAAGGTAAAAACAAATCTGAACAAGAGTCACTATTAGGGAAGACTTGAGAGAAAACAAACACTACAAACTCCCCAGCAATCAATACTAGAGTAACCAGAGCGGACAGCACATCTCAGACACCTTCTACAATGCAGTCTTCTCAAGGTAGGAGACACAACTAAAAATAAATGTTTCTACACGGACTGGAAACAGCCCTCATTGTGAATATGAAAGGAGACAATGGCTACTTATCATTACAGGTTTCTAATCTTTACAAACTAAAGACAGTAATTTCCTGAAATACACAATAACAAAATAAGGTAAAGGATGCTTTCGTTCCTGCCTTATTTATGAGTTTTGTACATAAAATAAAAGTTAACTAAAAAAAAATCACTGATTCTTGAAATATAACAGTAAAAGGCAAAAGCAAAAACAGAAGGGGGGATTAAGCTCAGTATAAAGCAATACATACCAAGAAGAAAAAGCTGTATTTACTCACCAACAAAAATAGAACATTGGTAACTTTTTATCATCAAAGATTATCACATTTTATTTATACATTCAAATCAAATGCTTTATTTTAATAATTTCTGAGTATAGTTGTTAAATACCTTGAGGGTCCCATGCTAAGTTGTATGTCACAGAACTCAAAAAAAACTGCCCAGTTTTAAGCCACTGACACTTGAGTTGCTGAAACACGTAGAGAGAAAGAGAAAAAAAGGTGTTTTAAAAATCCCCAAATTCCACTATTTTATCATTTTCTTCAATTAAAAGAAACTTATAAAGATGCGAATATTACACAACTATTTTAGAAATAACTCTCAATATTCCCACTTACAGGTCATGCTGCCATAGAGAGCTGCTGGTCACGCCCAGTTAAACATGTCCTCTCAAACTACTAACACATTTTCAGAACACGAGACATCCTTCTCTTCACTTCTCTATCTGAAAATCCGTATGCTTTGTGATGATTTGCCTAAACCATCACCCCCGAACTGACAGCCTATCAGCATCCGGAACACTTGCCCGTTCTGCCATCACAACACTGACGCTACTGAATTACTGCTTATTTGTCTGACTTTCCTACCAGACAGCAACACTTTAAGTGAAGGAAGGTCATGATAATCTTCAGGGATTTGCACTGTTGGCTGGTGTTTGTGTTTGTCTCGTTTCTGGCTTTTTTTGATGGGGGGGTGAGAATTTGCTTGTTTTGAACAGGGTCTGGTCTCAAGTAGTCCTGGCTGGCCTGGAACTTGCTATATAGCAAAAAATGACTTGGAACTCCTGACTCTCCTGCTTCTACCACCCAAGTACTGAGATTAGGGGCAACTACTACCATAACCTGTATAATATGGTTGTTGTTAAGAATGGGGCTGGAATGAGCAAGGAAGTCAGGACCGCGAGGGGTGCGCCCACCCACTCAGATGGTGAGGCTGATCTAATGGGAGCTTACCAAGGCCAGCTGGACTGGGACTGATGGAGCATGTGATCAAACCGGACTCTCTGAACATGGTGGACAATGAGGGCTGATGAGAAGCCAAGGACAATGGCACTGGGTTTTGATCCTACTGCATGTACTGGCTTTGTGGAAGCCTAGCCTGTTTGGATGCTCACCTTCCTAGACCTGGATGGAGGGGAGGCAGGGAGGACCTTGGACTTCCCACAGGGCAGGGAACCCTGACTGCTCTTTGGACTGGAGAGGGAGGGGGACTGGGGGGATGGGGAGGGAAATGGGAGGAGGTGGAAATTTTTAATAAATAAATAAATAAATAAAAGAATGGGATTGGAAAAGGTCTGGGTGAAGAGTCTTTAGTTTTGTATTTTTATCTTTTTGCTTTGTCTTTGGTTTTTTGTTTTCAGTTTTCTTTTTGAGACGGGGTCTAGTCATATAACTTTGCCCTGTCTGTGGTGATCCTCCTGCTTCTGCATCCAAGCTCTAGTCTTTTACCATCAGCACATGCAGTGCCTATTATAAAGATGCTAAAATTCTTTTGATTAGGGCCAGAGATGACTCAGCAGTTATGAGCACCTACTGCTCCCCCAGAGGACCCAAGTCCTGTTCCTAACACTTACTTCAGGAGCCTCACAACCACCTGTAACTTTAGCTACACAAAATCTGACACTCTCTTCTGGCCTCCATGGGTTCCTGTACACACATGGCACACATGCACTCACACACAGAGAATAAAAATAAATCTTTTTGAAATTTTTATTAATGCACAGAAATGGAGTCACTGTCTAAAAAAGAAAACTAGATAAAACTCTCAAGAAAACAAGATACCCTAGGTATCTAGTTCTCTCTTCTACCTTGTTCAGACAGGGTTTCTTTGCTATTTATCACTAAGGATACCAGTCAAGCTGGTCCCAATTCTCCTGTCTCCACCTCACATCTCACAACTGCTTCCAGTTCTGCATGCGTTCAGGATATTCAAATTCAGGTCCTCACACCTGCACATGTGAGCCTTCTTCACCAGCACACGTGTAAAATTTTTTAAGTGGTTGATAATTCTAACCTTGTAAGATTTTTTTTTAGCATTCAACAATATAAAATACAGCATTTAGTATATATGTGAATGGTTCTCAATGTGATATGCTAGACCACTTAGCTGGTTAGTAAACTTACCTAAGTGCATAACTCCACCAAAGAAATGTTGTGGGGGATCTGAATACACTAGATACTATTCTAAGTAATTGGGATACAACAATCAAAAGAGTCAAGCTGCCAACCAGTAAGGGAGCTTATAGAACATAAGCTGTAAATAATAAACAAGTACTGTGGGTAAAGCTGAAAATAGATAAGCAGATCAGCGTACAGTAACTCATACCTGTAATCTCATCACTAAGAAGGCTGAGCCAAGAAGTGAAGGAATAATAAAAGCAGAATTTGCAATTTGCAGTACAGACAGACCTTGCTGAGAAGGTATTATTATTACACAGAGACCTAGAGTCTGTAGACGCTAGCCCTAGAGCTGCACAGAGAAGGCATCCACAGAACAGGCAGTGCTCTAGCCCTATAGGGAGGGTGACTGGAATAGGGATGAATTCTGATGGAGAATAGTGTGGTGCTGGGAGGAAGAAGGGAGGTTATAATCTATTTGCAGGTTTATGATCTGCAAGAAATAGGGCGCCCTTACAGAATTTCAAAATTCTCTGAGAAGGAAGAAGGGCAGGTCATTAGAATCAGAAACTAGCAACAGAGACTAGCAATCCAAGCAAAAGGAAGAGCAGTTTAGACTCGGGGAGACCTCAGTACAACAAAGGCAATTAGCAACACTCTAGAAACTTAGGTTTCTAAAAGGCCTTTCCTAACGTCACAGCTGCAGCTACCCCTACCCACTGCTTGTACTGCTTCCTACGGAGCTCTCTACTGCTATTGTAAGTAGATTCTAAGACACCAAGAAAAAAAGTTAACCAAATTCTTAAAATATTCTATCAATTAATACTTACACTATTCCTCTTATGAGAATTTATGCCCAGGGGCTCAAAAATACAAACAGCATTCCCATATGAAGCTGCAACCTAAAGAAGAATGAATACAATGGTAGTATTTAGAAAAGGGTGAAATACAGATAACCTTCTTTGCACAGTAATGTACAAACTAATTTCATACAATCTAAGTCCAATATATCTCCATAATTTATTTCTACAAATAAGCCTGGCAGTATACTAGATTTAACAATCTCTGTTATCAAAAAAAAAAAAATCTGTAGCTCTAAGAATTACGGAGTTGTCCTATTCAAAAACCAACTTTTTTTTTTTTTTGAGACAGGGTCTCAGGTAGTCCAGGTTAGCTTCAAACTTGCTATGTAGCTAAGGCTGGCCAGGAACTCCTGATCTTCTGACTCTAATCCTATTGGGATTACAAAGTCTATCTTAGAAATTAGATTTTCTGTAAGAATTTGTTTTTGGACCAGAGAGATAATAGAGTAATGGTACTTGCCACCAAGCCTGAAAACCTGAGTCCAATCTCCAGAACACACACCCCAGAACACTGACTCCTGCAAGCTATCTTCTGATCTCTACACACACATACATACACACACACACACACACACACATACACAAATGAGCACACTAAATTAAAAAATGTAATTTTAAATTTTTAGTGTTTTTAATATAGAAATGACTTCAGTGACAAAAATATTTTCAGCGGTACAACTCTTTATGAGCACTGTTTAAAATCCAGTAAAAATATAAAAATCATGAGACTTTTTAAAAATCATCAAATGATAACAGGCTTTAAGCATATGACACAAAATGGCTTTAATTGTATCACCAAACAGAAAATACCAATTGAAAAATCACCTTGAGAAAGGGACAGACACAATGAAGGAAATCACTGAACGATCCACAGCACCTGGATAGAGAAGCCACTGCCACTGTTTGCACTCAAGGTGTGGGAACCAGGGCTGGTCTGCTCTAGGTCACACCTGGTAGGAAGGACTATAAGTCCTCAGTTCCTAATACACCAGTGCCCATCTTCTTTTACCTTTTCTTTTGTGGTGTTTGAAGACAGGGTTTCTATGTATATTTCTGGCTGTCCTGGAACTCACTTTGTAGACCAGGCTGGCCTCTAATACAAGAGACCACCTGCCTTTGCCTCCTGAGTGCTGGGATTAAAGGCATGTGCCACCCCTTCCTGGCCAGAGCCCATTTTGTAACAATTCCTACAAGTAGCTCCCAATCCATCATACTCTTGACAAGGAGATAATTGGCATCAGGAAACAGACCAAAGCCATCCATCCCTCTTCACACCGCCTACCCTGGTCAGTCACAGGCCTATGTGGGTATTAGGTAGCTAGCTAGGTAGCTAGCTGGATGGATAGATAGACAGACAGACAGCAGATAGACAGGTTAGGCTTTTCCCCCTTTTAAAGCTGCTACCTAAATATTTAACATGCCTTCCAAGAAAAAGTTTTCAATCCACAGTAGGTCAGGGAAGCTACTTCAAATGTCTTGTTAACAAGAAGTCAGAAATGTGACACTTACCATCACAGGGGTGAAAAATATAAAAATGTGCCAATTTTGCCGTCTTTGCCCAGGTAAGGCACATAGAAACAGCATGTCTGCTCCCCACAGCTATGAATACAATCATCTGCATATTTTAATATTTTTACTTCTGAGATAAAGTCTTATGGTGTTAACAAAGCTGGTTTTAAATTACTAGGTTTAAGCAATCCTCTCATCTCAGCCAGTTTTATTGTATATATTTTTAAAATTGTTACTCCCAGCTGGGCGGTGGTGGCGCACGCCTTTAATCCCAGCACTCGGTAAGCAGAGGCAGGCGGATCTCTGTGAGTTCGAGGCCAGCCTGGTCTACAAGAGCTAGTTCCAGTTCCAGGACAGCCTCCAAAGCTACAGAGAAACCCTGTCCTAAAAATAATAATAATAATAATTCTTACTCCCACAAAAAGTTAATTGTGATTATCATGAACACTTAAGTAATTTATTAAAATTGATCTCTGGCAATTATCATACAACACTAGGCAAGTTTAGAAGTTACCTTGATTGGCCTAGAGAGAAGAGTGACAAAAAGTAATAAAAGAAAGACGGCTCTGCGTGTTCTCTAAAGATAAGTGGAAGTAACACTTCCTGGGAAGAGCTGCAAAGAAAGTCAAAACAGCAAGAAGCAAACACAAGAGACCAGCAGAAAACAGGTGCTTCAAAAGTATTACTACCAAGTAATGTGCACTACATAACTATTAAACCTGATACAAACAACTGACTGAGGCAGGAGAAACTGGATAATAATCATTATTATTTGGCATAAACTTGCATGATTACTATCTATTACCATGGAGACCCTAATTTAACATATCCTCAATAGAATGTTATCCAGTAAAGAACAACTTCTAGAAAACTAAGAATGTTTAAATCGCTGTAATTACCTATCATAGTTTTAAAACCTCCTATTTATAATTATGTAGTGACATACAACTGTCACATATTATTCTTACTGAATTCATAGAATATATATATATACAAATTCACTAAATATACATTAGTATTTGCTGTTTGAAAAAAATGAGAAAAGAAAAAAGAAAATCTGAGAAAGAAGTTCACAAGATACAGTTTAACTATTTCAAAATAAAGCATCTGTTCCAAAGTTTGAATAAATTCTTAAATATTCACTCAACAAACTTTCACTAAATTAACAAACTCAAGCCATCTATGTGACGTATTATAGTAGACACAACTCACTAAACAACTTTTTGTTGTTGTTTTGTTTTTTTCCCGAGACAAGGTTTCTCTGTAGCTTTCGTGCCTGTCCTGGAACTAGCTCTTGTAGACCAGGCTGGCCTCGAACTCACAGAGATCCACCTGCCTCTGCCTCCCAAGTGCTGGGATTAAAGGCGTGCGCCACCACTGCCCTGGCCTCACTAAACTTCTTGACAAGCATTCACTGTGACTGCAGATGCAAGGCCAGGCCTGCTGCTCCAGCTCTTGGCAGACGCTGAAACAGACAGGCTCACTGTGTCCAGGAGTGAAGACCAGCCTGCACACCACAGTGAGACTTCATCTCAAAAACAAACAAGGCTGGTACTGGAATCTGGAAGAAATTGATTCCTCCTCTCTTACTGGCTTAAAGGTTAGGAATTTTCAGTTACAGATCACCAAAACAGCTAAGACAGAGAGGCCTGCAGTCTGCCAACACAGTGAAGATGCTGGTAGAGCAAAGCCACAACTCATGCAAATACTCTGAGAGAATTAAGTACATTTAATTGACACTTAAGTAATTAAATCTCTTACTCTTCCATGTTGGTTAGAGCACTCCACGCAACTGACTTGGATGTTGCCATGTTTAGCACCAGGGATGATCTGCACACATTCAAAGTCGCTCGCCAGAATAACAATATCACAGCCTGATCCATATGCCTAAAAAGGAAAGTTTGTGACACATAAGAGATATAATTTTGAATTATTATTACATAGTTTTATCTTGGATTCTGTTACTAATACAAAGGTATACCTTAGCATTTCTTACAAAACAGTTAATATACAAGTAAAAAGACTAAAAATCATATCAAAATACATAAATCAAGGGCATTCCATGCATTATCATTCAAAAACTGGTTTCAGCAGGCAAAAGTTCTTCCAGTTTTTGTACACTACAGTGTCAGTATCTAAAGCTGAAGAATTGCTATTTAGACTTTTTTTTAGCTCACCTCTGAAAACCATAAAGGAAATAATAAAAATAATAAGTCAGTCGCTGAAAATAGCAATGTATCCTCAGAGTTCAAAGCAGACTTGGGAAAAATCAAAATGGCCATCAGACATGCACTCTGCAGCACAAGCTACCCAACTTACAGATCTGGTAGAGCAATATGAAGATCCAGGCAGTATGCCACACACTAAGACATGACTAGGTAAATTATCTACCAAAACAAAATGGCTAGCTGCCATGACAGAGAGACCTACATGATAGAGGCAAAAGACAAAGGATAAATAAAGACGCCACACCCTCTTTAATCTTAGCAAAAAATTTAGAATGGTATTTGTTGTTGTTGTTGTTGTTGTTATATGAAGAATCAAGTTCATTCATTTGCCCAAGATTTAAATGGAAAATATCCAAACTCAGGTCCTTATGATTCTTGTACTCTTTCCCCGAGTTATATGTCAAGTAAATACTAACTATTCCAGACAGGAATGTGCTCAAGAGGGACCTCCAAACACGGCTCCTGTTCATAATAGATACAACAGGAATCTGGGATGACTGCAAGGACGGACACAAAGGTATGATCGTTCTGCAGTGAGAAAGAAAGGGAGAGAAAAGGAGCAAAGAGAGAGAGAATTTTCTGGATAACTATGCATGCGGCTGCTTCTATACCATGTGTCACTGCTGACAGATGCTATGCAGCGCACTCACTGCTCGGTCATTAAGGCATTTATCCCTCACTGTTTCCAAGGGATAGCAACACACTCCTTAGCCGTAAGGAAGCTTGTTTTTCTAATTCCGCAATGGTTCTCAAATCTGGCTGCATTGAAATTACTTAATAAATTTGCTTAAAAATATATCCCAAGCTTATTAAATCAGAAGTTTCATGTCTGAAAGAACATGGGATTATACAGGAGGATCACTACCAATTCAAAGCCTGCAGGAACATAGGAAGATCCTATATCAGAAGCATGGGGTGGGGATGCTGAAGAGATAGCTCAGTAGATACAAGGGATTACCTCGTAAGCATGAAGAATTTGATCCCCACACTCACATTTAATAAAACAAAACCAGTGTGTCTGCTTAATGTTGCCTGTCTGCATGGATGTAGAAACATCTCCTGGAGTATGAGCAGCCTCTCAGGGCACAGTCCTGAAGAGAACAGACTTACTCTCTCCCCAGAGCCACCCACTGCCAAGGTACTACTACATCATGCTCTAGGATTTTCCAGCCTCTAGAACTATGAATCAAATAAAAACTATTTCTAAATCCAAAAACAAAGTATTCCCTGGATAACAACCAAATAGGCACGGTACAAGGAACTTGTAATCTCAACATTAGTAGAGACAGGTAACCTAACAATTTTTGGTTCCAAAAATCTAAGTACCAGGAAAAATCAATGAAAAAATGTGGAGTTGAAAAAGGTAACATTGCCTTGCTGCTGCTAATTTCCAGCTAGCAACACAATGGATACAGAAAACCTACTGGAAGGGAATCTCCCAAAGCCTTCCCCAACAGCTTACCACTTACTGTGACCTGAGAACAGTACCTTCACTACTCTCACAGCCTGCTTTTGTGAGGAAACTGAGGCCCAGAGAACACCAGTCATTAGCCCAAGTATACAGAGTTAACGTTTGTCTGCCTCACAAGAAGTTCCTTTTTGGGGCTGGAGAGATGGCTCAGAGGTTAAGAGCACTGATTGCTCTTCAGGAGGTCCTGAGTTCAATTCCCAGCAACCACATGGTGGCTCACAACCATCTGTAATGAAATCTGGTGCCCTCTGCTGGCCTGCAGGCATACATGCAGACGTACTGTACACATAATAAATAAAAATAAATCTTTAAAAAAAAAAAAAAAAAAGTTCCTGTTCCAGGAATGGTGAGACAGCTTGGCTAAGAGGACCTGGGCTCAGTTCCCAGTATCTATACACATATGGTACACAGACATGCATACAGGTGAAACACCCATCTACACAAAATTAAAATTTTAAAAAAATGTCTTGCTCTAAGCTGGGTGTTGTGGCACATACACGTAATCCCTACACTCAGCCAGGAAGATCAGGAGTTCAAAGTCATCTACAGTCACATACAAAGTTCAAGATTTGAACTATATTTGAGATACTACCTCAAAAGCCAAAACATAAGAAACAAAATTCCTGGTCTTTCCACTGTGTAAACATGCCTTACTACACTGAGATAGCATGTCTTCCTACACGGCAATGTGCTCTCAGTCCTAGACGGGCCACGCTCAGCTGTGTAATCCTAATACACTTACCACATCACCTGATTTTTAAAAAGCGCACACACACACACCAAGGAAAAAGGAAAAAAAAACTGTTATGTTCTCACTTATAAGTATATATTACTTGTAAAGTAAAGGATAATCATGCTACAACCCAAACCCAGAGCGGCTAAGTAAAAAGGAGGCTCGATGAGGGACAATGTGAATCTCCCTGGGAAGGGAAAACAGAATAGGTACCCTGGGTGGACTGGGGGCGTGTAATGATAGGAACAGGAGGATCCAGTAGGGGAAACTGTGGTTGGGATGTAATATATGAGAAAAAAATAAATTTAAAACATTTTTAAAACCAATAGTTGAAATGGCTTCTACAAAGTCTATAGTTACTAAAAAGATGTTAAATTTCAGAAATCAAAAATTATTTTTTTTTTGGCTCTGTTCTTCATTTTCAGAACCCAGTTTTGTCAGAGGAAGAATTTATGGTACAGGAGAAAAAATGAGCACTCATTAAGCAAATGCTACAGTAACTCCAGGGAGTATGGCCCTGGGCCCCTCTGTGCTAGGTAAATGAAGCAGCTCTGATGTCCTGGATATGCACTGATGCCCCACATGCAAAGCAGAGACAAGTTGTGCAGCCTTGCAAAATGGCTAGGGCTACAAAACAAAATGACCCTCTCTTTTGACTTTAATAGAGTGTTTTTCAACACTTGATGAAAACATTCCATATCACCTATTAAAGGCCAAAAAGTACTGTGATATAACATACTAAATTGCCATGATAAGGATACCATTTCCTTCTTTAGAGATTTTTAAGGTCACCTGAAACAATGATGAAGCATATCTGATTATCCCAGCCCCTCTCACTTTATTTTTAGATAATTGCACTGGCAATGTTATTTTCATAAAAAATTAGTATTGTAATTCATTTTTCAACCTCTCACATTTCTTATATATTTCAAATAGTTAAACACAAATGTCAAGTAAATGCCAAATAGGGTGGTTCATGTTTGCCATTCCAGTACTTGACCAGCTAAGGCAGGAGGATTACTATAATTTCCAGGCCAGCCAGGGCCAAAGAGTAAGACCCTATCTCAAAACACTAATAACAACGTTAAATACAAAAACAAAAATGTTTAAAATTCTTTACATGAATCTGACTTTCCCTAAGAAAATACAAAATAAAAATAGAACTGTGTCACTCCCTGGTGGGGACACAGTCTAGGAAACACCTCATTAAGTGACTCTATCAGGGTGTTCTGTATTCTGTAAACAAGCAAAAAACTAAAGATCAGAGGACTGTCTGCACTGTCTGGAGGTTGTACAAGTTACCTCCAAAGAACAGTCTTGAGATGCTAATGTTGACTCACAAATATGACTTGTCTAACAGCCACAAAGACAAAGCACAGAATGACAAAATCTTCCCAAGAGCCAAGTGCAGTGCCACGCTCCTTAGTCCCAACTAATCAGGGCTGAGGAAGGAAATGACCTTAAACCTACCAGCCTGACAACATAGGGAGACTCAACCTAAAAGGGGGAGGAGGGAGCTAGGAAAGTAAATACAGAAGAAATAGAGAGGAAGAAAAAATAACAATAAGGATGTCTGAAAAAGTCATCAGAAATCATACCATTGCCGGGCGGTGGTGGCGCAGGCCTTTAATCCCAGCACTCGGGAGGCAGAGGCAGGCGGATCTCTGTGAGTTCGAGACCAGCCTGGTCTACAAGAGCTAGTTCCAGGACTGGCTCCAAAACTACAGAGAAACCCTGTCTCGAAAAACCAAAAAAAAAAAAAAAAAAAAAAAAGAAAGAAAGAAATCATACTATTAAGTAACTACATAAAACAAACCTACAAAGAACATAATTCTGTGTATAAATATATATATACATAATTTATATGAGCATTTCCCATATGGGCTGACAATGTTCCCTCCTAGAGCTAATGACCATCTAACAAAAACCTAAATATCAGGCATGAAACACCCTCTTCTGAGTTGTTGGCCAGGACTGTCCAAAAGATAACCAAAACATACAGCCCACTGTTATTGCCCTTGGTTCTCCCCAAGAGATGGAATGTAAGTCCCTATTGCTAAAAGCACCCACGCTTCAGAAACAGGACCCAGAGAGTCCTGAGCTGAAACTAACCTGAATGTCTCCTCGCAAGGACTTGCTTTCATGGTACCAGAAGAAACCAACAGTCCTGCCTAGCTATAAATACCTATAACTCAAAACAATGACCACCATGGCATTCACAACCATAAGGGTGCAATAGTGGCATGTACATCTTGGAAGTAATCAACAGCTCTACAATTGGACTTAGGATCTGCTCAACAAGAGAAAAACTACACCTGGTACTGGAAACCGAGCTAATGAAGGCCAGTGACGTCATGGATCTTGGAGAACCATTGCTTTCCTAAATCACCATCCCTAACTGCGCTCTAAACATTCGTCCTTACACCCATAGGTAAGTGTAGTCCTCACCCCTCATCAAGGAAACTTCTCTTTGCAACAGGTAAAGACAATTACAGAAATCCAGACCCAATCAAAATGCAGAGTTATGAATCCCAGTCCTGAAGGATACAGCTACAAAACAACTCCAGAATCTAATAATCCCAGCATCCCAGAAGGGAAACGCGATATCATTATAAATTATATTGTTCTAATAAACAATCTAGGTGAAGTGGTGGATAAGATTCAGGACCCTAGGCATTCAGACTAAATCTATCAATAGAAAGAATATTCCAGTACATAGATTCCCAGGAGCTAATCAAGCCTAAGGCTACCTTTGCCTTTTCCTGTGTAATGTGATGCTGGAATCCATGTATCTTTTTTGAACCTTGAATACCTGAGATCTTCTTACTTTTATGCTGATATGCCAGCTTGTGAAGAGTTTCTAAATATTAACCCATAATATTACACAATATCAAAATATTACACTTTGTAGGCCAGGTATAGAGGCACACACCTGTGTAGGGAAGCTGAGGTGGGAAGATCACTGAAAGTTCCCCAGCTTTCTACATAGTGAGTTTCAGGCCAGCCAAAGAAGCTATATACTTCTATAATATCATTGTCCTTAAAGGAAATTCTTTATTTGGAAAGCTATAAAGTTCGTTTTACAAGTCCATCGTTCCATATTTCTAATTCTAACTTGATTTTTAGCACTGCCAGAAAATAATGTCAAATCTTTGAAAGAGCACCTTTGCTTCATTCATTTTGAGAAAATGACTGCCAAATATCTAAATAGCTTTGGTTTATCAGATGGTCTTTCAAATAAAAATGGTGCTCTATGAAACAAACGGCTTTAGCTGAGCTAACTAAAACATTTGTCCATTCATCTATAAGACTGTACCTAGGTGCACATCTTATACGCATGTGCATACCCTTTTGTTACATATTTATTATAAAAGATGTATTCTGAACCAGTTGACCATGGTGATGCCCTTGATTAGCCTTGATAGTGAGCCCACCTGTCAGCCCTCGTTACTTTATAGTCTCAGACAGAGGCTTGCTAAGTTCCCCAGGCTAACCTTGAACTCACTCTGCAGCCCAGATAGACCTTATGGTCCTCCTGCCTCAAACTCCCAAGTAGCTGATATTACAGCTCTGTACAGCCAGAATTTCATTCTTGAACTATAGCTACTAAATAAGCTACATAAGTCTGTGAACTGAGTATAAACCAAACTTTATATATGCTTTCTTCTTTTGGCTTTGTTGTTTTCATCTTGTTGGGGGGAAGGAATCAGTGCACATGTCTGTTGCCACCCGCTTGCCAAATAACTCTGATTTCCTGGGCTTTTCCTAAAGTCATAGGAGAAAACTATCACTATGATTTAGTATAATTAATTATTATTATGTCTGGGAAAGAACGCAATATTTAGAGGATGTGATGAAAATGCATCTATTTATAGAAGAAAAAGGAGATACAGGAAGAGGAGAAGAAACAGAAGGAAGAAGAGGAGCAGGAAGAGGAAGTCTGATTTTGCTGTTTCTCTTCCTGATCCTCCTCTTTCCACCACCCGACTCCACCCCACCCCAATATAAAATATTATCATTTTTCCTTTAAGTCACCCCATCAAATTATGATATTCAATGAGAGTCAGATTCTATTCAGAAAGCCCCTTTATAACCACTGACCTCTCAGTCAGGAGTCAGTTAACTGTCAGATGTGTAAGATCAGGGACATCAAACCTAAGCACTCATGTAAGAGGATCAGAAATTTAGGCAGCTGGTTTTACACGTATACAAACACCAACTCCTAGGATTACGATAGACTATCTCTAAAAGAAAGAAAAAATAGCCACACACCATGTAAAGCTGTGTCTATTCTTTAGTAACACAACCTGTACAAGCCGTGCCTGCTCCTTAGTAACAGGCTTATAAGTTGACAGTATGAATTAAAGAGTTCCAGATCAAAACTCTATTGCAAATTGATTCCACAAACTCTAAAATTAAAAATCTAAAATTTATACTAACATATCTAACTTAGAAACTTGCTTTTAAAAAATAACTAGCCATGGGGCTATAGAGATGGCTTAGCCATTAAAAGTTCTGACTGCTCTTCCAGAGGACCTAGATTCAATTCAATTCCCAGCACCCGCATGTCAGCTCACAACATCCAATCCAAAGGATCCAACAACCCTTGTCCCACCTCCTCGCGTACTAAGCATGCATGTGGTGCATATGCATACATACAGGCAAAAACTCATACACACAAAATAATCTTCTAATTAAAAGCAGGTGATAATGCTTTGCTTTCTATCATCAATTCAACTGCCCAAGCACTACTTGTTTTCCCACTGAGTCTCATGGTTGTTAACAACATTCTGTACTCCTTTTAATGATTAAATACAAAGATTCTGATTTAAAATACAGTTCCTCGTGTTGTGGTGAGTCCCAAGTCGTGAAATTATTTTGCGGCTACTTTGCAACTGTAATTTTACTAGTTATGAATTGTAATGTGATTATCTGATAGGTGAGCCCTATGAAAGGGTTGTTCGACCCTCCAAAGGGTCGAAACCCACAAGTTGAGAACCACTGTTATAAATTTTTCCAAGAATGCTTTGTGGCACACAACTGTAGTCCCAGCATTTGAGAGGCTGAAAGAGGAAAATTGCCAGTTGAAGAACAGTCTGAGCAACACAGCAAGAAGATAAAGACAGGGGTAGATGGTGGTGAAATGGTTCAGCAGGTAAAGGCACCCACCACCACATCAATCCCTGGAACCCACATGTTAGAAGGGGATAATCAACTTCTACAAACTGTCCTCTCACCTCTTCATGCATGCCATGGTACATGCATGTCCATATACATACATGTGGACACACATTAATAAAATAATTAATGTAGAAGAGGCAGCTGTGAGCCCACTACTTCAAAAATTCTGAATGGGCTTTTTATGAAACCCGAAATTTTAGAATACCAGACCATGGGGTCTCAAGAGACAAGGCAACAGTCAGACTTCACTACTATGTTATAGTGCTGGTCACTTTCACTCTGGCCCCCAGGAATTTCTAAAGGAATTCACTAAATGCGTAGAGAGCACCTTATTTAAGAATTTGTTTGTGGATGAAAAATGTAAAAATGTTCAGGTGATTTTATCAAGATCATAGAAGTACTTGGACACTCACTGTAAAGGAAGGCATTCAGAACCATATCAGAGTTTCTGGAAAGCTGCTCATCTTCTCACCTAAGCAGAAAAGCTAATTAACAATCTACACAGGGCCCAGTGTTGAGGTTAAATTCCAGCATCCAGGAGGCAGAAGCAAGGGAATCTCTTGACTTAGAGGCCAGCTTGATCTACATATCAAAGGCCGGATAGAAAGACCCCCATCTCAGGTGGGGGGTCCACAATCTACACAGGGACTTAGAAGTCACATACACACATACCAACTGACACTAAATATAAGTCCACAGTTTTTGATATTGCCTGCCAACTCAAACAAAAAGTTACAGTCCAAAAACAAATGGGTGGTGGTGGCACACACCTTTAATCCCAGCACTCGGGAGGCAGAGGTAGGCCGATCTCTGTGAGTTCAAGACCGCCTAGTCTACAAGAGCTAGTTCTAGGACAGGCTCCAAAGCTACAGAAAAACCGTCTCAAAAAAAAAAAAAAATGGTCCAGTTTGAAATCCCTTCTAAATCTCTGACTTCTGTCTTCCCCTTCACTCTATGCATAAGTAGTCAGATTTGGTGCCACACCTGTTAATAGCCAACCAGTGCAAGGACATTTTTCTGTCCAATTCTCTGATATCCCAGGGAAAAGTAACCTCTCATTCCTCCTGAGTCTCCACAAGAAGTGCAGCAGCAAGTGCCTAATAATGCCATACACCTGGTCAGCTGTGATTAATGGACTTAATTCTGCTATTAGATTTCTATGTTTTCCACTTCTCTGGTTCTCTCCCTCGGGTCAGGGCTATGCCCTTTGGGGTTTTTTAATCTCCACAGAGTCCAGCACATCTATGCATTCAACAAACATGCTAAATGTATAAGCAGGTTGATCTTTCTGGTGTTGCC
This sequence comes from Chionomys nivalis, assembly GCF_950005125.1. NCBI lineage: Eukaryota > Metazoa > Chordata > Mammalia > Rodentia > Cricetidae > Chionomys > Chionomys nivalis. The sequence goes on from NC_080089.1 coordinate 53,360,899, forward strand.
AAAATTCTAAAAGAAAAATGTTACTCTACAGTAGAGTTAAAACATATCTAATCACTAGAAAACAAAAAAGAGCATGTAACACTATCTTCTAATTCTTTTCTTGTTTTTTTTTTTTTGACGTGTAAGGGTGTTTGGGCTGTACATATGTGTGTCTGTGCACCATCTGCATGCCTGGTGATGGCAGAGCATAGAAGAGATGCCCTGGGACTGTAGTTACAGAAAGTTGTGAGCTGCCATATAAGTGCTACACTTGAACCCGGGTCTCTGAAAGGAAAGTCTATGGGCTTAACTGCTAAACAATCATGCCAGCCCCATCTCTAAATTCTCAAAGGAACAGTTTTTCATTCAGACCAACCTTTTAGGGGTATATTAATTTTTTTTTTTTTTGGTTTTTTTTTTTGGTTTTTTGAGGCATGGTTTTTCTATAGAGCCTGTTCTGGCACTTGCTCTGTAGACGAAAATGGCCTCAAACTCACAGATCTGCCTGCCTCTGCCCCCCAAGTGCTGGGATTAAAGTCATGCACCACCACCACCACAAGGCTTAATTAAATTTTTTAATTGCAGGCCAAACGTGGTAGTACATATCTGTACTGTAATTCTAATACTCCAGAGGCAGAGATAAAAGCGTCACAAACTGAAATTCAGTCTAAGCTAAACAGCAAGGCCCTCTCTCAAGAAAACAACAAAAGGCTATTAATGACATTTGTAGATTATATTTTTCGACATTCTATGGGTATGTGCTTAATAAAGCCCTATGGGTGACAAGAAAAAAAAATCCTACATGAAGAGAACTTGCTTGATATTCAGACTTTGTATTACTCCATCCTTGGTTTTTGATGTTCTTGCCCTTGAAGAGTCCTAATACTAATCATCCCAAACTATATATGTTCTTATCTATCTGCATATTTGCACTAAAGTTCATCATGGTTAATCTGCCAATACATTATAAACACCTTAAGAATGGAAATGACTAATTCTGCAAACTTGTATTAAGGTGCTATATTCATGTGAGATTAAAATAACATCAACCTCCAAAGCTACAGAGAAAACCTGTCTAGGAAAAATAAAAAATAAATAAATAAATAACATCAATTGCTCTATACATCTAAAAATACACATTAAACTAAGGACAGATGGCAAAAATTTAAAATTATATTAGTAAGCATCATTATTACAATTATTTAATAATTTAATATTTGGAGGACTTTTTTCAAGAAATAATAAATAGTAAATGAGATATATATATTAAAAGTCTCAAATCTTTCACTTATTGCAATGTAATTGAAGACAACATAAATTAAAAAAGCATAAGCATGTTAAGCACTCTTGGACTACTTAGATGTTACACTAAAAAGAACAGACTGATTAAAAAGGTGATGCTTTAAAAACAATATACAAAAATGTCATTTTTAAATGATATTTACAAAGTCACAACTGAATGATGAAAGAAAAAAGAAAGCTGCCGTCAACTGACAGAACACAAATGAAAACCATCACAGCACACAGTCGCCAATGAAATGGCACACGTCACTCCAACCCACTACAAACTGCACCACCATGCTCATACAGCACAAGCTGGGGCATCACGACATCACCAAGCAGCCACTTACAGCCCCGCCAACCAAGCCCCCCCATGTACAGTGAAATACACAGTACACTATTTTCCCAATTATTACAATGTCATAAGTGCTGGAAACCTTCCTAGAACAATTCTATTCTAATTTTTTTCAGTTTATAGATTCCAAGTAAATTATCTACTCTATTTTGAAAAGGTCCCCCAAGATATGAGGCAACACATCAACTTAGAACCACTAGCTAGCTGCAAAGCAGTCTTTCCTTCTATACCATCCATGTCTGGGGGACAGACAGACTAGACAGACACACACACATGCACACACGCGGTTCAGAGCAGGCTCTCTGTTAAGAAGGAAATTTCTGAGAAAAGCCCATCAATATAGTCACAAGACTCATTCCAGCCATGCCTAGCACCCTTTTAGTCACCTGATCCAGAACTGAAAGCTTTTTTATCAGACTCTTAAAAGCTCAACAGAATGCTCTATATAAAGAAACTTCATTTTCTGTCATTTTATTTTTACTATATATAAAGCTATTTGAGGTATGTGTTAGTTGATTCTGGAGTACTTGAGAACATTTTATTATTGTGTCTTTAAGCAAATATGTTTTCACAATGCCCAGAAGATCATTTCTAGTTCACAGCAAGATAATTGGAGCATGGCATGCATAATTAAGATACTAAAATGAAAGGTGTACAAAGTAGAACTGTATTTGCACTTGCCAGAGGGTCAAACTAACATTGTCAGACAGCCATCCTAAACCAAATAAATTTTTAGTTTTAGTGGGAAGTTTATCAGCAAGGTTCTCCTCATGAACATGTAGTCTACAGGGCTGGAGAGACGGCTTAGTGGTCGAGAGCACAGGACCTGAGTTGTGTCACCATCAGCCATGCCAGGTGGCTCACAACTCCCTATAACTTCAGCTCCAGGGGATCTGACTCCTCGAGCATCCAAGGGTACCTGTACAGACCCACAGACACATAATTTAAAACAAGAGAAATAGTTTTTAAGCATAGGCTACAGTAAGATCACTGTCACAGAGAGGACAATGTGAAAAGCAGAAAGAGTCAAAGTGAAAGATGACCAGACATCTGCTGATGATTCCTTGATGTGGTTGCTACGGACCATACATTCTCAAACCAAGAGTGGCATGATGAAACAGCACTCAAAACAATTATCCTAGCAGCCATGAGAAGACCTGAAACACAGAGGTGAGTATAGGAATCCCATTTGGAAGCTTTCATATGAACATAAGGTTCCCCAGCAAAGTGGTGACTACAGACATGCAAAGGGGTAAATCTCAAAGATTTGGTGATAGGCTAAATGAAAGTGGGAGTTGTGGCCACATATGGCCTGTGGCATAACCACACCTGCAAAACACTGACAGTTCTTACACTGGCCTTTCCAGGCAGAATCTAGCTTAATTCTGCAAACCAGCTCCGCAGGGAACATTACCTGTGTTCTGTTTTGCTTGTTTTAAGGCATGGACTCCTACCTCTACCACCTAAGTACTAGATTCAGGGGTGTGTGCCACCACACCCAGCTAATGCTTCACTTTAGATGGACACAGTGAACGACCATCACCCCGGACAGAGGTAAAATACCCATAATCAAAAGTCCAGATGTACTTCCTGGGAAGGAAAGCCATTCTTCTGATCCTAAGGGACTTCCTCCTTCTCTACACACTAAAACACACAAAAGCAATCTTTTTCTCTATTCCCCAAACAATCTCCACATACTTAAAGACCAACCTCCATTCTAGGCTAATATTTTTGGGTTTTTTGACAATTTTCATTGTGGGGGAAGGGCGCACATGAGTACCACGGTGACCATGCAGAGGTCAGAGGGCAACCTGCAATGAGTTTGTTCTCTCCTTCCACCATGTGAGCCACAGAGGGATTAAATTCGGGTCTTTAGGTTTGGTAGCAGCACTTAACCCAGCAAGCCCTCTCACAGAGCCTTATAATGATGTTTTAAGTCACATGTGCACCAAACACTCTACCACTCATAGTGACAAAACAGTATATGTCAAACAACCCTGTTTTTTTTAAAGGATTCTGTCAAAGCTAGAACAAAGCTGAGCTGAATACATATAAAAATTAATAAGGAGCAAAAGCGACCTTGTCGGGCTATTTTTAATGAATCAAAAACAGATAGTGTTCCAGAATGCACTGCTACATGATTCTGCAGTTTTGCTGTAATTTTTTCTGCAGTTTTAAAAACATGCTGCTCTAGACAACAGATCGAATGGTTTCTGTTGTCCAAAAAGCATATTACTAAGCAATATCCAATTTTATTAAGCACAATGATTATCAATATGTACTTAATAGAGGTCTCACTAATATAATTCCTTCTAAGAAGGACCATATATAAATTTAATTTTAAAAACTCATATTAATCCATGTCTTATAAAACAATCTCTAGAAGAGCTTGATTTTTAACAACCTATTCTCAAAAAAAGAGAACTGTTAAATCCCTTCGAGTTGAGAAACACGTCTATGTTGTGCAGGTAGGTACTAGTTTCGAAAGCGCTATGTTTACATGCATCTTTATCACGCGCCCAAGAAAAAGTCATAAAATGTACACATCAGCTTAACAAAAAAAAAAAAAAAAAAAAAACTACCTTGCAAAGATTAAGGTATTAATCCTAAAAGGATTACCAAAACGGAACCTTGCACCAGATAAGATAGGCCACTCCTGGAAAGGTGATTCCCATTCTCTTTCAGGAATAGAGCAAATTTTTCTATTCCCTTGTGCTAAGATGCTGCCTTGGGAGACACAGAGGGCGCGTCTAAAGCCGCAGGCTGGTCGGGGAGCCAGGGCGCAGCGTCGCCTCCACACCCCACCACATCCCACACTGAGACCGTTTGCTGCCAGCCGGGAGCAGGTGGAAACCGCCCCGGGCTACAGCCGCTGCAACTACCTCCAGGCACCGCAGACCCGGGGGCTGCCCCGAACCTTCCAGCTCTGCCAGCGGCGCGCTCACGGGGTGAACGAGGGCGGTGTTTCCTCAACCTTCCCCAGCAAGCCCAGAGCCGAGGGGGCGTGGGTGGGCCCGCCGCTCGCAGCCCTACGGAAGGCCCCGGTCCTGCTCACCGTGAAGGGGACGTCCCCGACGCTGCCCACCGAATAGCAGTTGTCTCCAGGGTTGACAGCCCCGGTGAGGACCTGATGCAGATGCATCTCCGGATCCCGGCTGGACCGAGCTCTGGGCCAGAAGAGGACGAGCCCCGCGCCCCGCCGCAGCCGCTTCCTGTGCGTCCACGGGACTCAGCGCCCCGCTCGCCTGTCGCCTGACAGACGCCGCCCGGCCATGGGAGGCTTCGGCCGCCGCCGCCGCCCGACCGCCGCTCGGCTGCGGAAATGCCCGGATGCTCCCACGGCCTGCCGCACCGGCGCACAGTGCGGGCGCAGGGCCGCGGCGCGTGCGAGGCAGAGACGCCGCCGGGGAGCGCGCAAGCCGGGCGCGTGCGGGCCGTCACGCCGCGCGCAAAGGAGAGGCCGGCGCACGCCCAGCACGGGGACGCGACGCGGAGGGAGAAGGACGCTCACTCGCGGCCGCGCTCTCGGCGCCGCGCGTGCGCGTACCACCGTCTCCAGGGCAACTGCGCGCGCCGCGTCGCGCGGACCCTCCGTGCCGGTTGCGCGCGCAGACGTGCGGGAGTTCCCTCGGAACCTGGGGCACAGGCCTCCGGGGGCGGAGCCTGCGGGCAGCCCTGGATTGAGGCGTGATTAAGCTTCTCTCGAGGACGGTGCGTGATGGTCAGCGCCTCTGACCTCAGGGAAAGGACACTACCGTCACTGGGAAATCCCATGATCTTAGGGTCCTTCTATCAGTTTTAAAGTACCCGGCATCTTACAGCCTTTGGGGGAAGCTATACTCCCCGACAGCAAATTGTTTTATTCACACGCTTTCTCACGCGTGATTCCTCTACCTAGATATTTTCCTCCTGTGAGTGATGTCATGAAGTCTCAGAATCGCCTGTTTTTCCAGACTGTCTGCTAAACTGAAATCAGATCCCCGCTCCAGGTCAATTCATTGCGAACATTTCAGTTCAGGCTACAGAGAAGAAACGAGGAACAAGAGTTAATGAATAGTTTTAAACCCAGACAAGCACCAGAAGTGTTACGACAGATACAAAAATCGATGAGGCCACAAAAGAGAAAGAGCAATATGTTGTCTATGGGGCTGGAAGAAGCCCTTTGAAGAAAAGATCTATCTAGAGGCTGGATACGAATTTGACAGGCAACGGGGCATTACAATAGAGGAATTGGCGGAACCTAGAAAGTGAAACGGCTGGGGCAGTTAGAGGCATTAAACTTGTTTAATGATTGAGGCAGGTGGTACTGTATACCAGTTAGGGAAAGGATATGATAGTGAACAAGAAATAAAGGCACCCAGAGCGGGGGTCTTTGAACAGATTTTGTTTTGCATGTTCTGAAGGCTATTCGCTCCTTCTGACCTAAAATTTATAATCGGAGCTGCTTTGGAAAGGTGACTGTGCAGCACATCCAAGCGTCAGCCGAGGGTGGGGGAGAATGGAGGGAGATTTGGCATGGTTGGTTACTGTTCCATGAAAAACAGCAGAAGTAATCAACTAATTCCCAACGACCTGAGGCTTATCCCTTTTCATTTAGTGACATAAGCACCCACACTAAAATCTCAAAGTCACCCCCACCTACACCCATCGGGTATTTTGTTGTTGTTGTTTGCTTTTGTTGCTGAGGCTCAGGACAGGTGCCCCTCAGCAGCAGCCCAGCCCTCTTCCCATTGTTCTACCCTCGCCACTTCTCAACTACCAAAGGTGCCTCCCATGTGCAGTCTACAGTATGTTTGCTCTCCAGTCCATCCAGAGAAACCTTTTTTTCTGTTTGCTTTGTTTGGGAGTGCTGGGAATCAAACCCAGGGCCTGGCACCAGCTAGGTAAGCACTCTGTCACTGAACTACACCACCAGCCCAGAGAAAGTTACTCTGCTTAAAATCCATAGTAGCTCCCATGCTCGATGAGTTAACATCCACATTGCTCAGCTTGTCCGACAATCCCACTCAATCAGGCTCTGCCTAATCTTCCTCAGGTTGTACTATGCCGCAGCAGTCTCCGGCCCCTCTGAGTTAATACTCTCAGAGAGCAGTCTAGGGCTCGTGGGGTTGTTGTTTCATGCTTCCCTGACTTTGCTCACGCTCTCGGTGCTCTCTGGAATGCCTTCCTCCCCTTGTTGACCTGACGAACTATATTATAACTCAAAAATCACCTTGACCACCTCCAAAATACCTCCTCTGTGACACTCATAACACACACCCCACAGTAATGGGTCTGATTATGCTATATGCTTGTTTATTAGAGTCCATAGACATTTCAGGTCAAGGTCAGTATTTAATTTTCCCTAGAACTAGAATTGTAATACTTTACTGACAAAAGAGTTGGAGATAAACAACGGCGCTCTGCCAGCGTGGTGGCATTTGCCTATAATTCCCGGCACTACAGAGCCTGAGGCAGTAGTCCGCTTTAAATCCAAGGCTAGCCTGAGCTACATTGTGAACTCAAGGCCAACTAGAATACGTACTCAGATCCTGTCTCAAAAAAAAAAAATCCTCATACTAAATTTGTCATTTCTTGCCGGGCAGTGGTGACATACACCTTTAATCCCAGCACTCGGGTGGCAGAGGCAGGCAGATCTCTGTGAGTTCAAGGCCAGGCTGGTCTACAAGAGCTAGTTCCAGAACAGCTGAGGCTGTTACAATGAATCCCATGTTATACATAAATAATCATAAAATATATACTAGCATTGTACATTGGTCATAGCAACTTCCTCTATTGCACATACAGGCATAGGGTGTATCTAAAAAACTGTATAAAGCAGTTGAATACAATACATTTCCATACAAGAAAGTTTAATTCCTGTAGATAAAGATTTCCTCCCAGGCAGTAGTGGCATGGGCCTTTAACCCCAGCACTAGGGGCAGAGGCAGTCAGATCTCTGAGTTCCAAACCAGCCTGATCTACAGAGCAAGTTCCAGGACAGCCAGTGGTACACAGAAAAACTATTTCAAAAAACAAAACAAATTTCAGTAAATACTGAAAAAAAAAACAGCAAAGTAACAATTTGAAGCAATTCTAACACAATATTCATAACAAAGAATAATGTTTTATCAAATGTCAACTAATAGAAGAAAAATGGAGGCTGTGTTACAGGAGTCAGTGTTTCAGAAGAACGGCTACTTAGCAACAATATCTCTAAGGGTCAGGCAGCATTTTTGCTAGGTGTGACAGTTCACTCTGGCAATCCCAGCACTCAGGAAGCTGGGGCAAACCGATCACTATGGCAAAAGGATCACTATCTCCAAACAGCAAACGCTCACAACGAAAGGAACAGTGTTCTAAAGCCTGAAATCCATGCTCCTGGGATAATTCAGCCAGTAAAGAGCTTGACTTGAAAGCCTGCGGGTTAGAGTTCAAACACCAGAATGCAGGTAAAAAAAAAAAAAAAAAAAAAAAAAAAAAAGGCAGGTGTGGCGATGCATGCTCGTAATTCCAACACAGGGTGGGGAGTGGGGAGTGGGGGAGTGGGGGAGGTGGGCATCCAACACAGGGTGGGGAGTGGGGGAGGTGGCCAGATCCCTGAACTCCCTGTCCAGTCAGTGAGAGATCTTGTGAGGAAAAAAAAAAAAAAAACAAGCTAACAGCCTCCTAAAGAGTCAAGGTGGGGAGCATGGAGCCCAGAAGACCAAGATGAAAGCATTCAAGGGGACTGACTCCATATCTGGCAGAAGCAGGAAGATCTCTGGGAGTTCGAGGACAGCCTGGTCTATAAGAGCTAGTTCCAAGGACAGGATACAAAGCAACAGAGAAACCCTGCCTCAAAAATCAAAACAAAAACAAAACAAAACAGCCAGGCGTTGGTGGCGCACGCCTTTAATCCCAGCACTCGGGAGGCAGAGGCAGGTGGATCTCTGTGAGTTCGAGGCCAGCCTGGTCTACAAAGGGAGTTCCAGGACAGGTTCCAAAAAACTACAAAGAAACCCTGTCTCGAAAAAACAAAAAACAAAACAAAACAAAAAGAGTCAAGGTGGCCTTCTACACACACACACACACACACACACACACTGGAACCCACTGTTAATAATAGATTCTGGATGAAACTTCTCTGCGATAGGAAACTGAGACAAAACCACCATCAAATAAGTCATCGGAAGACTGACTGAAATATTACTGGCTCCATGTCACGTAAGCATTTCCCAGCTGGTTCCTGTTTTGTAGCATTCCATGACGTTTTGATCCATTCACACAACTGTGAAGCAGAGCTCTTCCTCGTTCTTGCTGTATCAACTCAAACATCTAAAGCCAGCCTCCACCTTTCCCTTCTCCCCTCAGAGTCCTCAAATGATCCTTCAGTAACTGTGTCTCAGATTGCAGATGCCAAGTTAAGCCTCCTAAAATTGTAGCCAAGCCTCTTCTCGTGCAATCTGACTTCCTGAAACTCAATCTCAAAGAATAGCTTCTTCGATGATCTACTATTTCAACTCTTCCTTCTCCATCTATTCTTCCGCATGGGCCTGAAAACAAAGTTCTTTCTTCTGATTTGGAAATGTCTGTCTTGCTAGGTAGACTAGGCAGGCCTCACCCTTACAGAGAGCCCCCTAAGAATGCTGAGATTAAAGCATCTTTAAGTTAACGTAACACGTGGCTCAAAAGGTGGCTCAGTGGTTAATAGCACTGGCTACTCTTCTGGAGGACTTGGGTTGATTCCCAGCATTCACATGGCAGCTCATAACTGTAACTTCCAATGACAGCCTCTTCTGGTGCACAGGCATACATGCAAACAAAACACTCATACAAGTAAAATAAATAATTAAAAATAAATGAACAAAACAAGTAAACACCTTTGCCACAAAGTGCCTCGTGCCCACAAGTTTCATTTGCTTTTGAGGCAGAGTTTCAGGTAGCCCACACTGGCCTCCAACCCAGTATGTGCCTTGAACTGAACTTGACTCCGGATTCTTTTGCTTTGCTCCCCTCTAGTACTGGGATTATAGGCATTTACTACCACCACTACCATTCTACAGGTTTCAATAGTAAATACCTTATCACTGAATTTGGTAGCACATTAAATATCAAAGGGACTTAGCTTTCCAGCAGTAATTACAAAACCAACGCCCAAAATGTAATGGCCAAGAACAACAATAAATAGTATCTCAATATCTGTGGGTAAAGAATTCAGTACTAGCTTAGGTGGAAAGTTCAGGTTCAGATGCAGTCAAAATGTCAGCTTAATATGAAATAAAAGAGCTTGATACAAAAAGCCTGCATATGACTTGATTATGTTTCTATAAAATTTTTACAGAAGATAAATTGATATCAAGGTCAAAAGATCAAGGTAGAACCTGTAATGGCTTTTATGGTGTAACCTAAGAAATCGCAGCATCGGAACTGAGGATAGAACTCATTTGGTAGAATATTAGCCTCGTGAGCAGGAACCTTTGCTTGCTGAGTATCACAAAACCTAAGGTGGTGGCATATTCCTGTGATAGTAGTATGTGAGAAGGACGGGCAGGAGAACTGGGAGTCCTAGAAAAGAGGTTTCAGGAAGAACAAAAAATAGGTATCTGAGGGATGGGGAGAAGGGCTCAAGAGATGGCTCTGTGGTTAAGAGTACTTGTTACTCCCCCAGAAGACTCAGATTCAATTCCCAGGATCCACTTTGCGGCTGGTAATTGTCTCTAACTCTAGCTCCAAGGTGTTTGGCATTCTTCTCTAGTCTCCAAAAGCACTGGGCATACACTTGGTGCACAGACATACAGTGCAGTCAAAACACCCATGCACACAAAAATAAATTTAAACAAAAAAGAAAGAAAGAAAATGAGAAAATGTATCACAAGGTGGAAGAGCTTCCGTTTGTTATGCCGTCTTCCTTCCAGTCATCATAGTGTTGACTTGGTGACTGACTGCATCTTAGACTTAGCCATTTAATTCAAACTTTGAGTCTTTGACCTTTTCTCACACACAGCAATTTTTAAACATCCCTCTTTGAGGCAGTGATGGTTGTTTATGAATTTTACAGGCAAGTAAACAGGATGAGTTTTCGTAGATTAATGTGTTACTAGGTTATAAGAAGATAAATCATCTTTAGAAGACTGTAGAAATAAATGGTTTGGGGTTTGTTTATTTATTTGTTTTTGCAAGTTTTTTACAATTATGACATGAAAAGTAAACTGGAGATAATGGTGCACACCTTAATTCCAGGACTCAGGCATGAATTTAAAGGCATCAACACGTGAATTCATTTTAAAGTAACACAAGCGGGAACTAATCTTTAACATATTTCGACATTTAATTGTTATTATGTAGAGATGCTCCTTATCTTTCAATACCTTTGTTCTCTAAACAGGTAGTCCTGCCCCACTGGGGCTATATTTGCCTTAAACTCTCAAGTCCCCGACCTGGCCAGTCCCCACCTAATATCTCCTTCGTTACCAGGGCACTTGTCTACTTTCTACTCCTCCTGACACAGAGATTTGAATTCAGGTCAGAGGCCACCATCTCTGTAAACCTCTCCCTCTTCCCTCTCTGTCAGCAGAGAGACCGCCTTCATCATGACAATGGCTAACTGCCTTCTCCTCATCAGGACCCAGTTTGTTTGTTTGGTTGACTGGTTGGTTTTGGATTTTGGTTTGATTTTTTTGAAACAGGATTTCTCTGTGTAGCCCTGGCTATCCTGGAACTCGCTCTGTAGACCAGGCTGGCTTCAAACTCAGAAGATCTGACTGCCTCTGCCTCCCAAATGCTGAGACAAAGGCGTGTGCCACCACTGCCTGGCCAGGACTCAGTTTTTATGTGAGAGAGAGAGAGAGAGAGAGAGAGAGAGAGAGAGAGAGAGAGAGAGAGAGAGGATTTATGAACCAGAGGCAACAAGAGAGAGAAGAATTATGTTCTCTAGCCTACCTTATTGCTATTTAGGTCTGTGCCTAAGTTATGATAAATGAGCCAAAGCACAGCATTTTCTGGGAACTTTTCTTATAAAGCAGTTGTGCTGGCTAGTTTTTATGTCAATTTAATACAGTACTTTATTCCCAGTACTAGAGAGTCATACACCTTTATTCTTAGCACTAGAGGGAATATACAGTGGGAAAAGAGAGAGGCTCTGTCTACTTAGTCAGCTTAGTCTGCGGTCACACAGCCTTGGTAGGGGTAAGACTACTCTAGTGGCTTGGATGCTTTGCTTTTCCAGTTTTCAGGTTGGTTTCTATCTCTGGGTTTTTATTATTTATGCTCCTCATGCCCACTGTGGGCAGTGCCACCCCCAGAGCAATGTTCCTGGGGTATATAAGAAAGCAGGGTAAACAAGCCATGAAGAGTAAGCCAGTAAGCAGCACTCCGCCATGGCAGCTGTTTGAGCTCCTATCTTAAGCTCCTGCCCTGCCCTCCTGGACTGCACGCTCTAAGCTGAAATAAACCATTTCCTCCCCAAGTTCCTTTTGGTCATGATGTTCTATAACAGTAATAGAAACCCAAACCAAGACAGCAGTTATGGCCCCTTCCATCACTGCTTTCTTCCTTGTTCTATCTATCCTGTTCCTTAAAACATCAATATGATGACTGGTGCTCCACCTTGGACTATGAGGATGGGGAGCCAACCTTCGGGGACAAAGTAGAAAAGTGAAAGGTTTCAACTGAGTCTCAGGCGACTATGGAAAACTCTCGCCTGCCCTGGGCTGCTAAAACTGTTTTTTTGTTTGTTTTTTGGTTTTTTTTTAATACAGTTCTTTCTTTATTTGTGTGCGTGTGCATGCATGTGTCATGGAGCAGGTGTGGAGAGGACAACTTTGGGAGCTGGCTCTCTCCTTCCACCATATGGGTCCCAGGGATCAAGCTCTAGTTATCAAGCTGGGCAGCAAGAGTCTTCATCTGCTGAGCCTTCTCCTCAGCCATCCTCACCATCACCACCATGATCATCACTATTATTATCTGATGTTATCATTATCAGGTTGACATCCAGTTGTGTGCTACAAACATGTAAGAGAATATTACTCAACAAAAATAAGATATCCATTGTATAATTTTAGTTCCTTTGTCAAAAATCAGGTGTCTGTAGGTTTGTGGATTAATATCCGGGTCTTCGATTCGATTCCATTAGTCAACGTCAGGCACTTGGGAGAGGAAGCGGTAGGAAGTGGCTGCTCAGAGGGGCAGGGCTCCTTATGTGGAGCTCCAAGTGCTGTGGAGCTCAGTAGAGGTAATGACTGGACAGCACGGTGAGTGTGCTCAGTGCTCCTGACCTGTTTGTTTCTGATGAGTTAGTTTTGTGTAAATTTCATTCCAATGAAGGGAGGAAAGAAGGAAAAGGAGGGAAGAATACTTGTGACTTTTAGAAACTGTGTGTGTGTGTGTATTTAAAGAAAAAGATCTAGGAGTTATATTAGCATTTCCTATTTCTAATTTACAGTTGGAGCAAACCTCATTTCAATCCTTTTGCACATTTGTTTCCATTTTTTTAACCAAAACTTTAATCCCAAGGACTCTCACAAACATATTACAAATGACAGCATGAAAAAGAAATCTTGCACAGTAACTCAAAGGTTCAGCTCTACAATGTACCCTTAAACCAACTGGTAACTTAGTCTTCCATTTCCAAATAAAGAATGTTACAAACAGCTTCCTCCATAGATGGCAATCAGTGAGGAACCGCTTTCAAAGTCTTCAGAGTGCAGTTCCCATCCTTTCCCTGTTAACTTGTGTTAACAGCAGCTTTTACAGACTGCTTGTCATTTCCCCCACAGCTCCAGACTGTAATCCAGCTAATAAAGAAACTAGTTTTGTCAATTTCCATCAGTGGTTTATCATTAGTACATCACACTTTAACTGGGCAGGATCTAGGTTTATTTCAGTCTATGAAAAACTAAAGTTCAAAGCAAATTCAATCTTGCTTAAGGGAACATGAACAGCTAAAACATCTTAAAAATGCACCAAGCTTATGAAGTCTCAAACAAAACTTGAATTTCCTGTACATACTCCTGTCAAATGAAGTTACTTCCTGTACACCACTTCTTTTGCAAACTGGTCTTCTACTTCCTTTCATTTGACCTAGATCGCCGGGCGGTGGTGGCGCACGCCTTTAATCCCTGCACTTGGGAGGCAGAGGCAGGCGGATCTCTGTGAGTTCGAGACCAGCCTGGTCTACAAGAGCTAGTTCCAGGACAGGCTCCAAAACCACAGAGAAACCCTGTCTTGAAAAATCATTTGACCTAGATCGGCTACGAGACCTAGAGAAAGATCGAGATGGCTTGTGGTTTCTCTCACGAGACAGAGACCTCTCTCTTCTCCTATCTCTAGAAAGTGACCTGCTCCGGCTTCGAGAGAAGCTTCTCCTTCTTGGAGATCTTCGCCGAGGTGGAGGACTCCTCCTACGGTAATCATCTCGAGGGCGACGACCCCAAGAGGGAGGGGGGCCACGATTCCGACTTCTTTTCTCACCGTTCGACAGCTCCACTCTTACTCGGCAGCCACATAGTGTTCTTCCATCCAGCTCTCGGACAGCGTCAGGAGCATCTCGGGGTTCCTCAAATTCAACGAAAGCAAAGCCAGGAGGGTTTCGAGCAACCCACACACTTCGGAGCGGTCCATAATAACCAAATGCCCGTTCTAATTCAGTCTTGTTCCCATTGTTTCCAAGATTACCTACATACACCTTACAATCTAATGGACAGGAATCACGATGCATTTTGAGATCCTGGGTTCGAGAAACGCAGCTCAAATCCCAGCACTCCTACAGAGGCCCACCCGCACCCTCCGCGATCTGCTTCCGCAGATGCTCTCAATGCCCTGGCATCCACGAAATGGCCTTGTTTCCATTTTTTACAGTACATGTACATATCAGGAAAACACATAAATGCCTGCGTGTGGTGGTGCATGACTCTAATTCCAGGACTGGGAGGCAGAGGCAGGCAGATCTCTGAGTTAGAGGCCAGCCTGGTCTACAGAGTGAGTCCCACGACAGCCAGGGCTACACAGAGAAATCTTCTTTTGAAAAACAAAGCAAAACAAACAAAAAGACGATTCTATTTTTAAACAAAGAAGCTTTCTGTGAAGAAGTTTAGTTAATAAAATAGAGGACTGACTGTAAGGCTGAGCACACAAAGAAACTTCCCTCACAGACTGATGACCTCAGTTCATTTCGCCAGGACCCTCTTGGCAGAAACAAAGAACTGGCTTCTTCAAGCTGTCCTTTGGTCTTCACAAGCATGCAATGGCACATACACAGGCACCCTTGCACGTGCATGCACATACATATACAAACATGCACACACATATAGTAAATATAATAAAAAATTTTTTGAAAGAAACTAGGACCTCGGCACTTGGGATGCTGAGGCAGAAGAATTGCAAGTTTAAGGCTAGCCTGAGCTACATTTTTTCTTTTTTTGAGACAGGATTTCTCCATGTAGCTTTGGCTGTCCTGGAACTCACTTTGTAGACCAGGCTGGCCTCAAATTCACAGAGATTCTCCTGTCTCTGTCTCCTGAGTGCTGAGATTAAAGGCATGTGTCACCACGCCTGGTTTTGAGCTACATTTTCTAACTTCATGTCTCAGAAGAGAAAAACATGTCTAGGAAATCACAGTCAGATTAACATTATATATTCTGTGTCAGTTTTTCTGTTGTAGAATTAAATTTTAAATAATAACAAATAAGAGGTTGCTTGTGGAATTGTTTCATATTACTTAAAAGTATAATAATGTATGTATATGTCAAATTTCAAGTCCAAATGTAAAATGCACATCTACACTTATTTAGTAGCTATGCAGTCCTAGGCTCCTAAGTCTACAAGGAACAGATCCTCAGATACAGTCTTAGTTAGGGTTTCTATTGCTGTGATGGGACACCATGACTATAGCAACACTTATAAAGAAAAATATTTATTTGGAGAGGCTTGCATTTTCAGAGTTCAGTCCATTATCATCATGGTAGGACATGATGCCATACAAGCAGACATGGTGCTGGAGAAGTAGCAGAGTGTCCTACATCTTGACTTGCTAGCAACAGGAAGTGAGCTGTCTCACTGGGCAGTGCTTGAGCATATGAGACCTCAAAGCCCACCTCCACAGAGACACACTTCCTCCAACAAGACCACACCTACTCCAATACCTCCTAATAATGCCACTCCCTTTGAGGGCCATTTTTCTTTCAAACCACTCCAGATACCTAAAGGGGTGAAATGTCCCTGCTGAACCTTTGATCTTGGTGTTGGTGAGGTGCCTCCTACAGCCTATAAGCCTGAGCTGCATGCAACCCCTTTGGAAGGTTTGATCAGGAGACAATGGTCCTTCTAATAGGCAGAGTTTATAAGCAAAGGGATTCACCAAAGACACAACGTCCACCATAGTTTCCTCCTAAAAGTCTTTCTCTTCATTTTCTTTCTGCCAACCACAGTTCCACCCAATTCAACTTCTTCTTCAAGTCTAATTTCCTTTTTGAAAAAATAATCACCTCCAAGTGGGCAGTAGTGGCACCTACCTTTAATCCTAGCACTAGAGAGGCAGAGGCGGTCAGATATCTGAGTGAGTTTGGGGCTGTCCTGTTCTACAGAGCAAGTTCCAGGACAGTCAGGGCTAAACAGAGAAACCTTGTCTTGAAAAACAAAACAAAAATAAAAAACCAAAAAACCCAATAACTAAATAGATAAGTAAATAAATAAAATAATCACCCTCAATATAAAATCTTCCCTCATTATGACATCAAATACATCGATATCGCTTTGCGATCCCACACATCTTTGCACCTGTGCAGTAGAGTTCCCATTATTTCTTTAAAGCACAGCTCCTGTGCATATATAAAATGAAATTATACCAAATGTTTTATTCAATTTACTTATTAGTGAGTGACCAGAAGGATACTAAACTAGTTTAAGTGAGAATTTGGCTTACAGTGATTTGTTCTCCACCTAACATTGTATTGCTTATGAAAACGAGTTATGAGAGTAAGGTAGGGTTAATCAAAACTAAGTAGCTATGGAAATACCACAGGAAACCTGCTACTTTGTAAGCTAATTAAACATTAATTTTTAAATGAATTATTTGTATCCCTATTTGTTTTCAAACATTTATGGGCTTTTTTTTTTTCATTCCAGCAGTGTTTCAAAACTTCCTGATCAACAGCAAATCCATCAAACAGAAACAGACATCCGAAGTTCACTGTGACACCCAGACTGATGGCACATCTGCTCACCTTTTTAGCTTCATTCCAACTTTTGGGTCACTTTGCCTGACACTTTATGGCTTAGATTTTTGCCTGCCGATCTGCTGGCACACCAGCCTAGAGCTAGATCTTCAGATACAGGTCACTCAGAACTCCTTCATGCCGTCCATGCACCAAACACTTTAGGATATAAATTCACTTGAAAAACAGAAAGCAAATATTTCCCTCCGGCTTCAAGCCTGAGCTACACCATGAGTTTGAGCCAATCTGGGCTTCAGAATAAGACTCTATTTAAATGCACACACACTCAATAAAAAACCTATAGCAATGTGTTTGAACTGTGTTTTTAGAAGGTAAGTGTAGGGCTAGAGATAGGTCTTGGTAAGTAAAGCGTTTGTTGTAAAAGATTGAATAGCTGAGTTCAGATCCCCAGAACTGATAGAAAAAGTCAGACATGGTAGCGCATGCCTATAATCCCAACACTGGAGACATAGAAACAGAAGGAGCCCTGGCACTCGCTTGGTTAGCCAATCTAGCCAAAAAGCAAGTGCCAGTGAGAGACCCTGTCTCAAAAGATAAAAGTGAAGTGGCTCAGCAGGTAGGGGCTCTTGGGCACAAGAGCTTGACCTGAGTTTGATACCTGGATCCCACAGACTGCAGGAGAGGACAGACTGTGAGTGTTCTTTTCTGACATGCATATATTGCACACACACTAGGAATAGAAAGTCCTGGAAAGAAGCTGTGTCTGCAGATGCTGACTAGCTGATGAACGTCAGTGCTGTGGAGAGGCTCGGATTATCTAGTTACAGTTTGTCTAGGGCCATCATTAGCCCCCGAAATAGCCATTCCTGCCTACCCCACGTCAGACCTAACATCCTGTGACTAACAGACAAAACCCTTTTAGAATGTATTAATGAACCTTTGCTCCCACCAATCAAAGAGCTAAGACTGCTGTTGGGCAGCATTGAGACCTATAGCTGAGACTATAACCCATATCTCCAATGTTTACACCAGTGCATTTTGAAAGGGTCTTGATCTGTGACTTTCTTTATTCTGCTACCATAAAAAGCTCATGAAACTGCTTCTGTATTGGAACATGGAATTTGTAGTAACCTGAAGCTGTGGTCCCAGGTCATGGTCATTCCCATTCATCTGGCTCCAGAATAAACTATCTCTTATCTCCCTTTGAGGTTAACTCGGTTTTTACATACACGTACACACATGCACACTAATGCACACACATATACACATGAAAACACACATGCATAGGACATGTATACAAATTCGCACACATGCATATACACATGCACAAATACACAGAGACACAGTCACATACACATACACTCACACACCTCAAAGTTTGTGGCCTGGGTATCAGCACTTAGTAAAACAGTGATTCTACACATCCTAATGAGAAATCTCATGACTTTGCTACTGAGGAATTCAGTCTGACCACACACATAAATTTGTTTTTGAGAGATAAAAGCTACAAAAAAAAGGCTATGCTGATGGTAATATATACTAAGATATGTATACTTGTATTAATTCCTTTTTATAGGCATTGGTGTGCTGAATTCATATGAAATTAAGTCATGCTAAAAGTCTATTGAACTAGGAAAAATGCAAAAGCTATAAGTAATATGCAAGGCAGTAACAGCACTGGGAACTACAGGGTAACTATGAATTAAATCAAGTATATGGGGTATGTTTGGAGATGCCAATACAAATTGTGACCTTGGAGATTGCCTCCACTCGCCCTCCATTCTGTTGAAAAGGTGACCCCAACTGATCCTATTTTCTCTGGTTCCCAAGAAGTCTAGAATGAGCTAACCAGAGCCTGTTCAGAAGGGAACCAACACATAGAGTGTGCTCAGCCAATCAGACTCTCTGAGCAGGGAATGTGAATTGGGAGGCAGAGATCTCAGATTGGAGAATGGTGTGTAAAAGACTCCAAAGGACTTGTAAAGATGAGACAGAAATGAGTACAAGGACTAAATTACACAGCAGAGGAGCCTGGGTGAGCAGGGGAAAGCAAGGCTGCAGAGATGAGCCGAAAACAAAGGCGAGAACACTAGGAACCAGAGATGGGGCCTGGTGATGCACACCGAAGCCATTCCTCATTTCCAGGGAGCAGATTGGGGCCACACAGCTGCCTTTTCTTTCCTGGATGGCTAACAATGCCTGAGATATATATATATATATATATATATATATATATATATATATATATATATATATATTCTGTCAAAGGTTTTCCTCTGAGCTATATCCTATGTGTTCTTGGCATTTCCATTTCATTCAATCAATCCCTAACTGATTTTAAAGTGTTCTCTAGGCAAAGAACCGTGAGGAACATGTGAAAAAAGTGAAGGCAATGAAGGACATGGCACACTCAAAAATGCCAGTCCCCTTAGAGACGCTAAGGATGCTGTGACCTCTGCAGGCATGCAGACTGCTGCCTGGCTCAATCAGTACTTGTTTGATTAAACTCGCTAGCAGTTTCTTCGTGCCTCTCTAGGCTCTCTAGGATGAGCCTGCCCCCGCACTCCCCCACACCTCTGTTTCAGGCTGCACGAGTGACTTTTTCTATGATTCCAGTGAGGTTGAAGGATCACCTGCAGAGTCCATTTCAAATCCCAGATTCTAGGTCCTAGTCCTTGCGACTGGAACTCTGTAGACAGTGTAAGTATTTCCAACGAACCAAATCTGGTGGAAGGCAATGAATTTATCAGAAAAACTAGGGATATGTATTGAGTTCAAATCTGACCCATCACTTGCTGATGGCGTGATATTGACAAATTAACCATGTCACTTCCTAGTATCATAATCTATAAAATGAGAGTGATAAGAGACCTCACCACACAGTGTTTGTAAGAATTAAATAAACACACTTCTTGGCACAGAATAGAGGCTCCAAGTGTGTTTCAGGTCCAACTTAATACTAACACAAAGTCAGTGCTACTAGGATTCATAATAGGAGAATGAGGGAAAATACTTAAAAAACCAAATTAGCCCCCCTTACCTCAAAGCAAATGCTGAAAATATGGCTGTCATTTTGATTGTCTTTAACAAGGTCAATTTCTGGTACTGGAGCACAGTAGTTGGTAGAAGCTAAGTAACTGGTTTAAGTTTGGGTTGGTGTTGTTTGGTTTTGTCTACTTCTGGTTTTATTTTATTTTCATTTTATCTTTTATTTTCCATATTTTTCTCCTGAAATTACTGCCATAAATGTCAAGCACTATTCACTGATTATAGTTTATCACTGCTTGATAAACAAATTCATCTGATTTTGTGGTAATTTTTGCAAGGGCCTCCTGTCTATCTTTTCTTTCATTCATTCAGACTCCTGACTTGGGCCAGGACTCTGTGAGCAGCCAGGACCACACAAAGTCTCTCCCCTAACTTGGAATCTAGTGACACTATGAGTTTTATGCGTGTCTGTGTCTAAGACCAAAAGAAACACTCAGTAAACATTGTTGGTTGAAACGGCGAGACTTCCTTGTTTTCTTCTTCAGGTTTCTAGACTATTAGTTCCTGGCTCAGGTCAATGTTCAAATACTAACAAATGGGGCATAGAAACCTCAAAGGTCAGTCACCACCTTAAACAAATGATTGACAGATCGTAGCTCTCTGTTTCATACTATGACTTTTAACAAATGCCAGAAACAGAAATGCTAATTAGCAACTTTTAAAAATCAAATTTAAGGGGCTGAGGAGACAGCTCAGTTGGTAAAATGCATGGGCAAGCATGAGGACCTGGCTTTGATCCCCTGAACCCATGTTTTTTTTTTTTGTTGTTGTTGTTGTTTTTGTTTTGTTCTCTTAAAAAAAAAAAACTCAGGCATGGAAGACTCCACTTGTAACTTCAGCCCATGGGAGGCAGAGACAGAAGGTACCTGATACTCACTAGCCAACCGGTCTGTTCTACTTGGTGAGCTCCAGGCCCATGAGACACCCTGTCTCAAAAAGATAGATGAGTCCTTAGGATGGGCACGCTGAATCATCTGCTGGCTTCCACAGGCACACATGTGCACTGATACACATGAACATACACACACACAGTCAAAGCTAAAGGCCTATGTGTTGGGCACAAGCTATTCAATTAATAGATTGTCTTTAAAAGACATTCGCGACACAGTTGTAAAAGATTACCTCTAGAAACCACATGGCTGGAGGTGGAGCAGCTACCAGACAGAGTTCTCTCATCTGAGACAAACAGGAGAACTATGACCGTAATGTAGAGCAAACACAAGGAGTAGGGTTACCAACTGTTCTTTCTTTGGAAGAGCAACCCTTTGTTTTTGAATTGTGTTCTGACTTGCAGGAAGGGAAATGTAACCATGGTAACAGTAGTTATAATCAGGAGTAATAATAATTTTTGTGACATTCTTTCTAGGGAAATTAAATGTTAGCAACTCATCTTTTTTTTCTTTACTCTTTCTATTAATTTATCAACTTATGTCTTCAACTTATTATATTTCTGAAATCCACAATTCTGGCAACTGCTACCCAGTGATGTTCAAGGTAGTCCGAGTCTTTAATGACCTTGTCTACTCATTTACTAAAGCTCTCTTCGGGTTGACCATGGCCAGGCTCCTGTGTTGACTGTTCACAAACCTCCCCAAGTAAGATAGTCTGTCCAACAACTGATTTCTCTCATTAAAATGTTTTCACATGCTTCGCTTTCCTTAGGTTCAAGACTTAGATGCTGAAGAAGCAAAGATCTTCCTTGAAAACTGGACAGACTCTCTCAGTGTGATTGTCCAAAGGAAAGAACATGGACTGTAGAGACAAGTTTGCGAGTGTGTAGGTGGTGTCTCTGCCAGCCACTCACATGACCTGAAGCAGTGTTCTCTGGTCTTCAGTGTTTCCACCCAAATAATAAGAATAAAACTACAATTCTAAAAATGTGCTTATTAACAGCAATAATATATGTCCATTTAAGATATACAACACAATAGTTACTCAACAAAATAGCCATTTCTACGTACTTACCAACATAACATTTAGTAATAACTTGGAACCTGTTATTACAGCTATTAGCACATACTAATTACAAAAGCTAATGGATTTCACTATGACATCTCCATACATGCATATGGTATGTCCCCTTCTTTTCTGTCCCGTCTTGTCCTCTTCTCCCCCCCCCCCATTCCCTGAGTCCCCTTCCCTAACCCTAACAGCTCATCTTCTACTTTCATCTTTTGCTCTTGTTTTCACATTTAGAGAAACCCTGTGAACATCTCTTCTGAGCCTGGCTTCTTTTGTAGTCCTTGGCAAGCAAGGCTCTACTGGCACACCAAAAGCTGTGCCACTTAGAAATAGAAGAGGGCAGTTCCACGGGAAGGCACAATATTCATCATCTTGTCAAACCACCTTCACAAGTATTTGTCTTCTGAGTAATATGTGGAAGGAAAATCATACTGATGCATCTAGTTTTGTCATTATAAACAAATGAATAAGGCCAGTTATGGTGGTACACACCTTTAATCCCAGCACTTACGGTCAGATATTTGTGAGTCCAAGGCCAGTCCAATCTATTTAGCAAGTTCCAGGCCAACTAGAGCAACATAGTGAGACCATGTCTCAAGTAAATAAATAGACAGTTTCTTGTGGTTTGGGTGTGAATTTTTCCTTCTGAACTCAATCAGCCTGTTGGCAGAGAGCAATCGATCTTTAAGACTATGAAGTATTTTATGAAAGGTCATAAGGTGTTGCCCTGGGAGACAAGTGTGTGTGTGTGTGTGTGTGTGTGTGTGTGTGTGTGTGTGTGTGACTAGCTGAGACTCGTGGTGAGGTGAGGATGATAAGAATGATAATGATAATGGTGTTATTACTTTGTGCCAGCCACCATAACAAACCAGCTCTGCTTAGCTTAGAGGTAAAATTACTTGATATCAATTGCTGAAAGAGATCACTGAGGAGATCCTTGAACTGCTAATTCTTCTGCCTCCAGCTCCCTAGTGCTGAGATTACAAGTGTGCACCATCATGTCTGTCTTCTGATGATCCTTAAGGAATTTTTCTGATTAAAGAGTATCTAATTTATTAAGAGAGTGAATACATTATATGATTTGAACTTGCCAGTTTGATTCTGGAAAACTATCTTAATTTTCTAAAGTAACTAGTAAGGATACCATAACCTACAAACTAATAAAATTAGGGAAATAATGCTTAGTAGAGAATAGAACACAATTTATGTCCATTTAAAAGGTATATATTTATTAGGAGCTAACAAGAACTCACTGAAAAAAATCAAACTTGCTTAAATTTTTTTCAATAGCATAAAATAATGCCATTGACAACATTTACTTCTCTTTAGTGATAAATTTGATTTAAAAAAAAAAACCTACGAGATTAACATCCCAACACAAACACACTGCCATGATCCCTACAGTCCATTCCAAACACCACAGGCCACTTAATAGAGTTAGCACTGGTGAACATCTCACCATAGTCTGGCCAATCAGGAGCTCCATCTCATGCTCTCGAGGTTCACAAGAAGCTAATGATTAGAGCAGGTGATTTTGTATGTCGATAATTCAATCTTGAAATGTATTTACACATACAAAATAGTCCACAATGTTCATCCTAAAAATTTTTGACACATGCATCTATGACATAAAATCAGTTTGAATCGTTCCCCTATATTCAGACGTATTCCCTTTTCTAGTCAGCACTTCCACCTCCCTGTTCTGATTTGTATCATCATGGATCAGCTTTACCTAATTTTGACTTTCATTGACATGACATAAGAGACTACTTTATGATCTTCTCCACGTAATTCATCCATATCATTGCATCTATTAGAAGGACTTTTTAAAGCTGCTAAGCAATACTTCATTGTGTGACTATAGTTCCCTACACATTTGTTGGACACAGGAACAAACCACCATGTTATTAATTTTCCATAAGAAATATGACAGGCTGGTGGCTCAGACCATGGGCTTAGTCTGGTTTATCTGTTCTCTCCTAGCCATTCAATACACAGAAAGCCCAACTCTTCAAAAAGAGTCTGGAATCTGAACAGAAGGGGTTTGTTAGATGATGTAAATACCCAACTCTTAGCCAGGGTGTTCTGTCAAGAAACTTGACATTAGCTAGGTGAAGCTGGCATTTGCCTTGGAGATTGTTTTAACTTTGTTTGAGTACAACTACATTATAGCCCGTCGCTGCGATATCTTTGACCACGTGTTAATATTAACAATAGGCATTTCTCTCTTCCAAGATGCTCTGCATATTGTAGCTTTTGGTTTGGTTAAATTATTTGAGATTTCCCTTTTCCTTCTATTCCCAAGTCATTTTGTTTGTCTGTTCGAGACAGAGTCACCGGCAGTCCAGGCTGGCCTCTGACTCACTATGTAGCTGAGGATGGTCATGAAGTCCTGATCCTCCTGCCTCTGCCTCTCAACTGTTGGCATTACAATTGTGCACTTTCATGCCCACTAACCCCCAGGTCTTGCTTGAAGGACTTGATATCTCTTTAGCCTAAAGGATTGCATATGAGATCTAATCCACAGTCTGGGCTAGCTACTCAAAAGAGAACCCCACGAGTCAGTCCCCTTTTTGGCTTCAGTACTCAAGGTCCGGGCAAAGATCCAGAGTTGTAATTCTAAAATCTATAGATGGTCAAGAAAACTGATGCAGCAGAGAGCCAACCCAAAGTAATTTGGACAGACCAAAGCACAAAAGCAAACCAACATATAAAAATGAAGTAAAACAGTTTACAGGTTAATCAAAAAAATTTTGTGGTTTTTCGAGACAGGGTTTCTCTGTAGCTTTGGAGCCTGTCCTGGCACTCGCTCTGTAGATCATGTTGGCCTCAAACTCACAGAGATCTACCTGCCTCTGCCTCCTGAGTACTGGGATTAAAGATGTGCACCACCACTGCCTGCCTTTCAAAATTGTTAATTTAAAAATTAATCAATTTGGGGACTGTGGCTCAGTTGCTAGAGTATTTGTCTAGCATGCATGAAGTCCTGAGTTCTACCCACAGTACCTAGAAGCTGGGAATGGTGGTGCAGCCTGTGATCCCAGCACTCAAGAGGTAAAGGCAGGAGGATCAGAAGTTCAAGGTCATCTTCAACTACATAGAAAATTCTAGACCAGTTTGGGCTCCATGAAACCCTGCCTTAAAAATATATGGTTTTAAAATAATCTGGTTGACTAAAATAGTTATTTATATTTAAATAGAGAAGAAATACTTTAGCCATTTGTTTTATTCTGTACTACTTTAAATTCCTGGGTATTAGTTTTCAATTCTGGCCACCACAATTTAAGACATATTATTCTAAAGAAGTTACTACAGCCATGACGTCACTAATTTCTCCATCCCACAAATACGAGAATACTTACTTTGTACAGTAGCTTGTCGTACTGAGGAAGGCTATTTACCCTCCCTCATCAGTATGATAGCACCTCAGAGCACTCACAATCTAGAACTGGACCAAAGTGAAATTGCTAGCATCCACCTGGGGGCAGTGTTTCCTAGTGTTTCCTGAATATCCAGGGCAATCGCAAGAGAACTTTCCATGTGAATCCAATCCTCTTCTAAAGTGATGTCCAGTGTCACATGGAATGGAAAACGCAGGCTTGTTCGGGGAATACTGGAGTGCAGCCATTGGGTAATTCCGGTTGTTTCCTTTGAGGGTCATACTAGTCTTCTCATTAAAATATGATCAGCCTGCATGCCTTTCTGATCTTTCATCTTTGCTTTGTGAGACAAGATTTAACTATGTCTAGCCTTGAACTCATCATAATCCTCCTGCCTCAAACTCTCAAGGGCTAGAATTATAGGTATGTTGACACCATGCCCAGTTCTGATCCTTTTATGTGCTCTGGGCCATTTGTTTGTTTTAGACAAGATTTCACTAAATAGCCCAGAGGGCTTGGAAATCACTGTGTACACCAGGCTGGCCTTGAACTCAGAAGAGCTCTGCTTGCTAACTTGCCCATAGTGCCCATGTCACAGGACCAAAACTGGTATTTGGGCCAACATGCCCATATACCCTTCCATGTGACAATCATCAAAACACCAGTTATCCATAGAGGTGTACGGGCCTGTTCACCCACACGCTGTGTCAACCTTAGTCACACTGCAGGTGTAAAGACTTGTCGGCACATACGCCGTTTCCAAGCCTGGTCATATGGGGTGGTATATGTGCATTTTGGCCTACATGTAATTCCTGAGATTGGGTTACATGGTAGGGTATATGGATGTATTTTCCTTATGCCATTTCTGAGCCAGTCATATGTAAGGGTAAATGGGCATTGTTGGGCCACATGTCATTTCCGACCATGATGTCATGGGAGCGCTGGGTGAGAACGTTAGCCCACACGCCATTCTCTACCAGTTCCTATAGGCGAGCAAATGGACTTCTGGCTCATGGACCATCTCTCAGACCAGTCTTCTAGGGGGTATTCGGGCTTGGTGGCCCACAAACCTCTCTGAACCAGGTCACCCTGGCTGGTGCAAACACATGTTGGCTCACAGGCCACTTCTGAGCCCGGGAACATTGGGGAGTGGAGTATATGGGCATGCAGTCCCGCATTACACTTCTGAGCCCCTTCATGAAGTGTATGAGAATGTTGACCCAGATGCCAGTTAAGAGCCCAGCTATAGCTTGGGATGTCTGGCCATATCCACCCCCTCAAGGCAGGTCACGTGGAGAGGTAGTGGGCACGCTGGCTCCCATGAACATTTTGATTTCCTTGGAGGTCTATATGGGGACGTTGACCAACATTCCATTTCCAACCTCATTTGTATTGGATGGTGGGTGTGCACGTTGGCCCTCCTGCTGTATTTGAACCTGGTCACATGGGAAATGTACGGGCATGTTGGCCCACGTTCCATTTCCAAGTCTGGCCAGCCTGGAGGACTGTGTATGTGACTCTGTTGGCTCACAAGACATTTCTAAGGAGTCATATTGGAAGGTGTATGAGCATGTTGGCTCATGTGCCATTTCCATATTAAGTCAGATCATAGTGGAGGGCAGGTGGGACCACTCATCACATGTATTTATTAATCTGGTCATTTGAAGGTATATATGGGCATATATTGGACCACAAGCCTTTCCTTCCCAAGACCAGATACATTGGGGTATACAGTCATGTAGGCTCTCATGCCATTTTGAATTTAGGTCATATGGGGGAGGGCATGGGTATGTTGGACCACATTCCATTTCTGATGTAAAGTCATACAGAGAGGCAGAGTATGCATGTGGGTAACCCACGACATTTCCAGACACGGTCACATGGTGGGTCCCGGGGCCCATACACCATTTCTGAGCCTTGTCAAGGGGAGGGGGTGGACTTATAAGTGTGTTGGCCCACATGACATATCTAATCCTTGTCATATAGGAAGGGTATGGTGATGTTGGTCAACATGCTATTTTTGAGTCTGGTCACTTGTACAGGTGGGGATGTTTACAGGCATGACCCACATGCCATTTCTAAGTTCAATCACAAGGCATATGGGCATGATGATAATGGACTACTACGAGGCTTCAAAAATAAGAGTATCGCCTGTCTGTGGACTCTTGTGGAAGGAGTGCAATTACATCATTGCATGTTTATAAGGCAAGTAGACCACTACACAGTTGTCTGCCTTTTATGTAAGCAAGGGAAAAAATAAAAACAGGTAATGCATACCAGTAGTCCAAGATGTCTGTACACTGAAGAGGAAGGATCACTTGACTCCGGAAGTGTGGGAAAGTCTGGGAAAACCTGGGCAACTAATGAGACCTTGTCTCCCCAAAAAAGGGAGAGGGTGAGCTAGAGGTGTTGGTGCATGCCTTTAATCCCAGCACTCAGGAAGCTGAGGCAGGCAAGAGAGTTCAAGGCCAGCCTGGTCTACATAGTAAGTTCCAGGATAACCAGGGCTACACAGATCTGTCTCAAAAAGTAGGGAGGGGTTTTGGAATGATGTGTGTGTGTGCGTGCGCACGCGTGCACACAGGTGTGTTATATGCACACAGTTAGTAACCCAGAAAGAATATTCAAGAAATGAGTAACAGTGGCAACCTGTGGAAGCAAGGTAGGGTCAGGCACCGAGGTCTGATGCTGGTACTTTTCTAAGACAATGCCTTACTATGTAGCCCAGGCTGGATCCAAGCTCATGATCCTCCCAAATGTTTTAGCTTCCCAAATGCCGGGGATGAAGGCGTGTGCCCTGATGCCTTGCTACTGACAAATTTTCCTTCCTTCTCCTGCTTTCCTCGCTCCCTCCTCTCCTCTTCCTTTCTGCCTAGTCATTTTCTTGTTGCTGTCGATGAGATACTCGACAAAAGCATCTTCAGGAAGGAAAGGGTCATTTGGGCTCAGCCTTGGAGCTACAGTCCATCGTGGTGGCAGGGAAGGTATGGCAACAGGAGTGTGATGCAGCTGGTCACATAGCATCCACGGTCAGGAATGCTGGGCTCATTGTCTCTTGTTTATTCTGTCCTGGACCCCAGGCAATGAACTGCTGTTACTCATAGTCATGGTGGTTCTTCCCACCTTGAGTAACTCAACAGAAATTCCCTCAGAGACACGCCCAGAGAGCTGTCTGTCTCTCATGAGCTAATTTGTTTGTTCCGTAATAAAATGTGTAGAACCTTTAAAAAAACATAAGTGGTCAATTATTTGAATAGTAATTTAATATGTATGCCTACTGCTCCTGTGCCAAGGACTGGTCTGGGCACAGTACAGTGTAGAGTGGCAGATCCTTCCAAAGAGGAGGAATCAGGTCATTCTTTCTCTGTTCCTCAAGTCCAAGACACAAAACCACGCACTACTGACAGAACCACCAGGGGCTTGAAAACGTGCTGCCTGGACTTCAGGCCAGCACATGACAGAGGCCCTTTGGCATTCTACCCAGGAGTGTGGTGGCCAACAGAGCCCTGCAGTGGACAGCGTCATTACTGCAGGGCCTCAGGAAAGAAGACAGAGCCAGTGCTTGCTTTGGAGCCACCCTTTGGGCTCAGTCAGATGGCTGGCAAGACTCCCTCTGAAAAGCTTTGCAGAGATACCTCCACCTGCTTCCCAGAGTCAACCAGGCTGAACACCTTTAGAAGAGCCCTTTCCTGGGTCATCTGCGACTCTCTGTCTGGAAGAGCAGGGCCTTGACAGATGAAGACCCAAGACAGGGAAGTACTGACAAGGACAGGACACCAAATTCTGGGGACCTCCCAATCTGCAATATCTTGAAGCCAAGGTGTGAATCATGTTGCCAGCATGTGTAGCCATGCCTCCTAACCACTTAGATCATTCACCCAAACACTACCACGTAGTTTTTGTTTGTTTGTTGTTGTTGTTGTTGTTGTTGTTTACTCTTTGGGGACCTGTCACCCAGTTTCCAAATAAATACACAGAGACTTAGTCTTACTTATAAATGCCTTACCTTAGCTTGGCTTATTTCTAGCCAATTTTCCTAACTTAAATTAACCAGTTTCTCTTCTTCTACAGTTGCCTCTGGGCTTTCTACTTTTCTTTATTCTATCTTTCTTTCCTTCCTTCTCTGTGGCTGGCTATGTGGCTGTGTGGCTGTGTGGCTGGGTGGCTGGCCTCTAGTATCCTCTTCTCCTCCTTGACTCACTCCTTGCTCGTCTCTCTTCCCTAAATTTCTTTTTTTTCTTTTATTAAAAATTTCCACCTCCTCCCATTTCCCTCCCCCTCCTCCCTCCCCCTCCCCCTCCCTCTCCAGTCCTAAAAGAAGTCAGGGTACCCTGCCCTGTGAAAAGTCCAAAGCCCTCCCCCCTCCATTCAGGTCTAGGAAGGTGAGCATCCAAACAGACTAGGCTCCCAAAAAGCCAGTACATGCAGCAGAATAAAAACCCATTGGCTTCTCTCTTCCCTAGATTTCTCCTCTTTTTTATTCTCTCTGCCTGCCAGCCCCACCTATCCTTTCTCCTGCCCAGCTATTGACTGTTCAGGTCTTAGATTAGATCAATCAGATATTTTAGGCAGGTAAAGTAACACAGAGTTAAACAAATGAAACACATCTTTACGTCATTAAACAAATATTCCACAGCATAAATGAATGTAACACATCTTCAACTAATATTCCACAACACTACCATGTAGATATTTTTCCCACTCAGGGTGTGTTGTTCATGTATGTGCAGATGAATAGGCACATGCATGTAGAAGCCATAGGTCAATATCATGTCTCCCTTTATTATTCTCTACCTTATTTTGTTAAATATTTGTTTATTTTTATTATGGGTGTATGATGTTTGCCTGCATGTTTGTATGTGTAGTATGCACATACCTTGCCTAGTACACACAGAGGCCAAAAGAGGATGTTAGACCCCCAGGAGCTAGAGCTTCCAGTGGTTATGAAGCATCATGTGGATGCTGGGAACTGAACCTGAGTCCTCTGCAAGTGCAGAAAGTGCTCTTAGTCGCTGAGCCATCCCTCTAGACCCTCCACCTTATTTTTTGAGGCAGGGTCTTCCACTAAACTGGGAGCTCACCAACTCCGGACAACTGGCTGGTGGTGACCAGGAATCCTTCTGACTCTGCCGCCCCTAAGTGAGGCTTGCAAGGTCAAGCCACGACGTCCAGTTTTTTACCTGATGGGAGGGATCCAGAACAGGTCCTCATGGCTATAAGCACTTGACTACTTGCTCCGTTTTTTTATAGACGGGGAAACTGAGACACGGAGCTATCACAGAGTCAGTCAGTAGAAGCTGACATCCTGAATCATTTAGTCTGATTCCAGAGTATGTTCCCCCTTAAATCAGCCCCCTACATCTCTGAGCCCTAATGGGGGGAGAGGAGGGGGACTATTCCATAACTTTCTCTCTACCCAGGGCCCAGCATCCTCCAGGTGACCACACGTAAGGAACTGAACAATGGGATGTGGGGTTCATCCTGGACAATTGTTTCCTACCCACAATCCTTTACATAGCAAATCGAATTCTCTCCAAACCCAGTATTTGCTCCCCCTCAGCCCCATATTTCCTTTGAGGACAAATATAGAGCTCTCCTTATTTGCCTGACTTTCAGAATTGTCACCCCTGGTTCAGAGCCATCTGGGATATGTTCCCTTTCGTACAAAAAAGCCTTTGTCTTCTTATGAAAATGATCAGGTTCTGCCCATAAACGTATCCAGCACAAGAGGTGGTGTAGTGAGAATGCCTCATGGAAAAAGAGGGCAGTGTATTTCTTTGCATTTGAATACTTCCAGGACGTTACTCTGGCAGCAAACCAGCTCCGGGTCAGACCCCAGAATTCTCACTCTTATGGTGCCATGGGCCTCTGGAGAATTGGCTGAACCGAATGTGCCTTGTAAATTTTTTTTAATGAACAAATTTGGACCTACAGGGAACAGAGGGGCTAGGTTATGTGGAGTTAGCATCATAGTAGAATATTGATGCGGTACCAGCACTGTGCTTTACCTTGTGCTAGAAAGCAAGGTCTGATTGAATTGGGTTGAGAAAAATGGACTGTCCACATGCCTGCAGCTGCTGTCATGAGATAGGAAAATATCTGTGGCTTCCGTTGGTGACGAAACAACAGGTGCTGCTAATATTAATGGGGTTGTTGCCTGTATCCACCATGAAGGAGTTACTGAATCTCAATGAAAAGTTCAGGAAAATAAAGACAGAATCCCCTTTCTCCTCAACTTTACATTCTACAGAATTCTAGTTCTTGTCCACTTGGGCCTGGGACTACAAACCTCACCATCTCTCTGACTCACCTGTGATGAGAAGATCAAGTATCACATTCAAAACTGATGACGCATTCCTGGTGGCCCCTTTCAACACTCTCATAGCCAAGACTGGAAATTAAGCATTTATAAAATCACTGTTCTGGGTAGCTGACTCTCCAGGAACACTTGCTGTGTAGCCGTGTGCCTGGCCCTGTGCTAAGAGTTGCCCAGGAAAATTAAGTACTGTTGTTTTTGTGTAAAGGAGGAAGAAGAGGCGAAGAGGCAAAGAAAGCGCCCCCAGGTTCAGGCTGTAGGTTGCTTCGTGCTCCTGCCTTGTCACTAAACCAAATGCATCCCACACATGCCCAAACACAGGTTTCAGAAGACTTTATTTCAAAATCGGGCATAGTGGTATACTCCATTGATGCCAATACTAGGAAAGCAGAGGTAGGTAGATCTTTCTGAGTGTGAGGCCAGCCTGCTCTGTATAATGAATTCTAGGCTAGTCAGGGCTACATAGAGAGACCTATATTAAAAAAAAAAAAGATTTCATTCCATATTTTATTGTGTGTGTGTGTGTGTGTGCGTGCATGCATGCACACGAGTACAGGAACCTAAAGAGGCCAGAGACGGATGCTCTAGGTATCTTGAAGTTGGAGTTACAGGCAGTTGCAAGCTGTTTGATACAGGTGCTAGACACGAAATCTAGGTCCCCCAGCAAGGGCTAGTCTGACTCTAACCTCTGAACCATCTTTCCAGCCCCTTGTTTTGCTTTGAGACAATACTTGACTATATGACTCAGGCTGGTCTCAAACTGGTGTCTTGCTATAGAGCCTAGACAGGCCTCAAATTTGCAATTCTCCTGCTTCTCTGTCTGCCTAGTGCTGAGATTAAAACATTTTATTTTATTTTAGACTGAGATTACTTATAACAAAGTTGTATTAATAATAGTAGTCTAGGACTGGAGAAATGGCTCAGTAGTTAAGAGCATTGACTACTCTTCCAGAGGACCCAGGCTCAATTCCCAGCATCCACATGGTAGCTCACAACTGTCTGTAACTCCAAGATCTGACAACCTCACACAGATATACATGAAGGCAAAACACCAATGCACATAAAATAAATTATTAAAAACATAATAGTCTACCCAATGGGACAGACTATTCCATATTTAAGAGTCTTTACATCATCACCATCATTGGCAGCATTCTCATAAAAAATGGCTAATCCTAATTGCTTATTTACTTCAAAGTCTATTCAAAGGAGTTTAACTCAGTTGAATTTCCAAATAACGCCGGGCGGTGGTGGCGCACGCCTTTAATCCCAGCACTTGGGAGGCAGAGGCAGGCGGATCTCTGTGAGTTCGAGACCAGCCTGGTCTACAAGAGCTAGTTCCAGGACAGGCTCCAAAACCACAGAGAAACCCTGTCTCAAAAACCAAAAAAAAATAAAAAAAAAAAAAAGAATTTCCAAATAACAAGTTGCTATGGTTTGAATATGACATAATCCCCTAAGGAGTTATGTGTTAGAAGCTTGAACCTCAGAGTTTCTATGTTGGAAGGTGGTGGAACCCTGAAGGAGGCTTAGGAAAAGACAGGTCCTTGGGGAACATTGCCCTGGGAAGGGATTAATTAATTCCATCTTCATAGAACTCTAGAGAGTTCTAAACAGAGTGAGTAACTCTAAAAGCTCTAACTGGTCCTTTCTGGCCATGTGATTGCTCTTTTTCAATTATGTCCCCATGATGGCATCCACCACCCTATGATATAGCCAGAAACCAAAATAGATGGAACTATCCAATCTTGGCCTTCTAGCCTCGAAAACTATGTCTTAAATAAATCTCTTTTCTTTCAGAGGGACCCAGCCTCGGGTGTTTCACTGTAGCAATAGAAAATGAGCAAATACACATGTCATTTTACCCTCATTTCAAAGATGAAGACACTGAGGTTAGACAAGTTATAACATTTGATTAAGTGCCACACAGACATCAAGTCAATCTGAAGCATGGAAATGTGGCTATGACATCTTCTCCTTTTTCAGTAAGTGGTTTCTATCGAAGTAGAACACATACTTAGCAAAGAGCATAAACTATGCCCCATGAATTTTCATAGTGAGCACATCACCCAGATCAGAAAGTGGAAACATACCAGCACTCCTGGTCCCTTCCTGGCAGTCATTAGACTCTCTCCCCTCCCCCACTGTAACCTCTGCTCTTAATTTTGAGCATCATTGATTAGCTCTGGTCTGCTTTGAATTTATGTAAATGATCTCTTATTCGTTACCATTTATTCCTACTCATCATAATGACCTCAGAATCTAAACAGTAACCCTTTATGTCCAGTGTATGAGCAAACTGAGACATCTCCAACGGCTCAGCAACCCTCTGGTCCCCCATGCCACTGTGTGATGGGAGGGAGAGTCTAACCTGTGTTCTGGGGAGGCTGGATGCTTCTGCTGATTCAGTGTTCTCCAGTCTCAGTTTCTGCTGTGGAATGACCCTGGAGATTGGGAATATTCATGTGAACAAAGTGTTCTACGGCCCTAAACTGATCCCAGACGCCCTGTCTGGGCCCTCACTTTCCCCGTGGTTGACAACAGCCTCTCTCCCCCCAGGTGCTTGCCTTCCTCCTTCACGCACTCACTGTTACTCTTGGGTAAGACTGACTGCAACCCATGGCATGCAGCCCACGTGTTCTGCCTTCCTCTCCCTGCCTCCTGCAGGCTGGATACATCCGGCACAGTGTCCACACGCATGCACAAACATTTATTGCCCATCTACCTCCGTTAGTAACAAGTGCCTCTCCATGACGGA
Source organism: Chionomys nivalis (assembly GCF_950005125.1). Taxonomy (NCBI): domain Eukaryota; kingdom Metazoa; phylum Chordata; class Mammalia; order Rodentia; family Cricetidae; genus Chionomys; species Chionomys nivalis. The sequence continues at coordinate 53,395,109 of NC_080089.1, forward strand.
GGAGAATGACTCAGTAGGCAAAGCGCTTGCTTCACAAACATGAAGACCTGATTTTGGATCCCTGGCACCCGCATAAAGGCTGAACACAGAGGCAGAAAAAGGTGGATCCTAGGGACTTGCTGGCCAGACAGTCTACTCCAAGCAGCAACTCCGGGTCCAGTGAGAATGCAGAGTGACAGAGGAAGGCGTCCAATACCACCCTCTAACTTCCACAAACATATACATGGCTACATTCCTGCACATGCACACACACAACAACAATAACAAAAAATGTTTTCTCAGCTGCGGTCGCCTGATTTCAGATTTATACGGTGAACAGTAGGTACTTGATACAACCTGCAGAGGATGGAAAAATCATCAGTATGGAACTTCCCTACCAGAACGCAAAAAGCCTCTGTGAGGGCAGGATACAATGAATTTAAATCCAGGGCTTTGCTAACAGGGCCAAAGTTGTGACTGCAGCCAGGGTCTGCTCCTCAGCTGAGGAACAGACGGAAGATTGGGAGAAAATAGGCCAAAGTCAGCCATTCATCTGCTGACTCAGATCATGGAAAGTTTGCTTGACCCTCACCAGGCTGCAATGGTGGCCTCCTGCTCGTGATTCTAGTCAGCCAAAGCTTCACAGAGGAGAACCTGCTGCCAATCCAGAGGCAACAGGACTCCTGTGTGCTCCAGGCACTGGGAAGGGTGTGGGTCAGGCAAATGAGCTGCATCACACCCAGATATAAGGGACGACAGCCATCAGGACTCACTTCCCGTCAGTACTTATCAGGATGGAGGGCGGCCCAGAGCAGCTGCATCTACCCAAGGCACTAGGGGAGGAAGGGGATGGGCAGGCCTTGGCTGAAATCCAGGAGTTGGCTCTGAAGTGGTTCATGGAGACTCAGGCCCCCTCTATCCTGCAGAACGGAGCTCTGCCCACCTGGTTTCATGGATTCATCACCCGCAAGTAAGGCTGCCCCTGACAACGTGGCCAGCACGGCCCCACAGTTCCTCAGGGCTGAGAATATCACCTAAGGATTCTGGAACTCTGGGTTCCTGACCTTTCCCTCACTAGGCAAAACCCTCGGGGTGGATGGGACAGATTGAGGAAGCTTCTGAAGGCAGGTCTGAAGAGCATTTCCCTAGTGGGGTCCTTGCAGCTATAAGAAGGACTGTGTAGGGGCTGGGCATGTTTGGATGAATTCTGAGAATCTTGGCAAAAGTTAAAAGACTGTGGCCATGCACCAGCATTGGGATCCTATTGTAACTAAGCTAGAAAACTGGCCAGGAAAACTAGACACATGGTTATCCTGGCCTAGGAGATAGAATGTGGGATTTGACAATATGGTTGATCTGGATTGCCACGCTTCCCAATACTTGATGGAGAAAGGAACGAGAAACAAAGCCCACCAGGTCCTGGCCTGGTGCCTAACACAGCACCAGAGACAGCTTTTTGGATCACTTGAGGCTGTGTGCTCAGGGGGGGCCTACACCTGCTTTAATACTCTGCTGTCACTGTCGTGACACTCTTCATTTGGAAATAATGGACCTTACATATTCACTTGACGCTGATCCCTACAAATTATGAAGGTAGTTCTAACTTGGTGAGTAACTGGCTAAAGGAAATAGATGATCTGTGTTCTGCCAAGCCAACACAAAAAACAAAAAAGCTAGAATTTTCTGCCATGCCTCCAAAACACTTGGCATTGTGTAGGGCATGAAGAGGGTGGGAAATGAGCTCCTGTAAACTTCTCTCATAACCAAGCTTGAGAGGCAGCAGCAGCTCTCTGCTGCAGAAGCTCTCCTGTAGTGTGCATCCTGCACAACCACACACCTAGTCCCCAGACAGGGATTGCTGCCAATGCAATGTCTCCAGCTGGGTGGCCTCATTCTTACTATAGAGTTATCCAGGTGGAGAGCAGGTAGCTGCAGACAGTGTCTAATGCACCTGATGACAAGGCTGCAGTGGGGAGTGGAAGGTGCCTTGGGACTCACATCCAACTCCAAGCTGAGTCTTTAGTTTGTTCACGTGAGCCAGGACCAAACACCGATTGCACCTTGAGAGGCCTGAGAGCCAAAGGTCTACAAAGGTTCTTTATCAAGGGCTGAAAGGCTGCCTCAATCTTGCGCCCAAGACCATGGCTTGCAAGGATTCTGAGGCAGGTCTAATTCAGGCTACTTGGTTATTGTGGGGGTACAGACCCCAATTAATAGCATGTCCTCTGTCCAGGCAGACAGAGCAGCTACTCAGGGACAAAGCTCTCGGTTCCTTCCTCGTCCGCCTCAGTGACCGGGCCGTTGGCTACATCTTGTCTTACAGGTAAGTACGTGGGAAGCCCTCATTGAAGGGCCAGGCAGCCTCAAGACTCCATAACCCAGAGGCTGCTGATAAACGCTGAGGCCCAGAAGCCCACTGTCTGGTTTTCCCTGGGCCCCGACCCCATGATTCATTTATCCCAGGCTTGGCCAACCCTTTCAGGGCAGCAGCACTGACCATATGCCAAGGATGGCGCTGCAGCCTTCAAAGGGATGAGCGAAGCCAGATAAAACATCTTCCTGGTGGGAACAGATGGATTCTGAGCTCGGTAAAGGAGAAAGAGCTATTTGCTAGTGGGAAGAGGGCATGGTTGAGTATAAGAAAGCCTTCTAGCCGATGGACTGGCATAAATAGAAGTGCAAGGTTTTGGGAGCCCTAGGTCCCTGGGTGCACCAGGAATCAGGATATCTGGGGACAGCCTTGGATGAGAATTCTGACACAAAGAAGGGATCCAGGGAGACCGCCACTTCACCAGTTTCCTCATAACAGCATAAGGAGGGAGAACCGGAGATAGTCTAGAGGTGCGAAGGCTATGGGGGACCCATACCATCACTGAATATGAAGACCTTGGCTATGAGACCAAAGAAGAGGAGACATGGGCCTGCTAAAGCCAGAGGTGATGTGAACCCTGGCCTGAACATAGGCTGAGTTGGGAAAAGGCTCCCTCTGGAGACCTGGAGGGAGGCCAGGAGTGCGGCAAACTTCCACATCTTCAGATTCTGATTCAAATGATGTGCACAGACTCTTCTTGTTCAGATCCTAACCCAGAGGAAGCTTCTTTGCCTCTCTGTGCCTCTGCCAGCTCATATGTAAAACAGGACTATTCTAGTTCCCTATTACAGAACTGCTGGATGTGCTCAGTAAGACGGTGCATTTGAAAATGTCTGGCACCAAGTGCACAAACCATGGAAGGGCCAAGTAAATTTTTTTTTCTTTTTTCTTTTTGGCTTTTCGAGACTGGATTTCTCCATAGCTTTGGAACCTGTCCTGGAACTACCTTTGTAGACCAGGCTGGCCTCAAACACACAGAGATCCACCTGCCTCTACCTCTGCCTCCTGAGTGTTGGGATTAAAGGTGTGTGCCACCACCACCTGGCTGGGCTAAGCAAATATTAATCATTGATCAATACTCATTTTTCCCCAGACACTATTTTGGGCACTTTGAAATATAATAAGTAAGCATTTTTCAAATCTCTTTTCATTTTTGTTTTCCCTTTATTCTGTGTTTCTTTGAGCTTCTCTCTCTCTCATGAGACCTTAGGCAGAATGCCACCTTGTAAAAGACAGCGAAAAGAGGTGCTCTGAGAAATATAAATATCACAAGGGACAGAAGAGTCCAGAGATGAACCAGCATGCTGACTCACTGATTCACATCAGGAGTGTCACTGTCATTCCTGGTTTCCTAGAATTGGCACAAGGCATGTGGATATCCAAGTTGTGGGGAGAGGGGAATGTACAGAAACAGTAACCTTTCTTAAGGGAAATAAGAAAACATTTCAATGAGCAAACCAGCTGCCTGTGAAAATGGGATAAACAAAAACTTCTTAGACACGAAAAGTACTCACTATAAAACACTGATAGATTTGGATATGAGGGCAATCTGGCAGTGACTTCTGTCACCCCACTGGTGGCCAGGATGGAGTCAGCTGACCTGGATGGGTAGACGGTGCATCTCTTTCCTCCCTCACCACCACATGTGCCCCCTTCCTGAAGCATGCTTGGTTTAAAGAGGAAGCCTTCCCAGAATAAAGGAGGAACCCCCCAAAAAATTCTCAAAAGACTGATAAATTTAGCCGGGTGATGGTGGCGCACGCCTTTAATCCCAGCCTCGGGAGGCAGAGGCAGGCGGATCTCTGTGAGTTCGAGACCAGCCTGGTCTACAGAGCTAGTTCCAGGACAGGCTCCAAAGCCACAGAGAAACCCTGTCTCGGAAAAAAAAAAAAAAAAAAAAAAAAAAAAAGACTGATAAATTTGATTTCCTTGTTTTATATATATATGTGTGTGTGTGTTTATACATACATACATATATGTCTTTTGATCCATCTTGCTCCTGTTACTCTTTGGCATATTCTCAGAAGAAATCAGCACATGCATTCATAAAAAGATAAACATAATAGCTATATTTATAAAACCTCAATAAAGAAACATTGCCTAAATACCCAACAGATTACAGGTTTTCTTTTTTTTAAAAAAAGATTTATTTATTTATTATGTATACAACATTCTGCCTTCATGTATGCCTGCACACCAGAAGAGGGTGACAGATCTCATTGCATATGGTTGTGATCCAACATGTGGTTGCTGGGAATTGAACTCAGGACCTCTGGAAGAGCAGCCAGTGCTCTTATCCTCTGAGCCATCTCTCCAGCCCCAGATTACAGGTTTTCTATCAGATGAGACACTACACATAACTTTTGAAGGGAAGAAGCTAAATCTACTTGGACCTCAGTGAATCCGAAAAATACCTTGCGTTAAGGAAGTGAGATACAAATGAGGACTTTTGCATAATTTTCTTTTATTTGAAATTCCATAAGGGAAAAAAGGAACCTGTAGCAATAGGGTCAGGAAGGGGCCAGCTGTGGAGCACTGGCAAGGAGAGACGAGGCAAGGCTTTATATCCTAATCTACCTGTGGTTACACGGACATTCTCATGTGTAGAAATTCATCATGTTGCACACCCATGATGTGTGCTCTGTGTTTAAATCATTTTTCCATTTAAAAAAAAAAAAAAAGGAAAATGAAGAACTCGGGATTTTATAGGAGGCAGGGTTCGGTTGTTCCAGAAGATGGGATGGGTGGGGCAGAATGAAATGGTGCATGGTTGGAGCTTGTCTTTACTGGAGACTTTGATATTTTCTTTCTCATTTTTGTGTTGATAGGTTGTTTATTGTTTTTGCTTTTTCATTAATTTTGAGCTTCTAAAATACTGGATTAGCCAAATATGGTAGCTCATACCTATTGTCCCAGCACTCAAGAAGCTGGGACAGGAAGATGGACATGTGTTTGAGGCCAGCCTGGACTATATAGCTGTAGGCCAGCGTGGGCTATAAAATGAGATCTTCTCTCAAAAATAAATGAGTAAATAATTAAAAGATTTAAAGTTAAGATAACTAGGTAAATAGGGCTGGAGGCATGGTTCAGTATTTCAGCACTTGCTCAGCACGGGTGAGGCCCTAGGTTTGATCCCCAGGACTCCCCCCCACACACACACACACACACACAAACAACAGCAACAACAAAGAGATTGCATTAGTAAATCTGATGAGCAAGATTTGAGGTACCCTTGTTTGGGGCTCAATGAGTGTCTCAATCACTCTAATCCCAGTCCTGCCTTCCCCAAGAACAAGCTCAGGTTCTTCCCAGGGCCCCAGACATCTGAAGCCTCCCACCCTGACCCCAGTTTCCCGAGGAACATCATAGACGCCCATGGGAAGGACAGCCCTTGGTCAGCTGAGTCTGAACAGAACAGAAACACTCAGGTGCAGAGCTGGCCCACTGGCAGGCAGCAGCCCAACCCAGTCCACATGTAACTGTGTCACAGGGGCAGTGATCGCTGCCGCCACTTCGTCATCAACCAGCTCCAAAATCGACGTTATCTTGTCTCCGGAGACACCCTCAGCCACAGAACCCTGGAAGAACTCCTCCGTCATTACCAGGAGGTGCAGCTTGAGCCCTTTGGAGAGACCCTTGCTACTGCTTGTCCACGGGTAGGCACTTTTCGCCCCGGGCGAGGGAGGTAGGATGGGGTGTCCAGGCTTGGGGTGACAATCACACAGGTATATCCTATGAAGGGAACTCAAAGGAGTCATGGGCCCTCATTCAAAAGAGTACCTTTTCCAAGGTCAGGAACCTAGTGGGATGTTTCCATCCTTCCCCTGCCATACCTGCAAGCACTTGGAAGCTGCCAGTGTGTGACCATAAGCCTGTTATATCCTCACTGCCTCCAGTTAGAGGAAAATGACCTCTATGATGCTGTCAACACGGGCCTCCAGCAGACTAGTCTAGGCCTGGAAAACCCAGCTGCCATGGGATTTCCCATCGTGGTTCCTGAGAAGGCCACCAGCCCCCGCCTTCCTGCAAAGCCTCAGGTCTCCTTCCTGCACACCAAGAAAGGCCTGGATGTGAATCCCTGGACAGTCTCCAAAGAGGAAAGTGCAGAGGTGAGGAGGATCTGTGCCGCACAGACTGATGGCTGCTAGCCCGGATGTGGTCATACCAGTCAGGTCCTTAGAAATCACCAGAGCAGTATCTTCAGCTATAGAGGGTGAGCATCAGGCCCCCGGTGTAAGAACCACAAACTGGTCTTAGTTCCCAGTGATCCTGCCCTGGTCAGATGGATGGATTTCAAACTTAGGCTAGACTTTTCTATTTTCTTACCATGAGGCTTTGTGCGAGTCAGGTCCTCTATTTCCCATTCCTTACATTCTTGGGAGATCTCAATGAGAATGATCACGAGATACCTGAAAATCACTCAGCAAACTGAAGTGAGGCGTCTGTATGCTAGGATAAGCTCAGAGAATGTTCTTTTTTTTTTTAAGATTTATTTATTTATTTATTTATTTATTTATTATGTATACAACACTCTGTCTCAATGTATGCCCGCACAACCAGAGGAGGGCGCCAAATGTCAGTACAGATGGTTGTGAGTCACCATGTGGTTGCTGGGAATTGAACTTAGGACCTCTGGAAGAGCAGCCAGTGCTCTTAACCTCTGAGCCATCTCTCCAGCCCTCTTAATGCATAGACCACAGTACACCAAGGATTTGCCTTTGCCGCTGCTGTTTTGTTTGGTTTATTTGTTTTTTTGTTGGGATTTTTTTTTTCTTGAGACAGGGCTTCTCTGTGTAGCCCTGGCTGTCCTGGAACTCACTCTGTAGACCAGGTTGACCTCGAACTCCCAGAGATCTGCCTGCCTCTGCTTCCTTCCCAAGTGCTGGGATAAAAGGTGTGTGCCAATACATCCATGCCAAGGACTTCTTATGCTCGGAATAAAACCTAAAATCATCAGAGTCTACAAGAGCCTCTCCAGTAACTGGAACCTCCTTCCCTTCCTTACCATGGCCCCATTTGCTTTCTAGATCTTTCTTAAACCCATTAGCCATTGAACTTTCTGTATACTCTGCCTGGGTCTCTTCTCACCAGAGAGTGACATTACTTGTACTCATACTGCGCTGCATGTCTCCTCAAAAGGTCACTTGACTTATAGAACATGTTGCTTTTCCCACCTGACCTGTAGGACATGTCATTTTTCCCACCTATTATTTTCTCTACTCTGTTACCTGGCTTGCTCTCCACAGCACTGATCATGAGCTAACATGGCATTACCTATGTCACATTCATATGTCATATACTACATCAAATCCTTGTACATTCCTAGCACAGCCCCATGGTGCTTGTTTCCAGATTAGCATGTAAACTCATGCTGGCCTCAGGACTTAAGACTGCCTGTCACGTAGCTGGTACTCAGTAAATATTTGTTGAACGGATCCACAAGCGATGGGCTTGTGATACAGCTGCTCTGAAAGGGCATACAACATTGAGTGGGTGGGCTTACGGGGCCCTGCACAAATGGACCATGCTAGAGGCAGGAGGACCAGGCAGGATGACTTTGGGTTGGCTGTTGAGCTAGTTACCTTGGATGCCAAGGCAAAGACTGTACTTAGAATCATAGAACCAGGAAACATAAAGGTTGTGAGCCAACCCTTGCCTATGATAGGCAAACTGGAGAAAAGAGGGGAGGGGAGACTTATAAAAACAGCTCAGGGGGTGTGAGGTCACAGTACCTATGGAGTGCTTTTTAAGACATTCTCTGTCCCTTTCTCCCAGGCACCCACTAGAGGGCCACCTATTCCCCAAAGGAGTCCCTCTCTTCTGGATGAGCCTTCTGCAGGCCCCAGCGACATCATATATGCGGACCTGAAGAAGACAAACCGGGCACAGCAAGGCTTGGGCATAGAGGTATCTAGCAGGCACAGGCTAGCTCCAGCTGGCAGCCTGGCTTGTTCCCCAGGCAGGAAGCCCTCAAGGAAACTCTCAGATGAAGACCAGAACAATCCCAATAACCCAGAGCCTGCCCCACGTGGGGTGAAGACAGACCAGAGTGCTACCATGTCTTATGCTTCCTTAGGATTTTCCCTGCGCCCCAATTCTGAGGTCCCAGGATCACGGGCTGCTACTTGGAGACAGGGGTTTCTAAAGCTGAGCCACGAGGCTCAATCCTCCTCTGAGGCCAGTTCTACAGATACCTACCAGCTTGTTGGGACTACAGGCCTACGACAGGAGGGTAAGGACAGACCAGGCCAAGGAAACACTACTTATGAGCAGATTCCAACCTTCTGGCATGGCACTGCCAAGCTCCCATACCCTGAATTCAGCTCCACATACAGCCAGCTACTAGGGCCCATGGACTGTGGCTTTGAGATCTCAGGGACTTCTCGGGTCCCAGAGCCAGGGAACAACTATGAGCAAATCCCAGCCTCCAAGAACAAGGACACTGGACGGGTGACCAAGGTGAGTTCCCTGGGTGGCCAGGTCCTTACAAAATACCCAATGAGCCAGACATGGCAGCACACGTCTTTCATCTCAGCACTAGAGTAGCAGAAGCAGGAGGGGTTTTGTGAGTTTGAGGCCAGCCTGGCTTCCGTAGTGAACTCGGGGACAGCCAGGACTACATAGAGAGAACCTGAGTGTGCTCCTCATGCATGAACGGGTTACTGCCGATGCTCACAAGTTCCAGGACTTTTCCACCTGGTGATAATAAGGATGTGGGGTGAATGGGGGCTTCTAGCCCACCTAAGAGCTTCCTCTATGGCAGAACACTCCCTGTGTTTCTCAGAGCCCACTGCAGGGCTGTCAGATCCACCTGGAGGCAGAAAGAAGATCCGTGGCCCCAGTAATGAATAAGCAGCTCTCTAGCCTGTGGCTTTGCCATGACAATTTCCCTGAAGACTAAGGTTGCCAAATTCACCAAGAAAAAAATTACAAGGCATCTATTAAATTTGAATTGTACATAAATCAGTAGTTTTGATACGTCTCAAAAAAATCATAATGGTTTCTTATTTATCTAGAACTCAGATTTAACTGGGAAACCTGTATTTTCACTTGGCAACCCTACCCAGGCTTTCTCTTCCTTGTCTGTAAAATGGGCTGACCAACTGGTTATGCCCAGGGCAGCTGCCCAAGGAGCAGTGTCCTACATTCTCTCTTGACAAGACACTGTCAGGGGTGGCTCTTGGTGAATTGGGTGATTATTTCTGAGGATTCATGATAGACAGGAAGAGAACATGGATGGGGGTGTAAGAACACCAGAGGGAAGTGGCTGCTCCTGCGTCCCCAGGGAGGCAGATGAGCCCACCAACCCCCTTCCAATCCCTCAGCTGCCTCTACTCGTGAAGAGTAGAGAAGTAGAAAGCTCACTCCTGTGGGCACAGCCTCAGGTCTGGGGAAAGCTGGAACTTCCCTTTCCTAGCCTGAACAGGGACATCCCAAGCTTTAACACAAAAAGCTTCTGGGGAACCAGATCATCCCTCAGGCCAGGGCTGTCTTCCAGCTCTAGCTCTGTTCCCACCATTTTCTGAGGTGTTGACCCTCTCAGACCCAGGCAGTGGACAGTCCTTTAAGGACCTCAGAAGCCAGGTTTACACTTCCCCTGGATGTCCCCATGTCCTCCTCTAACCCTGGGAGTCGTTATAACCCCTCTCCTCCTCCATCCTGTCCCAGCAAGGCCCCAGATGGGTAGGAGTGGGCAGGGAGCCCAGGACACACCCGGGAGGGAAGCCGATACTCTGCAGTACCCCCCCCCTTTCTACATTCCTCCCTTTCCACCAGACAAAGGCAAATCGGTCTTAAATCTGAAGGCTGAGAGTGGGATTGGAGGCCCCAGAGAGGCTTGTGGGAGCCATACCAGCATTGTAGTCTGGCATCATTTTTCCAGCTTGGACCCTCATCCCAGACCCCAGCTAAGAGCTTCTGAGCCTGGGTCTTCCTATTTCTGTTGGGGAGCCCATGTTCCAACGTCTCTCCCTTCCTTCCAGCCTGACAAGTTCCGGAGACTCTTCTTCACGGACAAGAAGCACAAATTCTGAGAGAGGCCTGGCATCCAGGGGGTTTCCTGGCTACACCTGGATACCCTCAGCTCACCTGAAGATGTGCCACAACTAGCCACTGTGGAAGCAGGCTCTGGGATGCAGCCTAGGTACCTACCTGGGAAGGCATGGGCGAGACCTTGCCAGAGCCTGTAACTCCTGGATATGTCCTCAACGCTGTCCATCCACACAACGAAGGACACAAGAGTGGGGACTTACTAAAGGAAGGACTGGGTGAATATGCAGAGGCCTGGGCTGATGAATGGCAGAGTCGGCCTCATACCTCAGATACTTCACAAGGATGTGGCGGGCCCCTTATCGACAGACATTCTCCCACCTCGCTAAATGACATCATGCTATTACTTCTGAGGACAAAACCAGTTCCCTTCCTCGTGGTCTTGCCAGGTGTTGGGAGAAGGCCAGGAGCCACATTCTCTGCACCCGTCCCAGGAGGATTAGAGCAAGAAGCTGGGTCCAGCCTCAAAAGTCATGATGCTGACGTGACAGCGGGCTGGGAACTGCCCAATTTTCCTGCCCCACTTTTCCATCTTTATCCCAGCTTCGCTCTGCACGCTCCTAGTTTGTGCTGCAGATAAAGAAACCGAGACCCAGCAACTAATCTGAAGACACGGCCAGTGAGGGCCTGGACAGAAACCCCTCAGTAAGACAGGTTTAAGCTTGGGATGCACTGCTGGGCAACATCTGGAGCCAGCCAGGGGACACTTGATGCCATGCCTATGGGAGCAGGTCACCCCTGCCTGCCTTCTGCTGCCTCCAGCCAGGCCTGCCCTTTGGATCAACCCAGATTCCTCCATGAAACCCACCATTCGCCTGGTGGTTTTACCTCCAGAGAGCACCTGGGGCTTTGCCCAGTCCCTAGCTTGGCATAGGCCACTCAGGCCTCTTGCTCCACTGTTCCCTCAGCCAAGCAGGTTCTTCCAGGGATCTTTCTCTGTTTAGTTCCACTCCCCCTTGTCCACGCGTCCCCACTTCCACAGGGTGAGAAACTGGCCTGCTTTCTCTCTACCCTGCCTCCACTCGCAGGAGGCAGGAACCAAGACCACAGCCCCCTCTCCCCCTGCCTCCATCCAGGCCCTGGGCATGACTGGCTAGTGTACATTTGTGAGGAAAGCCATTTCCTGGCAGACACTTGCCTAATACTCTTTTCTCTCTGGGCTCTAGCAGTGCCTATCTGTTGGGGGTGGGGGAGTGAAAGGTTTAAGAGCAGTGGGCTAGCCTGGGACAGTGGTGAGCAGATATAACTACTACTAGGAAAATGGAAACAGTCCTCACCCAACATCCTGAAACGGAGGGCGATGCTTCACCCAGGCTAACTCCATGGACTGCCTGGAATTGAGCGCCGAGCATTCCTAATGCTGACAGACGCAGAAAGTGCAGGACACAAAAGTGTTTTATTCCTAGGCATTCACAAACCTGAGGTCAGCACACCCCAGTGACACCATGTCGTTGGGAAGGATGGGCAGGGTAGTGTTCAGGACACAGAGGCAGAGCCCTTTGGACCCACTGCTTATACAGCTTCACACTGAGAAAGGGCAGGCAGGGGAGGCAGGGGGACAGCCCAGCCTTGGCTTTAGTAAAAGATTGCATAGCTTGTTAAACCCCCAGGCTCTGTTTGTTTTGTTTCGTTTGTTTTTTTGCACTTAGCCCTGGGTGACTGGACATGGACAATCCAGCCCCACCCCTCCTGCTAGGTGAGAAAAGGACTGGGCGAGGGGGCGGCTGAGGGGGACCGTTGATCTTGTGGGTGAACCACTGGGGCCCTGCAAAGGGTCCTGCTCTTCACAACCTCATTGCTGTTAAGTTTTTTATTTGGTTTTTTGTTTGTTTGGTTTTTGGTTTTTGTTTTTGCTGAGAGGGCCACGGGAAATGTCCATGGGTGAGAACTCTAGAGGCTACAGCTTCTTTGCTGAAGTGCTTTGGAAACCATGCCTGCAGAGAAAGCAGATCAGAGGGCAGACGTCTCAGCCCCTGTGGCCTTGGGAGTGTCCTCAGATGCGGATGTGGAAAGTGCTGCAGAAGGAAGGGAGAGGGTGAGAGGCTGTGGGCTGGGCAGAAGGCTCTGCAGGGAAAGGCTCACCTAACTCTGGCTGTCTCCTTAAGGGGTGCTGCATAGAAGTCCTTACAGGAGGCTCAGAAGGGGCAGGTGTCCAGTTTTCAGCCTCCAGAGTCTAGATGCTTCCCAGGCACCACGGAAGGTCTAGATCCCTCTCATGATATGAATAGTCATGTAAGAGGCAGTTATGCATCTGGGGAGCGGGGCTTCAAACGGCTACTTCAGGCCTGCATCATTCCCCATGGGGGTCCCATGAGACCAGGCAGCCAGCTGTGACCCTAATGCTCTAATGTTCTGGCCTATCCAACCCAAGCCCAAGCCCCGAGATAACAGCACCTGAGAAAATCCGGGGCCTTGGCGATCATGTCCTCAAAGTCAGCAAAGCCCAGCTTGCCATCACCATCCAGGTCAGCTTCCTCGATGACTTTGTCACATACAAGCACCACCTCATCGTCATCCAGCTCTGACTTAGTGAGTCGGGCCAGCGTCCGCTCTAAGTCTTCTTTACAGATGAAATTGTCCGTGTTGAAGTCTGTGCGGTTAGGTAGAGTGAACAGAGATGCTCAAGACGGACTGAGGCCCTTTCAGGGACTTTGAGGAAAGGGGTGTCCTGTCTATCATTTCCCCTTCCTCCCAGTTGACCACACTGATTTCTCCACCAGCTTCTCAAGTGCCCGAGGTAGCTCTATGAACTCAGACAGTAGTGGGGCCTTGAAACCAACAGGCTTGCACATAAGACATACGTTAAACATCCACAGTGAACAAGTTAACATTTGGGGAACCCAAAACACCCACAATGAGGGTGCACACAGCCACATCCCAAACAGTTCCAAATCCAAAGTACCCTGAGAACTTCCCACTGAAGCCAAAAAGCCTTCCTGGCTCACCCCACAGTGGACTCCTAGAGCCAAGAAAGCCAGGACCCAGAGAGGCCAAGTGCCTGAGTCCATGTCAGAGCTCTGGTTAGGATGGAGCAAGGATTCTGACTAGATATATTTGACTCTAAGACCCACACTTTCTAAATGGCACCTCATCACCTCTGGTAGGCTTCCAGATACACATGGCTAATTAACACATATGTCATGTTGTATGTGGTAAGTATGTATAACTTAATCTGCCAATTAAAAACAAAAACAAAAGTCAAGTCAGGAGATGCAGGATCTCCCTAAAGTAGCAGTTCTCAACCTGTGGGCCACGACCCCTTCGGGGGTCATACATCAGATATCCTGCATATCAGATATTTACATTACAACTCATAATGGTAGCAAAATTACAGTTATGAAGTAGCAATGATATAATTTTATGGTTGGGGGTCACCACAACATGAGGAACTGTATAAAAGGGTCACGGCATTAGGGAGGTTGAGAACCACGGCCCTAGAGAGAGGCCACGGCAGAGAAGCCCTTTGCGTAGAGTAAAGGGCAGAGCTGGGTCTCCTGGGCAAAGGGCACTACCAGTGTCCCCAGAGCACAGCACAGGGGTTCTGTGGGCCCGAGCCGTGGGCAAGCTCATCGTGATTACTCCTCCCGCCCTCTCGGCATCAATTCCAGCTCTGTGCACTTGGCTTCTCGGGCCTATAATGCCTTCCCAACAAATACCCACTTGGCCTTCAAGTTTCTTCAAGCATCACTGTCTAGACAGAGGGTCCCTCCCACTGAATGCCTGCTGCCCACTAGACTGGCGTGAATGGCAGTGATGAAGACGAGAGTCACTCTTCCTCATTTACTTAAACCATGCCTGAACTCTGCAGATGAAGAAGAGAGTTGGAGAGGACAAGGACTTCCCTGGGGTCACAACTCTGACCAGAGTCAGACTTAGAACAGAAGCCCTTCAGTGTAACCTGAGCTGCCCAACTCTGCCCCTGCCTGTGGAGGCCTCCACAGTGAGCATGAAGTGGTATTTGTCTCTGCTCCTGAAGGGCCTGTAGAAGGTTCCATGGAAAAAGCCCGTGGATAGTGGGCCAGAGAGAATCCTAGGCTAACTGAACAGTAAGACCCTGAGACCTCCACGAGCTCTGCACTTTCTTCTTGTAGGAAGACAACAACCTTTACCAGGGGCAGCACTGTGGGGTCCAAGACTGAGGGATAATGGGTGATATTTGAGAAGCTACATATATGGAGGGTGGACAGGTGGGGTCGGCTTTCTTACATGCAAACGCAATGTGTTGCGCCATGTGTCTCAATCAAAGTCCTTTGAAATAATCACAAAAATAATAGGCAACCCTTGACAGGACCACTGCTTTGAGATCCACCAGCTTCTCAAAGGTGCGGGAAGGTTTGTCATCTTTTCATCTGGTCCAGTAAAAGTTCAAACCCCTCCTTGGGCCTCAGCGATTTGACTCAGGCAGTGTGGTAGCCTCCAATCAGCTATGGAAGAAGTCTGTGTGTCTAGTGCCCCCTAGTGGCCAGGGGGTCCGCAGGGTGGGGAAATGGGGAGACCCTACCTCTGGCCTGGGAGGGGGACTCTTGTGGATTTTCCTCCCCAACTGGCTCATTCCAGAAGACCTTCTGTCTGGCCCCCAGATTCAGCCTGACAGTTTTAGTTCCCAGTGATCTTTATAGAACACAACTGCCCTTCCCTGCCTGAACCCTGCAATGTGCTAGTCCTGAGCACTAGGCCCAGACTCCTACAGCCTAGCTGTCTTCTCTGTCCTCTCACTGATCCCTCCCACCACATCCCAAACCTTCATCATCTTGTCAAGCCTTTCTGTGCACTCTGTTGGGGTGTCTGTCCTCTTGTCTCCAGAGGACCAATCTCCCCTGGTCCTCCCTGTTCCCCACCCTTATGCCCACCCGGGGTGGAAGAGTCTCTCCCTCTTTCTGAAGACGTGCCTCAGGCATGATTTGTGCCCTTGAGGCAGATGTTCTTCAGAGGGTAGCCACAGCATACCCAGCAATAACTGGATGGTCCAATGGCTCATATGATGGTCCCTTCAGCACTTCAGCTCCGCCCTGCTACCAGCCCCTCCTTACCATAGATCTTGAAGGCATAATTTGCCTTGAGCTCTCGGGGTGCCGACTCACAGAGCACAGAGAACATGTCCACAAAGTCGTTGAAGGTGAGATTCCCCTCACCATCCTCAGAGAAAGCCTCCACGATCCTCTCCTTGAAGGGATTCTCCTGAAGACAAGCAGAGCCATCACTGAGGTGGTGAGGCAGGGGCTGAGGACCAGTCTGAAAGCAGCCTGTGAGAATATGCGTGTGTAGCCGCTAGAGCAAGGCAATAATCTCAGCTACTTAACAGGTTGTTGGAGGAGTTACCAAGTTAGAATGTGTGAGGCACTGATCCAGGACCTGACTCAGCAAGCATGCTCTCACGCTACCCAGGGTCCACACACACAGAGCAAGCTGGGCAGTGCCTACATGCCAACTGAGGCACATACACATGCTCCTTCCTCCATGAACTGAGTTGTATCCCCAGCAAAAGAAGACGACCACTCCAGGAAGTCCTTGGATCAGGCTAATTCAGGTCAGACAGGTGAGAGATGGAATGAAGGCCCCAACGTGTCAGATAATTGGAACAACACAGGCAGCAAGAGGTGGTGCTGATGCCACCAGCTACATAGCTCATTTGTTCTCATTCCCAGCACTGCCTCTACTCCTTCCGGTGACACCCAATCAGCCAGGGCCCACATTTCTTCCACCACAGCTGCTCAGCCAAGATCAGCCCCAGAGGCCTGGAAATACAGAGCCTCACATTCTCCATGACACTCAGCCTGGTTTCCCACTCCCTCAGGGACAGGAAGGGCTTTCCAGGACCAAGCCTGCACTCATCACCTCTCAGGACAGAGTTGGGATGCAGGCCCAAGGGACACCATGTAGTTCTCTTACCCTACCTTAAGTCATCCATCCCAGGCTGGCCAAGTCCCATAGCCCTGTAGAATTAGGCCCAACGCTGTGGGAGTGTCCTTTCTATATCCCATGTGAAGAAAGCCAGAAACCTTCAATGTGAAGGTGGCTTGAGGACCTGCGTGATAGCCTCCCTGGGAGCTGGCTGAGCCTACCCCACATGGTCCAAATCCAAATGAGCACTCTAAAAAGACTCCCAGGAAGCTTGAGTCTGAATTGTGCCAGTAGAGATGACCAAGAATCCATGACCAAACAAGAAGAGAGAAAAATGACTTCAAAGAGCAGACCAAGAGCTGCCACGTACAGCCCAGACCACTCCACACAGGGACATGAAAATGGCTGCAGGCCAATGGCTGGGCAGTGGGCAGCCACAAATCCACAGTACACTTACCAAAGCCCCACCTGCTTCCATAATTCATGCAAAGTGAAAATTTATGCAAATTTTACATAATTTATGCAAAGTGCATATTGGGAAACTGAGGCACAGAGAGCTCCAGCAGTCCTCTTGGGGCAACACATTCACAGTGGGTAGAGTCAAGCTTCAGTCTGGATCCAGGCCTCTATTCCCTGCCTGGGTGTGGATTTCCCATGCTCCAACCTCCCCGCAGCGGATCTCACATACCCGGAGCTCCGGCATCTGGATGATGAGGCTCATGGGCACGTGGACGATGGGACTCTTCCTGTAGTCCATCGGGACGAGGTTGGGGGCCAGCTCATAGAACCGTGCGTGGAGCCTTTGAGAGAAACAGAGGGAAAGCACTAGAGGCTGCCAGTCCTGAGCCCCAGTGACCCAGCGCCATCCGGTCTAGGCTTGAAATAACTGTCCTCATCCATGACAAAGTGAGGGACCAATAGGAAGCTGTCTGCTCTGCCCACAGTGGGCATAGCTTGGAGAGCAAGAAGGTCCTGCCCAAACCCTGTGCTGCGGACCCAGCTGTGCCCAAGCCCTACTTGCTTTGTTTCCAGCACACGCATCTGGGAACCGCCACTGTCTCCCCAGCAGGGCAACCGTCTCTCACCTCCCTCTCTCTTGTCTCTCTCCGCCTCTCCCCTCCTTCCCACTCCCCTACCTGAGCTGACTTGGTCTCTCTTAAGTCTTCTATGCTGTGCTTGCAAGATGCCTCATCAGGTAAAGGTGCTTTCTGTCAACATACAGCCTGAGTTTGATCCCTGATGCACAGAGTGGAAGGGGAGAGAACTAACCCCACAGATGTCCTATGACCTCTACATGCACAATCTCTCTCTCTCTCTCTCTCTCTCTCTCTCTCTCTCTCTCTCTCTCTCTCTCTCACGCACGCACACACACGAGTGTATAAATAAATGTTCTTTTCTAAAAGAAGTTTTTTATATTCCAGGCACTGTGCGTGACACAAGTCACTTTAATCTCCTGCTCATCACTGTGCAGACGACACATGACCTCAGTTTGTAGCTAAGCAAAGTGAGCACTGAGAGATTTATCTGAAGCCACAAACTAGAACTTCAAGGTCAATATTTATAAAACTATCTGGAAGGCCAAAGAGACTATCCTTGATACACAGGCCACAGCAACCATACAGTGGCTCACAATCATCTATAATGAGATCTGGTGCCCTCTTCCGGCCTGCAAGCATACATGCAAGCAGAACACCGTATACATAATAAATAAATAAATCTTAAAAAAATAAAAGGTCAGGCATGGTGACAAAAAAAATGGATTTTGTTTTTTAAAATCTTAACATTTTGCTAATTTAAGTTTTTAAATATACATTTATTCTATCTTTGTGTATGAGTGTTTTGCCTGCATTTGTGTATGTATATCACATACATGCTTAGGGACAGCTGCGAGCCACTATGGGGGCACTGGAAACTGCACTTGGGTCTTCTGTCAAAACAGTAAGCACTCTTAGCCTCTGAGGCAGATCTCCATCCCTGGCATATACACCTGTAATCCCAATGCTAGAGAGTAGAAGACAAGCAGATCGCCAAGGACTGGCCAGCAAGCCCAGTCCACTTGGTAAGCTCCAGGCCAATGAGAAACTCTGTCTCAAAACAAAGGTGGATATGTTTGAAGAATAACACCTGAGTTTGTTTTCTGGGCTCCACATGCATGCACACACAGATGCACCCAAACATACATGTGCACCCATGCAGCTGGGCAGTGGTGGCACACACCTTTAATCCTAGCACTCAGGAGGCAGAGGCAGGTGAATCTCTGAATTTGAGGCCAGCCTGGTCTACAGGTGAGTTCCAGGACAGTCAGGGCTACACAGAGAAACCCTGTCTCAAAACAAAGAAGCAAACAAACAAAAAACATGTGCACCCATGCACACCTAAGTATACATATGTACATAAATCACCTAGAGTCAAACTGTAGCTATTTGTACACTCTTGTCTGTCTGCCAGACACTCCTCAGAAGAGGTGAGTGTGGGATCAGGCTATGGGTACTCTCAAAGGGTGGGGAGCATTTCCCGAGAAGAAAAGCCAGGTTCTGCCCTGGTATACAGATCTGTTGTAAAAACAACAACTAGGGGCTGGAGAGACGACCCTGAGGCCAGAGGATGTATCGCTTCCATGGGATCTGAGTTAGCGCGGCAGCGCGCACATGAGGCAGGTCATGCCCGCCTGTGACGTCAGCTACAGGGGATCTGACACCTCTGGCCTCCTCGGGCATACACACACGGTATGTACTTACACAGACACACACAAATATACATAGTTAAAAAATAAAATAAATTGGGGCTGGAGAGATGGTTTGGCAGTTAAGAGCACTTGCTGGCACCGGACTGAAATCTCAAGGTCCAAATCAAGAGCAGGAGACAGAGCACGAGCAAGGAACTCAGGACCGCGAGGGGTGCACCCACACACTGAGACAATGGGGATGTTCTATCAGGAACTCACCAAGGCCAGCTGGCCTGGGTCTGAAAAAGCACGGGATAAAACCGGACTTGCTGAACATAATGGACAATGAGGACTACTGAGAACCCAAGAACAATGGCAATGGGTTTTGATCCTACTGCACGTACTGGCTTTGTGGGAGCCTAGGCAGTTTGGATGCTCACCTTACTAGACCTGGATGGAGGTGGGTGATCCTTGGACTTCCCACAGGGCAGGGAACCTGGATTACTCTTAGGGATGATGAGGGAGGGGGACTTGATGGGGGAGGGGGAGGGAAATGGGAGGTGGTGGCGGGGAGAAGGCAGAAATCTTTAATAAATAAATAATAATAAAAAAAAGAACACTTGCTGCTTTTGCAGAGGACCTGGTGTTCAGTTCTCAGCACCCACACTGTGGCTCACAACCACCTGTGATTCCAGCTCCAGAGATCCATCACCCTCTTTTGATGCCTGCAGGCACCAGGCAGCCATGTCCTACATATACATACATGTAGACAAAGCACTTAGTTCACATAAAATAAATCTTTTAAAAACTTAAAAAGTAAAACAACCAAAATGATGACGGAAATTTTTAAGGAACTCCCAAATCACTGTGGGAGGAAAATCACAGAAAGAAAGAAAGAAAGAAAGAAAGAAAGAAAGAAAGAAAGAAAGAAAGAAAGAAAGAAAGAAAGAAAGGGAAAGAGGGAAGGAGAGAGGAAGAAAGAGAAAGATCTACATCTCGGTCACCCCTTCCTCCACTGAATTAAAAAAGATTTGTATATGTGCTATCATAATAGCCAGGACCAGAAATGACAACTGTGCCACTCTAGCTGCATGGAACCAAATGTAAAAGCCACCGGGGTGACTTCAGGAAGTTAATAGAGCCTCCCACTACTAAGGAGGCTGAAGCAGGAGGAGGATTCTGAGTTTAAGGTCAGCCTGAGCTATACAGGGTGACCGTGTCTCAAAAACCAAGATCCAACTAACCAACCAACAACAAAGACAAACTCCAACCAAACACCCAAAACCAAAATAATAACAATAATAAAGAGAGAGAGAGAAGCAGGAGGAGGAGAAGGAGGGGAGGAGGAGGAGGGGAGGAGGAAGGGAGGAGGAGGAGGGAGGGGGAGGAGGAAGAGGAGGAGAGGAGAGGAGAGGAGAGGAGAGGAGAGGAGAGGAGAGGAGAGGAGAGGAGAGGAGAGGAGAGGAGAGGAGGAGGGAGGGGCAAAAGCCAACCCTTCATCCCAGGACCCAAAAGGAAACACTAGAACAAAACAGTGAAAGTTTGAAACCAGCCAGCCCTACATAGCAAGATCTGTCCTAACTTCTTACCTCCTGCCCCCCCCCCGAAAGAACATAAAGAACAGACATTGGTGCCAGACTCAGAGAAAGAGTGGAACCCAAATATTAATGAGACGTAATCTACGATACACAACATTTGAAATCATTGGGAGAAAGACCAATTCTTCTGAAAAGTCAGAAATTGATAGCCCACATGAATGCCTGGCTTCCACATGGGGTTTTAAATACATTAAATTTTTAGAAAAGAAAGGATTAAATTAAATTTTCAAATTTATTTGCCAACATTTACAAATTGAAAGATTTGTACACTGTACATCTGTTTGCTGGTCCTGCTGGGGCTTGGAGCAGCTATTTCCTCAGAAATGATCCAGAGACTGGCCCTCTTCCTTTGCTCACGGTGCAGGTTGGACCCTGCAGGCAGTTAAGTTTCAGACTCCTCATGTATAATAGGAAAAAAAATAAAAAGTAATTAAAATAGATTACAGAAATGTTTAAAAGGTTGAGGAAATAAGGAATACAATAAAGTAATCACTTGGCAGGTGCCTTGGGGTGTCAACTGGACAAGCTTGTCTTTGACTGAGGGGACAAGGACTCCTGTCCACTTGTTCAGGAATGAAGTGTGACTGAGGACAATGGAAGATCTAAGCTCTGGCCCACAGGAAGCATGGACGCCGAAGGGGGTGGGAGGATGGGTGGGGTAGGCTGCTCATCACCTCAGAGCTGGCAGAGAAGAGTTGTGTGTAGAGAGTAACAGGATCCACTGGGATTATTGGTAGAGGGAGCAGTTGAGCCCGATCATGGTTATCTGTGATCCAAACCTCTGACAGAGGAACCTCCTGCTCAGGTTTCCTCCCTGCCATCTGGTCAGTACTCAGGGTGCAGCTTACCGAGGAAACAGGCAGCTGGGGGTGGAAAAGGAGGAGGCTGCATCCAAGCCCTGGGAGAGGAGGGCAGGCCAGCAGAGGCACAGTCTGGCCAGCTGGGCTCTGCCACTGGCCTGCTGTACACAGCTGGGTGGTCGTTGATCCTTGCCTCCTCCGTGCCTCACTGAGATGTGAGCCGTGGAGAGAGACTGACCTGGTAAGGCTATGGGGATCAGTGACATGAGCCTCTATTGGAGGTGACACCTCAAAACAAAACAGGCAACGGCTCAGGCAGGGTGTCTAGCTTCCTGGCAGGTTCCTTTGCCCATGAGGGGACCTGATGTTTGCTCTTTTCTCTTATGTGGAGATTAAGAAGCTAAGGTTGTGGGGAGCCAGGAACCTTTGCCCAAGAACCCTTCATTTGTCAATGAGTCAGAGACACCCCCAAAGGTCTGTCAGACCAGCTCTAACTCTTGGCCTGGTCTTAAGCCATTCTTCCCTAAGACCCTGCTGAACCCAACAGGATTAGTGCATGGTAGTGGGTAGAAGGGGACGCAGGCCTGTGCCTTTGTCTCTGTGTTTTGCCAGCCTGGACCGTCCTCCTGTGGCCAGTCCTCCTTCCCTTACCACACCCCTTACACACTCACTGGTGGCAACAGGCACCACACCTGAATTCTCTGGGGAAGCCAGCTGCTGAACCTCATTACAGAGCTTGGGTTGGCTTAAGAACATTGTAAGTGCTGGGGTGGAAAGGAATTAGACCAGAATAGAAATAGTGTGAGCCTCGGAATACAAGCGGCTCAGACTCCGCAGCCACGCAGCAGGGAGAGATGCTGAGGAGATTGGAGTACACATAACAGAGGGTTAATACAGTAAGACGGAAAAGAGGGCGTGTGCCAAGAGCTCTGGAAGGTCAGAGTCAGCCCCACAAAGCCTCCCGACAGGCTAGTTCCAGGGGTCAGCTGACACACCTTGGATTACTGCCCATTGATAGTGGTACCAGCACCCCCAGAAAGTGAGGATCTGGGGGAACCAAACCTCACCGAGGCCATGGGATCCCAATGTTGTGACAGCCAGGCCTACAACCATGTCTGGGGGAGGGGAGGCTCTGCACTCTCCCAGGAAGTGAAAATAGGGTATCCTCTGCCCACTCAAGTAACAAGACAGAATGGTAGGCTGGAGGAGGAACACTGTCCACACAGAGTGGTCAGTCAGGGTAACGACAAATGACAACACAGCTCTCTGGGGAGGCTACACCAGGCTCTAGCCCCAGCCTGAGCATCGATCTCCAGGGAAACTGATCCTGAGACTTTGCTGGCTTTTAGTGACACCGGATAGCCTAGGTAGAGGGGCCAGCGAGGGCGGCAGGTTTCCTAGCATCCTGTACTGCCTGCTTGCTGGTCTGAGACTGCCAACGCTGTCTTTCCTGTCCAGGACCCCCTCCTTAACCCACAGGGAGAAGGGCTGTCCTGGAGACCCGTGGTAGGCAGCTCAGGGCTGGTAGGCATGTCTTTGGCTTTTGGACATCCCAGGAATGGCAGCCATTGGGACAGAGGAGTATTAGAGCACCTATCTTAAAAGACAAAGGGGTCCCCTTGTGGTAGCAGACCCCAAAAGGAAAAAAAATTAGCCAGGGACCTGGAGTTAGAAGGCCACTTCTCCAGATCCTGGCTTTGTGACTTGGGTCAAATTTCAAAGTCCCGTATGAAAGGGGGTGAGCAGGATTCTGTTACAAGGTCCTACTGAGGACTGAATGAGACTGTGCCTCAAACACTTTATCTCGGAGTTCAGAATGTAGCGGATGCCCCATTCCCAGGAGAAGGATACGTGCCCAGGGAGCAGTGAGACCTCAGTCTAAATGATGTGTGCCTGAGGCCTACCTGAACTCAGGTCCCACACTCTTCCTCAACTCCTGCTTAGCCCCCCTGGGGGAGAAGCCCCAGCCCCACCCTTACTACAGCCCTAGTCCCAGGGATGTAGACAAGAAGCCACACTTACTTGAGGATGTCCTTCTTATTGAAGAAAGTGCAGTCCTGTGGAGGGAAAACACACATGGTGGACCCTTAGAACCCATCCAACAGCCCTGGACCAAGGAAGAAGAGTGCCTACTACTCCATTCTTGGCCCTCCCCAGAGGCAACAGTTAATTCTAGTAGGTCCAGACGATGTCTCCGGAAGCTTTTGATCCACCCTCTGCCCACCCCAACTGGGCCCAGGATAACAATATATAGGTGGCAGGTAGGGCTGGGTGGCTCAGCAAAGAGGAACATGGAGTCACAGGTGGCCACAGTAGATCTGAAGGTCAGGGGTTACACTGTGGGAGAGCAGGGAGGTAGCCAGAGACAATTCTAGAGACCACTCAAGAGTGGACTGATGGGATGCCTTGCACACCACCATAGGCACCGCGAACAGGGCCTCACGTGGGCAGGCAGTATAAAGCGGACAGCCTGGGTCGCCATGGGCAGCAGTCCTGGATTTGGAGGCTGACAGTTCCAGATATACGGTGTCCTCAGGCTGAAGGAACAAGGGACATTACACTGAGGAGGCTTTAGAGAAATGGAGGCCCTGAAGTGTGAGGGGTAGACCCCAGAAGCAGGGGATGGGAAGGTAGCATCTCGACTCCTCAGGGACCTGTCTGTCTGGATGAGAGTCTCACATGATGGTTACTACGCCAGGCCTAGGTGACAGGAAATGAAAGTGACCCAAAAGGACTTAAGATGCGCACCAATGCCGGCCTTTTTCATTTATCTCCTGCTGGCTGCCTCCTCTGCCTCTGCCCACTGCTGTAGCGTGAAGAAAGGCCTCAGACTCAGCAGAGGCCAGAGCCCACAGGGCCTCCTGGGGCCTTATGCTAAGCAGAGCTGCACTGATGAGGGGGCGAATGGACACAGCCCAGGCGTACCGACAGCCAGGCTGGCTCTGGAAGACCTGGAGCGGCTAGACACCAGGCCGCTTGGATTGCACACTGTGGTGGGCCAAAGAGGATGTCCACACTATGTGAACAACAGCTGGGGTTTTCCTTGCTGCCTATGTATGGGCAAAGAGGAAGGTGGGTGGAATTTCCAGGTTCCCATGAAGCCCAACGAATCTCTTTCTGTACCGCCTGCTGTATACTAGGAGACAGACGGAGGATTCCACACTGCTGTACCCATCTTGGAAACTCGGGGGTTTCCCCTGGAGGGCTCAACTTTGCTTCTGGCAATGGCGCCTCTGTAGGGGTCAGGAAAGGCTCAGGCTGGGAAGCAGCAGCCCCATGCAGACAGAAATCTCCCTGTCAAGCAGGACCAAGACTCAGGCAGGCTGAGGGTTCATGGGCTGGTCCCTTGGATGTTCTCAGAGACCAGAAGCAGGCGGCACAGACAACCGAGCTGAGCCTTCAGGAACAGATGCCCTATCTAGAGGACGAGCTCTGCCTTCTGAAGGACCAGGGCTCTGCTAACTAACCTGGAAGGGCTTGTCACAGAACTAGAAGAGGGGAGAGGGAGTCCTGGCCCCCATCTCTGCTCCTCCTACATTTACCCCAAGTCAGAAAGAAAATATACAGACTCTTCAAAAGCACTGCTGGCAGAAGGTGTGAAAGTTTCCATGCATCCTGGCCGCCTTAGCACAATTAGATTCACCTTCCTGGCACTGATGTTTAAGGAACGGCGCCCTGGCAGTAGCCTCCTGGGAATATGGTAGAACTCTAGATGCTTGGGCCAAACTCCTGAGTCAAAATCCGTGGGTGGTAATGTGTACTTTAAAAGCCCTCCCAGTGGTAATAATCCTACTAGCAAGAGAATTCTTTACCAGAATAGTGCCACCTGGGAGCAGTTTAAAATACCTGGATCTCGCCACCGCTCAGACCAAGGAAACGGGAAGTCCCTGGGTCCTCCCAGGCATCAGTGATCTTCCGAGCCACTCCATCCTTTCAAACAGGCCTGTAATACCAACTACTTAGAAGGCTAAGAAAGGAGGATCACAAGCTCAAGACCTGCCTGGACTACAGAATAAGTTTAAGACCAGCCTGGGGCAACTTAGTGTCTAAACGTGCTAAAAGTGAAAAGAAGACTGGGGTGGGGGATAGATCAATGGTAAAGAGCCAGTATACAGAAAGCCTAGGTCCAGTCCCCCCAGGGCTCCCATTCATCCCTAGCCACTCAGTGATTCTAAAATATAGCCCAGGCTGAGAACTACTCACAGCCCACACACAGTTACCGGGTACCTTGCATGAGGGGCTCTAAATGGCCAATTTCATCTCATCTTTAGCACTACCCTGGGAAACCATTATCTCCCTGTTTTACAGATCTGAAAACTGTGTCTTAGGGGCCTGGGCTGAGATAACTGAAGTCTTAGGATTCTGGAAGCACCTAGCAGGCCAGGGCTGGGATCTGTAGTTACTAGTAGAAGCCTGGAAGTCAACTCCATCAAGACTTAATTTTGCCTCCAAACATATGTGCCACCTATCCCCCACCCCATTCTCTCCAGCACTTCCAACCTCTCTTCCTCCTCCCTCTCTACTCAAGAGCTGTCTGGCATCTGCTTCCTATCTACCTGGCCTGCCTATGGTAGTGGTCAGGAGCCAAACGCTATCTATCCCATCCGAAGGAGAGGTTGCTCCTCTGACTCTGCCAGCCCAGCCTGGCTGGAGGTCATGCTCCAGAATGACCTTAGTTGATCCCCATAACGACCCTGTGACATAAGCATAGCTGGATTAAGAAGGATTCCCCCCATAAAAGGAGAACACCAACTTCTTCACTCCCATAGCCTCGGCTGTCCAACTAAAACTTGAACCTAGGACTTCAGAATCCCTATGTGGAGCTCTTTGCCCTCCTAGAACTGTTTGTTGTATCTATGTTTGTTTATTCCTTCTTTCCTTCCTTAAGCCACATCTGTGCCTAGACAAGGCTTCACGGGAAGAGAGGAGTGTAGACAGCAACATTACCCAGTAGGAACTCCTCAGGGGCCAGAGAAAGGACTGGAGAGGTACATGTGTCATAGGCCTGTTGAGTACTCCCAGGTGAATGGACCAGAATGAGGTCAAGGAACCCTCCCTGAATATGTGAGGCCTACACAGGCTGCTGGTGAGGAGCTAACACAAAACCAGCAGCTTGACTTGAAGCCCTGCTGAGTGCCTGAGGCTAAAGTAAGAAATGAAGTTGGAGACCAGCTGAACCCAGACCAGGCTAGGCTGAGCCCTGCTCCGACTCACCATCCCAAGTCACCAGAATTACCTGGAAAGAGGTGGCTATACCTGTGTTTTAGAAAGTTCCCTGCTAGAGCTGGACATAATGTTTCTGTTGGAATATTCATCCAGGTTCAATGAATGGCTTCTTAGGGTTTCCTATGGGGGCCCGGCTAGGACAGAGCCAATCTGACTCTCTGTCCATGATTTTTATAGTGAAGTTTATGCTGTCTCTTGAAAGAAAGAGGAAGGGAAGAGGGAGAAGATGTGACAGAGGAGAGAAAGAAAAGAGGGACAAAAGACAAGGACTATGGCTGGAGTCAAGGACCCAAGGCAGGGGAGGAAGCTCCAGCTAGACCTCGGTCTCCAGGAGACGTCAGAGGGCTGGCCAGGGTCTAGTTCTTGAGATGGAGTAGGGAACCTCAAGGTGAGAGGCAAAGCAGGTGGAGTCACAGGGCTTGCTCTTAATTAAAAACACAGGCTGAAGGACAGCAAAGAGCTGGGATGGCCGGAGGCGTGCCGTGGGTTCTGGGGAGGGCAGTGGGCCCTATGTGTGTGCGGGGGGGGGGGGATGGGGGGTGCCATACACATAAGGGGGCTAAACTCTGGGAATCAAGGGCATCTGAAGAGCAGAGAGTAGGGCATCTTGCTTGGGAAAGGGAGGATGGTGCAGCTGTGAAGTTCCAGGAAACACAAGGTTACTTGGAAGAGGACTAGAACTCAGGTGCCCCCACCCAGCCCTGGTTGGCTATCCTAGAGAGCCAGAGGCAAGGAGATGTGGGGCTCTCATGTTTCAAGGCTCTTGTTTCTCTGGCAGGGTCTAGCGAAGGATCAGAACTCAACCCTGGAGAGGGTCTGACAAGTAACCCAATGCCAGACTGGTCTGAGTGGAGATGCAGGCTCCCCACCGTCACCAGGCTACCCTTTTCTGGTTTCAACTGCTTGTCTGCATCTGCCTCCACCTAGAATGATGCCTCTAGAACTTGCTGGGCAAAATCCTCATTTCCCAAGGCCCTGTGCAAGCTCTGCATGCTTCTGGACCTTCCAGTCAAAGTGAGAGTTCCCTTCCTAGTGTCCTCCCCAGTTTAGTAGGGCTCTTCTTCAATACATAGTCTACCACTTGGGTGGCACTGGAGGTAAGTCCTTCTTACTAATTTAATATTCATGACAGTTACAGACATCTAAGGTAGGAATGAATACCCATGAGGAAACAGTCCTACCCAATCTGTTTAGAGTAGACAGAGACTTCATAGTGGGGCCTTGAAAGATGGGAGGCACTACTTAGAGACGTGAGAAAGGCATCCCATGCCCAGGAAACTGCCTGAACCTGGCCAGTGGGGAAACTGACTAAGGCAGATGGAGTACAGGGTTCAGGATGTGGACACGTGGCAGGGAGTGGGGGTGACTACCGCAGCCAAGGTGAACTAGACTCTGGACCAGTCAGGGAATGAGCTTTTCTCCTATACCAAAGAAAAGTCTTCACGTGGCTGAGGGCTTTGGGATCACCTATATGAATAACTAGCTCCGAACCTGGCAGAATCTGGGGTAAGAGTGGCTACTGGGAGCACAAAGTAAGTTGAGAGATGCGACTATGTAGATTCCTTCCTCCAGTTATTTCCATGCTAGAGTCATAGAAAAATCCCAACAGATAAACAACACACCCCAACCTGTAACTGCATTTAGGGCCTCTTGTCCTTCCCCTACTCCAAGACCTTTCTGGAATAGGGGTCATGCCCCGTATGCTGGGAAGAGTCGCTTGAGTCCAGCCTGAGAGGGCAGGAGAGAAGGTTGATGAGGGAGAGAAGTGGGGTGAGGCGCATTTAATAGAATCCTCTAATTGGAATGCTCTCATTTCCCGGCCTGGGAAACTGAGGCTCATCGCGGGGAAGCCATCCACCCAAGGTGACGCTGCGCGCCGAAGGCAGCGGCACGGTTTGAACCTTAGTGACTCCGCTTTCGCGAGGCCTCGGGGAAGGACTACAGGGGCCGCGACGCGCCTGGCTCACCTGGTAGTTGTCCAGCTGCTCTTCAGTGAAGATGGTCTGCTTGTTCCCCATGGTGGCCGCGGCGTTATCGGTGGCCGCGGCGTCGTCTCTCGCCCTTTTGAGCGCCGCTTCCCATCGGCGGCTTCTGGAGCCCCGAGCGCGGCGCCCGCGGCCCTTGCCAGCCTGGCGGCGGGCAGCGTCGCCAGCCTAGCCTGGCCCGCTTGGCTCAGTCCCGCAGTTCAGTGGGAGGGACGCGAGGGCTGGGAGGCAAGGCGGGGCCTGGGTGGGGGCGGGGCTAGGGTTAGGGCGGGGCCATAGGCGTGGCCGGGGCGGGACCATAGGCGAGCCTAGGGCGGAGGAGCGCCTGGCGGGAAGGAGGCGGGGCCTTAGGCCAGTCTAGACGGAGCAGGGAGGTGACTTCTCCCCGGGGACAGTCTATGCTACTGCAATGCACTGGGATGACCAAGCGGTGGCCTCGGAGGGCTGCCTGACTCCTGACCACCCAGCACTTCTGACCGGCAGGGTCATGCCTGAGAACAGCGTGGGCAGGAAAATCCCATGGAGCAGTGTGATAGAATTGGCACAGTCCTGGAGTCTCTGATGGAATGTGTGGTCCCAGATTGGAAATGTGAGTGCTATTGAATTTGGCGAGATCACAACCTACTTCCCAAGTCAAGTCCGTCCTCAACAAACCAATCAAAAGAACCAAAATAAAAGTTAAAAGCAGAAAAAGGAAATTTTCTTCAATGTGGGAAGAGGGACAAAGAGGTCCAGCGAACCCAAGTCCGCCTTCGGAATCCTAAACTAAGATCAAAAACTAGAGGGCTAAGGATGTGCATATCTAAGCAGTCCTGGTCAAGGTGTGCCCACCACTGACCCAACATTGTTTTAAAACTCTTTCCGGGAAAAAGAGGTAGGTGGATCATTGTGAGTTCACGTCCAGCCTGGTCTACATAGTGAGTTCTAAGCTAGCCAGGTCTATACACTAAGACATTAACTCAAAAAAACAGTAACTAAAAAAGAAAAAAAGAAATCCCTTTCTAAAAGACAAAGCCCTCTCTTGCTGGTGCATTTTCCCTCTCCCAGGATGAGATTTCTGTGGAAGTCTCCATTTCTTTGGGGTCCATTTTTTCAACAGTCTGATTGGCAGTCACAAGTGTCTCTTTAGAGCCCCATGGTGGTGGCACATGCCTTTAATCTCAGTACTCAGGAGGCAGAGGCAGGTGGTCTCTGTGAGTTCGAGGTCAGCCTGGACTACAAGAGCTAATTCCAGGACAGGCACCAAAAACTACAGGGAAACCCTGTCTCAAAAAACAAAACAACAACAATAAAACAAAAACAAAAACAAAATGACAAAAACAAGTGTCTCTTTAGAGTATCTTCATTTCTGCCAGTCTGGTTAAAAGAGGACCTAGATAGGGCCTGCTTCTGCCACCTATGTTGACCTTGGACGAGCCCTTCTCCTTTGCCAACCCCTTTGCAGAAGAGCAGGTCGGAGGCCCTGACCCCTGAAGCCCTCTTGGAGGGTGGGAGTTGAGGCTAAGTGGTAGAGCACTGGCAAAGTGGTCAGGAGACCTTGAGTTCCATCCCCAGCAGGAAACGGTGACGTGATAGTGTAAAGGCTTGAAGTCTGGCAAGCACCTGACCTTTGACCTGAAGTGTGCAAGGCATCTGAGGCCCTCCAGGTTCCTCAGGGAGGAAGACAGTTTCCTTGGTTTTTTTTTTTTTTTTCTTGAGAAAATTCAAAAAACTTACTAGATCCGGAACAGTGTGAAAAAAACTGTGATGCTTTCTTGGGATTTTAATTAAATGCATTGTAAGAAAAAATAAAACGCTTTTAGCATCTCAGTCTGATCCTGAACTAGAGAAGATTAGGTCAGGCAACCATACAGATTTATTGACTGTACAACCAACTGGGCATGGAACTCCTTATAAAGAAACAAAGCCTAGAGACAGGTGGCACATGCCTTTAATCCCAGCACTCAGGAGGCAGAAATAGACAGATCTCTGAGTTGGAGGCCAGCCTGGTCTACAGAGTCAGTTCCAGGACAGCAGGGCTGTTATACAGAGAAACCCTGTCTTGAAAAACCTAAAGGGGGGAGGCGATATTTGTGCCAAATATAAAAAGTTGACATATAAGATACAAGCCTCAGAAAACCTATTAATGAAACTCAGAAAAGCACTCACACAGAGACAGAGGAGTTTAGACCAAAACCTACTGCACCATGGCATGTTGAAACTGAAGAGGAAGCACCCAAGGTTATTAGAAAATCAACCCTCATTTATCCAGTTACCATACAAGAAAGACCACCAATTAAGGTCATTATGGGAAAAATACCTGTACAAATTAAGATGGACAACGCTCCAGCTTATATTTCTAATTGTGAAACCATATTTTGTATATTATAACATAAAGCATATCACAGGATACCACACAATCCTTCCGGACAAGCAGTTTTAGAAAGATCTAATAGTACTTTAAAAGATATGCTTAATAAACAGAAAGGGGTAATAAAGACTCCCAAGAGATAGATTACACAATGCTTTCTTAACTTTAATTTTTTTTATCAATAACAACAACTTCATTTTCTAACAGGTAATTTTCATATTGCTTTGGCATTTTCCTCTCAGAAAACACAAGTTTTAGAACTGGATCACTTGGCCCTTTCTCTTCTGGTCTCCTCCCAGTTCAAAATGCTTGCATCTCTTAATGGCCAGCATCCTCTTGGACCTGCAGTTGGGCTCCACACACTCAAGCCTGAGCACGATCTTCTTTGTGGTTTCAGCCTTCTTCTGGATTTTTGGCTTTGTCTGCCCACCATAACCACTCTGCTTCCTATCATAATGCCGCTTCCCTTGGGCGTACAGGGAATCCTTGCCCTTCTTACACTGGGTCACTTTGTGAGGTTGATGCTTGTCACATTTCCTACAGAAAGTCCTTTGGGTTTGGGGTACATTGACCATCTTTGCAGTAGAGTATCTACCCAATGGAAACGAGAGACCCAGCATCCGAAAGAGCCGCCTCTACCGCGTGAGCTGGATGGGAAGCTTAACTTTAAATTTTTAAATTCTATTGATAAAGGAATGACAGCTTCGGAGAAACATTGTATAGTATTTAAAAACTGCTGAATTAAATCAACCAGTATACTTTAAAGATGTATTGATCTCAGAATGGAAACCAGTATAGATGTTATGTTGGAGAAGAGGTTTTGCCTTTGTTTCCAAGGGAGAAAAAAAAGGTATGGACACCAACAAGATTGATAAAGATTGGATTCAAACAAGAGAGACCTCTTGACTAGGAGAGGCAATAGTTCATCAAACAGCATGGTCATTCAATTTACACTAACTTCTAAGACTAACAAATGCCTTTCATTTGATTAGATATTACTTGGCAAAAAGGGAAACTCCTCAAAGTTAGTGTTGGGGCAGGGTTTTGCCTTTGTCTTCCTAGAAGAATAAAAGTATCCAACTAAGAAATATGAAGACTATTGGAAAATGAGACATCAAAAGAAAGATGAATCATCAAGAGGAAATGTCCCAAGAAAAGGACTAAATTGATGTAATAATATAGCACACTTCCAACAGGATAAAATTTCATAAATCTTCTCAGATGTTTGGTTCTACTGTTATCTACAGACAAATTAGGCAAATTGTCTTTTTGTAGTCCCAATTTAATTAAAAATTAAAGTTGGCTTTAGAGGTAGAGTATTTTTTTCCTTCTCTAAATCCAAGTAATTTGTTTTAAAAAATCCAAAATCCCTGTCTCATGTCAGAAGAGTCACCTGGTATGGGACAAAGAAAAAACAAAATAAAGGGACTATTCTATTGCCATTAATCTCATTATCCTTTGGATTTATTTTGACTCTTTAAAACTTTCCTAAGGGATAATAACTATCTCAAAATTTATAAGATTATTATATATATTTAAATTTTCTGTCGTGATCCTAATGACCATATAGAGTACTAACTGACTTTAGAAATAGCTCCATCTATTTCTGCACTTGGTTTTGGGCTCAAGTTTGAAGCAGGTAACTAGGAACTAAGTTTGTGTACCCTGAATGAACTTAACAAATTGAGGTCCTTTAACCTCTCTGTGATCTGCTCCATAAGACATTTAAAAGTTTAAGGTTTCTGCAGTGAACTGTGACCATTCCTAACAGACCTTTGATGTCTCCAAAAGGATGATGTGGCCCCACAATAATTATTCCACCTAGATGGTGGTAATGCCACTAATCTGACAAACATCACCCAAGGATCAGCTTTGGACTAAAAACTGCTCAGGAAAACTTCAAAATGGTTAGCTAAAATGGTCTAGTCTTATATACTACTCCAGCCAGGACTTCGGATAAGCCCTGCACTTTCCCATCACACAGAGACTGGACTACAGCTATCTTCCCCAGGACATGATCATTATCTCAATTTTTTTCAGGGTCCCCTAAAGATGCCATTGCCCCCAGACAGCAGGAAGTAATTTTAAGAACACAACACCCACATTCCAAGAGGTAGAGTGGGTGGTTTTTGGTCATTCTGTGGATTACAGATGTTTATCATCTTTTAGTGGGATTGGTTGCAAGTTGCTATTGGTCAGGGAGTAAACTAAGCAAAGGAGATTAGATTCAGGGATCTCATTCTGAAAAGAAAAAGGGGGTATAGGAATGATAGGATAAAAAGGTAGATTATTGAATCTACTTTTAAACTTAAATTACTAGTTGTAAATATTTTACATTGGTATGAATTTTTTATTTTGATAGAAATTTAAGGTTGTCTTTGTTATTCTGTATATGTTTTTCTACTCTTGTTTAAGGTATTTTTGTATATTGATTCAAATTTGAGGTTATTTTTGTTATACTGTATATGTGTTTCTACTCTTCTTTAAGGCATTATACCTATGCAGCTCATTTATAAATGTAATGCAAATTTCTAGTCCTTGAAAGTTATTATCACAAAATATTTAGGATTATTAAAAAGTACAAGTTAGTAGTTAGTCATCTAACAATCAAACTGTGACCACGTTAGGTATGTTTTTAAGGTCAAACAGAGATAGGTTTTAGATAGATAAATGGCTTTCAAACACTTCAGAGATCTACAGTATATGACATTTAAGGTGTTTTAATAACATAAGGCTTTTCATGACAGCAAGACAAATCTGCTTCTGGCAGCACCAATTTACTTCAAAAGAGGATGGTGGTCTTTGAAGAACCTCCATATGGAGTTTGCTTTCTTTTTTTTTGTTTGTTTTTTTTTGTTGTTGTTTTTGTTTTTGTTTTTGTTTTTCAAGACAGGGTTTCTCTGTGGCTTTGGAGCCTGTCCTGGAACTAGCTCTTGTAGACCAGGCTAGTCTCGAACTCACAGAGATCCGCCTGCCTCTGCCTCCCGAGTGCTGGGATTAAAGGCGTGCGCCACCATCGCCCGGCAGTTTGCTTTCTTTGTAGGAAAAGTTAGTCACTGGGCAAAAAACTACCCTTGCCTCAACTGCTGACAATATACTGTCCAAATTGGACAAGCAGGACACACACACAAAAAGTAACTGCCAAACTTTGCAAAGACAAGGTAGGACAGTCCTTTAAATTTCCTGCTTCACAGAAAAATCTGTCAGATATTCTAGGCCTGTGGGTTGAAAATGGATGCCCCAACATTGCCGAGGAAACTTTGATGACTGTGCAGGCAGCCAAATGTCTCTGTCGTTTCTATAGTTTTGGAAGTTGTTTGCTCTACATTTTCGTTTTACTCAGGTAATAGTATATCCTTCTTGGATCTCTGATGGGGTTGAAGATTAGACAGTTATAGTTACAGTTTTCCTTGTTACCAAATTTAAAAAAGAAACTCAGAAAAGAGGTGTAAAGTATACAAGGTTGAATTATTTATCTAAGAAAATGCTTTCAGATCTTAAAAGATAATTTTGTGTTGGTAATACAAGTTATGATATAAAGTAAATTAGGTGCAAAACTTTGTACTTACCAAGACAGGATAGATAATAGAGTATTTTCTCTGAATTTGCCAAATGCAAATGGACTGAATATTATAAATGTAATTCTTTTGTGTGTGTGTGTGTGTGTGTGTGTGTGTGTATGCTTTTGATTTTTGTCTGCGTAGCCTTAGCTGTCCTGGAACTCACAGCAGGTCTCAAACTCACAGAGATCCATCTGCCTTTGCCTCTGCCTCCTGAGTGCTGTGACTAAAGGCAGGCACCACCACCACCCAGAATGAATGTAATTCTTACCTGATAATTGTTCTTATTGTATATAGTAATAGTATATTACTGTGTTAGAGTTAAAACCTTCCCTTTTTGGGGGCTGGAGAAATGGCTCAGTGGCTAAGAGCTTTGCCTGTTCTTCCAAAGGTCTTTAGTTCAATTCCCAGCAACCACATGGTAGCTCACAACCATCTGTAATGAGATTTGGTGCCCTCTTCTGGCCTGCAGGGGTACATGCAGGCAGAACGCATATACATAATAAATAAATTAAATTAAAAAAAAAACTTTCCCTTTTTATTTAGACAAAAGTGGGGAAATATAGGATACTTTGATCTTACTCTGACATTCCTGAGACTGCCAATAAAGTTTAACTAAGGTTAAAAGTCAGGGGGTGGAGTTTAATACCAAAAGCTAATAATAAAAATTTTTAAAAAGAACATAAGAATTCATGATGTTTAAAGATAAATATGAAAAAGAAAATGTTGTCAAGTATAGGATTTTCTTTGTGGGAGCCCATAGAAGTAGATCTGTTCCCACCTTGACTAAAGGTCAGAGAGTCTTGCTCTTTGAAGGTTATTGACAAGCCAGGCACAGCTGTGAAGGTTACTGACTTAAGGTACGACTAGTAACAAAGATATATTGTCTTAGGCCATGGTTATGTGGTGTTTTGGGTATTAAGATGGCCCACGGAAGTGGATCGGGTCCACCTTGGCTAAAGGTAGATGGGATCCACTTCTGTGGCAGATGGTGCCCAGATGTGTGGCCGGTGGTACAGAGGACAAAGTGATGGACGCCACAGATGAATAAGACACCGCAGGTGTAAGTAAAAAGGGAGTGCTCAGATAAAAAGTAAAGGTGTGGTGAATAATTTGGGAGTAAAACTGTAATTCCTTGTAGATAGGGGGCAAGGAGATAGCATTCAACTGTCTGTACATTTGCTTGGATGTATTTTGGTAGCCGGAGGAGCTGAGGTGGAGCAGAAACAGATGCAGAGATGATTAGAATCTGCAAATAGTTTAAACTTAGGTCTGCTCCTGGACTTGGGAAGGGAAAGCAATGCGGCCCCTCCCAGCAGTCCAGGCCCGTGGCTGCTGGGAAGGTGGCTGCCCACACACTGCAGCCAACTCCCAGAGCCAGCAGGGAATGGCCAGAGGCTACATTGCCCTGAATCCAAGGAGCCTGAAAGGATAGATCAATGGCTTTTAGCAGAGGAGAGGGAATTCCTAAATTTTTAATTACAAGATTTAAGATAGGAAAGTAGGAGTAAAAAAAAAACAGCATGGCTCTACCTGCCTGAGTTCCAAGCTAGCGTAGCTTGTGGACACGGTGATCTCAGAGCCATTGCAATGGAGGGCACCTGGGAACCTAAGCTACAGCTAAAATATGCCGCCTGTCGTGTTCTGTGGAGCATGGGCTGCAGACCCTCCGCCCCTTTATCACTCATAAAGAGGTGGGACCTGAGGCTGGTCCCACGAGGGGCAGTGGTCCCACGAGGGGCAGTGGTGGGCCAGACCTCGGCGGGTCCCCTTGGCGAGATGGAGATCGCAGTGGGCAAGAGATAGACAGATACACCATGCAGAGAGAGCTGGGTTATAGAGATTATTTAGTGGGTTATGGAAGGGAAAGGGAAAAGAGGGGAAGTGGAGGAGGGAGAAGGGAGAGGGGCAGACAGAGACAGAGCAGGAGAGAGGACTGGAGAGGAAGTGGGAGATCCGCTTGCATAGGCAGAAGGGGGGGCTGGGAGTGGGAGGAGCTTGTCTCTAGAAAAGATGGGTACCCAGGAGACAGACCAGACCAGAAGATTACAACACCCCCAGACACAGCAGACGATGAGGGACTAGCGCCTTCTCCAGGTCCCAGGTCCCCAGTGGAGCACAGCTGCAAAGAGTTCTGTAAAGCTCTGCCCTGCCCCGACGAAGGTCTGTGAAAAGGCAAATAAGAAATCATTACCTGTCAGCTAGTGAGCTTTGGAACTCGGGTTAGAAAGATAGCTTACAAACTTTGATTTTCAGAAATTGCAAAATAGCTGGATGGAATCTAGGCGATATTTTGGTAGGGAACCTAATGTGATCAATGTTCCTTATACTAAAATACAGGCATTCCTTATAATCCTCAAGGACAAGAAATTGTGGAATGTGCCCACAGATCCTTAAAAACACAACTTCAAAAGATAAAAATGGGGGATTATACCCTCAGTTGTCACAGAATGCCTTAAACCACTTTTACTCTAAACTTCTTGAACATGGAAACCCATGAGCAGTCTGCCATGGATAGACTGCACCAGGCGGCACCAGAGTGACCTTTGCTAAAGCAAAATGGAAAAACCCTTGCGCTGGATTATGGAAAGGACCTGATTGAGGGCATGTTTGTATTTTTTCGCAGGAGTAGAATGAGGCATGATATTTTCCGGAATGACTGGTCCGGTGTATACAGCAGAAGGATGCCAGCCCTGACGACATCGTAGCCACTGGTGACAGCACAGAAGAGTCGGAGTGAGACTGCTGAGCCTGTGTTCCTGACCCTCTTATGTCATCATGCTGTAGACTGAGAAAGGAAGGAAGATGGTGGTGATGGTTGGTGATTCCCAGCTCCTTGGTGGATCTACTGTATACACTTCCAGACCTTAGTGAGTCCCATTTACTTTGGAGCTGGCCCAAGAACACTGACTGAATGTTTGCCAGTTTATCCATACTATATCTTGAGGCACAGAACTTATCTTTGTTATTATGGTGTTCAATCGGCTGTTGAAATAAAGGACCTAAGAACTGAGACCTCAGAAAATTTCCCTTCTGGGGAAAAGAGATTTGTTAAAGCAATGGAACACCATTATGGAGACAAAGAGTGACTGAAGCCCCTCTTCAGAGATGAGGAGGAATGCCATAGAAGTTTTGCTGCTGCTCAGAGACTGGAACACTTTGAACTTACTGTTGAAAGTTAAAAACAGCAATATAATTAGACTACAGAAAAGGAAAAAGACTCAGCTCACACGTCATGGTAACATTTTCTTGTTTTTTGACTAGAATGGATTTAACATTTCTAACTCACATGCCTCTACCCTGGAACATATGAACCTGTCGAGATTGAACCCTGGCATTTTATATCTGTTTTCAGCTCTCAGAAGCTGAGGCGGGAGGATTCAGTTCAGTTCAAGATAACCTGGGTTATCTAGCAATTTCCGGGTCAATCTGAGTAATATAAAGAGCTCTTATCTCAAAAAACAAAAATAAAACAAAACAAAAATAACCCCCAAAATCAAGTAAGTAATGGCACACACTTATAATCCTAGTACTCAGAAAGCAGAGGCAGGAGGATTGCCACAAGGCCAAAATAAGCCTGGTTTACATAGCAAAACCCTGCATCAAAGAACAAAAGCAGGGCCAGAGAGACAATTGAGCAGATGCAGCTTGCTGACAAGCCTGAGGACCTGAGTTGCTTCCCTGAGATCCTCATGACAGAAGAGAGAACCTGCTCTGTCAAGTTACTCCCTACTCTCTACATACCCATCTCGGCCCACAGGCCCCATCCTACACCTATGCTTGTGAATGCTCAGATACATGAAATAACATGATGTGGAAAAAATAATGTTAAAAAGGAAAAGAAAAAACAGCTCTGAAGCAGCCGAGAAGACTCTAGCCCAGGTAGTGGTGGCACAGGCCTTTAATCCCAGCACTCGGGAGGCAGAGGCAGGTGAATGAATCCCTGTGAGCTCGAGGCCAGCCTGGTCTACAAGAGCTAGTTCTAGGACAGCTAGGACTGTTACACAGGGAAACACTAACTCGAAAAGAAGAGGAGGAGGAAGAGGAGGAGGAGGAGGAGGAGGAGGAGGAGGAGGAGGAGGAGGAGGAGGAGGAGGAGGAGAAGAAGAAGAAGAAGAAGAAGAAGAAGAAGAAGAAGAAGAAGAAGAAGAAGAAGAAGAAGAAGAAAAGAAGACAGACTTTAAAGAGAAAAACCCTTCCTCCCCTGCTTGGGGACTTCCTTCTGTTGTTCTGCAACTCCAGATAGTTTACAAAAACCCTTCACATTCCCTGAGCATCAAGATGGAACTCAGGACAGGGAGGGGTTTCAAGATTAGCCTTGTTTCTTAGGTTCTCAGTTCTAAATCACAAAGG
This sequence comes from Chionomys nivalis, assembly GCF_950005125.1. Taxonomy (NCBI): domain Eukaryota; kingdom Metazoa; phylum Chordata; class Mammalia; order Rodentia; family Cricetidae; genus Chionomys; species Chionomys nivalis. Next base: position 53,433,886 of record NC_080089.1, read on the forward strand.
AAGTGGTACTCCAGAGTATCTGATTTAGTCAGGCTGGGTGGCTGAAGTTGTGGGCATCTGCCAAGTTCCTAGTGGCTACTTGACCACACCTAGACCTGTGTTCACTCAGGCTGCAGCTTATTGGGAGAGCGGTCCAGACTCCTCAGGTGGCTCTCATACTTTTTGTGTTTTTCCATAACTAACTGGGGCTTTATTCTATCAGCCCCTAGGGATCACAGCAGAGGTCCCACTGCAGGAATTCCAAGTTCCTGGAAGCATTGCAATCAGTAACCTCGGGATGGGCAGGAAGTTAGTAAGCAGCCCACTAAACTGTGGAGCAGTCTTCAGAGGCCGCCATCCTCTTCCACTAGGAGTAGACACATGCAGCCAGGGCCTTAACTGTGGAAAAGAAGTAGGGTCTGTCCTCTAAGGTTCAGGGAACCAGAAGCTGAAAAGCAGACAGGTACCTTTAAGACCTTCTGCCTGTACTTCCCTTTGTTAGATGTTAGAGCTGGGGAAATAGAAGCCCTTACCAAACTAGACTTATTATTACAAATGCTTTTCCTGTCTTAGAGTGCCCGGGAACTGCCGCGCCAGAGCAGCCTGCATGCCGAGACTGGAGGGGAGGGTGCCGGGATTGAGACAAGGAGCCTTCTTTCAAGAGGAAGAACGGCAACCTTTATTTTGCCCCAAACTAAAGGCTTTTATACCTTTATGCAGCTGGACCGCTTCTGCGGTATCGGACAGAAAGAACACAAATATCCTTGTCAATTACAGATCACAAGGAAGTTCTGCTGTCGGTCAGGAGGAGTGAGGGCAGCCAGATCACAACAAGGAACAAACCAGACTTCTGTGTGTTCAGATCCTGTTCTGGGACATTCTTGTGTAAATGCTGACATGCTGCTCATTTGAATACCACACATTCTAGGTAGAAAAGCCAGATCCTCAGCAAACCCTCACAGGAAGTGCAGGAAGCGGTTGGCAGCTCCCTTTTAAGATCCCTGTTAATTGCTCTTTCCATTGCCTTAATTGAAGCCTTCTCTTTTGAACTGAGACACTGTGAGGAAGGTCAAGGGATACAAATCCTGGATGACAGACTGCAAGCTAGAGGCAAAACGACTGGCTCAATGCCACCCAGCTGGCAAGCGGGGAATCAAGACTCTGAATTCATTCTTTATGCCGTACGCCCTAGCCGTTCCAGATGTTCAGGACAGGCCCTGAGGAAGACAGGATGCTACTTAGAAGGAGAAGGGATACTGTGTGCAAACCTAATGTCCAGGACCATGTCAGATACTTTATATCAACTGAACGTAAGCTCCCCATCAGTCTGTAGCTCTGGTGACACTTCCCTAGTAGCAGATGAAGACATGGTCTCAGAGAAGGTACACAGGGCCACAACTACAGATGGCTCGATTGACTCATTGCTTTTGAGACAGGGTCTCACACTATGTAGCCCAGGCTAGCCTGCATCTGTCTCCTGTGTGTTGAAATTACAGGCACACACCACCACGCTAGGTTAATGTATGGATTTAAATCTGGGTTCTGCTGGTGGTACACATCTAGTATCCTGGCATCTAGGAAGCCTCCCTAGGAGGATAGGCATTCCATGCAAATCTGAGCTACATAGTGAGACCCCGAGTCTCAAAAGAAAAACGTGTATCTGAGCCCTGACTCTTTCCTTGACTGTACTGTCCAGGGCAGGAAATAGAACATATAGCTACCTCTGTTTAAGGAATCCATGCTCCTAGTCAGTTTCAGTCTTGCCAATACTATAACACAGGAAGACAGTGAAGTGGAAGGGTAGGAGAGGGGACCCTGGGGTGGGAGCAGGTGGTGATACTGCAGAGGCGCCTGGCAATTTGTACCTTTGAAATCTTAGTCTTTTGTTTGTTTGTTTCATGTCTGAGTCTCACAGTGAATTTAAAATTTGTAAGGAAAACAAATGTCAGCACACAGCCACGAGGTGAATTTGACAAAGGCAAAGGATTTCGGTGGATACAATAAATTACTACGTTCTTTCTGTCTTCCCACAGACCTTCTGCTTTAATCAGTGGCTTTGCTTGGTTCCTTGTTTTTTTTTTTTTTTCTTCCTGTGGTACTGAAAATTGAACCTAGGGCTTCTCAAATGGGTGAGCAAGTATTCTATCACTGAATTGTGTTCCCAGTCACGCCTTGCCAAAAAAAAAAAAAAAAAAAAAAACCTTTTTATTTTGAGACAGCACTCACTAAATTAGCTATCTTTGAACTCTCTCTAGCCCAATGACACCTCGAACTTGCAATCCTTCTGCCTTGGCCTCCCAAGGGGATGATGGAATTACACAGGTGTTCAAGCTTTCTTTTAAGATTTGGATGTTTATAATAGGATCCCAGCTCTTGGATTTCTGAGGTAGAATAGAGAGACAGAAGGCAGAAAGAGACAAAAGTCTGACCGTCAACAGGCTATGTTTATTATTGTGTATATCAGCAGCTCCCGAGTGAAATTAAGGGGTCTGCCAGGGAACATATCTGGCTGCAAACCTTTATAGGGGTGGGGGTGGGAGGCTGGAGGATGAAGAAATTATTGCAGCCGTAGGGGGTTACAAGTACTGTCGTGGTCCAGGGCCAGCCCGGACCTAAATTATCTCTCAGACCAGTGTCGCCAAGCTAGGCTCAGTTCACTACCTTTGATGTCTTAAACTTAGAGACTCTAGGGAGAATCAAGACTTGAGAATCAGGCTGAGCCGGGCGATGGTGGCGCACGCCTTTAATCCCAGCACTCGGGAGGCAGAGGCAGGCGGATCTCTGTGAGTTCGAGACCAGCCTGGTCTACAGAGCTAGTTCCAGGACAGGATCCAAAGAGAAACCCTGTCTCGAAAAACCAAAAAAAAAAAAAAAAAAAAAAAAAAAGGAGAATCAGGCTGGAGAGAGGGCTTAGAGGTTAAAAGCACTGACTATTCTTCCAGAGCTCCTGAGTTCAATTCCCAGCCACCACATAGTGGCTTGTAACCAGCTATAATGGGAACTGGTGCCCCCTTCTGGCATGTAGGTATACATGCAGGCAGAGCACTATATATAATGAATAAATAAAATCATTTAAATAAAAGACCTGGGACTCAGTATCTGCTTAGTTACGTTTTATTGCTTTGCATAGCATCCTGGGCCCTTGACCTGTGGACTTGGCAGACAGAGCAAAGCCTGGGTTCCACAGGGTAAGCAAATACAAGAGACAGTTGAGATCAATGCAATTTGAACAGCTCCCATGAACTGCATTTCCAGGTCTTCTTACAGGGCAATCCCAGAGAAACTATCCCCCAATAACCTCACAGGGCAAATTGTTTGGCTAGAATTCATTAGGCAAAACAATGAATTTGTAAGTAAAACACATGATCTGTCCGATGATGTCCCATTACCCCCCAGGACAAAGTCCATGCCTCTTACTATGACACACATGTGAGGGTTTGGACTCTGCCCTTTACTTCCCCGTAGCATCTGACTGTCATTCACTTTTGTATCTTTGCTCTTACTACCCAGGAGGGACCCACCCATGAATATGAGTGACACCGTCCCGTGGATGGGGCTCAGATGAGATCAGAGGGAAAGTGCAGGTCAGTCATTAGCATCCACCTCTTTCTGTCCGCTTCCGACAACACAGTACCACCTACTGCTGTGCCTTCCCAACCATAGTACACCGTGTCCCTCAATAGGCTTTGTACTTTCTTTTTGGACAGTTTCACTGTGTGGCTCTGTCTGGCCTGGAACTTGCTATGTAAGCCAGACTGGGATCTTAGACTACATAAAATGGAGACTGATAGTTGGACACGAGTGCTCATCACTCTCTGCTTCTTCTTTTTAAAAACTATTTATTTTACTAATTTATTTTTATTTCATATGTACACGTGGGTATAGTCATCACATGTGCACAGTGCCCAAGGAGGCCAGAAGAGGGCATCAGATCTCCCAGGACTGGAGTTACAGAAGATTGTGAGCCACCGTGTGGGTGCTGGGACTAGAACCTGAGTCCTCTGGAAGAGAAGCCAGTGCTCTAGACTGCTGAGTCATCTGTCCAGCCAAGTGCCGCCCCATCCCCACCCCCACGGACACAATGCAACCAGCTGCCTCCAGGTCCCGTTACCATGACTTTCTATAATGACAGACTATACCCTGAAATTACCGAGTCAAAAATAAACCTTTCCTTTTAAGTTGTTTTTGTCACAAGTAACTAACACAGTCTGTGTCCAGGAAAAAAAAAAAGAATTAAAAAGTAAAGAAAATCCTATAATGAGTAATGTTGATGGTTTCTCTTTCTGAAGTTTTGCAAGAGATGAATGCTCAGGAATAGATCTAACTGGGTGAGAGAGTGAGATGCTTATTGGCTCCTGAGACATATTGCTAAACTGTCCTCCAAAAAGCCATGGCGATTCTTCAAGGTCAGCCACAACTTTGAGTGTCGCAGTTTCACCACCAGCTGGCACAGTGTATGACCCTAGAGTCCTGGTTCACCCCTAGGAATAAAGCGGTTTTAAATTTTCCATTATCTTCATGATACGCGTGTACTTGAGTACAATTAAGGTCGAATGTGGTTGAAGCTATGCGCGTATTTGGCTATGAGCTGACTGTTCAGATCATTTGCCCATTATTTACTGCTGTATTTAATGTCTTTTTTTCAAAGACATTTGTTGGATTTTCACCTAAAACTGAGATGGGAATTGTGGTGGATAGCTTTATGTCAACTTGACACCGTTCTCTGAGAGGAGGGAACCTCAATTGAGAAATTGCTTCTATTAGATTGGGCTGTAGGCAGGAAAGCCTATAGAACATTTTCTTAATTAGGGATTGGTGTGGGAGGGCACAGACCACTCTAGGTGGAGTCACCGCCGGGCTGGTGGTCCTGAGTTCTATAAGAAAGCAGGCTGAACAAGCCAACAACCTACATGGCCTCTGCATCAACTCCTGCCTCCAGGTTCCTGCCCTGTTTGAGTTCTTGTCCTGACTTCTTTTAATGATGAACAATGATGTGGAAGTGGAAGTCAAATAAACCCTTTCCTCCCAACCTGCTTTTGGTCACTTGCTTTTATCACAGCAATAAAAACCCTAAGAGTTGGGTGGGCAATGATGGCTCACACCTTAAATCCCAGCACTCTGGAGACAGAGGCAGGCGGATCTCTGTGAGTTTGAGGCGAGGCCAGCCTGTTCTACAAAGGGAGTTCCATGACAGGCTCCAAAGCTACAGAGAAACCCTGTCTCAAAAAACCCAAATAAATAAATAAATAAATAAAGAAAGAAAGAAAGAAAGAAAGAAAGAAAGAAAGAAAGAAACTCTGTCTTGAAAAACCAACCAACCAAACAAACAAACAAAAAATCCTAACTAAGATGAAAATTCAAGCTTCACTGATGATATTTTTATTTCGTTATGTGTATGGGTGCATGCATGTATGTGTCTGTGCCTGGTGCTTTCAGAGGCCAGAAAGAACCCACTGGTTCCCCTGGAATTGGAGTTACAGAGTGTGGCCGTGTGGGTGCAGGAATCAAATCCTGGTCCTCTGGAAGAGTAGCCTGTACTCTTAACCACTGAGCCGTCTCTGCAGCTTCTGTTTAAAAAAATGTTTTAGATTCATTATTTTTATTTTATGCCTCAGTGTTTTGCTTACATGTGTGCATGTGTCCTGCTGCCCACAGAGGTCAGAAGAGGGTGTCAAACTCCCTGGCCTATGGGAGGTTGTTAGCCATCGTGTCTGGTCTATGGGAAGGAACTGAACCTTGGTCCTCCAGAAGAGCAGAAGGTTCTTTTAACTGCTGAGCCATCTTTTCAGGTCCATTTTATTTATTTAATTAATTAATTTTTGAGGCAAGAATTTTGTTCTGTAGGCAAACTCATGGACATCCTTCTGCCTCAGCCTCCTGAATACTGGGATTGCAAGGACAAATCACCACATCACACTGTAGTCTTAAACTAGGAAAATGTTGAAGGGAGTTTGTTTGCTTTTTCTAAAAAGGGGGCAGTGAATGGTGAAGTGGGTAAAGCAATTGCTAGGCAAGCTTAAAGACTCTAGTTCAATGCCTAGAACCCACATAAAGGGCAGAGGTCAATGTCAAGTACACTGTTCAGACATCCTTCACTTTATTTTTTGAGACAGAATCACTCACTGTCTTAGTCACTGTTCTATTTCTGTAAAGAGACACCATAACCAAGGCAACCTCTACATAAGAAAGCATTTAACTGGAGCTTGTAACGCCTGTGTTACTCTCTACAGTACAGTGTGCTACTGTACCAGTCGCGAGCCAGGCAAGGGCCTGGAGATTAAAGGAACACCCAAGAGACATATGTCATTCATGAGAAGAGAATACCTAACGCCGTTTATTCAAGCTTAGGAAAAACCTTATATACCTAGCTGCTGCACAACGGAAATCCCCCCAGGCAGGTGGGAAATTACCAGGCTCAAGAGTAAACAAAACCCCTAAACTAACCACCAGTGGGGGCAGAGGAAGCGCGGGAACAAACAAGATGTTTAGCCGGAAACTGCAGCAAGAAGTATGGCCAGAAACTGCAAGCTCTCCTCAATATGACCCCCAGGAGGAGGAGGAGTAGATCTGTGGGCCCTACAGGAGCTTACTTACCCAATTTCAGAGGGTTAATCCATGATCATCATGGTGGGGAGCACGCAACAGGCATGACCCTGGAGCAGTAACCTAAGATCCCACCCCAGAAACATATTTCCTCCAACAAGGTCACATACCCTAATCCTTCTAACCTTAGCAAAGAGTTCCACTCCCTGGTGACAAAAGCATTCAAATATAAGAGCTTATGGGCCATCATTGGACAACAAGGACCTTGGTGCACTAATCTCTGCTCCAGAACACAGAGATACTCTTGGGGCTTGATGGTATATAGTGGAAAGTTTCTCAGGCTGGGAGTCACGCATTTGGTGTTCTGAGTAGAAGAGACACTGTACAGATATTTCCCAATGAAACCAGCAACTGAGCTGAGTTTTGACAAGTGGCTCAGAAGTCAGTAATCGAGAATGGGACAAAAAGGCACAAGGGCAAAGGGGACAGAATGGTAGGAGCCTAAATGTGGAGGGTGGCACATGGGAGACATTTAGGGGTCAGCCAGCGCACCTACTTGGCTGGTACCTCCGGTCTCTGACGCTGGGGTGAATGATGGGAAATAGGCTGGCAAAATACACCAATGGCAGGAGAAATGATGGGAGAGCCACCCTTTGAGGGCATCGGGGCTCCAGTCAGAGCTTTAAAGAGGACAGCTGAGGGAGGGGGAATGCTGAAGAGATAGCCCAGTAGGAAAAGTGCTTCTAACCAGAAGACCTGAGCTCCAGCCCAGACCTAAGCTAGAAAGGAAGGGGCAGGGAGGAAAGAGGAGGAAAAGGAAGGAAGGAGGAGAGAAGGAGGGAGGAAGCAAGGGAGGAGGAGGGAGAGGGGCAGGAAGGGAGGGAGGGAGCAAGGAAGTGAGAGGGGAGGGAGGCAGAAAGAGAGGGGGAAGGAAGCAGGAAGGAAGAAAGAAGGAAAGAAAGAAAGAGGGCTGGACAGATGACTCAGTGGTTAAGAGCACTAGCTGATCTTCCAGAGGTCCTGGGTTCACCACTGACATGGGGCCGACAACTGTGTAACTCCCATCTCAGGGAATCCAGTGACAGTCTCTTGTCTTCATGGGCACCAGGCATGCACATGGCGCACAGACATATGTGTAGGGAAAACCCATACACATAAATAAATAATTTTTTTAAAAGGCAAATGAGCAAATAAATTATTAATACATAGAAAAAGAATAAAAGTGAAAAAATAGGTCAACAACCAGGATAACGATCTTGTATAAATTTGGTCCCCTGAGATTGATCTCTACGCAAGGACTTCACAAAGCTGTTCTCTGGCTTCCACACGTGTACCCCCACCCCACATAATAATAAATTCATTTCTTAAAGCTAATCCCAGCTCTTGGGAAACAGAGGCAGGTGGATTTCTATGAGTTCAAGGTCAGCCTGGTCTACATACTGAGACTCCCTGAGACTTCGTTAAAAGAAAGAAAAGAAAAGAAAAGAAAAGAAAAGAAAAGAAAAAAGAAGGTAAATGCTTGTAATCTCCGAAGACACAGAAATAGACAAATCTCCTCGGAACTTGCTGACCAACATTTGTAGCCAATTTGGTGAGTTCGAGGCTTGTTGGGAAATCCACTTTAAGCAACAAACAAACAAAAACCAAAACAACAAACAAGTAGCAGCTGTGGTGATTTAAATGCAAACAGTGTCTATGGGCTCATGTGTATGAACGTTTGATTCCTAGTTGGTGGGTGTCTATGGGCTCCTGTGTATTGAGTATTTGATCCCAGTTGGTGGGCGTCTATAGGCTCATGTGTATTGAATGTTTGATTTCAGTTGGTGGGCATCTATAGGCTTATGTATATTGAATGTTTGATTCCTAGTTGGTGGCTGATTTAGGAAGGATTAGCAGGTATTATTGGAGGAAGTGTGACCCTTGGGCTGGTCTTTGAGGTTTCTCACTGCCTCCCATCTTTGTTTTAGAATATAAGCTCTCAGCTACTGTTCCAGTGCCATGTCTACCTTCCCTGTTCCCTGCCATAATGATCATGGACTAAACTGTAATCAAGCTCCCAATTTAATGTTGTCTTTTATAAGTTGCTTTGGTCATGTTTCATCACCGCAGTAGACAGTAACTAAGACAACAGCGCTTGAGGAAGGACACCTGAGGTTGTTTTGTGGCCTCCACATGTATACACATACATACCACACATACACACCCACATGACACACACACACACATACACCACACACAAACACACAGGCACACACACCCCACACACACATACACACACACACACGAGCTTGTACTCATGAGCACAAATAATGCTGGGAGAAAGGCCTAGAAGGACATTGTCAGGCATGGGGAGTTGTGAGAAAACACTTCAGGATGGGCCTGCAGGAAGTAGGTAGGAGTTGACTGTAGAGAAGGGCACATAGAATGGAGCTGATGAGTGCCTCTGCTTTCTGACAAGGTCACAGATTTAGCTGAATTCATTTCATCTCATGTTTCAGCTCTCTGCTTGGATTTATCACCCTTCTGTATGAACTCTTTCTAGAATGGACTTTGGGGAAAGCTGGTCTGAATTAACCTACCTCCCCTGGCTCTTAGCTAGGAGCCCTTTGTTGGGAAGAGGAGTGTGGATCTTATTTTCTCAAAGAAGCCTCTCTGGGCTGAGTATTAAGGTTTGGGTTTGCCAAGGTCTTCTGAAACCAGGACTAGCCAGGAAGTAGGAACGGGCCAAAGAGGAGACTTAGAAATAGTCAATAAAGAATATTAAAAATGAATCAGTCAGCTGGACAGTGGTGGCGCACGCCTTTAATCCCAGCACTGGGGAGGCAGAGGCAGGTGGATTTCTGTGAGTTCAAGGCCAGTCTGGTCTACAGAGCAAGTTCCAAGACTGGCTCCATAGCTACTGAGAAACCCTGTCTTGAAACACCAAAACCAAATAAACAAACAAACAAAAACAACAATAACAACAACAAAAAGCATCAGCAAATAAACTACCCTCAGCAGGCATGGTTACCAAGAAGTACCTGCAATTTTCCTTCACTTTACCACCTGCTCTTTAGCTGCGCCTGGGAGTGGGGCCATGTCTCCTTCCTGGAGTAGGTGATGCTCTCATACAAGCTTTTCTTTAAAAAAATGTTTTTTATTTATGTGCTCGTATCTCTTTGAGCATATGCTACATGTATGTTGGTGCCCAGAGAAGCCAGAAGAGCGTGTAACTCCCTGGAACTGGAATGCCAGGAGATTACGAGCCTCCTTAGCTGAGTGCAGGAAACCGAATTTCATTCTTCTGGAAGAGCAAAAGTTGCTCTTAAGTCTTAACTGCTGAGCCAGCTCTCTTTTCTGCAGAAGCTGTTCTTATTCAATTCAGTCTTTTGCCCCAGGGAATTCTTTGTGGGTGCCAGTCAGACCCTGCTAAAACTGAGACCAGCTCTTCTTTGTCCAGTGAGCTTGGCTGTCTCATACCCAGCTGCCTTTTGTGTTTCCAGCCAGGGTTTCTCTGTGTAGCCCAGCTTGTCCTGCAACTCATTTTTGTAGGCCAGGCTGGCCTTCAAACTCAGATCCAGCTGCCTCTGCCTCCTGAGTGCTGTGATTAAGGGCATGCACCACCATGTCCAGCTTGCAAGCTCCTATTTACCTTCTTCAATGTTCCTGTCCTCAGCATTCTAACACTAACATTTAACATTTATTTTAACTGACACACTGTTTTTAATCATGTTGGAACAAGGAATTTGGGGTAACCTAGGTCTGTGTTTCCTGGCTCTAGTTCCTTATATTTGGCTAGAATAAACCCTCTTATTCTCTTTAAGATAATAGCTGTAGTGTGTGTGTGTGTGCGTGTGCGTGTGTGTGTGCGTGTGTGTTTCACGGCAGGTATTCTTTTTTTTTAATTGATATTTATTGAGCTCTACATTTTTCTCTGCTCCCCTCCCCATGGCAGGTATTCTTACCTTAGTTTTTAAGACTGTGTCTCTCATTGAACCAGGGACTGTGCAAATGGGGGTAGGTATCCAAGCAGCTCAGGTTGTCCATTGCTCAGGTTATAGATGCTTGCCCTCATACCTGGCTCTCTATGTGGGTGTCAGGTATTGAATTTAGGTCCTTATGCTTTTGAAACAAGCACCTAACCTACTGTGCCATCCCCCCAGCCCAAGAGCTGTGTTTTCTGAACTGGCACTATGCAAGTTTACATTTACTAAAAACTTAAAACTGTACATTTACATCGACTACTTTTAAAGATCTATTTATTTTATACATATAAGTGTTTTGTCTGCATTTAGGTGTGTATACCACATTGGTACCTGGTACCCAGGGAGGCCAGAAGAGGGTGCTGGATCCCCTAAACCTGGAGTTACAGATGGTTGTAAGCCATCATGTGGGTGCTGGAAACCGAACCTGTGTCCTTTGTAAAAACAACAATGCTCTTAACCTCTGAGCAACATGGAGTACCTTTTATATTTAAAGTATATTTCAGTAAAGCTATTAAAAAACAAAAATCAAGAGCCGGGCGATGGTGGCGCACGCCTTTAATCCCAGCACTCGGGAGGCAGAGGCAGGTGGATCTCTGTGAGTTCGAGACCAGCCTGGTCTACAAGAGCTAGTTCCAGGACAGGCTCCAAAGCCACAGAGAAACCCTGTCTCAAAAAAACCAAAAACAAAACAAAACAAAAAAAAAAAACAAAAATCAAGTTAGCGTGGTGGTGCATGCCTGTAGTCCCTGCACTTGGGAGGCAGAGGCAAGAAAAGAGGATCAGGAATTCAAACCCAGCCTCAGCTACATAGAGAGTTTGAGGATTTATAGGACTGTCTCTAAGAAACAAACCAAACCAAACCAACGTTTGGGGAATAAGTAAAATACCTGTTGCCGTGGGATTGCAAAGGGGGCCCATTACCCTCCAAATGTAGAAAGCTCATTAGATCCCTAATAGGTGGCAAACAAACACCTCATCCATACAGCTACTCAATGAATGAAGCAGGCGCGGGGGGGGGGGGGGGGGTCTTCCGGGTCGCAGCTAGGCCTGCTCAGCAGCACGTCATCGAAAGATTAAGACAGTGATTGGCCAGCTAGTGGCAGCTGTGCAGAGAGGGGTCGGGTCCGTAGGCGAACGACGCGAAAATCCGAGCTAGGGGTGGGGCCACGCGGGGCCTCGGGGCGGGGCCTGGCGGGGCGGGCTTCGGGAGCGCCGGCTACGCGCATGCGCCCTGGTGTTGCCGCTGTCGCCGCGGTGAGGGAAGTGGACGCGATGGCTGGGTCCGCGTGGGTGTCCAAGGTGAGCACCACAGGGCATCAGGCTCGCGGGCGGCCCGGGGGGGGGGGGGGGGCAGACTGTGATCTCTCCTCATGCCTGGTGGAGGCGAGCGCGCGGGGGCCGGTGGAGGCGGCGCACGGCCCGCGGGGAGAGTTTCGGGGAGTGTGGCCAGCACGCCGAGCGTGGCTAGCCCTGAGCCGGGACAGCCGCGCCCTCGGCGGGGACGGCCTCAAGGTCAAGGCGGCCGGCTCTGCTCCGGGTGTCCCTACCAGGCTCCTCCGGTACTGGAGCCCAGGCCTCGCGCGGAGCCCCGGAAGGTCACGGAACGGCCGCCCAGGCCCCGCGGCCCTGTTACCTGCCGGTTTCGGGGCACCCAGCGGCACGGCCCAGGTCGCCCCTCCCAAGTCCCTCTGAGCCTTTGAGCCGCTAAACTATGGGAGTGAGAGGTTTTCCCAGGTGAGGGAATCCCGGGGCGGTCCTGCCGGTCAGATTTTTCTCCCTCTTGGAACTCTTCTAGCCTGATGCCTCGGTAGCTATTTCCCCTTCAGAGGACACAGGGCATCATGCTCCTTGGAATTACACTCTGAACACTCAGAGAGGAAGACCACAGCATCATCCCGTTGTTGGGAACCCTGCTCTAGCTCTCTTTGATATGATGGCCCAGGTACAAGCTGGAAGGCACTTGAGGTTACATATGCAATCTTTTGGTTTCCCCGTGGGGCTAACCTGTCCCCAAAGACAGCCTTACTCAAGGTCATACCGGATGTCTTTGTCATCTGGGAGAGGAACCCAAGTATTTTGATTTTTCAGTGTCCTTCTGCTTGTCCAGTGGCCAAGGTCACTTAGCCAGTTATGGATATAGTACTGACCAGGCCTTAGGTCATCTGATGCTAGAGCGAGTGGTCACTGAAATCTGCTCTAAGCAATGCGGTTTTTAACATAAAATTTAGTGTTTCCCCCTCCCCCCTTTCTAAGTTTAAAGAGAGTTTTGGAGATGCACTATCATGTACTGCTAATTCAATGTAGGGGGTCTTAGTTTTAAATCCTGATGATGCCATCAACCAACCTGTGTGCCCTGAGTAAATTACTTAATGTCTGTAGCCCACCTGTAAGATGGGCTGTGTCAGAGTTGTTTGTGCTTGAAAGCAAGCACCTAGCCCATGCAGGACAGGAAAGCCTGAAGCTTTCTTAGTTATCAATATATCTATTTTGGCAATTGCCAAAGCAGACAGCAGTTCTTGGGCCTTAGTAACTAGGCTTTTTCACTCATTAGTTTGCCACGTTCTTCAGACCCACACATCAGGTCACATTCACTGTTAAAGGTGTAACAAGTTTGTCTTTTAATGTCTGGGCTTATGCCCCCTGCCTGATCCACCCTTAGTAGGTATAGTCAGCCTTCAGGGCTACACTGGGGAAGAGTGTGCTGGGAAGTTGGTTTTGCCTTTAGCTCTGTAAGAAAATCCCAAAAGTTCAGAAATTATCGGCTGTAGGGTAGGAAGATGTCCCCTAGGACATGATTCCCTGTGTGACCTTTGGCAGGGTGGCCCAGCCTTGGGGTCAGTCTCTCTAGGGATTAGGGCTCAGGAGAGGCTCCTGGGGCTAACTCATCAGGTGAAGTGCTAAATGGCATTTGGGGTTTCCTTCAGGAAGGCTATTTCTGGCTTTCCATTTAAGGGTTTTGCTTTGGTCTCAAGTATAGCTAAGGCTGTAGCTCAGGCTGACCTTGAACTCCTGGTCCTTTTTCTACTTCCCAACTGTTGGCAAGATTATAGGTGTGAGCCATCACACCCAGTTTCCATTTAAGGTTTTATTTGTTTCTTTAAAAAAAAAAAGTCATTTGTAGATCAAAGATTTCCCACTGAGAAAAAGTGGGTTTTAAAGGCTTTTCCGGCTCCAAGGACTATGAGAGCCAGCTCCAGCCCCTCCTTTCCATAGTACCTCTTGTTTTTAGGTGGAATATGAAAGTAAAAGGAAGTGAAGAGCTGCAGGGTTCAGGTGTTCTGGGGCCTGAAATCAAGTTCAGGAAGCTAGGTTTTATAGAGGAAATATTATTTTATTTTAGTCCAAGATCATAGAGGAGAAATGGAAAAACGGGAAATATCGGCAGTTAGAGCAAAGTCAGTACAGGCATGGAAGCTGGGATGGGAGCCCTCAGCTGCACATAGTATTTTTCTGAGTGGCCTGGGTTGTTGTAGAAGGGTTTGTTGAGCATCAAGCACGAGGCAGGAGGTGTCCCAGGCACTGTAAATATAGTAACAGACAAAGCATAAGAATGGCTTGCGTGTCTTGGGATATTGGTTATTGCTGTGGCGCTGGAGACTGAGCCTGGTGCCAGGAAGCACTGTCCCACTGAGCTGCGCCCTCAGCAATGTTCTTTCCCTCCAGTTTTAAAGTCAGGTCTCAGTAAACCACTCATGCTGACCTTAAACTCACTCTGTAGCCTAGCACAGACTGGCAGGCATTGAACTTTCAATCCTCCTGAGGGCCTGGGAAAAATAAGACAGGGTGTAACAATGTCTCTCTGCTCATGTATCTAACATGAAAAAGTTACATTAAAAATTTTTTTAGCAGATTTGAATGACTTTGGTCTGTATTCAATTATTTGCTTTGATTTTATTGTAATAAGACTGTACCATTTCTGAAGGAGTCAGCTATTATTATATTTGAAAGCTTTTTTTCTTGAGACAGGGTCTCACTGTAGCCTAGCACTCACTGTTTAGACCAGGCTAGCCTTCAAACTCAGAGAAATCCACCTACTTCTGCTTCCCAAGTGCTAGGTTTAAAGGTGTACGCTAGAGTTTGAAATACCTTTTTAAACGTGTACATATGCTATTGGTTATCAGGAAAAAAATGTATTAATACTAATGTCTTAGAGTGGTAGACTTGTTTTGTTTGTGTTTTTGTTTTTATTTTTTGAGACAGGGTTTCTCTGTAGCTTTGGAGCCTGTCTCAGAACTAGCTCTTGTTGACCAGGCTGGCCTCGAACTCACAGAGATCCACCTCCCTCTGCCTCCTGAGTGCTGGGATTAAAGGCGAGCACCACCACCACCCGGCTGAGTGTTAGGTTTGTTGAGTGACTTTTATTTTCCTTTTTTATATCTTTCTGTAGTCTCCAAATTAACAAATAACAATAATAACTATTTCCTGTACTCCTAGAAGAACTAAACAATTAAAATATTCTGTGTGGCATTGGCATCAAATAGTGCTAAGTAAACTAGTTTAGGTTTACTATAAACTGTTAATAATATTTTCAAAAGAATTGGCCTATGACGGACACAGAAGACCTGGTTGTGTTTTCCCCTTTGGTGGTGTCGGGGCTGGCATATGCTAGGCAGGTAGCCCTCCTTAGTTTTTGAGATGGGGTCTTGCTGAGTTGTCTTTTTTTTTTTAATTTTTTTTGAAGTTTTTTTTTTTTTTCTTTTTGAGACAGGGTTTCTCCGTAGCTTTTTTGGTTCCTGTCCTGGAACTAGCTCTTGTAGACCAGGCTGGCCTCGAACTCACAGAGATCCGCCTGCCTCTGCCTCCCGAGTGCTGGGATTAAAGGTGTGCACCACCACCGCCCAGGTGCAAATCCCGGTCTTTGACCTTCTATCCACAGAATTAGTTCAGAGAGCAGCCGTGCTCTGGCTCCTTAAGGACCCCGCTGGCTTTAAATCTGGTGATAATTTTCTTAGAGCATATGGCTTTCTCTGGTGGTCAGGAGGATTGACAAAACTAACCAGAACATTAGAGAAAACTAAGATTTGAGGCAAAAAAGAGTAGTTCCATTTTGTCTTCAAAAGTTTTTGACAGTTTACACTTATAAACTCAGACTTCAAAAAACAGTTCAGTGCTGAGCTTGGCAGAGGGGTGGGGGGCAGGGGGGAAGGGGAGGGGTTTGGCTCAGTCTGTAAAGCGCCCACCCTGCAAGCACGATGACCTGAGTTCAGATTTCCTGCACCTACATTAAAAAGGCTGGGCAGAGACCTGCCCTTTCCTAAACAGAAATGGAGGGGGACTGGTTGGGAGGGGGAGTAAGAGTGGGGGAGTTGGGGGAGAGGAGGGAGGGGAAACTGTGGTCAGGATGTAAAATACATAAATTTATTTAAAAACAAAAAAGGCTGGATGGCGGCACATGACTAATTCCAGCGTTAAGGAGGCTGAGACAGGAGGGTCCCCTGGAGCTCACTGCCAGCTCTTCCTAAATTGGTGAGCTGTGGGTTCAGTGCGCTCACCCTTCTCAAAAACCAAGATAGGAGGACACCTGGTGTGGCCTCTGGCTTTCACACGCATGTACACACGTGCATATATACACTAATATACCACACATGCATACATAAACCCCAAAGAAAGAAAAAGTACAGAACTGTAGTTCTACCGTTTCAACTCAGTAACATTGAGCTAGTAATATTTGAGAAAATTATTCCTGAAAAGTCTCTAAGTTAAAAAAAAGAAAAAGACTTGAGTTCTTCCAAGGAAACCTATCAAAAATGACTTCTCCTCCAGTATTTGTGTTTAATTCTGTGCATGGCATTTCTGTTGTGTTGACGTAGGTCTCTCGGCTGCTGGGTGCGTTCCACAATACAAAACAGGTGACAAGAGGTTTGGCCGGTGGTGTGAGTATAATTATGTCTTTACTTCTCCTTTTAGAAGTTTCTCAAGAAAGATGCTCAAATACATTTATTATTTAGCATTCCGTCTTCATTTATTTAATGCTAAAGGGAATTGGCCATACTTCTAATGTATGTTAAAATTATTGGCTGACAATTAATTACACAGATCTCATGTCGTTTTCCTATTGAAGAGAAGTCTGTTACATCCTGCTATGTAAGCCTGTCCCAGTGATATCTTCAAGGAGCCAGGACAAAAATAGAAGTTACCCTGAAGCTGGTACTTTATTTTGTAATCTCATTAGTGTCTTAAGACACTTAGGGTTTATGATTTTTTTAGAAACATACAAATTGAGAGAAAATTGTTGAGAAGCTTCAAAAACTTTTGCTTTGCATTTTTGTTTTCTGAGCTTCCCTAAAAGCAGTAGATTGGTTATCATCTATGATTGTCTTGTGTTTCTCTGGGCCCTGCAGACCTACACTCTCTGTATGCAGTCTGTAGATCCAGTATTAGTGGATCACCTAGTGCCCATTAAATCTGCTGTTTTTGGAACTCCTAGCTTTAGAGTTCTGTGCTTGAAAAGCTGATGGCACATTTTTGGAGCATTCCAAGACTGTGTCAGTGACTTCCTATTTATTATTTTTTCCCTTTTTATAGAACCTGATTTGATTTTGTAATTCCTTCATTCTTATACTCCCACAGCACATTTCATGCCATGAGGAATTGATGAGACCATAGTACATTTCTTCCTCTGTTTGCTGGATGTACTGGAGAAGAAAAGTAGCTTCTTAGATGGCATTACCTGTGGGAGACCAGGAAGAAGGAGCCTCTGACCCTGCTTATGTCAAAAATGCAGAAATGAGCTCACAGCAGCTGAATGCATGCACAAGACCAGTGCAAGCCCAAAGCAGACCAGATTCCAGCATGGGAGGGGTGTGGGGCACACAATCCTACCTCTAGCTATGGAGTGATTGGTGGTTATTCTGCTGGGAGAGAGAGTCAGTTTTCTCTGATTAGATTATAGGCCTCGGACAGATGACCATGCTCCGTTTGAAGTCCACAAATCCTAGAATATTTGAGCATTACAAATTGGTCTTGATGGGTCAAAAGAAGAAAAAGGACACAAAGTTGGATGGGTGGGGAAGGCAGGGAGAGATGGGGAAGGGAGGTGAATATGAGCAAAACACATTGTATGGAATTCTCAAAAAACTGATAAAAGTTTTTAAAAATAAAGAATAAGACTTTGATTTCAAGCTCAAGAATAACCAAGTCAGTATTTCAAAGCCATTCTGAAGCGGGACTTGATAGTATAGGTCTGTGATCCTAGCTGCTCAGGAGGGTCAGGAAAAAATACAGGGCCTGTGTTCCAGAGAGAGTTGAAAGCCAGCTTGGGAAACTTAAACCTGTCTCAAAATACAAAGGGAAAAGGGCTAAAGTTCTGTGGCAGAGCACTTGCCTGCATGCACATGGCCGTGAGTTCCATCCTCAACACCAAAGCGAACAGAAGGAAAAACCCAGCACACTTGGAAATGGGCAAGACGATCATGGTTCTCTACTGTTATTTAATCTCTAGGATATATTAGCCTGGTTGGTCGATGAGGTTATTTTTAATCGATCAAGAGGATCGATTTTAAAAATGATTTTAAAAATGATTGATTCAGCTCTATGTAAAACTTGAAATAATTAGTCAACCTGTCCAGATGTCATTGTAAGGGAAAGCTGAAATAGTGATTTTAAACAAATTTATGATATATATATATATATATATATATATATATATATATATATATATAATGTTTTCATTAATTCTTTGAGGATGTCATACATGTGTACAGTGTATTTTATATTTGTCTCATTCTTCTTCCTTAATTAGTGATTTTTTTAAAACTATGTAGTTGAAAAACTAGACCTGTAGGAAGCAGTGTAGAATGTAGTTCCCAATGAAGAGGGGTCTGAACAAGTCTCAGATCCTCCCATCTTTCCTTCTGACACATTTCACTCATGGTTAGATGCTCGCTTGCTGTTGTCCAGAGCCTTTGGAGTTGACATAACTGATGTCACACCACACACACTCATGTTGTTCTAGCTGGGCCTTAGGGTCTGATGACGGTATGGGTTCCTATGACATCCCATGCTCACTGAGACCATACGAAGGAGCCAGTGTTATAGAGGAGCAAGGAAAGTAGAAGCTTCTAGAGATGAAGTCTGATTTTCTCGGGGGGTTCAAACAGACCTCTGGAGTTCTGGAAACACGTTGTAGTTTTATGAGCCTGACTGTTTCCTGAGAACTTACCAGCATTCCGCAGACTGAAGCTGGGCTTTCGTGAGGAGCAGCGAGTTGGCAATGCTGAAATGGTTGCTCTCTTGGGATTTACAGACCTGAATTAGTCAGTCATTGGAGCTTGTCTGAAAAGAAGTACAAGTCAGGAAGTATGCTTGGTAGTTTATTTTTGTTTTATTTTTTTTAATATATTTATTTATTTATTATGTATACAATATTCTGTCTGTGTGTATGCCTGCAGGCCAGAAGAGGGCACCAGACCTCATTACAGATGGTTGTGAGCCACCATGTGGTTGCTGGGAATTGAACTCAGGACCTTTGGAAGAGCAGGCAATGCTCTTAACCTCTGAGCCATCTCACCAGCCCTATTTTTGTTTTATTGAAGAGCATAATTTGCATTACTATTTAAACTTCCAAACTCATTTGAGAGCAGAGACATGGAGTATCATAGAGTTGGTTTCTCCTCCACTGTCGTGATCGCAGTGGGAGGTTTTGTCTGTTTCTTTAAAGCATTTAGGTCTTTCCAACATACCTGGGAAAGTGAGTTTCTCTGTGAGTGATACTCTTTCTTAAAAATTTAAAAACCAATCCTTACTATTTTCTCAATGATTTTTCCTATTCAGGTTCAGACAGTAACTTTAATTCCAGGAGATGGAATTGGCCCAGAAATCTCAGCCTCAGTTATGAAGATTTTTGATGCTGCCAAAGTAAGTGCTTTTAAAATTCTCTTAAAGGTACACCACAGAGGCTCTCTTAGCCAAGATAAATTGTTTTAGGTTTCTATATAGATTGTGGGGTCTGTTGTTAAATAGTCTTCACAAATTTTCTACTAAAAAAAAAAAAAAATTAGGACTATGAGATGACTCAGTGAGTAAAGGCACTCACAGCCCAGCCTGGTGACCTGAGCCCAGTCGCCAGCTCCCGCATGGGGGAAGAGAAAACCTACTCTCGATAGTTGTCCTCTGACCTCCACCCATACTGTGGCATGCACAAACTCCCCACATGAACATACATAAGTGTACCCGAGTAAATAAATGAATAAAATTATTTTAAAGCTGAATGTGGTTGTCCAGGCCTTAATACCAACATTTAGGAAGCAGAGAAAGGCAAATTTCTGCATTTAAGGCCAGCTTTGGCTATGTAGCAAGTTCCAGACCAGCCAGGGCTACCTAGTGAGACCTTCTCCAAAAAGGTTGTCTTAATTATTTACCTTTTTTAAAGATTTAGTTTGTTTTGTACATAAGAGTGTTTAACCTGTAAGTATGTATGTATACCACATGCTTGCCTGGTTTCTGTGGAAGCCAGAAGAAATTGTTGGATCCCTAGAACTGAAGTTGTGCATGGATGGTTGTGAGCCATCATGTGAATATGGGAAGTTAAACCCTGGGTCCTCTGCAAGAGCAACAGATGATCTGAGCTGCTGAACTGTTTCTCCAGCTCCTGTTTACTTTTGAGACAGTCCCGCTTTCAAGCCTAGACTAGTTTAGAGCTCACTGTGCAGCCTAGGCTGACCTTGAATTTGTAGTGTTCAAGCCTCAGCCTCCTGAGAGCTGGATGATTGTCCCTTTAATCATGCCTGTCTCGGTGCTGCCACTGTCATGGATAGTTGTAATCGGATAGCACTGCAGTATTCGTGACTCTTTAAACCCTGCTTGGGACTAAGGTGTTTAAATCTTGCCCACTCACTTGCCTGCCTTACTGCATCTAACAGAAAATGCTTTAGAAGTTATATAGGCGATTTTCGAAAGAAGCTTTTTCATGTATTATAGTTTTGGTGTGTTGGAGATTAAACTTGGCTTTGCACATGCTAAACAGGAATCCTTGTTGTTAGTATTCAGGCATCTGTACTGGCCCGTCCTTGGGGTCCTTACAGGATGTGTCCTCAGCTGTAGCCACTAAGAGCACCTCCTGTTCACGTTTGCTACATTCCCTTTTAAAAGGGGCCTTGTCGACTTCTTGTCTCTTTCTTTCTCTCTCTCTCTCTTTCTCTTCTGTTACTCTTATCCCAGGGACCAGTCACTGCCCCCCTCTCTGTCCCCTTCTCTATCCTTCTTTCTGTCTTCTCTCTCCTTTTCCAACTAACCTCTTATGTGAGTCCTGTTGCATGGTGTGACTTCTCTTCATGGGGTTTTTAAATAAATTACAACATTGGTTCCCTGACCAGGAAAGACTTTCCTGTGCTTCCTCCTGCCCACCGGCAGCCTGAGGCATGCTGGGACTCTGGAACCCTCTCCTCATAGGACAGCCTTATTTCTCCAACTAATGCATCACTGGGTTCCTCCATCCAATACTGGCATGATTGGTGGGCCCCCTTTTCTCCACCTCTGGCCATTTCCCACAAGTTAGGACTCATCTCCTTAGCCTTTTGTTAAACCCTGGTACCAGGCAACCACAGCTCTCTTGGGCTTAGAGCCCTTGGCCCCTGCTCTGTGTTTGATGAATTACTGAGCAGCCTGTGACTTCTCAAAATCAACCCCCTCTGAATTCCTAGGAAGATAGGAATTACAGACCCTTGGGTCTCACTTATCTGCCCCATTCATGGGAACTTTGGCACCGCCTATACCTCCAACTTTTGCACTTAGTGCCCGATTTAAGGGCACTAAACTCATCTGCCTTTGTGGTCAGATCTCGTCCAAATACCCCTTAGATACTGCTTTCTGTTCTTGTCTTTTCCACCTCCAACAAATTTGCTTTCTGATTTGCTCTCTTTCACCTACAACAAATCTCGTTCACTGGCAGCTTTGCCTTCTATTCACTATTGGCAGTTGGGTCTCTGGTGGGGCTACCTGCCTCTGACCATTCCCCTGGATGTGAGGTTTCATTTGTCAAGCACAGTCCTCACCTCGCCTTCTGGCTTTTCTCAAAGTCCTGGTACCAGGTGACTGTGTCTCTCTTGGGCTCAGAGCCCTTGGCCCCTTTTCTTGTGTGACAACACATGGGACAGCCTGAGCCTCTCTGAATTCCTGGGATGCTAGGAATTGCAGACCCTTGGGTCTGACTTCTCTACCTCACTCAAGGGAACTGTGTCATACTTTCTCATTCCCATTGAGATGTCCTTTGGAGACCTACTGACCATTCCTTTCAGATCATCTGGCCTCAGTATTTCTCGAACCAGACAGTAGGGAAATCGAGAAAGAATTCTTCACTTTCTTTTTCTTTGTTCTAAGACCTGCTAGTGTCTGTCTGGTCTCCCTTTCCAAATGTCCCGTCTGTTTGCTGCATCGTGCAGGTCAGATGGAGAAGCCAGCTTCCTCTTGCTCGGCACACACCGGCTTTCCCTTTCTTTTTATTTACTCAACTCCTGGTCCCATTTGGCCCTGGTGATTTTTCCCCATCATTTTTACGTGCCTTCTCAGGAGACAGCCTTACAAGTTGGGCACAAATTTGTTCTGCTTCACTTTTTACTCTTGCTGTCCTCAGTAGTCAACCACTGTGTCTTATGATAAATGAGATAGAAAGAGGGTGTCAAGGTGATGCTGTGGTGATGGGAAAGGATCAGCTGTTGAAGGAGCTGTGGGCTGTGTTCATGCCACCCCAGCTCCCGGTCGCATGGCTAGCTTATGCCCCAAAATAATGACACACAAACTGTATTCTTTTAAACACTGCTTGGCCCATTTCTATTCATGTGTGTAGCACCCCAAGGAGCGCTTACCGGGAAGATTCTAACCTACGTCCATCCTGGGTCGGAGCTTTATCGCGTCTGCCGGGGAGAGGGGAGCATGGCGTCTGCTCCAGAGAGCAGAGCTGTCGAGTCTGAGCTCACTTCCTCTTCCTCCCAGCATTCTATTCTGTTTACTCCACCTATCTAAATTCTGCCCTATCAGATGGGCCAGGGCAGTTTCTTTATTAGCCAATGGCCTTCCTCCATCAATCAGCTGCTTTCAGTTCTTGTGAGCTCCAGGGAGTCCACTTGGATCCACCTCGAAAAGTATTTTACCAAGTCCAAGAGGCACCAAACGGCCCCACAGGGCATGGACAGTGAAATGAAATAGCCATCTACCCTAGGATATGACGAACCCCAGATTTCTCAGGTCCCCCAAATATGGTCTACACTCCTTAGGTCAACAGGAAGCAGTCTCGAGAACACGGTGACCTCATCCCCGTCTCACCTGCTACCCCTTTCTAACTCCTCACCTTTTTGAGTTAAGAGGGAGGAATGTAAGCTGGGTGGTGGTGGTGCACGCCTTTAATCCCAGCACTTTGGAGGCAGACGCAGGCGGATCTCTGTGAGTTCGAGACCAGCCTGGTCTACAAGAGCTAGTTCCAGGACAGGCTCCAAAACCACAGAGAAACCCTGTCTCGAAAAACCAAAAAAAAAAAAAAAAAAAAAATGTTTGTTAGTATTCAGGCATCTGCACTGGCCCGCCCTTGGGATCCTTACAGGAAACAACCTCAGCTGCAGCCGCTAAGAGCACCTCTTGTGCATATCCACTAAGTTCCCCTTTAAAAGGTGGGCCTTGCCCATTACCCATTTCTCTCTCTCTCTCTCTTTCTCTCCCCCTCCCCTTCTCTTCTGCCACCCTTGTCCCCGGGAACCAGTCTCTGCTCCCCCTCACCCCCATCTCCTTCTCTGTCCCCTTTTCTGCCCCTTCTCTCTCTCTCTCTCTCTCTCATATTAAACCTCCTATGTGAGCCCTGTTACATGGTATGACTTCTCTTCACTGCATTTTTAAATAAATTATAACACTTACCACTGAATTATGCCTTTTTTTCTGTTCTGGTATTGCCGTCAAGCATGGAATATTATTCCTACAGCCCAACTTTCAGTTCTGGTAGATATCTTTTTTTTTTTTTTTTGTGGGGGGCGTTTCGAGATAGGGTTTCTCTGGCTTTGGAGCCTGTCCTGGAACTAGCTCAGTAGACCAGGCTGGTCTCGAACTCACAGAGATCCGCCTACCTCTGCCTCCCGAGTGCTGGGATTAAAGGCGTGCGCCACCATCGCCCGGCTTTCTGGTAGATATCTTAAGAAATTTTTGTTTGGGGTGAAAGACCCTGGTAGGGACCTTCCCTCAGGTGGAGACCCTCGGACCCAAAGACCAGGCCGAGACCACGGGTCGGATGCAAACTGCAAGAGATTTATTAGGTAGACACAGGTACCTGCGGGCGGCAAAGTCTTTCGGAGGACTTGCGCACCTGCAGACTGGGAGGAGGTCTTTTTATAGGAAAGAGGGCAGCAAAAGCAAGTTTTACAGAAGCAGAAGCGAGGTTATCGGAATGAGGCGGGGGGCATGAATGGTTTTCCTCTCCCAGCATGGATGCCTGGCAGCAGACATCCTGCTCTTATCTTATAGATATCCTACTTTACAGTCATCCTGCTTTGTAGATGTCCTATCTTATAGATATCCTGTTTTCCTCTCTCAAGAACAGGCTAGCTGCTGATCCTGAGAATCTTTCAAGCAAACAGGACGTTCTCCCGGGAGCCTGCTATCTGCAGGTTCTGAGGAGGGGGTCTGTAGGGTCTTTCAGGGGGACTTAAGACTGTAACTTGGCTTTTTATTGTTGTTAGAACTGTGTAGTGTAAAAAAAATAGCCATGAGTTGAAGAATGAAATTTATTGAAATTATATGAACTCTCTTTTTTCAAATGTGAGTTTCTAATGGAAATTCCTGCAAATGAGATAATGCTTATAAGCTCCTTCTGAACAAGGTCCACATCTTTTTCTATATTTCTCTGTTTGGCTGTGTGCAGACAGTGTGCCGGCTGGCAGATGTCAGCTCTCATATGACAGGTGGAGGGAGAAAGAAGGGAACATGAGTTTTTGTGCTTTAAACCAGGACTTTCATAGGTAGTTCCTGTTCTTTGGACAGTTTTATTAAGATATAATTCACATAAAATTCACATCACTCATTAAAATGGTACAGTGCAGGGCTGGGGAGTTGGCTCTGGATAAAGTGCTGTGCAAGCGTGAGGGCCTGAGTTCAGCTGGATGCTGTAGCATGTGTCTGCAGTCCCAGCCGTTCTGTTGTGAGGTGAGAGGACTGGCTAGCATGGCTTAAGCAGCAGTGAGCAGCAACAGACCCTGTCTCTAATACGGTGGAAGGTGAGAACCAACACCAGAGCTGATATCTGACCTTTCTATATTCACTGCAACAGTAAAAAAGCATCCACAAATAACTGTACCATCCACTCCAATGATTTTTAGTATATTTAGAGTTGTGCAGCCACACACAAAAGCCATCTAATTTAGAACAATTTTATCACCAAAAAAGATAACCCATAATGTGTAGCAGTCACTCTAGGTCTGCCTCAGCTCCAGGTAATCATTTGCTTTCTCTCTATAGATTTGATAACCTATTCATATCAATAGACTCATACATAGTCTTTTCTGGTGGACTTTTAGCTCTTAGCATTGTGGTTTCAAGGCTCATCCATCTGAAAGTGCTATGAATCATTTCTGTGAACCTTATACCCCCTTCTTATGTTAATCTAATTATAGTTACCTTAAGAGTCCTTGTGAAGAAAATAAGTGAGCAGGTGGCAGCTTAATGTGATGGCTGGGCCAGAGTAAAGCAGAGAATCCCTGGGGCACACTAGTGAATATCACACTAAGGGACTTTCAGGACCTTATGGTCCATGTGTTTACTAGTTGCATCCAGTCTTGATGCACCATCATTGTAGGCTGAATGCCAGAGTTGTTCAAGTGTGTTCAGTTCACTGTGCTATTCTGTGACTTGTAGGCCCCTATTCAATGGGAGGAGCGGAATGTCACTGCCATTCAAGGACCAGGAGGAAAGTGGATGATTCCTCCAGAAGCCAAAGAGTCCATGGATAAGAACAAGATGGGCTTGAAAGGTACAGTGGAGAGGAGGCTTTGGTTGTTCCCAGGCATTCTGTTTTGAGAGTACATGCATGTCAGCCAAGTACAGCCTGACAGTCTATCAAAAGTAAAGAGCTTCTTTTTGAAGTGTCTAAGGTACCTTATTTATTTATTGAATGTTTTATGTTTGTGAGACTGGGTCTCATGGTATAGCCCAGCTGACCTAGCACTTGTTTTATGTGCAAGGTTAGCTTTAAACTTGAGATTCTTCATATTTTAGCCTTCTGAGTGCTGGAATCACAGTTATGCATCTCTAGATTTTTTTTTTTTCTCTACCATGGAAGTATATTCTTGGCCTGAGATGATTATTTCTTATTTGGGACATTTGTTTTTCTTTTTGTTTTTGTTTGTTTGTTTGTTTGTTTTGTTTTTTCCAGACAGGGTTTCTCTGTGGTTTTGGAGCCTGTCCTGGAACTAGCTCTTGTAGACCAGGCTGGTCTGGAACTCACAGAGATCCGCCTGCCTCTGCCTCCCAAGTGCTGGGATTAAGGGACATTTGTTGTTGTTTGTTTGATTGATTTTTTGAGACAGGGTTTCTTTGTGTAGCTTTGGAGCCTGTCCTTGGAACTCCCTCTTTAGACTAGGCTGGCCTTGAACTCACAGAGATCTATCCGCCTCTGCCTCCCTAGTGCTGGGATTAAAGGTGTACACCATCACCACCTGGCAAAAGTTCATTCTCTCTCTCTCTCTCTCTCTCTCTCTCTCTCTCTCTCTCTCTCTCTTAAGATTTATTTATTTATTATGTATACAGTGTTCTGTCTCCTCCATATATGCCTATTAGCCAGAAGAGGGCACCAGATCTCATTACAGATGGTTGAGAGCCACCATGTGGTTGCTGGGAATTGAACTCAGAACCTCTGGAAGAGCAACCGGTGTTCTTTTTTTTTTTTTTTTTTTTTATATTTATTTATTTATTATGTATACAATATTCTGTCTTGTGTGTCTGCCTGAAGGCCAGAAGAAGGCATCAGATCTCATTTCAGATGGTTGTGAGCCACCATGTGGTTGCTGGGAATTGAACTCAGGACCTTTGGAAGAGCAGGCAGTGCTCTTAACCGCTGAGCCATCTCTCCAGCCCCCGCAACCGGTGTTCTTAATCTCTGAGCCATCTCTTCAGCCCTGGGACATTTAAGACTCTAGTAACAACATTAAAGTATTGCTGCCCAATACCAACTTTACTGTGTCTGTTATTTTTAACTCCATTTACCTCTAGTCAGACTTTTAATGCTTTTATTATCTTTATACATGCTTAAGGCCATGATTCAGAATAATTAGCACATGACAGTTTGAAATTTGACACAGGCTTTAAACCATGTTCAGGTCCATCTTTTGTGGGCCACTGGCTGGTAAGCTTAGACCAAGTTATTTCTCTGGGGTTGTTTGGGTTTTTTTCTTTTAATTGTAAGCATCCCTCCCTTTTGAGCACTGAGGCTCAGCAGATGCTAGGCTTCTGATGCAGTGATTGGTCCTCAGATGTTCTCAGAACAGGAAATGCAGGCCATATCTTAGAAACCTCCCTAGAGGATTTGTTCCTCCTCTTGAATCTTTTTCTTTCTTTGTTTGCTCTCCCATGGAACTGTTTTCTTGACCTGAGATGGTCTAAGGGAGGGGCGAAGTTGAAGACAGAACACATTTTACAAAAGCCAGGTGAGTTAGTGGGTTCCCTATGAGACCAAGTATATCCTATTGTCATGTGACTGTTCTTCCTTACAGGCCCACTAAAGACCCCAATAGCAGCTGGCCATCCATCTATGAATCTATTGCTCCGTAAGACATTTGACCTTTATGCCAATGTCCGGCCGTGTGTCTCCATTGAAGGTTATAAAACCCCTTATACGGATGTAAACATTGTCACCATCCGAGAGAACACAGAAGGAGAGTACAGTGGAATTGAGCATGTGGTACGTTCATCTCTTCATCTCAGAGTTTTGTTTTTGTTTGTTTGTTTTAGTTTATTTTTTGGGGGAGAAGGTTTTTTTTTTCCTCAGAGATGCTTTGCGTGTGTGTGTTTGTGTTTTGACACAGGGTCTCTTCATAGTCCAGGTTGTCCTGGACCTCACTGTGTAGACCAGGCTAGCCTCAAACTCACAGAGATCTACCTGCCTCTTTCTCCCTGTTGCTGGGATTAAAGGTGTGAGCCACTGCACCTGGCTCAGAGAGGTTTTTATTCCCTATGGGGTTTCCTTCTGTGCAATTGAGGCAGATCAAATGTTCAAATTCTCAGTTGAAAATATTTCTGAAAGACATTGCCTCTGGGAGGAGCAGAAGTTGGTGGGTGTTTTGGTGCTGTGGATCTCTGGCTGACTACTCAAACAAATGAGAGAGAGAACCTGACCTGGTTTGTAGTATAGACTTGTGAATCCCACTCCATGGCTCCATCATGTTGTCACTGTCCAGTAAGGCTTGTGATGCCTGTCCTGTGGGCTGGAGATAACATTGACTGCACAGCCTGCCACGATAATGTGGTCTGTACTTTGAAACTGGCGGTACCAAAGCGATGCCACAGCCCATCCAGTGAAGCATGGCTTCCTCTCTTTCAGATTGTTGATGGTGTCGTGCAGAGCATCAAGCTCATCACAGAAGAGGCGAGCAAGCGCATTGCAGAGTTTGCCTTTGAGTATGCTCGGAACAACCACCGGAGCAACGTCACAGCAGTGCACAAAGCCAACATCATGTGAGTCGTGGAGGGGCTGAACTTGCTTTGCTGTGGGGGTGGAGCTTACAGGACTTGATCCCCAGCTTGTTCTCTTTCTGTGCCCCAGAGTTTAGAAAAGAACATTGTACCAGTCAGAGTGGCGTTTTCTCCTTGGTCCCTCCTGGGAAAATGGGAGGAACAAATGAAGCGGGCCAGGAATTCATGTCCTGGAAGTTAAATGTGGCTGAGGTATCAAAAGGAAGCTGGAGAAGATGTTAAGTTAGCAGAGGCCATGCAGTTCATGTTTCCCAAGTGGGGGAGCAGGGGTGTTTCTGAAGTGCCATGTGCTCTGGGCTTAAAATAGGGCAGATCCTGTCAGAGGATTTCTCTGGCAGGTGAGGTCTCAAGCCCTGTCTGTTAAAGGCTCCTCTGACTGGACAAGGACTTGACTCCTAAGAAAGGACTGAACCTGCACAGCAGGAAACCGTTTAACCAACAGTTACCCTCCTAGAGCATTTTTCATACGAGCCAGGGCATGTTCCATGTGTACCTGTACTCTCAGCAGTGGGTATTTGAGGCCAGCCTTAGCTACATACCAAGTTCAAGGCTATCCTTAGCTGCTTGGGACCCTGTCTTTGATTTAAAAAAAAAAAAAAAAAAAAGGCAGGTAGTGGTGCATGCCTTTAATCCCCAGTACTCCTTTTTTTTTTTTTTGGGAGGCAGAGGTAGGTGGATCTCTGTGAGTTCGAGGCCAGCCTGGTCTACAAAGCAGTTCCAGGACAGGCTCCAAAGCTACAGAGATACCCTGTCTTGAAAAACAAACAAACAACAACAAAAAAAACCAACAAAAATAAGGGCCCTGCCAAATAAAAATAAAATTTGATTATTCTTGTTTTTACACTTTTGTGAACCCATATGGATCTGAAAACTTTCCAACTCACAACTTAATAACTGCCCAAGAAATAATTATACTGTAATTGAAATCAGATAATTTGAATTCTGGAACTTATTTGTTTGTTTATTTTGTTTTGTTTTTGAGTCAGGGTCTCATTGTGTAGCCCTGTCTGGCTTGGAACTCACAGATATCCACCACCTCTGCCCCCTAGTGCTGCAATTGAAGGCATGTGCTACCACACTGGGCTTTCTTTCCTGAGTGTGTGTGTATGGTGAACAACCACGGTGTCATCCTTAGGAGCAGTGTCTGCCTTCTGTGGGGCAGTGTATGTCACTGACCTGGAGCTCACTGCTTGGCTCTTGTTGTCTGCATCCCTAGCACTGGTATGACAGCTTTTCTGCGGGTGCATTTCAGTGACTGAGCCATCTTCCAGCCTCTTGGAACTTAACTTTCTTGAACTTTTCTTTGATTTGATTCGATTCTTTGCTTGCTACAAGTCTTCATTTTAAACAACTTATTATGTATTTTATTAAATACAGGCGGATGTCAGATGGGCTTTTTCTGCAGAAATGCAGGGAAGTTGCAGAGAACTGTAAAGATATTAAATTCAATGAGATGTATCTTGATACCGTATGTTTAAATGTAAGTACCTTTATACTGTATGTTTACATCTAAGTATACATCGATGCTTACTGGTTGCTTTTTATGGTGCATACTGTGTATTCATGGTGTGCAGATTATGATTGCTAAATGTACAACTTATTCTTTGTAGATGGTACAAGACCCATCCCAATTTGATGTTCTTGTCATGCCAAACTTATATGGAGACATCCTTAGGTAAGTCTGACTGCCCTTTTTATTTTTGACCTATAGTTTTTATATGAACATCCTAAAGTGAATCATGGTTTTCTGTTTTCAGTAATGTATTAAAAGCCATTTAATACGTTTCAGTGTATTTTGTTACTTGCACAGCTAGCTAGATTGGTGGTCATTATCACAAAGTCCCCTCTCTTTTTTCCGCTCCCTTGTGCTAAGCTATCATGGAGCTTCTCCTCCAGCCCCAGTCACTGTTGACATAATCTCAGACTGACGAAATCTTACTGTAATGGTAGAAGGAAGCTCCCTGTACTGAGTACTTAGATCTTTCAAGCTCTTTCTCTAGCATACCTTTCTTCTTTGGATTCTTCCCTCCTCCCCTTGGGATGCTGGGAGATGTTGACTTTTGAAGCCCATTCTTCTACACTTCTTATGAGGTGTTCTGTTGAGAGGCTACAGCTTGTCTTCTCTGAGTCTGCATATAGGCCGTCACCTCTGGAGCTTTGCATATGATCAGGAAATTATACTGTATTTCAAATTTTATTGTTTTAATTTTGAGGCGGGGTCTGAGCTGTGTAGCTAATTGTCTACATCAGCATGTGTACTCCTGGTTTCTCTTTTAGTCACTGGTGAGTTCCTCACTCGCTTAGGTTGTCTTGACTGTGCTCGGTGCCTCCTGTGCATGGATCCTGTGTCCTGGGCTGGGCCTGCCCTTTGAGCCTTGCCTTACCGGGGCACAGGAAGCTGCTCCAGGCTCATATGCATTTCTGACCTTGATGCCTGGAATGAGCCACCTCTCCAAGGACCTCTGCTTTCCTCTAGTGGATTATCATATCTAAACACTAAAATCTGGGTGCTAGGTGAATTGCTTTCTATTTCACAATGTCCTCTTCTGTCCCCAGTGATCTGTGTGCAGGTCTGATTGGAGGTCTTGGTGTGACTCCAAGTGGCAACATTGGAGCCAATGGTGTCGCCATCTTTGAATCGGTAAGGACCCTAGCACCTACACAGAATTCTTGTCTCATTTATAGCCCAGGCTGGCATCAAACTCATGAAAGTCCTAGCTGTCCTGGAACTAGCTCTTGTAGACCAGGCTGGCCTCGAACTCAAAGGGATTCACTTGCCTCTGGCTTGTGAGTGCTGGGATTAAAGGCGTGCGCCACCACTGCCCGGTCAAGCTTTCAGTTTTTCAAGACTTCCATCTCAGGCCACTGCTTCCTGTCAGTCTAATTTGTCTCTCTAGAGTCCTTATTGCTAGAGTTCATATCTAACTCGAACCTTCATCCACCTGATCCTGCCCCTTGTTCACTGTTCTGCACGTCCTTTCTTTCCTTAGCTAGCTTTTATCCTGCTCTGGGAAGCCCTTGGCTTCGCGGAGCACTCTGCCCATACATGCACCTGTGCAGCTGAGAATAGCGTTTGGCCCATTGTTGGGTTCATTGTAGTCTATACACAGGCTCTTAACTGCAGTTTTGCATGTTGTCTTAGAAATTAGACTTTGTTTTTTATTGTATTTGTCTTAAGTTTTGTGACAGGGTCTCAAAATATGCCTGGCATAGCATTTGCTATGTGGACTAGGCTGACTTCAAATTCAGAGCGCCACCTACCTGTTACCCTGAGTGCTGCCATTAAAGTCATGTGTCACCATGCCCAGTTTTTAATTTATCTATATGTACATCTATCTATAAATGATTATTTGTTGTTGTTTTTTCTTTCTTTTTTCCTTTTCTGTGTGTTGTTGTTGTGTCTGTGGGAGGGTGTCTGATCTCATGGAACTGGAGCTACAGACAGTTGTGAGCTGCCATGTAGATGCTGGGAATTGAACTCGGGTCTTCTGGATGAGCAGCCAGTGTTCTTAACCACTGAGCCATCTCTGCAATCCCACAGCTTTTATTTTTTATATAACACTGGTTTGTTTCTTTTTCTCCATATATTTCTGCTTATTTATGTATTTTGAGGGGTTTTGTTACTCAGACTAACCTCACACTGGAGACAGGAGGCTACCTCATGTCTGGCCAGACACTTTTTATGTGCCTCCTTCACTTTCAGATGTTACCAGAATCTACTAGAAAATATTATTGACCCACAATTTTTTTATATGTATGTGTATATAGTATGTGTGTGACAGAGAGAGAAACGGACTCTGTAGGCATGTGTGTGCTGCCATGCTTGTGTGTGTGGAGGTCAGAGTGTTGGTTCTTCCCACCTTGTTTGAGGCAGTATCTGTTTTTCTGCTGCGAACAGCAGGCTAGCTAGCCCACATGCGAACAGCAGGCTAGCTAGTCCACTGCTCCCCACGATTCCACCGTCTCCACCGCAGTCTCCCCCTGCTGCTCCACATCCTGCTTCTCTGTGGGCTTTGGAGATGTGAAATTGTTAGCAAGTGTTGGCGCCCATATTTTTGCCCTCAAAAATTAGCTCTTTGTTTCTTCATAGCTTTATTTTACTTCTAAGATGTGTCCGTGAATTGTCCACACCGTTTTTCACATGTGTCCGTGAATTGTCCACACCGTTTTTCACATGTGTCCGTGAATTGTCCACACCGTTTTTCACTTCTTCAAGAGTCTGCGCTGTCATTTCTTTTTTGTTGGTGCTGGGGATTGAGCTCAGAACTTGGTGCATGTTGGGTGCCTGCTCCGTCTCCCTCCTGCTGATGCTGTCTTCTCACACGGCCATAGGTTCATGGAACAGCCCCGGACATTGCAGGCAAGGACATGGCCAACCCCACCGCCCTTCTGCTGAGTGCCGTGATGATGCTGCGCCACATGGGACTCTTTGACCACGCGGCCAAAATCGAGGCTGCGTGTTTTGCTACTATTAAGGATGGAAAGGTATCTGTAATCTAGACCACTATAAACTGGGTAAATGGTGTTTCTTCCGTAGAAAGGAAATAGAGCCTTGAAAGATTTGATGTTAAACAGGGATTCTTAATGTGGACTCCCAGATTGAGCTTAAGTTAGGTATGTGTTCATGTATGCATTTTTCTGGGGGAGGATCTAAATATTTCCTCTGAAAGAGTAAAGAGGCACTGATGGGCAGCAGTCTGCAGTGGAAAACTTGAGAGCCGATAAAGGCACAAGCGCATCCCGCTGGCCTGGTGTGTTAGTGTGCAATCTGGTTTACTATGATCCTAACATGGTGCCTCAAAGCTGGCCCCCTCTGAAAGTTAGAGCTAGGAATTACTTCTTATGGCCAACACATAAGGAGTGCAAACATATTTTTAATAGCCTGACATCGTTTGGCGGATATGAGACCTTGTTCTTTTTACCAAGCCTGTGTTAGAGCCGAGCAGAAAGAGGCCTGATTACACAGGGTGTTCTGCAGCATGAAGCTAGGCCACGGGAGGGAACTCGACATGTTTGCAGCGAAGAGGAAATGAGTTGGTAGAAAACAGATTGGCTACAGTAGAGACTTCTCCTAAACTTAGGAGTTAGCTGTGTAAATGTTTTCATGCTATTTGCCTCCAAATACCAAAATAGATCAGAATGTGTCTTACAAATTTTTTTGAGCTTTAAAATTTCCCCTCAGATGTTTTGCTTAGATTTGCTTTCCTTTGACTTTCATAACCAACCAGTATTTTTCCAGTAATAGTTTGAGCAAAGGGTAAATTCTGGAATACTCCCTGCTCCTCAGAAAGGCCTTATCCTTGAGAGGTATCTGTTAGCTCTCAGGCAATATGCAGAAACGAACTCACACTGGACTACAATAGAACTTCTGGTGGTTAGATAAAAATCCAGTATTTCTTGGGAACTAGTGAAACTTCTTCTCTCTCCAGAAAGAGTCATTTCTCTTGCCTCTGGCAGGAAGGACATATGGCTCTCCATTGTGACATGCTTCTGTGGTTACATATCAGTCCATGCTGTACATTACAAAGCCCTCACAGTAGCGTCTGGGCCCTTCTCACCTCCCTATCGCATTCCGTCTCACGCTGCTCGCTGTTCTGTCTCTTGCTGTTCCTGCTGTTCTCTCCTGCTCTCCCATGTCTCTCAAAGATAGCCCTGGACATGTCCAGTATGTGTCTTTTTTTCTCTGCTCTGGAATCTTCCAGATACTTCTGGATCCTTTCCTCTTTGTTATTCACAATGAAAACATTCCCCTTAATGGAGCGGCCGTTTCTGTAGTTTCTTTGCTGCACCTTCTCAAATACAGTGCTGAGTTGTTTTGAGACACGGTCTTGCTGTCTAGTCCTGGATGGCCTGGAACTCGATGTATAGACTAGGCTGGCTTTGAACTTGCAAGAGTCTTCCTGCCTCAGCCTCTCAGTGCTGGGATTATAGCGGTGCACCATCATGCCTGACTTGGCAGTGTTTTGGGGTACACATCTCACAGGTTTTCCCCAGGCCTCCTATGGTAGGTAGTATGTAATGGGACCTCTCTTGGACATCAGTAGGCAGGTATCTTGCTCAGTTCCTATTTCACTGAGTGCTTTAAGTGAAATTATCTTTGCTTAATTTAGTGTGGTGGTGATGGATGTTTAATTTTGCTTTTTCCTTTTCCTCAGAGCTTAACAAAAGACCTGGGAGGCAACGCTAAGTGCTCTGACTTTACAGAAGAAATCTGTCGCCGAGTAAAGGACTTAGATTAGCACCTCTGCAGGTAGATTTACTGCTGTCAATCACTCCAGAAGGATACCCTGGAATCCTCCTCGAGAACGCCCGCCATTGGTTTGCTTGCTTTTTGACAGAGTACATTTTCAAATCCGGCCTTTTCTTAACAAAACCCTTGGAACAGATGCACATGAAGGCTCCGGCCTGCATTCAAAGGGTTTTCCCAAGTGCTTGTTGTATTTATTGTCTATCTGGTAAACCTTTTTTTGTAAACTGTAAGTGAACTGTATCATTTACCATTGTTACCCATTTTACACTTCAGGCAAAATAGTTTTTCCTCAACTGTAAATATTATGATACAGAATTAATAAGAGAAAATATTTAACTTTTTAACAAAAGCCCTGTACTGAGAATTAAACAGGGTTTTAACAATCGCACAAGATAACATTATTCTAGAACTAAATGGGCTCAAAAGGAATTTCTTGGGAAAGTTCACAGCAAAAATGGTATATTTCTTAGCAATATGGAAAATAAAAATATTTGTCCTGTACATGAATTATTAATAAAAATGTAAGCTCCAAGAAATATATAATGAACGATGTAATTTTGTTAATAACGTATAGGTAATCCTTGAGCCAAAGCCCCAGATGCCCTGTGTATTAGATTATTTTGTTACCTTGAAATTCACTATTTTTTTGGGAGAACTCTTAATTAAGGGAGATCATTCCTCTTCAGAAGACACATTGTAAGAAAGCATTTGAACCCCTGAACTCACCCCTCAGTTGGGGAGCCAGCCAATGCAAATGACTCCTGTGTGGCCCTGGAAGGAAGCCACACTTAGCTGGTGCTGCAGGTGACACTGGAAAGGCTTGGCCACCTCTCGCAGCTGTAGTCGAGGACCCTGGGATGCTGGCTATGATTTATATTTCATAGCTGCCCCTTCACTTCCCCCAGAACACCCAATCACTGCCATCTGCCCCAGTAGCACACACAAAAGACCCCACTGCAGAGGCGGAGCTGACTCAGCCCAGACTGGGGCTTGTGTTACCAGCTTCTGACCCTCAGGTTCCTATCCCCACCCTCCTCTCTGCACCACAGCATGAAGCTACTCTTTGGCCCACACCAAAGTTAAGCTGTCTTCCCTTAGCCCTTGTACCAGCTTGCAAACCCATGGCTTTGCATAATGTACCCAGGGCACAAGGGGATTTCCTAACAACAGATCTCCCCATCTGGGTCATTTTTAAAGCTTTTATTCAGATTTAAAATCTGTATTTTACTTTCAACTGCTGCTTTCTGTCTTACTGGATTGTTCTAGTTACCAGTGGCTTTGGGTTCACAGTAATAAAGAATTTAAAAACTGCTGAGATGTTTGCATTCTCTGCCTCTTTCCTGGTCAGGTAAGTGCCTTAAGGCATTTTGGCTTAGCTTGCTGTAATAGGTGGTAATAGAGTTGGCTGCTTTAACTGGAACGTTCCACCTGACCCCATCTTGCACCTTTGTGTATTGTAGGCCACTAATGATATACTAATGGTTAACTCTCACTTCCGTGGGTTAACTGTTCACGCTCTGTCCCACCTGCCCAGTCGACAAAAAACACCAGGTACTTGTTGCAGGTCTGTTAAAATGTTTAATACTCAAAATTACACATTAAATACAGCCACATAGGCAGGAGCAGTTTGTTAACCATCAAGCCTATTGTGTTTAAAGTGGAGGAGAGCCTGGTACTAGGGTCCAAGAAGATGCCAGAGTTAAGTGAGGCCATTAGGCAAGCTGCGACTGCTGTCTCTGCGGCACACATTAGTAATGGGGCTGTCACCTTTTCCCTTTCCAGCAGCCAGCCCTGGTAGACCTGTTCCGAGGACTAGAACCTTCTAAGTCTGCCTGGACTGAGGCTAAAATAACAGTCTTCTCTTCCAGAAGGAGAGCGATCTCTGACACCTGAGCAGGAGCAGTGGTTAAGGTATTGGAGATGTCAGTGCTGTGCCCTGAACTAGGGGTGAAACCCGCTTGTCAGAGGCTCCTGTGTCCAGGCAGGGAGACACCAGGCCATCCTCCCTCCAGCAGATTGCAAGAGCATGGCCCCCGACTACTGCTTTTGCTCTTGATAAAAGGAATCGATGATATCTTTGTACTTCTCCAGAACTGTGAGCCGTTTCAGTTTCATGGTGGGGCCTAAAACAAAAATTGAAAGAAACGAGTAAAGCCTATGATGACTTGAGAAGATATGGTTTGAATACTTAGTTCCCAGTTGGTGAACTGTTGGGGAAGGGTTAGGAGATCTTGGAGGAGGTGTGTCATGGGGTAGGCTCGAGGTTTCAAAGATTTGTGCTACCTTCAAGTTATCTCTCAGCTGTTTTTGCTGCCAGGCCTTTGCTCTGCTGTTGTGGACTCTTTTTTTTTTTTTTTTTTTTTTGGTTTTTCGAGACAGGGTTTCTCTGTGGTTTTGGAGCCTGTCCTGGAACTAGCTCTTGTAGACCAGGCTGGTCTCGAACTCACAGAGATCCGCCTGCCTCTGCCTCCCAAGTGCTGGGATTAAAGGCGTGCGCCACCACCGCCCGGCCTCTGTTGTGGACTCTTAACCCTCTAAAACTGTAAGCCCATTTAATGCTTTTCTATGTTACCTCGTCATGGTGTTTTATCACAGCAGTATAAAAGTGAGATCTCACAGGAGACCCAGGAGATAGGAAGTAAGTCAGAGAAGCAGGGTGTGGGGTCCAGCCAGCTTCTGAAGCAAGAGTCCCTCAGCATTATCCCCTGAGCCTTCCTGTGTCACAGTGAACTTGGGCTGGTCTGCAGCCAATAGGATACAGAGGAGGTGACAGAGTGCCACTTTCAGGAGCAGAAGTGACTTTTGTTCTTTTTTCCCCCCCATTACATAATGAAGTAGTGTCCCCAACATGATCCTCAACTGATTCTCCCTTGCATGAACATACCAATCTCTTAGACTATGGGTGAGTCCAGAAACCTTTTTCAGATACCTAAGCTAGAATATGCTCAAATCCTTTCTTTTGCACAAAGCCCATGCAAATGCATACACTCCAAGCCATCTCTAGACTGCTCAGAATACCAAATGCAGTATGAATGGCATATAAATAAACTAGTATTTATATAATGGGAAAAAATGTCTGCCTAGTCAGGCCTTTGTGACCTGTAATCCAAGCTACTCAGGAGGCTGAGACAGGATGATCACAAGTTCAAGGCCTGCCTGAGCTACAGTGAGTTCAGGACCTCCAGCAATTTAGTAAGACTTTGTCTCAAAATTGAAAAAGAACCAGGGAGACAGCTCAGCGGTAGGCTTTTGCCTGGCCTGTTGTAGGTCCTATCCCAGTACTGGGGGAAAGAATCAGGGAGGGGGTCTACATAGTAACATAATTTTTCTTAAAGTTTTTGATCTGATTAGATCCATAGATGGGGGACCTGTGCATGCAGAGCACCAGCTGCAAATGATGGTGCAATCACATGGCCTCTGTCTCAGGCACCCTCTCAGGTCATTCCTGGGTAAGCCAGCGGCTGTTCTAGGACATGCACGCAGCTTGTGCGGAGGTCTGCTGACCGAGAACTGAAGTCTTTCTTGCCCGCTGAGCTGGTTTGAGTGATCAGTTAATACAAGTGGGCAACAGGTACATCCTGAGCTCCAGTGTCCACTACTCAGCCCACTAGTATGGCGGAAAACTCCCAGACTGGCCACTCGGATCAGTCGCTCCCGATTCTTGGCCCACCAAAATGAAGACGGCTGTGGCACAATGATCTTGTACCCTGTAGAGATTTATCAGTTGCATTGCTTTAACAAAATGCTGGCCGGGCGGTGGTGGCGCACGCCTTTAATCCCAGCACTCGGGAGGCAGAGGCAGGTGAATCTCTGTGAGTTCGAGACCAGCCTGGTCTACAAGAGCTAGTTCCAGGACAGGCTCCAAAACCACAGAGAAACCCTGTCTCGAAAAACCAAAAAAAATAAATAAATAAATAAAATA
This sequence comes from Chionomys nivalis, assembly GCF_950005125.1. Classification (NCBI taxonomy): domain Eukaryota; kingdom Metazoa; phylum Chordata; class Mammalia; order Rodentia; family Cricetidae; genus Chionomys; species Chionomys nivalis. Next base: position 53,472,203 of record NC_080089.1, read on the forward strand.
AATAAAAAATAACAAAATGCTGATTGGCCAGTAGCCAAGTGGGAAGTATAGGCAGGGAGATCAGGCAGGAAGTAGAGGTGGGGTGACCAAAACAGAAGAATTCTGGGAAGAGGAAAGGCTCAGTCTGCAGTTGTCATCCAGACACAGAGGAAGCAAGATGAGATTGCCTCACTGATAAAAGGTACCAAGCCATGTGGCTAACATAGAAAAGAATTATGGGCTAATTTTAAGTTATAAGAGTTAATAGGAAGCCTGAGCTAATAGGCCAACCAGTTTATAATTAATGTAGACCTCTGTGTATTTCTTTGGGACTGAATGGCTGAAACCTCTGTCAACAGGAGATAATGTTTATCGTTTGCATATTTAATTATTTCAAATCAGTTTTCAACTTAAGGCATAACTCAACCCTCAACTAGAAACATCAAGGTTAGGGTTTTTATGAGCTGCCTGGAGAAGATACCTTCCATTCAGTTGCCCATGCATTTAGTGTGAACAAATCTGGTTCTATATTCCCAGCATCTCTGATACAGCAGAGCATTGCTGCAGACAGTGTGACTACTTTTAGTGTGTGTGAATTTGAGTCTCACCAAGGAGCCGTGCTCAGTGTCCTGTGCCATGAGCACCCCAAGATAGCTAGGAGAGACTCCTCTGGCCACGTGGGGCTGCACCATAGGCTCTTATGGGCTTGGGCTGTGACCCAGATAGTTCTATCCTTTTAGCAGCCATGTGGCTGATGTCACAGACTATAGTGGTCTCACTGCAGCCCTGGCGCCCATGGGGCTATGGTATGTACCCGATGGCTGCACTATCACTCAACAGAATAGAGTCTCATGGTTAAGGCAAAGCTAAGCATTTCCTGTTCATACTGATAAGTTCTGCCACATGTGTAATACACTCATCCTGTGCTCACAGGTTTTGGGAGTTCCCTACCCCAACACCAGAGTCCAGTGTTCTGGCCCCATGTGTGAAATGACAGGTATCTGCACAGGACCAACCTGTCTTCCTTTATGCTTCTAAGCTGTCTTTAGATGACTTTTGATACCTAAGACACCATAAGTATTTTGTGAGGATTATTATTTAAGGGATTAAAAAACTGCATATGTTCAGGGCAGATACATTTTTTCCTCTTGGTATTTCTAATCTAAGGTGGTTGCATCCAGTGGATTTGAAAGTGACATTTTCAGACGAACACAATCAGAGGCACCCAGCTCAGATGCTGTCCAAAGCCCTGTCTGACACCTTCTGCTGGCACGGCTACTTCCTAACAGGCTTCCCACTGCCACTGCCATGGGCGTTGCCCTCCCGCACAGCCTCAGGAACAGTGAAAAGAAAACTTTACCCAGTTCTCCACCAGAAATGGAGAAGTCACGTTTGAGAATGGCCCACTTCTGGATGTGGTAGGGCCGGGCTGCCGCATTCGCGTTCACCCTCTGGATCCCTTCCTGGATGGCCTGATACACAGCCTCATCTCTCTGCCCCACAATCTCGGATACGGTGCTGGCCCTGCTGCCCACCCTCTGGCAGAACTCCACAGCTTGCTCCGTCAGGTTGTCTGTTGGCTCAGATGTCTCTGGGTCCAGCGTGCACTGAAAAGAACACAGATGAGGGTCTCTCCCTCTCCACAGAACCACACTTTGGTTTGGGAGGATGTCACAGGAACAAGGTGGGAATTCCTGTGGACTCGGTTTTAGAGTGATGTGTCTAGGGTGGGCAAGGTGCTGTGCTTGTCCCGAGGAGTGGCAGAAAGAACCTTGGCTGGTGATGTCAGCACCTGTTCAGCAGGAGCCAGTCTTCCTCCCTGGCTGTGATGCTGAGGCCCTGAGCGTGTGGGTGGGCAGTCAGATCTTTGAAAACTAGAATGAGTAACTGGCGAGTGGAAGAATCGTCTCAGAGGTCCATGGGGCAGAGGAATCTCCACCCACCCTCATGGTGCACAGCAGTGGCTGAGTGACGCCAGGATAAAACTGAATGCCAGGAGCACCTTGGACTACACTGCAGATCACCCTCCTGCTACATACACCCCAGAGCGAGGGCCCTTGACACACCTTCAGAGTCAGCAGCATGGATAGGAACTTCCTCTGGTCCCCTATCAGCATGGCACTACTGATGATGGGCAGCTCCGTCTTCACGGCCTCCTCAATGGGCACCGGGGGCACATTCTCCCCACCCGCAGTGATGATTAATTCTGCAGAGGCAAGTCAGGTCCAGACTGAACCACACTCCCAGGTCACAGCTGGAGAGGCCTGAGCAGCGAGCGCAGTGCTGGAGATGCTCTTGTCGGAGCCATGAAGCAGGCCCCGACCCTCCAGCAGCCCTTAAGGACAAATGCTTACTATGTCACCCATTCCTCAGTTTATTGCCCAAGTCCCTCTCTGCTGGGCCAGCTTATCCCATGGTGCTTCTTAACCTCTTTCTCCACCCCTGCTCAGCCAGCGACATTTCCCCTCCCAGCCTCTGTTCGCTAACTGCCAGTCGATTATAAGACAGTCGTGCCCAGGTGCATGGTTTGGGGTACCCAGGCCGGAGCTTTACCCAGGGCACTTTATTCCGTTCCCACAGTCGGCCTCTAATGAGGGGCTCTCTCATTGCCGTCTGCAGAGAGGAAGCCGAGGCCAGAAGTAACTTGTCCATTGCCGCATGGTGCTGAGTAACAAACCTCAGGTTTACACCCAGTTTGGTTCTGAGACCCAGCACTTCGACATTCTCCCTCCCCCGCTGCTTGTCACCTTCCCTCCTGACAGACCTCTCCTTTCCGCACAGCCAGCTTCTACCTGCTGTTCTCCTACCTGTTGCTCAGCAGGCAGCCTTCATCAACAGGTTACCCCTCCCCTGCCCCCGCCTCCCGTCCCCGCCTCCCGTCCCGGTCTGCCCCGCCCCTTTCTCACTGCTCCCTTCTCTGAGCAGTCCTGCATCTCTCTCTCTCTCTACCTACCCCGGGCATGTGTTTCATTCATTATGTGTTTCATTCATTATTTATCGTGTCTATGGGAAAGGCCAAGATCACAGCCCACCATTCAAGGTTACGATCTTCTGTTCTGAGCCATGACAGATTTCCACGCTAGACAGCAATAAACTCAACAGAACCAAACACTGGAAATCTTCCCAGTGAACCCCATGCTGGGTGTGAGAGCAGCCAGAAACCCTAACTACCAGGGGAAGAACCATCTCCCAGGACAAGATTCTGACACCTTTTCTTTCCTTATACTCCCACACTCCCTGCATTTCTAGAAACTGAAGCAGCGCTGTGGGCAAGGCTGAGAGGAGCCTAAAAGTTCCTCTTTCCCTAGGTTCAGGGGAACAAACCCACTGCCTTTTAGAAAAAAAAAAAAGGATAAAATTATATAAAACAAATGCATGAAACACTTTGACTGGTGTGTGGGATTGTCTCCTGTCCTCCTATGTTATCTAATTCAAAAGCGGTCACTGGCCACAGTCTGTTCACAGGCCCAGCCTGACATTAGGCGCAGATCAGAACAAGACAGGGCCTGGCTGGGAGGAGATCACAGTTCACTGGAGCTAAAGGTCCCACAGATGAGACTCATGGAGAGAGGCTTGACAAGCAGAGCCCATAGAAGCACGTAGCCTTTAGGGACGGAGGCGGTGAGTCAACCAGGGCGAAGAGGGCTCAGGACCAATGGCCGCAAGGCCTCCCTGCAGACAGCAAGCACTGAGAACTCTCGGGCAATGTTTTTAGAATATTCCAGTGATGGAGGCCATGGGAGTTGTTGAGGGGATGAACTGGTCAGAGAGGAATCCACACGAGTTCAAATGATCAGCGTTTGCTGGAGCAGCAGGAGGCAGAGCAAAACAAACTCTGGAAACCTGGTGGACAGTTCTAGACTCGCTCATAGCTACTCCTGTGAGCCTCATTCCCGCCTTTCTCTGTCACTCCCACCCTCCCCACTCCTGCCGGCATTTTCACTAAGTGACTAAAACCCTCTAGAAAACTAACACGGAGTGGAATTTCCTAAATCTAGTGAAGAATATCTTCAACAGCTCTGTAGCAAACATACTGAGCACTAAGCTATAGAGGACAGGCCCTGGGGTAGGCATGGCAGGTGAAAGTACTAGCTGAGCAAGCCTGATGACCCAAGTTCGATTTCCCTGAACCCCTGAAAAATCAGGTAGTGTACATTTGTAATCCCAATGCTCCTACAGTAAGGTGGGAGGTGGCGATAAGAGAATTATCCCAGAAGTTCGTGGGCAGCTAGCCTAGAGTATGCAGGGCAGCAAAAATAAGAGAGGTCCCGCTTCAATATGGTGGAAGGGAAAAACTGATGGCTGAAAGTTGACCTCAGCCCTCCACACGTGAGCCATGGCATGTGTGCACCTGTGTGCACATGCAAAGAAAACATTAGAATTAGAAAACATCTTTTAAATGTTGAAGCTCTTCTGCTGACATCAGGAACAAATCAAGAATTGCCTCTATCACACAATATTCTTCTGTTCTTTTTATGGCTGGTGATCAGGGTCTAACCCAGCCCAACTACTGTCCTTTCTGTCCAACACTGTGATAGAAAAGGTTTTCCTAGCCTGGGTGAGAATGCAATAATAATAAAATAATAATAATAATAATAGTAATAGTGATGATGATGATGAGTGAAAAGGAAGAAATAAAATTGTCACTATGCACAGATGACATGATTTCGTCCATAGGAAATTCAAAAGGGCACACATGCCAGACCTGGCTTGAGGGTTGGAGAGGCCACTCGGTGGTGAGAGAGCTCTTGCCGGCTGCGGGCAATGTCCTGGTTTCATTCCCCAGAACTTCAAAAGAATAAATAGTGGTTATGCATGTGACATAAAATCCCTGCCCTCAGGAGGCTGAGGCAGAAGGATTGCTGTGAGTGCTAGGCCAGCTTGGACTACCTAGCAAAACCCTGTTTAATAAATGAGCCAACAAACGAGCAAATGGCAACAAAGCAAGCACAAGACTCCAGGACAACTACTCTGTGAACTCCTTAAGGTCATTTGAAGCAGGCCCGGCAACATTCGCAATCTCAGCCACTTGGCAAGCTTAAGGCACAAGGATTAAAAGTTCGAGGCCAGCCTAGGCATTAGCATGACCCTGTTCTCAGGCAAAAAAGTAAGAGTCTGGGTGGTAGGTAGGTCAATAGCAGGGTTCTTGCCTAGCCTGCTCAAGTACCTGTATTTAATCCCTAGAATAAGGAAAAGATCGTTTGATCCAAGACCAATATATAAAAAACAGGTAATTGCATTCTGTATCTCAGCAACAAACAAATTGAGACACAAAAAATGTTAAATGCCATTACTGACAATAGCATACAAATAAAATTCTCCAAGTGGATATTAGTAAAGGGATGAAAAACTCTGTACTGAACTCTAGAATATAATGTTGAGAGAAAGTCAAAAGACATTAGTAACTAGAGAGGGGAGAGACAGCAAGCATTTAGGGACCGGCAGACTCAACTCCGAAAGACGTACAACCTTACAAAACTAATCTACAACCCCAACGAGATGAAAGTCATCTTTTAAGCCAATCTACTGATACACTTGAGCAGTGAAATCAAAGGCAAATGTCCAGAGTCACCGTGGAGAGGAAGATCACAGCTGCAGAACCACAGAAGCAGACACCAGCCCTCGCCCCTAAAGCTACTCAAGGGAGATTGTGCCGAGAAACAGAACTGTCCCGACGCTGACTCATGGACTTGGCAGATGAGAAAGGTGACACTGAGGGACAGTAAGGGAAGGGCGGTTTTGATGGACAGTACTGGCCTAATTGTATGTTTTTGGAGAAAAGTTATCTGTATTCTTATCGAAAACCATGTTCACCACACTGTCTAAAATCATGGCTGTTCCTCCCAGGGCTGGAATGCGGGTTTCCTCATTTATCATTACAAAAGTGAACACTAGGTGGCAGAAGTGAGCACAGTCCCCATTGCAGCTACCTGCTGTTCCAGGGCCAGGGTTTTATCGCTGAGGCTCACTGGCCAGTACAGCTCAACCCGTGCCACCTCCAGCATCCACAAAGGACCAGAGCCTCCTTGGAACCCAGGTTGAGCTGCACCTCTGCCCGTGTAAGCTCCGGAAAGAGTGGGCTTGCCACCTGGGGGCTATGGCACTACACAAACGTCTTTCCATGGAGGAGTTTCTATAACTTCCCTTTCTCTGCCTTTGAAGTTTCACCTTTTATTTCAAATTTTGTATCCATTCTACCCTACTCTCTGTCATGTTCTGTGTTTCTACATAAAAATGCATAATCCTTATGCTTTGGAGTCTCCTGGAGGCTTGTCTTGTTTCCTCTGGGGAAGTGAACCCCAGGACCCCCTTCACTCTAGGTGATCCTGAAGTAGCTACATAACTTCTCTGGATGTTCTTATTCATTGTGAAAGTACTCGCCCCAGAGCTGACACTGGTAGAGGCACGTAACACTCATGGAGGGTTCAGGGCTGGCAATGGCAACAAAGGGAGTTGGGGTAGACTTATTTCTGCCCTTGTTGTACCCCAGAGCAGGGCTGCTCACCTTTGAGGCGCCCAGTGATGTAGAGGAAGCCATCAGAATCCAGACGGCCCATGTCACCCGTGTGTAGCCAGCCTTCCGAGTCAATGGCCTCACACGTTTTGTCTTCCATGTTCAGATAGCCCATGAAGATGGTGCGGCCCCACAGGCAGATCTCACCAATGCCATCGGCATCCTGATTCACGAGCTTCACCCGGCAGCCAGGGATCAGCTTCCCAGAACTGGTGATGAGAGAGACAAGGGTGGAGAAAGGTCTGGGTCAGCCCCTGCTGGGGCTCTTGGGATCTACAACTTCTTGGTCTTCTCTGGTGGCAGGGGTCCCCTCTCAGGATTGCTTTTTAAAACTTAAGAGTAATTGTGTGTGAGTGGGTGTGTGTGTGTGTCTGTAAGCCAGAGGTCAATGTTGGATATATTCCTCTATCACAGTTGACTTGAATTTTTTAAATTTATTAATTATGTATATCATATTCTGCCTGCATGTATGCTGCAGGCCAGAAGAGGGCACCAGATCTCATTACAGATAGTTGTGAGTCACCATGTGGTTACTGGGAATTGAACTCAGAACCTCTGGAAGAACAGTCAGTGCTCTTAACCTCTGAGCCATCTCTCCAGCCCTTGATTTTTATTTTATTTTATTTTATTTTATTTTATTTATTTTTTTTTTTTACATGACTGTTGGTTGAAACTGGGACTCAGCAATTTGAGAGGGGCCAGCCAGGGGACTTTAGAGTCTTTCTGTCTCCATATCCCAGGCATTAGGATTAGGCATGCGCCATGACACTAAAGACAGGTTCTCACTATGTATTTCTGCCTTAACGGAAACTTATTACACAGACCAGGTTGGTCTTGAACTCACGGTGGACCACTTGCTTCTGCCTCCCACCTGGCTTTCTACAAGGATGTAGGGGATATGAACTCGGATTCTCATTGTGTGAGTTACCTATTGAGCCATCTTAAAAGCAGAGGAGTTTTGTATTTTAATTAGTACCTTAGGGTTTTCATCAAATAAATGAGTGAATGAATGAATGAATGAATGGCCAAAACGCTAATCGTAGAAACTGGAGCACTATCATACCAGATGCAGAGGGAGTTGCCAACGACAACAGACCACTCTTAAATCCCTCCCCAGAGCTGACTGCCCTCCCTGCCTGTCAGAAGCCTGCCCTGACTCCCAGTCCCACCCTAGCGGGAGCCCCATCAGCTCTCCTGGGACAGTCTAGCATTCCCTACCCTACTGGGAGAAATGGAAGGAGGTTTCTTCACGTGGGACTCCTGGTCTCAGAAGCTAAGGTGTCTTCAGCCACAGGACACACATCACAGTGACAAAGACTGCCCATCTAGATGAAGGAGGGCAAACAAGGGACTTGGCCCAAGATGGCCCTGTTGGCACTTGAGGCCAAGGCTCCAGTGTGGAAGGGGGAGTAAGAGGGACAGTCCCCAAGGCACCAAAGGGTGTCAGCAAGGACACCTGAGCTCTCAATGTGTCCCACGTTCAGACCTTACCTGTACAGTCGGTAGTTGTAGGGGCTGGACATGAAGTGGGGGCCTGTGCTCTCACTGAGGCCATAGCCTGCATACAGGCGGATGTTAAGGCCCAGAAAGAAGCGCTGTGTCTCTGCAGTCATGGGGGCTGCTCCGTAGAAGTTCTTCTGACACTTGGCAAAGCCCAGAGCCTGACGGACCTTGGCTAATACTAGGTAATCCGCCAGTCTGCTTGTGAAGGGCTTCAGGTCACTGTGAGGGGGTGGAGGAAAGAACGGTCCACAGAAAGAAACACAAAGACCCTCATGGTAGCACACTCCAGCATGGCCACTGAAGCTGTGTGTTGTGATGAACTGCGAACAGTTTGGATACTGGCCTGCTACGCAACATGAATTTGTGTGTGACTATAAGCGTGACTCCTCCAGGTAGCATGCAAACATGTCATGGAGTCAAACAAGCTGAGCCGTCTCTCCAGCCCCTTCTTTTTGATTTGATTTTCTTTTGAGACAGTCTCATGGATTTACACAGGCCTTGAACTTACGCTGTGGCCAAGGCATACCTTAACTGCCCATTCTCCAGCCTTAGTCTCCTGAGTGCCGGGATCACAGACCTGCCCGTCCATCCTTCCCCCAGGCCTGGCTGCACAGCCACCATTTGTGAGTGTGAATGACGCTGTAGGTAAACAGGTGTGTCTGCATCTCTGCCACAAAGCTGATGCTGCTTCAGAAGACATACTTACAATGGAAGCTCCCTATGCCCCTCCCCTCCGTCTTTCAGGTCAAAGGACCTGAGCCCAGAGCTTTGTGCTTGCTTGATCAGCACTCTAACTAGCTGGACACTCAATCTGAAAAGCATTTTTATGTTGAAACAAGGCCATATGTCTACTGTGTGGGAATCTAAAAAGAAATCATGAGGCAGATGTGATGGTCTCCATCTATAACCCCAACACCTGGAAGGCCTAGGAAGGAGAAGGCTGAACTTTAGGCTAGCCCCGGCTACATATTAAGACTGCCTCCCTGGGCAGTGGTGGTGCACGCCTTTAATCCCAGCACTAGGGAGGCAGAGGCAGGCGGATCTCTGTAAATTCAAGGCCAGCCTGGTCTACAAGAGCTAGTTCCAGTACAGGCTCCAAAGTTACAGAGAGACCCTGTCTCAAAAACAAACAACAAACAAAAAACAAAAAACCAACCAAAAAAAAGACTTTGCCTCAGTAAACAAAAAATTATAATAATAAGCAAGCGGAAGGGATTTGGGAACGAGTTGAGTAGTCAAATGGACTGCTGGGAAAACTGGAGTGGTTAGGCCTATATAACGGAGCCAGCTACTGAGGGTGAGCAGTTGGCAAGAGCTAGCTCTCCCTAAGAGGGTGAGTTCTTAAGAAAAAAAGTCAAGCCAGTCTTCCAAGCTAACGCCCCCATCAGGTTTGCAATGGTATCAGAGTACAAGCCCAGATACAGAGACTACTACAATGTTTTCCCAAGTTGAAGGCCTCTGGAACCAGGACAGATTATTAGATTCTTGCTTGTTACTGTGTATGCTCTGGCCCTGCACCTCCCCAGGCCTCCTGCCCCCAACTTACTCGCTAGGGCAAGTGAGGTTCTGTTCCAAGGTCACGGACATGGCCCAAAGCAGCATCTTGCGCCGGATGAAGCCAGACTGCGCTGCCACCTCCTGGATCCCTTCCATGATCTTCTCCCACACACGAGGCACCCCCATGTGGGATGTGGGCTCCACCTCCCGCAGTGTGTTCACCAGGCTCCCCTGCTCAAGGCCAGAGAGAAGCAGAGGTGGTACCAGGCCTGCAGACACAAGCCTCACAGTATAAATGCTCCAAGCGGGCGCACCTGTGGATGCGCATGCGCTTGCACCCAGTTTGTGCGCATGCGGAGGCTGTAGTTCAACAGCTGCATCTCCTTGTCTGCTGCAGAACTTTGGTGTCCCTTGCAGATCACTGTATCCAGATGCCCGAGCAGCACCTGGATCCCTTAGATCTTTCTGCGTCTAATTCAAGCACGATAACCTCACTTTGTCACATACTGTGGCGAATATTTGTAATCCCAGCACTTAGGCTGAAGCAGGACTATGAGTTCGAGGCCCAGGCTGGGCACATAGCAAGTTAAAGCCAGCCTGAGCTACCTAATAAGAGCCTATCTCAAGACAAACAGACATATAAAACAAAACATAAGCAAATAGACAAAAACAAGGGCCAGCGGGGTGGTTCAGTGGATCAAGGGGTCTGTGGCTGAACCTAACTACATGGCTTCATTCTCAGAACCCACATGGTGGAAGGATGCAACTGGTCCCGAAAGTTGTCCTCTGATGTATACACACTGTACACTATAGACACATAAGACCCTGCAGTACTCTCTACAAATACAATAAATAAAAAATAAATAAATTTAAATAAATAAATGAAAATAGGATAGTGGCACTCGCCTTTAATCCCAGCACTCGGGAGGCAGAGGCAGCTGGATATCTGTGAGTTCAGGCCAACTTGATCTACATAGTGAGTTCCAGGACAGGCAGAGCTTCTCTCTCTCTCTCTCTCTCTCTCTCTCTCTCTCTCTCTCTCTCTCTCCCTCCCTCCCTCCCTCCCTCTCTCTCTCTCTCTCTCTCTCTCTCTCTCTCTCTCTCTCTCTCTCTCTCCCTCTCCATATGTGTGTGTATGTGTATCCCTGTCTCAAAGATAAATAAGCATAAGTTCAAAATTAATTAAAAACCAAACAAAGGAGCTAGGACAATGGCTCAGCTGTGAAAGCATGAGAACCTTGATTTAGGGCTCATCTAAAAAAGATGGCCACTGCACATGTGCCTGAAACCTCACGCTGGGAGAGTGGATCCCGGGGACTCTGCAATTGAAAGTTCTCGCCCAGATGGGGAACTCCAGGCTCAGTGAGAGGTCTTGTCTCACATCAGTGTCCGACATTGGATAATGAAAATGTGGTGTACAGATACATTATTATTCAGTCGTGAAGGAAAATAAAATCATCAACTTTGAAGGTAAATGGATGGAACTAGGAAAGATCATATCCAGTGAGGTAAGCCAGACTCAGAAAGACAGATGTTCTCTCCCATTGGAGGCACCTTGCTTCAGATGAGCACACAGCCTATAGTAACTGTAGAAGCCAGGAAAGTAACACAGGACCATTGCCAGGACAGAGGGACTGAGAGCGAGAGAGAGGTGAACAGCAGGGTACAAGTTACCGAATGGGGGAATGGGAAGGGATGGGCTCTCTAGGGGATATAGAAGATGAGGAACATGGCAACACGGATGCCTGGAAAATCCACAAGGAATCTTGCTGTGAACTGGTCATCCAAAATGCAATACACAGTTCCATGGATAAATAAACATATATAGTTTTAATAAACTTTTCTCATTTGGACTGACAATGTTCCCTCCAAGAGACAAAGACCATCCAACAAAAAACCCAAATACCAGACACAAGAAGCATTCTTTACAGTTGTTGGCCAGGGCTGTCCAAGAGACTCCCAAAATACAACCTATTGTAATTGCCCTCGGTTACCTACTCAGAGATGGAAAGTAAATCCCTGAACTGGAACTGACCTGAATGCCCCCTCCTGAGGACTGGCTTTCATGGTATCAAAAGGTGTCATGCAAGCTACTGAAGGAGGAAGGCAACCAACAATCCTACCCAGCTATGATGCCTATGGACCACATCAGCGACCAGCATGGCCTCATAACCCTAAAGGTACAGTAGCAGCGTGCATATTTTGATAGTAACCAACAGCAGCTCTTTAACTGTACTTAATAAGAGAGATGCCATGCCTGGTATCCCCGTTAACTGGAAGCCTTGTTATGGTTATTTGAGGAGATTCTGCAAGCCCTAATTCACTAAACCAGCATAATCCCTAACAACAATCTATAAGTATTTGTCCTTATACCCACAGAGAAGTCTTGCCTTCACTCCTTATCAAGGAAACTTCTCTTTGCAATAGACAGAACCACTTCAGAAAATCACAGCCCCAGTAGATACGTCTACAAAGCACGTTCACAGTCAAGGCTTAGGAAACATTGCAGAAGAGGGGGCGGACAGACTGTAGAGCTGGAGGGTCAGAGAGTTTTCTGTGAGACTGTGTCTCCTAGATGTGCCAGAAGCTCCATCCGTAAAGTCTCCCCAACAGGACCGCCCACATGAGAGCAGACCAAGGGGAACACCAACAGATACACTGTAGTGTACAGGAGAAAGCCCACAAGCCCACAATCCTACACAAGAAACTACAGACAACTGAGGAAAGCTGGGGAAGTAGTCTTCCCCAGGGAAGGACACACCAATTGTTTGCCAGGGCCAAATGTTCAGCCCCGAAAACACACACACAAAAGTAATATTATATGGACTGAGCAGGTTATATCTAGGAATACATTTATGTGCAAGCAATAACAATTAGTGGAAAAGAGGCCATGAATTTGAAAGAGAGCAGGGAGGGGTACAGAGAAGAATTTGGAGGGAAGGAAAGAAGAATGTTATAATTATACTATCGTCTCAAAATTAAAAAATAAGCCAGGTGTAGTGGCGCACGCTTTTAACCCCAGATCTTAGGAGGCAGAGACAGGCAGATCTCTGTGAATTTGAAGTCAGCCTGGTCTACACAGTTCCAGAACAACCAGAGGTATACAGTGAGACCCTGTCTCAAAATAGATAGATAGATAGATAGATAGATAGATAGATAGATAGATAGATGATAGATAGATAAATGTAAAAATAAAACTTATTTAAAAATACTAGTTGTACGGTCTGGCAAGGTGGCTCTGTGGTTCAGAGCCTTTGTCACTCTTGCAAAGGAGCTGGGTCCAGTTTTCAGCACCCACGTGATGCCTCACAAGCATCCACGACTCCAGTTCCAGCAGATTCAACGTCCTCTTCTGTCTTCTCACCTCTGAGGGTACCAGGGACACACACATGCATGCAGGCAAGGCATTCATACACATAAAGTAAGATAAATATTTTAAAAATATATCAAATATATAGGTTAAAATTCTGCATCTGTAGGGTTGAATTCAGCATTATTAAAACAATTTCACTTTCACTACACTGAGGGGGCAAGCCTGTCTCAAAAGAAAAAAAATAAGGTAGATGTGGTGGAAGAGATAGCTCAGCAGCTAAGAGTGCTTGGTGCGCTTCCAGAGGACCAGAGTTCAGTTCCCAGCACCCACATGAGGTAGCTCACAACTGCCTGAACCTCCAGCTCCATGGCTCTCTGCCTTCTTCTGGTCTCCATGGATGTGACACAATGCATACATTAAACAATTTTCAAAAATCTTAAATTTTATAATTTTAAAGATGGAGAATTAAAGAAGAAACCAGTCCATGTTGACTAGCCTTCAGAGGCATGTGCACAGATGAGAACAAGAGCATATCACGCACACATACACACGCACGCACGCACGTACGCACACACACACACACACCACCACCACCACCAACAACAACAGCAAGCATAGCCAAACAAGGACACACTGGTTGCTCCCCCCGCAGTGTTTGTTTTAGGACTAACCATGTGACCCTGTTGACGACACTAGGTCAGGGAAGCTGGCTAGGGGGTTTCTGGGAATGTTTCTTCATGGTTCAAATAAAGACGCAAAGACTAGGTCTATTTTATGAGACTGGGGTTCATCTCATGGTCATACTCTAGGAAACTGTGACTTCATGGAGTTTGAGACCGAAGGTGGTAGTTTATATGACTTAATATAATGTCATCAGCTTCCCTATTCATTTGGTTATTTGAGTCAGGCTGGACAAACAGTTGCTGAAAGAACTCTGAGTGCTATTTGCACCGGGAATCGGCAAGTACACAGGGCTTCTAGATTCAAGCACACACCTGGGTAGGCCCTGACTCACACACTGGACACACATGGGGCCGGAAGTCAGGAAGACAGACTGACCTTTAGGGCATCGGGATCTGCAAAGCAGACCTGGGCTCCCCATTGGATGCCGGTCCACAGGTCGTAGATCTGGGCAGCAATGTGGCTGAGGGGCAAGTAGCTGACGACTACCTCCTGCTGGACTTCTGCAGGCTGGATGTCTCCAGCCTGACTGCCGAACCGCGCTGTCCATGTGATCTGAGGGGAGGAAGCCACAGGGGCTTGGGCTACTTCCATAGAGATTCCCAGAGGATGGAGATGCCCTCTCGGCTATTCCTACAGGCTCCAGAGACCTCTAGGGACAGGCCTCCTCCCTGCTCCCTTCCCTCTCCCCTCTGCAGGGCTCTGTCTACACCACAAATGGGTGGGCATTCCTACATCTAGCTCCTTAGGCTGAGCAGTCCGAGAGGCTTCCCCAGAGGCTGTTGAGGCAGGACCGCAGCCCAGAGTCATCCCACCCACCCATCTGGGCAACTGTCCTACATTGTCTTGACTCAACATCACGCCCTTGGGGTTTCCGGTGGTGCCGGATGTGTAGACCAGCACGCAACACTGGTTGGGCTGCTGGGTGTCAATGATGGTGTCTAGGGCCTCCTCGGGCACTTCTTGTCCCAATTCTATGAGTTCTTCCATCTGTGGCAACACAGGGCAGAGGAGTTGGTCTGGGTCAACCGTGTAGGCACAGACAGGCCCACCAGTCACCCAGGGCTCGCTACTCATACCGTGTACACGCTGGCCATCTTCTTCGGAAGGGGTTCTTGGTATATCACTACTGCTTTTAGATGTGGCAAGTCTTTCCAGATCTGCATCGACAGGGAAACAAATTGGGTTTCAGCAAGAAAATGGCCACGTTGTAGAAACAGCCTCATCTGCATGTGTTGGGCTGTAGCAAAAGTCTCCTATTTTTGATCCTCGATGCCAGTGGGACACCTTTGTCCACAGCTCCCCATTGTGGAAACTTGGGTGCCGTGACAGTGGGGACCCAGGGCCCGATTGAACAAGTCACACAACAGAGTGTTAGGTTAGTGCAGATGACGGAGACAGAGGTGCAAAGGGAGTGTAAACTTCAATACGGAGTGTCTCCTAATTACGCGGTGGAAGGATGTGTGTCTAGAGCATGGCTTCATGGCCTGAGGAAGGAATGCGGTGTGAACATACGTGAATAACGGGCATGCATACAAGCAAGCATTTGTTTATGTTTGTCACAGGGGCTCTGGAAGCTTAGAACTCATTACCCTGACTTTCTACAGGCAGAGAGTGGGGGCAAGCACAAGACAAAAGGGGGAGGGAAAAAGTCTTTAAGTATAACAAATAATTTTGACTTTGGAATCATGTAAATATCATAATCATTTAACAAATACGTTTATATGTAAAAGATAAAAAATGATTCTCCAGTCTTGAGAGCAATCTGAAGGAAATAAACCCAGCAGTCAAGTGTGACAGTGTGTGCCTGTCATCTTAGCACTGGGGAGGCTGAGGCAGGAGGATCACAGGCTAACCTGAGCTATGTAGTAAGACTGTTTCAGACAAACAAATAAAAAAAAAAAACCAAAATACTTCAAGCCAATACAAATGAAGACTACACGTCAACCTGGTTAAACACACACACACACACACACACACAAATAAATACACATCACATAGACACAACGGCATCAAAAGTTTTTTGTTTTATTACTTGCTTGTATATTTTGATTTTTCCTAATGATAAGGTCTTATTATATAGCCCTGGATGTCCTGGAACTCAATCTGTAGACCAGGCTGGCCTTGAACTCACAGAGATCCACCTGCCTCCCCCCATCCCCCACCCCCACCCCCCCCACCCCCCGTGCTGGAATTCATGGTGTGTGGTGCTGGCCTCATCAAAGAATTTTATACCTGTATTTTGATTCTTTGTTCTTGGGAAAGAGTTAAAAGAAATTTCAAACTTCATCCAGCAGCCTGTCTGTCTTCCTTCCTTTCTTTTTTTTTTCCAACCTGCGTGTGTTGTATTCATGTGTATATACTTTGCCATGCCCAGGTTTTTATAAGGTCTGGGAGCACTTGGGTCCTCATGATTGTACACCAGGCAGTTCACTGGACGAGTCATTTTCCTAGCTCTCTCTCACTTTATTTTGCCTTTAAATGTTTTTATTTATTATTATTGTGTGTATATGATGGGTATAGTCATGCACATGTCACGGTATGCATGTGTGAAGGTCAGACAACCCTGTGGAGTTAACACCACATTCATGTGAGATCTAGGGATCAAACCTAGGTCATCAGACGTATACGAGTGCTTTATCTGCTGGTTCATCTAGTTAGCCCACTCCCCCTGTCTCTGTGTGTGTGTGTGTGTGTGTATGTGTACACGCTTGCATGTGTATTCGGGCATGCTTCTTGAGACAGAGTCTCATATAACTCAGGCTGGCTTCAAACTTGTAGCCTTGGCTAACTTTCTCCCCCCATTTCCTAAGTGTCAATGTCAGGATTACATGTATGTGCCACCATGTCTGGATTCATAGGTCTAATTCTTTTTTTTTTTTTCCCTTTAAGATAGGGTTTTTTTGTAGCTTTGGAGTCTGTCTTGGAACTTGCTTTGTAGACCAGGCTGGCCTTGAACTAACAGAGATACACCTGTCTCTGCCTCCTGAGAGCTGGGATTAAAGATATGTGCCACCACCACCCAGTCATAGTTCTTATTCTGGCAATAAACTGTTATTTTGAAATTATTTGATATGTGTTATAGGATTAGGTCAATGTTATTATCTGCTACTATTTTTAAGGCTAGATAAGAGAAATTCAAGAATAAAATCAAAATTTAATCCCCATCATGAAATGTTTGAATCAGAGCTATCTATCACTGTGAATTATGATTTAAAAGACATACAAGCACAAGTGTACACACACACACACACACACACACACACACTCCTGAGATTGAGATGAGCTTCTACGAACCCAGTGTTCTGTCTGAAGATGTGAGGGGAGAGGGAAAAAGAGCAGGGGGAAAGGTGAGGGAGGTATGAGGAGCTTGAGAAAAAGGGAGGGAGGTGAGGGCGACGGAGGGACAGCAGGAAGAGGAAGGATGGGGAGGAGAGGGAGGGGGGGCATGTCTGATGTCGTGCATATTGAATTGATGTGAGAGAATAATGAGTCAGGAGGGCAAGGTAGTTCAGAAGAACGGGTGGGAGAGCCACAGAAGGGAGAGTTCCAGGCATTTTCCTAGGGTCAGTGACTCACTGGCTGAACAGCCGTGCTGACAGACATCTCATTGATGAGAGCTCATGAAACTGGAGACAAAGTTGCTGTGAGATAATGATCTTGTATATTTGAAAGATTTGTCACTGGTATTGGTTTAATAATATGCTGGTTGGCCAGTAGCCAGGCAGGAAATACAGGTGAGGTGAACCAAGTAGGAAAACGTTGGGAGAAGGAAAGGCAGAGATGCAGTCGCCAGCCAGGCACAGAGGAAACAAGAAGAGAATGCTTTATTGAGAAAGGGCACCGAGCCATGTGCTTAAGCATAGATAAAAATTATGGGTTGCCAGGCAGTGCATACCTTTAATCCCAGCACTTGGGAGGCAGGGGCAGGTGGATCTCAGTGAGTTCAAGGCCAGTCTGGTCTACAAAACAAGTTCCAGGACAGCTGTGCTGTTACACAGAGAAACTCTGTCTCAAAATAAACCAATAAGTAAATAAATAAAAAATTATGGGTTAATTTAAATTGTAAGAGCTAGTTAGTAATAAACCTGAGCAATAGGCCAAACAGTTTATAATTAATAAAAGTCTCTGTGTGCTTATTTGGTACTGAATGGCTACAGGACCAGTCAGGACAGAAACTTCCATCTACAAATGGAACCCAACATTTGGCAACTATATCCACATACAACCTGAGAGAGCTTGGGAAAGGATTCTAGACACAAAAGAACAGAATCACACATGGATTCTTGGTAGCAGTATTTTCTTGGGTGGATTCTGTTTGTTAGATGCAAGCAGAGGTGTGGTTTCTTTAAGAGAGGCTTCCTTACTAGCATTAGTGGCAAAAATCATGTGGCTCTTTTGAAATACCCTGCTGCCAAATACTCAAATGGTGTTTATGAGCAGCTGAAGGTATGTTTCTTGCTGGTGGCATGGATCTAAAAACTCTGAAGAATTGTGGTAACAATCATGGCTCCCACCAGTAACTCCACCATGAAGTGAGACTCTCAGGAAGTCAAGGAATGGGGTGGAGCCAGGTGTCAAAGCCACCACTTTAGTCCTAGCCATTCTGCTTAGCAGGTTAAAGACTCATGTGATCAGAAAAAGACAGAAATATACAGTAAAGACAGATTCATATAAAAAACTCTAAATGGTTTACAGTATGCTAAAAAATATATGTAGGCTTGGAAGAGAAAAGAAAAAGAATAGAGAAAGTCCTGAAAAAATAGAGTAATTTTTAAAAAGCTATGTAAGATGGAAAATGCACAGAGAGTCTGGATACTATATGTTATTGTGTTGTCTTTGAATTATATAATTGTTGAGGAAGGAATAACAGTTGCTAAAAGACATTTGATTATAAATGATGCTGGATTAAACCAACCTATATTTTTAAAAATATCTCAATTTCAAAATTTAAGTCAAAAGATATGTTATTTTGGGGGAAAGGTTCTGATTTTATTTCCACAGGAAGTGAGAGGTTGTAGATTCACTCTGGATTAAGAAAATAGGTTTGATCAAGGAGGGTCCCCTGAAAAATCTCCAATAGGAGAGGATGGTCCAGACGATCCATCTCAGAGTACCTCTGTTGCAATTTCCTCCGAGTTCTATATCCAAAACAGCTTCAAGTGACTGGTGGAGGTGATCCAGATTCACAGAATACTCCAGTCAGGATTTAGCCATAATCCTAAATTTCTCAGGATACCCCAAAGATTATCAGTGCCCCCAATCAATAGGAAGTAGCCTAGAAAACTAAAACCACATTCCCAAAAAACAGATTATGGATGTTTGTCATTGTTGGCTAGAAGTTGTTATAAATAATGGTCAGGAAAAAGGCTAAACAAAGGAGATTAGATTCAGAGTTCTTGTTTTGAAAAGAAAAAAAGGGGAAGTGTGGTGAGATAATCATACACTGTAATGATTTGTCACTTGTAATGGTTTAGTAAAACACTGATTGGCCCATAGCCAGGCAGGAAGTATAGGTGGAGTGACCAGACTAGGAGAATGTTCAGAAGAGGGAAGGCAGAGATGTAGTCACAAGCCAGATATAGAGGACACAAGATGAAAATGCTGCACTGAGAAAAGGCACTAAGCCTAAGATAAGAATTAAGGATTAACTTCAGTTGTAAGAGCTAGTTAGTAATAAGCCTGACAATATGCTAAGCAGTTTTTAATTAATATAAGCCTCTGTGTGTTTATTTGGGACTGAACGGCTGCAGGACTGGGAGGGACAGAAGCTTCTGTCTACAGAGAGCAATGGTTAAGCCAGAGGAAACAGGTCTTACGCAGGTGTCTTGGAGGCCATAAAACATAGACCCAGAAAAGCCATGTCTTAAGGGGGCTTAATTTGAACTTGCCTTCAAAAATAGTTAGAGCAGAAAAAATTGTAGTTGTGGTATAATATAAAGAAATTTAATATATGTATAATTGAAATCCCTATGTTTAAAAAATAAAGTTGGGAAATTGCTGAGTTAAATTAAAACTATAAATCCACCAAATCAAGAATCTCAGTTAATTTAAAGGAAGATACACACACACACACACACACACACACAAATAAATAAATGAATGAAGTGATTAAAAAAGAAACCTCTCCAGATACTACAGCCTGAGGGAAGCTAGGGAACACATCTTGAGACAGGCATGGCAATGCAGGGCCTGGAGTGTGCAGAGGAGTTCAAAGCTAGCCCCAAAGGAGCAAACAAAACAAGTATTGAAAGTGGCCAGAAAAGTTGGGCGGTGGTGAGGCACATCTTAACCCCAGCACTCAGAAGGCAGAGACAGGTGGATCTCTGTGAGTTTGAGGCCAGCCTGGTTTACAGAGTGAATTCCAGGACAGCCAGGCTTATACAGAGAAATCCTGTCTTAAACAAACAAGCAAACAAAAAAAAAAAACCAAAAAACCCAAACAAACAAAACAAAACAAAAAAGCAGCCAGAGAAATATATCATAACGAGGAAGAAAGACATCACAGATTTCTATCAGGAAACACACAGAGAGAAAACATTGGGATGAATCTTTAAGGACAAAGGAAGGAAGGGTCAACCAAGAATGCAAAATCAGACAAAATTAATCTTTCAACAAATGAAGTCAAAAGTAATTTTTTTTTTCAGAAAAAGAGAAACTGAAAGAATGCATTGCTTTAGAAACCTCAAGAATGCTGAGGAATGAGGCAGCAAGAGAATTTCAAGGGTAATGAACACCTGCCACAAAGCCTGGCAATTTGAGTTCAGTTCCCAGGATCTATTTAGTGGAAGGAGTGAACCAATTTCTGAAAGTGGTCCTCTGATTTCCTCAGTTTGATGTTTCAAATATGGGACAAATGGCTGAAGTGTCCATATCAAAGCAGAATCCTCCCTGCATCCCTCAGTTCCCACCGGTTACAGGGTCCTCCTGACTGCCATACCCCACCGCACCCCAAACTTCTCCAGCCCAGGGGCTGAACTGCCCTTCCCCCAGCTTCCCTTCCCTATATAATCTAGCCATTTTGGCTATCTGATCCTTTTTGTCTGTTCTCCTTTGGGCCTCCTGGCTGCTGCACCTGGTTCCCCACCTTCCCCTCCCCCTCTCCTCACATGGTTCAGGGTCATGTCTACTCTGGACTCTCCCAGACATCCCTGCCTCTGATGATGCTCTCCCACGCATCTAGAATAAACTCCCCTCCACCATGCCTAGGAACAGTCGTGTCCTTCCCTCTTTCTTTCTTTCTTTCTTTCTTTCTTTCTTTCTTTCTTTCTTTCTTTCTTTCTTTCTCTCTCTCTCTCTCTCTCTCTCTCTCTCTCTCTCTCTCCCTCCCTCCCTCCCTCCCTCCCTCCCTCCTTCCTTCCTTCCTTCCTTCCTTTTCAGTCACTCACTACACAGTACACATGTGCCCTCCCCTCTGACACACACCCCTATACATGTTCAGCATGACTGCAAAGCCCTCACTATTCTCCTCTGATGTTGGTTGGTTTGCTTCTGTGAAACCCACTGTAGGGTTTGTAGGTCTGTCTGCATGCTCTGTGAGTTCCCGTCACACGTGGAGCTGTGCCCTGTCTGAAGGTGCACTGAGATTTGTTCAAGATGCACACCAGAAAGTCTAGAGCAAACCTTGAGGTGGGAACAGAGGTCGAGATAGACTGGGAAGCCAAACACAACACAAAACCAATGCAGAAGTCAGAAAGGCGCAAATAACAAGTAGCCACATGGTTGATTAGTGACCATTTTGTTTTCCAGACCCCAATAAATGCTAGGAACAGAAGAATCATTTAAAGACACAAAGTTATATTTACTTATGTATATCTGTCTGTTTGTGCATGGTTGCATATGTGTGTGGAAGGTTGTGAGGATGATTTGAGGGAGTTGGCTGTCTCCATTTACCCCGTGGATTCTGGAGATCAAATTCAGATCACCAGGCTTGGCAGCGAGCATCTTTCCTACTGAACCATCTTGCCAGCTGTTTTTCCTTTATCTTTTTCTTTGAGACAGGGTCTCATGTATCCCAGGCCGGCCTCTAACTTTCTATGTAATGAAAGAATAGTTTTGAGCTTCTGGTCTTCCTGTCTCCACCTCCTGAGTGCTAAGACTACAGCGGCGAACCTACACATCCAGTGATGTACGCTACGTTTATGTGGCCCTGGGAGTGGAGCCAAGGCTCTGGGTAAGCATTCTATTAATTGAGCAACACTCCCAGCCCTTGTTACCAGACATTATTTAAGAAAGACTCACACCGCTGATTGGGATGCACAGGGAAGTACTTGGAGAATGAAACAGCATGATGAGGAATATTTGCCTTTTAATTTAGCAAAAAGGCAAAGACGCACGTGAGAGCACCCTGATAAACACGAAACCTGATGATGCAGGGGCCTGTCTCTGTTTGAGAGCTTCCATAACACAGATTCTGTTTTAAACCTAAGGGACTCATTTAACTGAAGTCCTGGATCTGAGAGGCTGCATTTTAAACTATCCAACCCTCCCCAGCCCAGCATGGGAGGGTTCAAAAGAGGGCGTACCATTGGCTACAGGGCCTGTCGAGTTGGTTTTCCTTCTTCTAAGTGAGGGCTCAGTGAAACCACCGAACTAGGCCATTCCATGGGTGGGAAGGAGGTTTACTGTAACTATGAAACTGCCTCCTGGCTATCAGGTGGTAGAGAGCAGCCAGAGGCATCTGGGGAGTCCGAAGCTGCCGTGGCTACCTGGGGTGGGGGTGAGAGACAGATGTAGAGGGGCAGCTGAGGAAGGGAGGAGGTAGAACCTGGTGTGGCCTGAGATTTAGACAGGAGGGGAAGAGGAAGCGTGCAGGCCAGATCACTAGCTTTCACATATGTTACAGGGAGATGTTGATGTTAAGGAGGAGAAAAGAGCCTGGAGGTTAGCTCGGAGCTTTGAAATGCATTATGTGTGTGTGCTAATAGGGAGCTAGATGTACCAATTGCCAGAAGTGGAGAAGCGGCTCTTCCTGGCGGATAGAGGCCTATTTCACAGGTTCCTGAGCAGCGCTGTGGAAGTGTCTATCTTTCTGCCAGCAATCCTTCTGAGACACCCCAAGCTGAGGCCAGATTGTCAGTTCAGACATTGCCAGTGGTACTGTCATTTTGGGGATTGGGACCTAACAGCAGCCCCAACATGTGTGTATGTCCATGAGTGAATGAGTGAGTAAATGTGTGTGTGTGTGTGTGTGTGTGTGTGTGTGTAGGGGGGCACAGACTGACATCAGATGCTTTCCCTCACTCAATCACACTCAACCTTATTTTCTGAGGTCTTTTGGTGAGCCTAGCCATGGGCTTCCTCCACCATCACCTGTGCCGACAGGCACTTGCTATAACGTCTGGCTTTTCGTGTGTTTGCTGCTGATCCAAACTCAGGTTCTCATGCACACCTAGAAGGCACGCTCCTCACAGAGACACGCCTCCTCCAGCTAGACTGGTTCCTTTAAAAAAAACTTCCTTTTTTGAGATTATAATATAATTACATCATTCACCCCTTCCCTTTCCTCCCATCAAACCCTTCTACAGACCCTTCCCTGCTCTCTTTCAAATTCATGGCCTCTTTTTTCATTAATTATCACTACACACACATGCACACAGACACACAGACACACACAGACTCCTAAATACACACACACAGTCTGTTTTGTCCGTATAATGTTACTTTGTGTATATATGTTTTCAGAGCTGACCACTTGGTATTGGATAACCAGTTGGTGAGCTTGACCCTGGGGAGAATTGTTTCCCCTGCTCCCAGCATTCCCTAGTTGTCTGTAGCTCTTTGTACTGGAAAGATTTAAGAGCCACAGGATCAGGGAGTTTGCTGTGAGACTGTGTCTCATAGTAATGTCAGGAGCTATGCCAATAAAATCTCCCCAACATGTCTGCCTAAACACGAGCTGTACAAGGATAACAGACATGTTAACGTGGACGGTGAGGCAAGCTCATGAGGCCTCAACTCTGTTAGATTGGTTCCTAATCCATCAAGGTTTCAGACCTGGGAGAGCCTGGCCCTGTTCTGGGTTAGGCTGTGATGAGTCAGGCTCAGAAAATGACCCAATGACCTGGGTGTGTCTGAGACCATGGGGCTATCTGAGGACTTCTGGGTCATGCTAAGTCCAGGGTGCTTTGAAAAGGCCAGTAACATATATATCCCTGATGACTACTCTGGTAGAGACAAGGGAAGGCATTTTCCATGACCTCTCTGGAAACCCAGGCCCCATGGTTCTTGGAGGTTGACCACTTAGCATATCCCTCAGACCAAGAGTTTGAAGAAGAGAAGAAGGCTGCCTGAAGATAGCTCGGCCCTCCTTGTCTCAGAGTACGGTTGGGGCCACACACTCTGTCCCTATCTGTCTGTTCCCAATCCCACATGTCCATCCAACATAGACAGAGATGGTCAGTGAGATCCTGAAAGCAGGACTCAAAGAAAGGGCCCTGTAAGGAGGCAGGACAGTTCCTCACTAGCCAAGGAGCCACAGGAGAAACCCTTCACAGTAAAACAGAATGGCCGCAAAATAGAGTTTTCATAATCACCCTAAACTGGCCTAAAAGGCTGTGCTCACATGTCCGAGACTAGCGCACACTCCATGGAGTCTGAATCTAGCATAGGGTAGCCAAGCACAAGATACAAGGTACCTTATCCAGCCTCACTGACAAGTTCAGGAGGGTGTGTGTACTCACACCTGCCAGGCCATCTCTGCTGTTTGAGGAATTGTCTCTTAGGATGATGGCTCAGGCCCCTGCTTAGATCTTGTTTGGGGTTTGGGTCCTTCCCATCCCCTCCATCTCACAGCTTTCCTGGGCCCCAGCTCTGCATTTCCTCCTGGCCTGTCTTGGAGAGGAGGGACACTCAGATTGTTGCACTAGTGTTCCCTGAGCAGACCTGGGCTCTGGAGGCTTCTGGGGGGGTGTCTCCTCACTTTGCTGTAAGCTAGTTATTCTCAGTCAGGGCTCGCACAGCCTCACCTGAGGGGACCCTCTCCAGGAGCTGGGTCTGCCCCAAGGAGTATCTCCACAGCCAAGTGAGAACTACAAGTCCCAGTTTGCTTTTTTTTTTTCTTAAGAGACTTATGTAGCAGAGATGAAGGGAGGCAGGCACCTATTGTGTTCTCTGGAGACCCAGGTTGCAGGTTCTGGAAGGTTGACCCTCAGGAGCAGATGAGTGGCTAGAGCCCAAGGAACATCTCCAGAGCACAAACCAAGCCCCAGAGGAGTCCATGTCCACAGCTCTCCCTTTAGGTCAGACCCTGTCTAGAGGGAAGGCCATGACAGACAATGGCCTGGCCAGGAGTATGAGTGAAAGGCGATATTACCCACTCCCCAAGTGTGTGTGTGTGCCTGTGCGTGTGCGCGTGTGCGTGTGCGTGTGTGTCTGTGTATCTGTGTGCCTATTCACGTGTGCGTGTGTGTGTCTGTGTGTGTGCATGTGTGTGCCTGTGCGTGTGTGTGTGCCTGTGTGTGTGTGTCTGTGTGCCTGTGTGCCTGTGTATGTGTGTTGTACATGTGTATTGCATGTGCACATGGGCTGAGGGAGATAAGAACTCTTGATGAGTGAATAAAAGCACCCTTCATACACGAGTAGATGTCCAGCCTCTAACCACAACCCACTGCTCTTCCACCAAACCTTCAGTATCTTCTCCAGCTGCTTCTGTGTGTCAACCACAATGACGTTGGCACGGCAGTCGTGGGCGATGTACTGGCAGGCTTCAAGGGAGCTAGTGGTGTAGATGCCAGTGACAATGCCCCTGTTGGGGGCACAGGAAGATTCACATCGGGTGCAGAGAAACCATCCCCTCCTCACAGCCTCACAGCCTCTGTTCCCAGGGAGCTCCAACAGACAGGGATGGGAAAAGGTGGACCCAGAAGGCCGTGGGGGTGGGGGAGATAAGGGATGCTGCGGAGTGGTAGAGAGCCCGCTAAAGAAATAATAATCCTCTCTGTCCTTTCTGCCCACCACCAGCCCACAGGAGACCTTACCCCTGCCCAGTCACTCACCCTGCGAACACTGTGCCCACCGCAGAGAAGAACCACTCTGGGGAGTTGAAGCCGAGGATCCCCACACTGTGCGCTCGCTCCAGGCCGAGCTCCAGGCCAAAGACAGATAGGCAGGTCAACTACACAGAAAGGACCTCTCCCTCCCCTGCTGCCTCCCAGTAGACTGCAGAAACCCGTCCAGGCCCATCCCCAGTCAGAAAACGTCCTAGGGAATCAGCTTCTGGCAACCCTGTTGACTCTTCCTCTGACTTTCTGGGGAGACCAGTCTACTGGGTTTCCTTCCTTGAAGGTAGCCTGTGGAAAGGCTCCATAAATATAAAATCCTTAGCGTAGGGCCCAGAATATAGTTTTAGCCCAGCGGATGGTATCAGGTTTTACAGTGGTGGTTTCTGGAGACCTCGCCTGCTGGGGAGTTGGGGAGGAGGCCTATGAGCGCTCAAGCTAGAAAGCAGGTCTCGGGAAAGAAAGGGTTTGCAGTGAGGGGCTCCTACCTTCAGGAAGCCCTTGGCGACTTTGCGGGCAATCTCGTAGTATTGGTAGTAAGAGATGCGCTCCCACTTGTTTCTGCGCTTGAAGCCCAGAGCACTGAGGCTCCCGTACTTATCCAGGGCCTCGTAGAACATCCGGTGCACGGTATAGGGAGGCTGCGTGCAGAAGGGTTCCCGGCGCAGGCGCACTCTTCCATCTGCCCGAGCTGTCCAGAGTGTTTCCTCTGCAAGGGGGAAATGACTACAGTGTGGTCAAATCTACCTGGGTTGTCTGTAGGGGATCCAGTTCTAACCTGGGCAGGGCCTCCATGCCTGCTGCTGACAATACCTTCCGGACAGGACCTTGAGAGCGGGCAGGCAAGCCAGGCCTGTGGTGGGCTGGAAGGCGGTTTGGAGAAGGCAAATCTGGCTTGGCCTTGGAAGATGAGCAAAGTTTAGTGTAGAGATATTTCATTTGTATTTTAATAAATAAAGGTTGCCTGAAGATCAGAGAGTAAAACTGTCACACTGACCAGCCTTACAGACCAGGCAGTGGTGACAAACAACTTTAAACCCAGTAACCACACTAGTTTGCCATAGAAACTGGATGGTAGTTGTGTGCCTTTAATCCCGGCACTAGAGAGGAATAAAAGACAGGAGACAGCTCTCAGTCACAGTCTCATTCTGAGATTCCTGGAGGCAGGATCTGCATTTCGGATTAAGGTGTCTGTTTTATTTTTCTGACCTTCAGCTTGAACCCCAGTTTCTATCTCTAGGTTTTTATTAATCTTGCTACAGTTCAGGGAGACAGCAGGGAAGAAGAGAGGAAACGACTGGAGGAAAGTCCCAGAGACGGAGACCTCTGGGCCTTTCTCTGCGTTTACCCTTGCCGGCCAAGGTTGGGGTGGGCAGAGACGAGGCTCAGACCCACTTACAAGAGTAAAAATGTCTCTGGGCACAGAGCTTCTCAGGCTTCTGGAAGCAGGCGAGGCAGATCTAGCTGGACAGAAAGTCAGGGTTTTAGAGCGAAATTGGGGTTGAGGTGGTGGGCTGGAAACCAACAGGCCCGCATCCCTAGCCAGCAGAGCCTGCAGAGCAGAGGACAGACAGCAGAAATCTAGACAGTTATGTCTGGGTCTTCCTATTTCACCCTCATGGAGTAGATCCACACAGCCTTATGATGTCACACATGGGTACTGTGGCCCAGACAGGTTCACTCACTTTCCCCACATCACACAGGAAGAAAGTGGCAGAGTCAAGTCTTGAACTCACATATGCCTGATGTCTCATCCCACAGTTTGGGACACTGTGTGGGTGGGAACAGAGCCCAGAAGCAGGCATCTTCCTCTTGGCTGAACCATTTAACATGTTGGGTTGAGGCAAACCCAACAGCCCGAATCTGCTTCCTCAGAGGGAAGGTGGGGCATTTGTCGTCGAGTGTGGGGATCAGAAAAAAATGGCCAGAAGAAATGACGCATACAAAGGAGACTCAAGTGGTCAATAAAAGCTCATTCTCCTCCATTTTCCTGTTTATAAAGGAAGTTTGCATGGGTTCTCTAAACTCTTTTAGACCTTTTGGGCTTATTTGTTTGTTTGTTTTCAGGGTCTTGAAGGCTAGCCTCAAGTTTACAATCCTCCTGCCTCTGCCTGCTAAGCACCAGGATTATAGGTAGGTGCTGCCATATCTGGCTGGGCCTTCCTTCCCTGGGACAAAGATGATCATTCTAAAATCATGAGCACAATCTGGATAGAGAGTGAGCTGTCCAGGACCCACATGAGGCCTCACTGCTGCCTCCTGGCCAGGCACATCTTTGGAGGAAGCCAACGCCTTCACAGGGCTTGCCTCAAGGCTGGCACCAAAGGGGTATCTTGCCTCTGGTCCTACCTGAACTAGACAGAGAGATCAGATGCCCCTTTCCTCTGTAGATACATTCTTAGGCTGCAAAAAGACTTTGACATTGGCCTAAAGAAGTAAAGCTTGTGGGGCTGAGACAGGAGAACATAGCCAGACCCAGTCAAAAGGAAGGGGGCATGGCAAATACAGGCTGGGCCAAGGGAGGGCACCAGAGAGAAGGTTTTATTGTGACCCATATTGGCAGAAGGCAGAACAAGTTGACTGACTATCTCCCCATCTTTCCCAGACCAAGTCCCTGTTGTAGCCATTGCCGGAACCCATTGCCCCTAGGACGGAGGTGTAAGTCCTGACCCAAAGTCCAGCAGCCCCAGTCCCGTGCCCTACCCTCTGCAGATTCTGTCCACTATCCCATAAGCTGAAGAGGAGTCAGGGTAACTTGGATTCTAAACCTTGACTCTGTCATTCCCTGCTGTGACCCTAATATGTGATCTTCCTCTTAGCTGCACTGCAATCATGGAAGGCAAAGCGGGATTAGTGAGGACAGAGAAGCTGGATGCTCAGGCAGTGCTGGTGGAAATGAAGGCTAGGATATAGCTCTATCAGGAGACAGCTTAGCCATTTCTCAGAGAGTTACTATATCTCTCAGCATTGTGGCTCCTAGGTAGCTCAAGAAAAACAAGCATGTGCCCCCACAAACACTTGCATATGGACGTTCATACCAATATTACTTATCAACCTAAGAAGGGGAAGAACTCAGATGTCCACAGACAGGTGACCAAAGGCACAAGGTGCATGATCTGGTGCGGGGCAATTGTCTATATTCTGTCAATTATGTTATAAATAAACGCTGACTGACTAATAGTCAGGCAGGAAGTATAGGCGGGACAACCAGACAGGAAGGAGAGGCGGGTCAATGAGAACAGGAGAATTCTGGGAAGAGGGAAGCTCCTTCTGCAGTCCTGTCCAGACACCGAAGAAGCAAGATGTGACTACGCCACTAAAAAAGGTACTGAGCCATGTGGCTAACACAGATAAGAATAATGGGCTAGCCCGGCATTGGTGACGCACGCCTTTAATCCCAGCACTCGGGAGGCAGAGGCAGGCGAATCTCTGTGAGTTCAAGTCCAGCCTGGTCTACAAGAGCTAGTTCCAGGACAGGCTCCAAAACCACAGAGAAACCCTGTCTCGAAAAACCAAAAAAAAAAAAAAAAAAAGAATAATGGGCTAATATAAGTTATAAGAGTTAATAAGAAGCCTGAGCTAATGGGCCAATCAGTTTATAACTAATGTAGATCTCTGTGTGATTTTTTGGGGACTTAACGACTGCGGGAACTGGGCAGGACAGAAACCCTGACAACAATGATCCATACGATGGGATCCATTTCTATTCTAAGAAGGAGCCAAGTACCAATTGTAAGTCAAACATGGAAACAGCTCAAACCATGTTCAGTGAAAGAAGCCAGATGTAGAAGACCATGTACCTCGTGATTCCAATTGTAAGACGTATCCAGGAAAAGACTGGTTAGTTGCCTAAGGCTAGGGGTGGGAATGGAAATGACCACAAGAAGAGTACAGGTCATCTTTTGGGATTGATGGAAATATTCTAAAAGTAAATTGTGATGATTACAGAACTCTGTAAGTCTCTAAACTTGTTGAATTGGGCCTGGAAAGATGGCTCAGCAGGTAAAGACACTTGCCTACTTATCTGAGTTCAGTCCCTAGGACCTGTACGCTGGAAGGAAAGATTGACCTCCTGTCTGTTACCTGCACAGTATCGTACCTTCATATCCCCAACCTACATACCTATAATAAATAAGTAAATTGAAAAAACTTTGTATCGTACACTTACCATAGGTGGATTAAATGGTATATGAACTATACCTTAGTGAAATTGCTTCTAAAATAATGAGAGGAGGAAAATGAAAGGAAGAAGGGCTGAGGATGTAGCAAAGAGGTCAGTAAGCTTATTTAGCATGCAAAAAGCCCTGCATTCACTCTCCGGCACTACAGAAACCAAGTGTGGTAGTACACGCCTACAAAACCAGCACTTAAGAAGTGGAGACAGCAGGATCAGAAGTTGAAGATCATTGTTAGCTGCACAGCAAGTTTGAAGGCAGTTTGTGCTGCATGAGACCCTGTCTCAAAAAAAATGTTGATCTTCCAAACAGAGCAAGGACCCAGAAGTTGGTGTGTTTAGTGTATGTGAAGCTGGGTACCCAGTTGCTGTCTTCCTGTTAGTCCTTTTCCCTCCCCAGGGGAACAGAAACTTCTGTCTGCTTGGAGCAGAAAAAGCGTCTTCCTCCTATGGTCTAGTCCAGAAGCCCACGCCCCCCTGCACCTGTTCCCCTAGCTGCCAAGAGGAGCAGAGGTAAGCCTCAGTCTTATGATCATTGCTAAAGCCTCCCTCAAGCCAAGAACTGTCTTTCTTCTTTTTCTACATGGACTGGAGGTTGCAGCCAGGGCTCTGTGCATGCTAGGGCAGGTGCACTACTGCCGTACTGCATCCCTAGTCCAGACCAAGAGGCTTAACGTTAAGCAGTTATAATCTCTTGTTTCAATGACAAAAATGGAATGCATTCTCTAGGAAATACGAAACGGCTCAGAGGCCTGTGCTGCGCAGAAGTGGGTGGCCTCCTTATTCAGACATCAAAAAGGTTTCTTTCTGGCTGCTGCTGCAGTTGGGCTGGCTTTGGTTTGGTGTAGCTGCCGGGGCTCTGCCCTATGTGCTAGCCTACCACTGAGCTACAAACAGCCCAGCAGTGTAGCTGGGGTGGGGGAAGGAAAGATCATGCCATTGGAGTAATAACCGAGGAGGGGAAGCTCAAATGCCCATGAGACTTTGGGGCTCATGTGTCAGCATCATAATAAATAATGCATAGCAATAAATAATGCAGGAGTGAGCGCCCCAGCAATGAGGACTTGCCAGTGCAGTCCACAGGGCGGTCTTCGTTTGCACACAGAAAGAAACCCTCTTGCTTTTGTTGAGACTCGGGGCCTCCACTCACACCTTCAGTTTCCTGGCTTTGATGGAGGCCCTGAACAATGTGGTATGTCTCTAGTCTGAGGGAAGCCACAACGTTTGAGAAAGCACAATTAATAACAACATGTATTTTTGAAAATGAATCAGTAGATTCTGTGTTCTCAGCACAAAAAAATTTAGTCTGTGATGGAGTACATATGCTAACAGTCTCAATTTAGCCACCCCATACTATCTACGTGTTTTAAAACAGCCCACCATGAATATATGGTTTTTAATTTGCCGATTTAAAATTTTAAGGGGGGGAATCTATAATGCAAGGACAATAGTTGTGCCCCCAAGCCTCTATGTCAGAGAAGAAACAGGGATTGGTAAGGACTCCTAAGGAAATGGGAGAGGAAGTGTCACATTAACAGAGAGCCCTGCTCCTCAGTGGTGGGATTCGGTGCCAGGTACGAGTGGTGTCATGGTTTGAGTGAGATTGGTCCCCTTAGGCTCATAGGTTTGAATCCTTGACCCCCAGTTGGTGGAACTGTGTGGGAAGGAGTAGGGGCGTGGCCTTGTTGGAGGAGGCGTGCCACTGGGGTGGGGTTGGAGGTTTCACAAAGCCCTCACCATTTCCAGTTAGCGTTCTCTCTTCCTTGTGCTTGTGGATTGAGATGTGAGCTCTCAGCTGCTGCTCCAGCACCCTGCCTGCCTCGTGCACACACCCTGCTGATGGAGGAAGGTCATTGGCTAATAAAGAAACTGCCTTGGCCCATTTGATTGGCCAGCCTTTAGGTGGGTAGAGTAAACAGAATAGAATGCTGGGAGGAAGAGGAAGTGAGCTCAGATGCATGGCAGCTCCTCTCAGAGCCAGAAGCGATGAAGCAAGCCGCCAGGTCAGACATGCTGAATCTTTCCTGGTAAGACTGATGCTACACAGATTATTAGAGATGGGTTGATCGGGATATGAGAATTAGCCAGTAAGGGCTAGAGCTAATGGGCCAAGCAGTGTTTAAAAGAATACAGTTTGTGTGTCGTTATTTTTGGGCATAAGCTAGCCAGGCAGCCATGAGCCGGGCTGTGGGAAGAGGCCCGCAGCTCCCCACTACACCCTGCCATGATGATCACAGATTCTAACCCTCTGGAACCATGAGCCCCAAATTAAACACTCTCTTTTATAAATTACTTTGGTCATGGTGTCTTATCCCAGCAGCATAAAAGTAACTAAGACAAATGAAGACCAAGAGTTACAAGAAATCTTTGTGTGTGTGTGTGCACTCTTATTTGAACATTTAAATATTTAAAAAATTATGTAGGTCAGAACAAACAGTCATTAACTGTTAATCATTTATCCCAGGTCCTCTAGAGGATAGATATCTAGAGGTAGGATAAAAGGATCAGGGAAAAAAAAGTGTTTTTAAAATTTTGTTTGGGTACCTGGGAATTTGATGTTTGGGATGGAATACAGCACATTCTAAGCACAACACTCCTGCCCCTGGTCCCCAGTCCCAGTCCCAGCTACGTTCTCCTGCCCCTGGTCTTCAGCCCTAGCCCCAGCCCCAGCCCCAGCCTTGTTCTCCTGCCCCTGGTCTCCAGCCCCAGCCATGTTCTCCTGTTCCTGGTCTCCAGCCCCAGCCATGTTTATATTTTTGGTGCACATCTCTGGACAGAGTTATTCATCTAATTTCTTTTGTCTTGTTCCTGCTTTACATCCTGGAGCCAACGCTTTTGAGTGCTCAGCTTGCCCACGGCTTGAAAGGAAGAAAGAACAGGAAGAGAGGAGAAGCTGGCTGGTCTGTACTTCCGCTCCCTCTTAGTCCAGCTGTTTCATGAAACAGGACAGAGCCCTAGCCTTGGGGTCCATGCCACAAAGAGCAGGGTTTCCTAGCTAGCAGAATGAATCTTGCAGGCTCTCTTTGTTCACAGGCCCAGTTAGGCCAGTACACCCTTTAGACTAGCCAAAAGAGAAACCTGGGGGGGGGGGGAAGGGCCTGCCCCTCCCCTCCCTGAGGCCCAGTCATCCTTTTCCCAGGAAGAAGTCACCATGGTCACATGAATTGAGCGCTGTCTCATATGTCCACAATCTTCTGTCACCTAGCTAAAGCTTAGGTCTCAGGGAGCTAAGTGGTCGCAAAGCTGGGAGGCAGAACTGTGGCTCAGAGTCGCTCTGCCTGATGCTTTCACTGCCCTTCTCTGGTGTGCTGTCCCTCGAGTGGCCTTCACTACAAACCCTGTTTCCGTATCTCCTCTGGGAAAAAGATAGTGACTTGTCTTGTAACCTTGCACTTGTGGCTGATAAGTTGTCCTGCATTCCTCCGACTTCCAAAGTGTCCTTTCTAAACCCAGACCAGATCTGCTCAAAAGTCTTCCTTTGAGCTCATGGGCCACAGGGTGCTGGCCACCCCTCTTCTCCAGCAGGCCCTCTCTCACAGATGGCTATCCCTACATCCTGAGATGTGTCCAAGCCCCCTTGCCTCCTTTCTCGGTATCTTTGTGCATGTTGTGACTCTGGCTGGAAGACCCTTCACCCTGCGACAGGGACACATTCTGTGTCACTTCAGCATGTTGTGACTCTGGCTGGAAGACCCTTCACGATGTGTCCAAGCCCCCTGGCCTCCTTTCTCGGTATCTTTGTGCATGTTGTGACTCTAGCTGGAAGACCCTTCACCCTGCGACAGGAACATATTCCATGTCTAAGACTCTGGGCCCTAAAAGGAGGACGCCTGTGTGGATGCAGGAGAGGCAGGCGCAGCAATGGCTCAGCACCCAGTCAGCTTGACTGTGCTGATTTTCAGTATCTATAGAAGAACAACTTGGCCTCCTTCTCATCCTAGTAGAGGACTGGTCGGAGCGAGTGTGTGTCAAAGAGACTTCATCTTTCTACTTCACCTGGTCCCAGAGTACGGTATGATGGCAGGGCAGGGCATGATGCTCTCCAGATGCAGGTGGGGGGGGCGCAGACCCACGTCCAAAATTATAGGATCTGGTGGAATTTACAATGGCTAATATCCCTCTGGCTTGAGTCTACCACAGGTCTCTGGCCCCTGGGTTTCTGATGCCAGCTAAGAAGCCTGCCCTTGGACTTGGGAATGGAAAGAAGGCTAAACAGAGGTGTGGGGCACCTCCTCCCTTGATTCCTCCTACCTGTATTTCCTACTCCCAAGCCTGTCCTGACACTGCCTTCCTCCAACCTCCATCCCCATAGCCAAGGGAACACGTCCCGACAACAAGTTAAAAGGTCTGAGTCTGGGTTTAGTTACTGGTATGTGCTAAATGCAGGGCAGAGCAGTGAGAAGGGCCCCTGCCCATGGAGGCCGGGCCTTGGGCAGTAAATAGTCCAGCTACCTAGGCCACATGAGTGACAAAGGGCTTCAAGCTTGGCCATGTGCCCACGTATCAGTGTGCAGGCAGGCAGTCCAGTCGGACTATTCCAAGTAGGGGATGCCTGACACAACCAGAGTTCTTCGCCCCTTCCTCTCCCTTCCAGAAGTGACTGACTGAGATCAGGCAGGCGAGCTGAGATGGTGAGGCATTCGGAGCCACTCCATAGAAAGCGAAATACATAGAAGCAAAGAGCGGATAGAAGTAGCTGGAGTCTTTTCACGGGGGACCACAGGAGTCCATTCCCTCTCACTTCCTGCCAGCCTCTTCTTATGCCTCTTCTCTTCCCTGATCCTCTAGATAAACAGCATGTCATCTCCTGAAGCACCTCACCCACCTGCCACCTCCCACTTTTGACTCTCCTAGAAGGAAAGAACCCAAGCAGCATGGCCGCAGTCAGGCTCCATGGTCGGGAAAGGCGCCAGCCAATGTGGGACGCAAACAGATGATTTTCTGGAGGGTGGCTGACAATGCTGCCTTGCAGGAGGAGTGTTCCTGGAGTCAGCAGGGTTGCTCTTGAGAAACTGCTCAAGTGAAGCAGTGAGACAAATGACAAGCCAATGGCAATGGGCAACCTTGTGTTCTGTGGGACACAGACTCAGTGTCAAACAGGGATGCGTGAGATGCATCGTGGGAATCAGGGATTCCCAGACAGTCAAGAAAACAAGATATCAGAATACTTAGTGACACAAAGAAATGCTCACGGTTATAGCATCAAGCTGAAAAGGAAGCAAATGGGGGTGGGTGGGAAGATGCCATCTAAGCGTGAGGGTCTGAGTTCAAATTCCCACCACCCAAGTGAAAAAGCCAGACATGGTGGGAGGTATCTATAGCTCTGGTGCTGTGGGGCGGAGTCAGGTAGCTTTCCCAAGCTTACTAATAGCAGTGTATCTAATCTATGTACTCTGAGTTCAGTTAGAGACATCGTCTCAGAAAAAGTAAGGTAGAGAGCAGCAGAGAAAGACACTCAGTGTGGACTCTGGCTTCCATACACATGTACTCGCGTGCACACCTGTATACACATTACACATATACAGCAATACACACTTTTTTAATTTACAGGAGGAGAGAGAGAGAGAGAGAGAGAGAGAGAGAGAGAGAGAGAGAGAGAGAGAGAGAGAGAGAATTTGCTTCTGCAAGTCAAAGGCAGGGTTGGAACCCTATCTCCATTGGTCCTGGCATTGTCCTGTGTCCAGAAGCTAGAAAGATTGCCCAGTGGATGGAAGTAGGTAGGTCTGAGTTCACAGGCTGTGGTGCTGCTCAGAGCCATGCAGTAGGGAAAGGTCATACTTGCTGTGAGTGACTGTCTCCCCATCTGGGGTGTGCTGTAGGAAGTATTACAGCTTGTAATTACCCACCTACTGGGACGTGGCCTCTTATACTATAGACGCAAAAGCTGAACGCGCGTCTGTCCCTTTTTCTCCTTCCCCTTGCTCATTTTCCAATGGCTGCTCTTTTGGGTCATGTGATTCAACCGGTTAAGCAGAGGATTCTGATTTGTGAGTTTATCCCTAAATAAATAATTATTTCTCAATTGTGAGCTAGTGTGGGATTTCTTTTAAGCGTCCGTCCACCGTTTCAGGGGTGGCCTGCTAGGGACTGGAAAGACTTAGGGGATCAGGCGGGACTGCCAATACTCCTCAAAATTTAACAGGGGTACAACCTGCGGTTCTCTGCTATGCTTACATCAGTGCCGGGTCAATAGCCGCGATCCATGACTAGAAGCCCATTGAAATCTCCATCACCGAGCAAGGCGCCCGGATCCCCACTGGAAAAGATTCCCAGCAGCACCTCCCACGGCTTGATCTGCCATGCCAACCGTAGCCCAGTAGCCAGCGGGGCACTGCCTACGCCAGAGCCAGGCCTCGGGGCGCGTGGGGGGGGCTTTGTCCCCTCACACTGTCTGCAGCTCCCCTTTGACTCCTGTACCTTTCATGTTGCTCTCATCTTGGCCTGAGCCTGGCAGGGTGCTTTACAAGCCGCCCATTGTGCTAAAGGGTGCTGGGCAGGCAGGGAGGTGTGTGCTCTGGGGCTTTGGAACAAAGGCTTCTAAACAGCAGAGAAAAATCACTACATGTTCTGGGAAGGAGAAGAACTCCAGC
The DNA here is from genome assembly GCF_950005125.1 of Chionomys nivalis. Classification (NCBI taxonomy): domain Eukaryota; kingdom Metazoa; phylum Chordata; class Mammalia; order Rodentia; family Cricetidae; genus Chionomys; species Chionomys nivalis. The sequence goes on from NC_080089.1 coordinate 53,508,453, forward strand.
ATGGGGTGGAAGGTGAGGGGTGGAGAAGAGGGGACAGGGGGTGAGGGATGGGGGTGTTCCCTGTAGCCTGTGGGAATAGGCTCAGAAGCCAAGCGTATTTGCAGGGATGGGGTGGGGGTGACATACACTGGGCCTGAGGACAAGGGCAGAGCTCTCTGCAAGACCGCATGGATGGAATCAGAACAACTTCACAGCACTGCACAGCACCCACAGCCCCTCCCCCAATGACCTTGGAGACCCAACCCCAGGAGGTCTTCTCACACAGGGATTCCAGGATGAGAGCTTCTCAGTGGGTGCAGAGGTCACACTGGCCTTGAGACATGAGGAGGGATAAGGACGCGGCCCTTAGGTCTGAGAGGTCTGTGAAGACCGTGGTGGTGTGGTCTAGACTATTCTGCTGAATGTCCAATGACTTTGTTTCTCTGGACTTGGTGGGAGAGGCCCTGAAGCTGGGGGCTCTGGCTAGGTTTCCCTATGACTGATCAAGAGCAGAGTGACCCTAGGCAGACATCTGCCATCCCTGAGCCTTGGTTTCCTTGTCTGGATGATAACAAGGGAAAACATCCACCAGCTGTGAGTCCCTCCCAGTTATTGCTCTCGGGGTCTCAGTCAGCCTGGAAGGCACACGGGGACTGTGGACTGAGACCACTTCTGTAGAGGAATGAAGGCTGGAATTCTCCTACCTGCCCTGAAAGGAAAGTCTCCAGGAAAGGGGAGAGGGGCGGGACATCAAGCAGTGTCTGAAGAATGTCTAGGAGAAGCCATGCACCCTGACCCCTGGAAAGGTCTCCCCAGGGGCACCTCAGATGTGTCTTTGACTAACAGGCCTGGGATTACCTCCTGTTTCCATTTCATAGATGAGAAAACACCTCCACGGTTTCTCCAGATCTCGGGGAAGCCCTTCTCAGAGAGGCTAAAGTGAGAGCTGGACCCCTCCCTGGTCCCCAGCTTCAGGCTATGAGCTCCTAGACATAGGGTAGAACCCTGTTCCTTTCTGTCTCTTCTTTCTCTTGGCGCTCCACTCTAGGCCCGCACACGTGTCCCTGGGATGAGAGTAAGGGACAATGAAATGGTATAAATCCCTTGGGCCTAAGGTCCTCTTTGCCCTAGGGACCAAGTAGGGCTGCGTACCCCACCTTCCAATCCTCAGCTTAGAGCTCCCGGGTGGGACTGGCAATTTCCTGGGGGTGGGGGTGGAAAACTAGCCCCAGTCAGCACCTCTATCAACTTTGTCCCTGGCAGCTGCTCTTCCTGGGTCACCCCCCCTTCTTCAGCAGGGGTTCATAGTCAATCTAGAAAGGGCTAGAAAGAAATGTATCTCGGGCCCTGGCACAAGGCTGCCTTTGTGTGGAGGTCAGATTCCAGCATGACTCTCCCTGGGAGTCCAGCCTGGAGACTGGAGTATAGGACCCTCAAACCTCTTGGGAACTCAAGAAGAGCAAGGTGCCTCTGAGGGGCCCATGCTGAACCATGACTCCTGCAGGCAGGAATCCAGGAGCTCTGTGGCTAGGTGGTGGGGAGGCTGGGAGAGACGGGGCTGGTCTGACTCCTGTGTGCAACTGAGTCGAGGATCCAAAGAGACCAAACGGGCCGTTGGGAGGGCTACCTATAGACAGCTGTTGGATCAGAGAAAATCACTTCTGGCCGTGGAGACCCACATCGTTCACCCTAGCACTCAGGAGGCTGAGGCAGGAGAATAGCAAGTTCAAGGACTGCTGGGCTACAGAGTGAGTCAAGAAAGAGACAGAGAGACCCAGAGAGAAACAAAGAGAGACAGGCAGACAGGCACATACAGAGAGAGACAGGCAGAGAGAAGAAAATTAGGAAATCCCTAACCTTTTCTTCCCTTCCCTTCTTCCCCACCCCCCCCGCCCCTTTTTTTCTCAGCTAGAAGCAGGGTATGTGTCACCCTCTCCGCAGCCTCCCCCCCTCTCTGCGGCCGGGATGAAGAAAATGATAACGTATCTTCCTTCTGAGCCTGGCCACAGTAACTGCTCAACAAGGAGCAGCTGTATGGACGTGTTGCTAGCGAGGATTAGGGATTTTCTGTCCTGTTTGAATCCCATAAATGCCCACTTTCAATCTTCTGAAAAACATCATGCCACAGGGTGGATTCACAACCCACACACTCAACCTGCCACCCTTTCCTTCCCCTTCCTTCAATGGCCACCATAGCCCAGCCTCCCCACAACCCCCACCCCACCCCACAAGCTTCCTTGACTAGGGAGACAAAGGATGCCAGGCCGAAGCTCAAGGCCTAGCATGCTGATAGTAGACACTTAAGCCAGTAACACCTGGAGCTCCAGGCTGTTCTGCCAACATCCTCCCGACACCAGGGACATGACTTGTGTAAGTGGGGCCCGGAGGATCCATGCACCCTCTATTCTGGGTGTCTGCTGACAGCCATGGGGATAAGAGACTCCTCCGCCCACCCGCACCCCCCACCCCCACTCTGTCAGAGTAGGAGGGTGGGAGAACAGCACAAGATTCGCCACAACTAGAATATCCACAGTAGTCCCCGCCCTCCAGGAGCAGGCCTGCCTTTTTCTGTCCATGCTGTGCCTCAGAGTTTGTCTGCATCCGGGCTGGGAGTTTATGGAGGGCAGGAAGCAAGCTCATCAACTTCACCATCTCCAGAGCCCAGAACACAAGGCAAGGTCGAGAGTCTACACAGGGCCAGTTGGCCTACGTCTGACAGATGCCCACAGTCCCAGCACCCTGTAACCCCACCCTACATTAACTGCAGTGTTCTCTCTGCATCCCGCCTGTCCCCAGCTGCTCAGGTAGCACTGTAGATGTCACCTTCCTGGGATTCCATACCCAGCTTGTTCAGACCTGCTTTTTCCTGTGCCTGCAGCTGCTAAAGCAGCTGAGAGGCCCACAGGCTAGCGTCATTCACACCTCTCAAAGAAGCCAGGTGTCCCTCTGAGCTCACTCATATCAGCTCCCTTCCTCTCTTTCAGCTGCCAGGAATGCCAATGCGACCACCCACTCCCAGGACCTCTGAACCCTCGGGCTTCCCTGGCCTAAGCCACTGGGTCTGGCATCTGCCCTTCAATTGCCTCAGGAAGCAATTAAACATCTGCACAAGCAAGCTGGGTTCATGCAGGGAGAGGATACTGTGCCGGGGGAAGTGGGAGTAGGACACTGCCCTGGGAACCCGACAGATCAGTGAGGTGCCTGGGCTCTTAGGAGCATGGCAGTGAAGCCTGCCTGGGCCTCGTGTTGGCTCTGCTTATGCCTCTCTGGAGCCTAGCAAACTACTCTCTGAAACCAGGGACTGGCCTGGCTCCTTCTTTACCTCTGACGGGAGGGTATGTTAAAGACCCACAGAAGACACTCTCAGCCCTGAGGTGACACTCTTGCCAAGGCCACCAGGGGCAGCCTGTCAAGTGGCAGCAGCAAGCCAGTGATGGGACTGGAATGTCCAGAATTCTGGTTCAGGGCCTCTCTGCATTATACTTCTTTGATTGTTGTTTTTGGATATTTTATATTTATTAGAGAGACATGGCTGGCTGGGATTAGACAGACAACAATTACCCAGGTTCATCCTAAGTGTTGAGACCACAGGCATGTGTTATTATGCCTAAAAGAAATACTTTCTGCCTCAGTTTCCCTGCTGAAAATGGGTAGTGAATTCTCTCTAGCCTGGGACAATACTGTGGCACAGCAGAGAAGCCTGGAGCTTGTTGTTGTCTTTTAGCCACTCTGGGACCCCAGCAATATGTAATTGAGGAGAGAGGATTTGGGACAGAGGTCACAGGCCTCCTCCTCTTTCTCTAGTCCCCGGTTCTACCATCACTCTGTGGCTCAGGGACTTAGAAATGGCCCCTTCTTCCCCACCTTGCCTCATTGCACACACTGCCAGCCACACTCCCAGACTTGTAGACAATTTAACCACAAGGAAAACTTAGGCATACCCAAAGGGAAGGCCATACAACAAAATACACCGCCGCTTCAGACACAGCCACTGATAGCAACTCGCCTTCGACGCCAGCCATCTCCCACTTGGATGACCACCAGACTGTCTGCCTGCCTACTGGAGGAGCCTACAGCTAGCAGACTTCCTCCTGGGAAGACCAGCAACCCAATGCTCAGTCCTGAAAGGTGACCCAGGCCAGGGACAGTTAAAACTCAAGGACAACATAGCGAGTGGGAAGCTGGGAACCCCTGAGTGGGGTGCCTCTTGTTTCTCTTTTTATTTTGAAAAGCTGCTTCTGTTACAATCTTGTTCTGTGCATAAAAGTGAACAAGTGTTGTAATGATACAATTATCATCCAGATAAGTTTTCAGGGTGAATGATAACTGCCTTCCTTGAGGCCTGCTTATCTGAGGGGAAGGTCACCGAGGGAGCATGTGACGACCCAGCTTCCAAAACAAACTGTGCTAGCTTGCACCCGTCTGCTTGCCCCATGCTCCAGTTAACTAAGTACAAACTCCCAAAGGTGTTGTTTATCTGGCTGGCCCCCTTCCTGTCCATTGGCAGCCTAAGCCTGCAGGCCCTACCTGCTAGGGTCTTCCCATTGTTGCCCCTTCTTCCCAACCTTAGGGAGAAGGAATCAGCCCCCTGTGATCTTCCATCATGCCTGGCCCTGATGGCCATGTGGCAACCGTGAGTTAAGAGTTAGATGGGGTCCCCGAAATGTGGACATAACAAGATTTCCATGGATTCTCCCCGAGTTCTGCTCTGTGGCTCCCAGCAGTCCCCACGACTCCCTCCAGGAACACCCCATTACACGAGCTCACCTGCGGCATCTGACGGTGAGGCCTTCTCTGGAGCTGAGAACTCAAGGCCATGAGTTGAGGACTCTTTGGGGAGCGTTCGCCCATCAATTAAGGAGCTGGGGAGTGGGGGAGATGGGTAACATAGGTTAGAACATTTTGTGTCCTACCTCACTTCCTCCAGTCCCTTCCCTTTCCCTCTGTAGGAGAAATCAAGTCTTGCTATCTCCTGATTCGTTGTGTGTCACCGTGCAAGATCATATCTCCCCATGAGTCTCAGTGTCTCCATCCAGACAGGAAAAGGGTTGGACTCTGAGCCTTCATTCTAAGAGAGTATAGGCTTGAAGGTTTGGGGGAAGCCTCTGCCCCATCTCTCTTCGCTCCTACTAGTCCTGGGGCTCGCTGAGAGGCTCGGAGTGGAGCTGGGGATGTTCCTAGAACTCTTGGAATCCTAAGGGGCTCCCTCTTACATGGTGTCTGCCTGCAATCTTGACAGCCCCATGGAGAGGACAGGGGCCAGGGAGAGCTGGGGCTGTGCCTGTCCTAGCTCTTCCTGGCCTTCCAGGCTACGTGGCCCTGAGCAAGGGTCTCTTCTATCGGTCGGGACAGGCTGGCTCCTGGATTTCTGTTATCACCTCAGCCTCGCTGTCCCTCAGCACCAGTCCTTCCCAGAGTTTACCTGGTTACACTTCCCCTTCCTGGGTGGACAAGCAGAGGGATTTCAATACACACCCCTCAGGACTATACAGGGCTGCAAGACTGTACAACAGCAGGAATACAACACCGTCATAGCTATGTAAACAGAACCTACTGGAATTGTATAGTGGGTAACCAGTATGGCTGGTCACAGATGCCTTAAGGGTATGACCCTGGCTCCAGGGAGTCCCATTTGTTTGTCAGGGTGGGGTTACCCCCATCCCTGCCCAGTTCCCAGGAAGCCAGGTCAATTACCTGCTTTGTACATTCGGCCTTATTCCTTGCTGGTACTGCAGGTTCAAACTAAGTTTTCGAACACACCCAGGCCCACCTGGTAGCAGTCTGCTTAAGAACCTGAGATATGTGTTAAAGCAAAAGACACAGAAAGTTATGAAAGGAGAAGGATTAGAAGGGGAAGGAGAGGACTGAGATGGTCTTTTATATGTGCACACTGTGACTAAGGCATGGTCCACAGGACTGGAGCATCCCTTCTGTTGCTATGACGACCTGGCACAGAAGGGGAGGGCTGAGTGGGTCCTTTATATGAGCACATTATGAGTAAGGCATGGTCCACAGGGCTGGATCATCCCTTCTGTTGCTATGATGACCTGGCACAGAAGGGGAGGACTGAATTGGCTCCTTCTTGGGAACACTGTGAGAAAGGCATGGTCCATAGGGCTGGGGCATCTTCCCTGTTGCTATGGTGACCTGCTCCGGAGAGGACGGAAAGGATGACAAAGCCGAGCTTTCTGAGCATTCTGGATTTACTGACTTTGGGGCAGCTGTTACAGCACTGTTTTCTAGGGCTGCTGGGTGGAAGCTGCCTCATTTGGGGATGAAGACAGTAATGTTACCAAACAAGCCTGTGAGTTCCCTTAGTGAGGTGGGGCCTGGACAACAAGGCCAAACCCTTTAAAATCACTGACTGGAAAGCCACTACAAAATCAGCCTGTAATCGCCCACCATCTAGCTCAGCAGCCTCCTCTAAACAGGTCTGTTTGTAAGTCCCCACCATCAAAGGTACGGTGCTCTTCCACTCCTAATTAAATTTGGGCGAACTGGTTCTGGCTTCCCCAAAGCTAAACACAGGAAATAAAAAGACAGCCACCCGGCTAAGTTACTTATTCTGACGAGAGCCTTCTGGTTAGAGAGTGCGGGAAGCCGGTCTTCCCTGAACAGGCCTTTCCTGAGCTCCAGCACCCGGAGTGGGGGAGGGGGAGAAGACGTCTCTGTGATCCTAGTCTTCTTCCCGCCCTTCAGGTGGGCCCTGTTCTTCCACCAGGACCTGGTGGAAGGGGACACCTCACTTACCCTTGCAGTTGGCCCACAGAGGGTCAAATTCAACCCTCATGTCCTGGGCTTACAGAATTTGGGGTACCTAGGTTAAGAAAAAAAGTCAAAAAGGAGTTGTCCTTACAAACAGAGCTGATCTCCCCTTGCAAGGGCCTTGGAGGGACTGTCTATCAACTGAGGTCGAATGTGTTTAACGTCCTTCCTGCTCACTCAGGGCTCTAGCTAGTGGCAGAAGAGGGTTCAACTGCATGTGGGCCAGAGTCACCCACACAAATGACCAGCACGGGACCACCTCACACAGCTTGCCTGTTTTTAACCCTTTCCTGCACCCATTTTTGCCACTGTCAATGTTGGCGCCTAGCAAGGCATCATTTTTATAGCAGGATAGGAAAGAAGAGGTCTGAGTGAACCCACACTATAGGTTTTTGTCAGGAGAGAGACCTCGGGACGAAATGGCTCATGTTCCTCTCCAAAAGCCCTGGGAAGCCCTGGGTGGTGGAACACTCACCTAGTGAGCGTGAGGCCCCACGTTCGATCCCCAGCGCTAAGGGGGAAATATGGCAGCTCTCTGTTCTTCCCAGAAGGACAGGGGACCAGTGAGTGATCCCGGCAGGTGAGGACAACACAGCTAGTAACACGCCTGTTGACGGCGATCAGTGTTTTATACCTGTCATTCTGGAAAATTAGACTCCTCTTGAATGAGTGCTCTGGAAGCTGGCAGGTTTCCAGGAGGAAATCACCTCAAGTAATAAAATGACAGGGAGGTGGGAGGAGGGCCTGAGCTGACTTGCTTCTGTCTGTGTTTTGAATTCTGAGGAGGAGGAATTCCAAGATGGCGGGAGGCTGGTTCCCTTTCGCCTAGAGTTCTTCTCATATAAGCCTGCTGTTTGCTTCTCACAGACGCAAGCCAACGAAACTCGGTGTTTTCTGCCACCTCCCCAGGTATGCAGGGAACAAGAAGACCAAGGTATTGTTTGAGCAACTCCACGAGATGCGGACAGAGGCGTGCAGCAGGGCCTGCTCACTGGCTCTCTCCTAACCATCATTCCCCCTCATCTAGTCACCCAGGCTTGCCAGCAGACTGCAGAGCCTCCCTAGCCGCCTTAACTCTTCCTCCAGGAAGCCCTCCTAGATTCCCGCAATACCCTCCAGCTTGGTCTTTGAGGATCACACACAGGAAGTTCCTGGAAAGTAAGGGTTATCCCCATTTCAACTCTGTTCTCCAGCCATGAGTAATCATTGTCGAAGCCCGGCAAATGTTGGTTGGATATACCTATCATATCATCACGGCGTGACACATAAATTAAGGTGAGCCCCTGCTTCCCGTGTGACTCCCTCACAACGATCCATTTCCTATATATTCTTATCATCCAATCTTCCCAGTTAGCCCTGAGCAGTAACGCAATTGCTGTCAAATCAATGTTCTCTTGAAACAGCCTAGCATGGAGTCTGCCCCTCTGTTAGGGTTCAACTAACGTCTCAAGCGATATGCTCTGGTCAAATCACCGTGTGTCTCTGAGCTGTTTTCTAACCCATATCCTATGCTACTGTGGGAAGATGATGTAGAAAAAGCGCTCAGTGCAGAATCATCTGCCTCCACCTCTGGGGACAGCAAGCGGGGGGAATGAACAGGGTGACAAGTCTTAAACCCAGGTCCAGGACTCAGGTACTGTGCTAAGTACTCCCCCATGGGAGATGGTGACAGGCAGGAGGCAGGAGGATGGTGGGACCCTGGTTCCTTACACAGTCCTCAGGATGGAGCTGGCAGACCTGAGAAGCAGCACCTCTGGCATGGTCCCTGTGGGGTGGCTGCACCCCTCGAGCTCACCAGGGAGAGAGCGAGAACCTCAGAGGGCGTGTCACAGCGTCCCCTGGGGAAAGCCACCGCAGCCCCAGAGAGGCCCAGCTCGACCGCCCTGCAACAGAGACACAGTGTGAGTCACTGCCCAGGCCTAGCAGGGCAGGGGCAGTTGTCCTTCTTTGAGGCATGACTCACCACTCCTGGGGCTGGGCACCTGACTGTAGTTTACTGCCTTCTAAACCCACACATCCCTTCAGTCTGGGAACAACACAAGCTCACAGTTGGTGGCTTCCTTGAGGCTCTGGGCTCAATATTCCCTAGAGCCAATTGCTCACCTGCAAGAGCCAATCTATCAGATTTCCAGGACTCCTACTTTGCAAAGACTCTGCCCACTGCCCAAGTTTCTGGCACTTGAAATGTTCGTCTCTGCTCAGAGACAAGGGGAAAACCAACTTCCAGACATCCTGAGAAAGTTCTCAATGGACCTGTTACCTCAGCACCACCCTGCACCTTAAAAACCCCAAAGACATGTTGGGGCTCCCTAAAGAAGGCCAAGTCCACACTTTGCCACCCTGTACACCAGACCTCACGTCCCAGCTTCCCTTTGGTCTATATGGACTGCCTTGTTTCAAAGATGAAACCTCTGACAGTTCTCTCCAGTCCTTACTCCCACCTTCCCAAGACCCCCACAGAATAGTCACAGCAGAGGACTTGCCTAGCAAGCTCGGCCCCAAACTCCCCGCTCACCTTCCTTTTCTTTGTGGCAGCAGGCTCAGGGCTAAACACCCCCTGCTCCTGCAGCTATGGCATGATGAATCTGAGAACTGACTGCCGCAGTGGCCCAGGTTCCGGGTGATGAGCCACAAGGGCTGGGCATGAGTGGGGACCCGCCCCAGCCCGCCTTGGGGCTCCTGGCAAGGTGTGGCCCCAGGTACCTCTGACCTACATGGCATAGGACCCAGGTTATGGCTCTTACATAAGCGGGGTGGGAAGCAGGACAGGGACTTGCCAGTGCAGTACTAGAGACGGCTTGTTGACTGCGATCCCTAACAGCCTTGGAGAAATTACTCCTACTACCGGGCCATGGCAGAGCCCACCCTGGGGGCCTCTGGGGCTGGGCCAGAAGATTGACTTGTTTGTTCAGTTTGGTTTTGTGGGGGTCCATTTTTATGGTTTCTAAGTACACATACCTTGTCAGATGGGCTGGGCTGGGCTGGGCTTCCTGTATCCACTGTCCCACCTTGTAATGTCAATGTTATTAATATCCCCATTTTCCAGATGAGCGAATGGGGGCCCAGAGAGTGCTAGACTTGCTCCACATTACACAGCCAGCAAGAGGCAGAGCCAGCGTGTTTAAACTGGCTCTCCACATCTGGCTCTGTAGCCAGGATGCCAGGACACAGGTTTATCTGGCATTGCAACACAAATTCAACCATTCCATCCAACCTATCTCAGACAACCCTCATCCACGGACCTTGCCTCGGGTTTCTAAAGCCACCCTCCACCCCACTCCCCACAACACTAGTGAGTTTGCAGCTGCCATGGCTTCTTTAGTACCCTCTAAAACTAGGAGAACCTCTGCCCACCTCTCCTTCCGGGTTCTTAGATTTCTCTGTTTCTTGTCCCTTTTGAGAAATTCACCCATATCTTCATCTTTAATTATCCCCTGGGAGCTAAACTCCAAACCCCAAACTGTTCCCAGGCCGAGACGAGAGGCTAGAGGCACCCCAGCCAGCATGAGGGGAGATTTCAAATCCTAGTTTAACTCACATGCAGGGCACAGAGACAGCAATGGGGACAGGGGCTTGTTGGGAGGTCCTCTACTGACTTGGGTGACAGAGAGCTACCAGCACCCCATCTTCTCCTGAGCAGCTTCTTTCCCAAGTGGCCCCTGCCCACTGCTCCACCCTGGGACACCCAGGCCATTTCACCCTTCACTCTGAAACCTGGTGATGAGCCATTTTGAGAGTCTTCTAGCCGGGCAGAGGTGGCGCACGCCATTAATCCCAGCACTTGGGGGGCAGAGGCAGGTGGATCTCTGTGACTGCGAGGCCAGCCTGGTCTACAAGAGCTAGTTTCAGAAGAGGCCTCAAAGCTACAGAGAAACCCTGTCTCGAAAAAAGAACCTTCTAGAAATCCACTGCTCATTCCATCTATTGGCTTCTGCAATCAGAAGCACTCTTCCTATTTGAGAAGCTGTGTGACCCCAGAAATCCAGGCCCAGTCATATGAAAGGCTTTCAGACTTTCCTCCCACCAGGAGAGGTGATGAGAGAGTTCCCCTCTTCTCCCCAGTGCTGGCTGAGTAGCGGCTTCATGCTTGGGATCGGCACTGGGAAGGGAAGAGGTGGTCGTACTGGCGGAGGGGGAGGGGTGGTAACATCTACACTTGAAGGCAAAGGTAGCCTCACCCCTAAGTATCCAGCCTCTCTGGATGGCTGGATATAGTTTCCAAATTGATGAGGTTCAGGGACTTGGGAAATATGTAAGCCCCTTTCCAATTCTTTGAAAAACCCATCAGCAGGCCTCCTCCTCCTGAGCCCTGCTCCTCCAAGAACTCCGAGAGGGACCCCCTCCTGTCACACTTCTTCCTGGAGCTGGCTAGCTAGTCCAGGCATTCAGTTAGCATTTGAGGGTTAGCAATCGCTAGGAAACTGAAATGTGAACTCAGTCCTTACTCCCAGAGTTGGAAATAATCTCTCCCTGTCCCAGTGATTGATAGCTTCTGCGGGGGGGTGGGGGAGGGTGTCCTTCTTCCTACCCCAGAGTTGATTTGATGCCTTCTGTGTCAGGTGGCACATGGGGTGGGCATGCATGTATTCAAGGCTACTGGTTGGTGAGGGGCATCATCAGTGCCGAGACCGTTGAGGAGGGCAAAGGTAAGATTATTTCATGTGAAGCCATGGGGATAGGGCAGGGGAAGCTACTATGGGTAATAGATATAGACTGTGGACCATCTGGTCTTAGCTCCCAGTTCATGGGTGGGGCCTTGGGCCAAAGTAAAGATCTGCCGGGTATATGAAGTCTCTAGAAAAGCATTAGGGTAAGGTATTCATGATCTAGCATATGCTCAGAGCCCCCAGAAGGAACAGATTGGAGCAGAGATCGTGGGGCCCTTGACTGACTGAATCCCAACAGGAGTGTGTTGTTTACTGAGGGACCTCACCCACAACAATTCCTCCTCCCTAAGTCTTGGCTCCCATCTTGATGGGTGGGGCAGCCATCTAGCCAGTTTACTCTTAACCCAGCTGGCAGTACCTAGACTGAGTGTTCAACCTTGGCAAACCAAATCCCATTGTCCGCATAAGGAAATAAATATACCAATCATCAAGTTCTATGACAGTCTCTCAAAGGAGTTGGCTAGCAAATTGGTCAAGCCCAAGGCAGAGTTCTCTGGACACTAATCTTTGAATTTTTGCCTTGAATGTGTGACTTCAGAAAACTCCTGGCTCTTCTCTGGTACTCCATATTCTGAGATGTCACAGATAAAGGACCTCCCAGTTTCAAGACTGTGTTTGACAATCAAGGGCCTGCGCTAGAAGTCTGCCATTCTAAAGAGATAAGGCTACGCGTTTGCATGTTGCCAGGATCCCATGCCTGAGAGTGCAGGGGAAAATATACAGGAATAAGAATGGTACATGCTCTTGACTTTCCTGTACAGGTACATACTGGATGTGGTGCAATGCTTTCCATGTTTCCCGTCTGTGTGGAAACGTCCATCCTCACAACAGCTCAGCGAAATACTGCTGCTGTCGGAATCTTACAGATGAAGAAACACACTCAGACATAGACTTCAGAGAGGTGGGCTCAGAGCACATGTCCTTAGTCAGCCAGATATCCTGGAAGTGCTGGGCCCTCCAGGTGATTGGAGTGGGACAGGGTAGGGACAAGAAGGCCAGTAGGGAATGGGACATCTCAGCATATTCTGTCCCCATCCCAACTGTGCATCAAATATCAGGGCTTTGACAAGTGTTGTGGACGATAAGAAAGGTCAGAATTCAAGTTCTGAAATCCTAATGAAGCCACCTTCTTTTTTCCTCAACTCCCAATTTTATTTATTTGTTTATTTATTTATTTATTTGTGTGTAGAGGTCAGAAAACAGGCTGAACGGGTTGTTTGAACATTTGCAGGGGTTGGTTCTCTTGTTCTACTATGTGGACTCAAGGGATCAAACTTAGGTTTTCAGGCATGGCTGCAAATGCCTCAGCCCTGAACCACCTCTTACGTGGCATCAAGGATACAACTGGTAGGTCTGATGATCACAGGGGAGGCAGTGTGAAGCTCAAAGTTGACAGAGTTCTAGCCCAAAAATGGCTTGAAAACCACTGACTGCCATTTTTATTTGAAGTGCTGCAGGCATGTTTCTGACTGTGTTCTTTTTCCCCTTGGGGCCTTGGCTGCCCCAGCTACAGAATAGGACTGGAGTAGATAGGTAGGTTGTAAATCCCAGCTCTGGTCAAAGAGGAGTCTCTGCTTCTCTCCCAGGGATATGAGAGGAGAGAAACACACTGCTTGGTCCTTCAGCCCTAGATCCTCACTGTGCAGAGAAGACTTCCACCAGGCCACCCAGGTGTGTGCCAATGACAGTGCTGCTCTGGGGACACACCGGCCAAAGAAGAGAGACGTGACACACGACCACAGTCTGTACTTCTTGGGCCTTGGCTGGCAAGGGGCTCTGCTGTGGGGTGGTTGGAGTGTCACAGCAGCAGAAGGGAATCTGGAAGATGCCAGATAATGTTCCAGCTACTTTACAGGACTTGCTCATTTTGCTGTCTTGACCGAATGTGGCCCCATCTTATGAGGAAATGGAAGTACAATAAGAGGAAGTGATGGAGGAAGGTCATTGGCTAATAAAGAAACTGCCTTGGCCCATTTGATAGGTCAGTCTTTAGGTGGGTGGAGTAAACAGAACAGAATGCTGGGAGGAAGAGGAAGTGAGCTTAGATGCCATGCAGCTGCTTCCCAGGGCAGATGCGATGAAGCTCCGACCCAGGATGGACGTAGGCTAGAATCTTCCCAGTAAGCGCACCTTGGGGTGCTACACACATTAATAGAAATGGGTAATCAAGATGTAAGAATTAGCCATTGAGAAACTGGAGCTAATGGGCCAGGCAGTGTTTAAATGAATACAATTTGTGTGTTGTTATTTCGGGGCATAAGCTAGCCAGGCAGCCGGGAGCCAGGCGGCAGGAATGCAGCCTGCTGCTCCTACTACAAGGAAGTAAATCCCTGAGAGTCATGCAGCTAGTGATGGGGTCATCTGGGACCCAGTTGAGCTGACTCCAGAGTTCACGTTTTTGTTTTTATTTTTATTTTGTTTTCTGGTGTTGGGAATAGAATAAAGCTGAATAATTCACTTGTGCATGCTGGGTAATCTCTGCCCTGAGCTATATACCCTGGCATCAACTCCACGAAGCCTCCAGTTCCATTCTATGTCTTAGTAACATGGGATTTCCTAGAAACAACTGACCCAGAACAGCAGACAGGGTGGCTAAGGAACGGGCTTATTGTGTTTGCATTTGTAGAGTCTTCAAGCTAACATAGTCTTAATCCTTCTAACATCATAAAATTGACCATTCAGCCAAGAAAGACTAGACATCTGAAAATATGCACAATCAAGGGGGAAGGACAGGGACAGAAACAACCCCTGGTCTGACACAGATATAGAAGTGAAGATACCAGGGCTTTGTAGCAGTTATTAAGACAAGCTGGAGAATTAAAGAGGGAAAAAAGTAGTCACCATTTATTGTGTGCATTTCTGTCTGTCTGTCTTTCTGTCTGTCCGTCAGTCAGTCTGTCTGGATATATGTATGATGTGTATACATTTTGTGCTGATCGCTGGGTGTCTGTATGTATGTGCTGGGATATTTGTGGGTACATGCTTGTGTGGGCCCATGTAGAGGGGTCTCCCCTTGTGCTGGTGCCTCACTGTTTTGTGGACACATTGACAAGTGTAGGGGAGTAAAACTCAGAAACGAGTTCCAGTTTCTTGTAAGTCCGCAGCGAACCAAGTTCTTTCCAGTAAGCTGAGGTGGCTGAGGAAGATGGAGGCAAAGCTCTTCCCCTGCCAGCCACAAAACAGAAGTTCAAAAGGAAGCAAACTAATATACATTATTTGACCTAATTCAATGTGAATTCAATTACTTAATGAAAAGCTAAGTCTGTAAAAACACTGGAAGAAGTAAATCTTATAACTGTGACATAGGCAAAGATTTCTCACACACGGCACTGAAGATATAAACAATGAAAGAAAAGGTAAGTTGGTTGTGAGCAAAATTAGAACTATATCTGAACTTCAGGGGACACAATCAAGAACCTGAAAAGTTAACCCAGAAAGTTAGAGGAACTACTTCTAAATCAGATGGTGGTAAAGAGAGTTGTGTTTAGAATATGTAAACGAACACTTATCACTCAATAATGGACAATATTGACAAAGGGGAATTGAAAAGACATCTCTCTGAAGAAGACAATAGGTTCTTTAGCGGTTACTCAACATCTCAGTCATCGGGACACACAAATAAAAACCATATGAAGTAACAGCTTACACCTGCCAGGGTTGTGGCAATCCCCAAAGTTAAGGAAGTTGGCAATGGTATGGAAACGCTGGAGCCCTTGCAACTGCTCAGAGGATAGTTTCTTCTAGCTTCTCGAAGATTATCTGTTGAGCTGGGTATGGGGTGCACTCCTTTAACCCCCAAATCTGGAAGACTGAGGCAGGCAGATCTCTGAATTTGAGAATAGCTTAGTCTACATAGAAAGTTCTAGGCTAGCCAAGGGTACATAATGACACCCTGTCTCAAACAGGAAAATAAAATTTTAAAAGGTTATGAAATGATTTCATATGACCTAACAACTCCCTCATAGGCATATACCCAGGAGAAATGAAAATAGATGTTGACACCAAAATTGAACATGGATATTCACAGCCTGACGAATATAACACCCACGTGCCCATCAATGGATGAGGGGTAAGCAAGTTGTGACATATAAAGAATTATTAATTAGGCATAAAAGAAATGAAAAGCTACCACACCTTTAATCTGACACTTGGGAGGCTGTGGTTAGAGAATTGCTTTGAGCTCAAAGCCAGCCTGGGTGGCACAGTGAGACCCTGTCTCAGCCCCCCTCACGCACAAACACACAGACAGAAGGAGACAATAATACACGCTACATGATGAGCGAGCCAGGAAAACACAACTGCTAAGAGATCTCTCACAATAGGCTGTACGTCAGGTTGTTTCAACAGGATGTCTCAGCAGACAAACCAGCGGTTTCCTCAGATTAAAGGCATCGGAATGCTGATGGGTGCAGGCAAAGACAATATTTTAAAAGAAATGGAGGGTTGAGGAGGAGGACGCACTAACAAAAGGAAGAAGGCAGAAGTGACTGGCCACTTGCCATGGAAGCCATAAAGATCAGAGATAGATGTCAGTATGGCTATAGCAAATCCTTGGATGCAAGCCAGAATTTTCTTCACCTTTAAAAGGAAGGTAAAATAATGGCATTTTTTTCTGCAAATGAAAGATGGAAGTATTTCTTACAAAAACTGCTGTAATAGGTTGAAATCATGTTTGCAAATTCTTTTTCGAGATTGGGTCTCCCTGTGTAGCCCAGCCTGGCTTGAACTCACAATCCTCACGCCTCATCCTCCTGAGTGCTGGAAGTATGAGCACGTGTCACCATGCTTGGCCATCCTGCACATTCTCAACACCGCTTCCATCAGCTGGTGAAGTCTGATTAATCCCACCCACACCCCTTAATAAGTGCTAGCCCAATGCCTGGCTCCTAACATTGTAGGGAAGTGCCTAGCTTCCAAGGCTGGGTCAGAAAAAGCAAAGTCTCCACCTGACTCTCAAAGTAGGTGATTGTGGATCCCTGACCCATCATGTCAGAAATCTACCTACCTCGAAGGCATGTTGATGACATCATTCAGGGAAGACACACAGAAATAGATATATCCTGTAGAGTCCTAGAACACTTGGCATACTGAGTGTCCCCAGTACAGGCTCCAGACATGTGAGCCATGACTCTCAAACATCCCTAGTAGCCCTGCTGACCCACCACCACGTTGTGAGGACACTCAAGTAGCTCACAGAGAGGGCCATTGGCAAAGACCTAAGGTCTCCAGCCAATGCCATATAATAACACACATCCTTATCACTGGAAATTTGTGAATATGGCTTTACTTTTACTTTACTTTTGGTAGGTGGGGTATGGATATGATTAAGGAGATCAGGACAGAGAGAATATCTTGCGTTACCAAGAGAACTCGAAATACAATCACATATGTTCTGAAGGAGGTTACAGCAGTTCAAGATATTGTTGATGGTAGTGTGACATACATCAAATAAAACAAGAACCCAAATGACCCTAGGCAGAATGGAGAATAAACACATTGTGGTAGCCACACAAGGAAGCAGAGATGTGCTTGACAATCTAAGAATAAACAATGTACTACAGAAACACTTAATGACATGGAAGGCCTCTCAGGCACAAAATGTGACAAGAGCCAGGCACAGAAGGGCACAATCTGTGTGAAGGGACTTACACACATGATGTTCAAGAATGGCTAGAGAAACGGGTGGACGTGAAGGATTTACTGGAATGATGAGTATTTTCCATATTCCAGTTGGGTTGTTGATCGTAAGGTGTGCACACTGAAGTCATCACCTATAGGTCAGTATGTTTCATGGTAGGAAACATTTGCCTCCATTAATAAAACCCCATCCACCTACTCAACTCTTCAGACGGACATTCTGCAAGTGGAAGCTTGGAGAGCCAGGCCTAGATGTCTCTCCTGTGATCGTGGCCTTTAGAGTTTCCCAGCTCTCTGTAAGCATCTTCCACACAAGCCTCTGTAGGAGCCACAACAAGGAATCCAGGAGACTATTCTTCTCTTTTAATTAACTACTTTAATTTGTTAATTTTTAAAATGAATTTATTCCTTGGTGATTTCATATATATAATACATTCTGGCCACAGTCACCACCTACCCTAGCTTATCCCCATTCCTTGCCCCAAGTCTCTCTTCTCATCAGGTGCTCCCCCCCCCCACTATCATTCTTTAGAGGTTTATGTTTATTACTTTTAATCAAGTGAGCATTGGAGTGGATCACACACGTACCAGTGCCGTGGAGGCCAGAAACTGCAGTTACGCTGTGGACAGGGAACTGAGCTAGAACCTCTGCAGGAACAGATGAGCTCTTAACCACTGAGCCATCACTCCAGCCCCGCACTGTCATGAATTTGGTTTTGTGGTCCACGGAGTTTAGGCAGGGCTGCATGCACGGACACGGACATGTCGCCACTAAAGACAGTGGAGGACCACTAAGGACAGTGACTCCCACTCCTGCAACAACAGTCAGCTGCCAATCACGCCTGGAGGAGGGGCCAGACCCCCCCATGGGCTCCTTTCTCATCATCAGGGCCATTAATACCTGGAGGAGGGGCCAGACCCCATGGGCCCCGCCCTCATCATCAGCTGCCAATAACACCTGGAGGAGGGGCCAGACCCCATAGGTACCGCCCTCATCATCAACTGCCAATAACACCTGGAGGAGGGGCCAGACCCCATGGGCCCCGCCCTCAGCCATGACTGCATGTTGATGGGTTCAGTCCTGTGCAGGTCCTCCCAGTTCATGAGCGTGGCAAGCACTCAATACCTAGAGGATAGCGTTCCACAGTCCCACAGCCTCACTGTCTGGTCCTTCCATCCTTTCTGCAACACGGGGGTCTCTTGAAGGATTGGGTGTGTAACAGAACTCTCTCTTTCCACCGCTGTCCTTTACAGAGGTGATGAAATTAAGTAACAAATCCTCCTTCCCCAGAGGGATTCAAGTTAGAGTAGACTGAAGTAAATTGATTCTGTGTTGGTGTAGTAACCGAATGGGTAAGACTATGACCTGAAAGAACACATCGGCCTGGGAGGGCATATGTCATTTAAAAGGGTTTACCTGGGGACACAGCAATTAACTTGGGTTCCAATCCTTGGCTCTGAGCCAGCTTGGCCTCTGCTGCTCCTGGCTAACAATCGACAGCACTGCAAGGACCCAGAGCTGACGTGGGCTAGTCTGGAGATACCCAGATTGGATTTCATATATCTGGGACCAGGCCCAGTTGGCCTCAGGGACTCTGAGTTTCCAGATAGGTCCTGCCCTTTGGATACTCTGACACCAACACCTTGACTTCCTGTGGCCATTATAGTCCCA
Source organism: Chionomys nivalis (assembly GCF_950005125.1). Classification (NCBI taxonomy): domain Eukaryota; kingdom Metazoa; phylum Chordata; class Mammalia; order Rodentia; family Cricetidae; genus Chionomys; species Chionomys nivalis. Next base: position 53,527,173 of record NC_080089.1, read on the forward strand.
ACTCTGCCCTGTGCCCACTGGCCTTGAACACCAAGGTCCTTCCCATCCTTTCCTCTTTCCCCAATGAAATTCTGCTTACCTTTCAGGTCTCAGATTTTTGTTTGTTTGTTTGTTTGTTTGTTTGGTGTTTTTAGACAGGGTTTCTCTGTAGCTTTGGAGCTGTCCTAGAACTAGCTCTTGTAGATCAGGATGGCCTCGAACTTACAGAGAGCTGCCTGCCTCTGCCTCCCTAGTGCTGGGATTAAAGGCATGTGCCACCACCGCCAAGCTCAGGTCTCAGGTTTAAAGACTCCTTTAGTCCCCACGACAAAGTCAGATCTCTATTATATTACCTCTATTTCTTTTTTAATTACCAATTTTAAAAAACATTTTATTATGATAAAATAAATATAGCCTAACAGTTAACATTTTTACCATTTGAAGTGTATAATTCTCTGGCCCTGGATATATTTTCCTTTCTTTTCTTTCACTACATTAAAAAAAATATTTGTGTGTTTGGGGGGGTGTACATGTGCGGGTCAGAGGGTAACTTGCAGTAGTTGGTCTCTTGGGTTCTGGGGATTGAACTCAAATTGTTAGATTTGGTGGCAGGCAGCTCTTCTGGCTAAGCCATCTCACCAGCCCCCCTCCCCGCCACACACACACACACAGAGGCACACACACATGCACACACATATGCGCACACACATGCACATACACACACGTACACAAACAGATGCACACATGTACACACACATGCCCACGCACACATACAAACACATGCACACACATGCATGTACACAAACACACACATGTACACACACATGCACACATAAGCACACACATGCACGTATACACATGCACACATGCACATATGCACGTACATGCACACACACACACACTAGCATTTTTCTTCACACATTTTAAAATTCCTTTTTGATACCTATCATTAAACTGTAAGTTTAATGACTCATGGCATAATTATTTATTAATGTTTGCCTTCTTGGCTGGTGTGTAAACTCCTTAAGGCAGAGGCTTGCTTTGTAGTCTATGGCATTCTCTTGTGTTAAGTGCAATTCCTGGAGATCTGACAATAAGTAATGTTGAGTTATGAATGGACATATTATAGAACAGAGGAAAACAATTGAAATATCAAAGCACGAGGAAAAGAAAGAGCAGCCACACTTCTGTACTATGCGAAGTGGGCAGTGGGAGTCGGGAGAATCTCCAGAACTGGAAGGCTCTGTATGTTCCCAATGCCAAGGACACTTATGCCTTTGGTAACATTTCCCTGTGGTTGTTCCTCTTAGGCCATCATGCTACTGAGATAGATTGACCCCTCCCTGCCACCATTGGCAAGCTTTATCTGTGAGGACAGCATCTCTTGCCTAGCTTGCTGCAGTATCCTGGACTGTCTTCCATCATGGGCTCTCGGGGGTGGGAGGTGTTCCTCTCCATACCTGGCTTCTGTCAGGCAGAGCTAAGACAGTAGCAGGCCGCTCAGGGTGGGTGTGGGCAGTTCAGAGCCAGCAATCCTACGACCAATTTTCTGCTTCACTTCCCCTGGCTACCTCACATTTAGTCCCTTTGTGGCCACCACCAGAGCCATTCCTTACTTGCCATAGACTGCCAACCGCCACCAGTGGCTTTGGCTTGGAAGGATGAAGGGATGCAGCCACCTGTCTCCTCCTCCTCTCTGGTTGCCCTAGGCCTGCTCATCACAAGTAGAACACATCAGACTCTTTAAGACCATGAGTTAGCCTGGCCCCAGCCTGGTGGTCTGATGACCACTTCTGCACAAACACACTGCCTCTGCTACCACCCTGGGGCCATAGCCTTTCAAACCTGAGGCCAGTTGTCCCCTTCTCAAGGACTTCCTTCCATTGGGGTGTTTCTCCCAGACCTGGGACTTGATATGACTGAGACCTAATGGCTCAGGGCATGCTCAGTAAAGCCTCCGGTAGATGGCATACTCTACAGCCTCAGTCTCGAGAGGTACACCAGTTCTAGGCACCCCTTGGCTGCCTGATACCTGTTTCTCTACTGCCAGCCAACCCTTCTGCAGTATGAGGGAGGAAAGAGGAAGCAAGGGTCTCTCAACTTATGGGAGGTTTCTGGAACCACCCTTACCACAGGAGCAGCTGTCCCTGGCCACAGATATGGAGCTTTGGTGACTCCAGTAAGGAACCAATGATCTTTCCTCGTAGCTACACTGCAAGGCTGCTGGGGTACCTTGGCCTGCCCTGCCAGACAGATGGGAAAACTGAGGCTCAGAGAGGGTATGTCTTGCCTTGAGTCATAGAGTAAGTCAGGAGTAGAGCCTGACCAGAGCCCAAGCCATGAGTTTTGCAGCCTGCTGCTGAGATGCCCTGGCCACTGCCCTGGGGTTTGTGTGTCTGTGGTGTGTGAGCCTGCAGCCCTGAAGACGTTGTCAAACATGATCAAGGTCAAGGGAAGTCAGGCCGTTCATCTTCAGTTGCACAGAGGGAAACACTAAAAATCAGAGAAGTTCAACAACTTATCCCAAGTTGCTCAGTGAGAAAGCGGTGGAGTCCTTGTCTGTCCTGCAAGCCCTGAGCCTGTGCTCGCTCCCATAACAGAGTCCTTCCCTGCCAAGGCTGGAGACGGCCCCCAGGTTTGACCACCTCAGTATCATCAGTGGAGCAGACCCAAGGCCTATCAGCTCAGGTGCCCAACTTTCCCCCTGATGGCCAAGTCCCTGTCAATATGGACCTGACATACGGACTTCAGCAAAAACTGGGCTTACTGACCCTACTCACCCTTCATTTAGTGGGACAGGGGACTTTGAAAACCAGAAGACACTGTTCTTCATTTTTCAAGGTCTGAGCTTCCCAGGCATCTATGAGCATCACTTGGGATGCTGTGCTAGCTCCTGCTCTCTCGTACCCAGAGCCTCCAGGGCCCAGGCCTTTCTGTGCCAACAGCCCATGTCCAAGGCTACAACTGTTCCCCTATACTTGCATCCCCTACAGGGGGGAGGGTACTGCTTGTGGGTGATGAATTTGTTCCAAGTACCTTAAGGGACAGATTAACACATCCTCCCATCCACCCTACCTTTCTTTCTGCACAGCCCTTATGAGGACAGTGGCCATGTTCTTGGAACTCATATCCTTGCAGGATCTGCACTTACTACCAAGGGCTCAGACCTTGGCACTTAGCCTTGAGCTACCCTGTATACAATCCAGCCACTTAGCACACTGCTGGGCCTGAGCCCTTGTCTTCCTCTATTCTGTGTTCTGCCTATTTCTTTCCTTCATGGGGCATAGATGCAGTTCCTCCAAATCAGTGGCTTTGGACAACTTCAGCCACTGGTCATGTACTGACAAAGAGGGCCAGAGACTTGCCAAGGTCATTCAGCAGGCTGGGGCTGGGATCATGAGCACTTCCCTGAACTTATTGGTCATTGACCCCCATATGCTATGTGCCACTTCACCCACCAACCCGGAGAGACAGAGGGACATGCCTGTTGACTGAAACTGTTTTTAATGGCAGTGTAACTAGTTCCTCAATCAAGCCTCTATGGCTACCAGAAAAACAGACACATTAAATGGCATTCCAAAGGACAAGCGTCCCTAACTCGTTCCTTTTCCATCACAGAGATCTGGTAAAGAAACCAAGGCTCAGAAAGATAAATCGCTTGCCCGGGCCCTGTAACAGAATGAACTCGGCTGGGCCTCAAGCTCCATGTGCTGAGACCTGACTTGGACTCACCTGGTTTGGGAGTTGTTTTGGGTGGTCCCCACGGCACCTTGCTGCTGGGCATCTCTGCTGTCGGGCATGTTGGAGTCCCTGGTCAGGCAGCAGTATCCTGCTTCAGGACCGCGTGGCATCCGCTGTGGGCATTCACCAAAGACAGCGCTGTTCAGCGCCGGTCTCCCACAGTGAGAGGTTGGCCTTGAGTGGGGCAGTGGGGGCGGGCATGGGGCAGGGGTAGGCGGTGCCTGGATTGACCCAGAGGGCCCCATTTCCTCTCTTTTCTCAGAAGCTCAGGATGTCCCTAGACAGTGAAGTTGCTCAGGACGAAAACTTTCCTTTTCTTCCTGGTTTCGCTGTACTCAAGATGAGGAGAATTTCAATGAAGCCAGACTCCATTTTTATGCAAATCGACCCCGGTTCTTCCAGAAGGTCTAGCCAATGGGCTTAGGACTTCTAGGCCCCCAGAAAACCTCCTCACTGTCTTTAAAGGGACACTTTGGAGCAAATGAGTGTTCCCAGCACAAATCCAGACCCTGAACCGGAGATGACTGCTAGTCCCAATGCCCGTTCTGAAGCCTCAGCCTCAAGAGATGAATGTAACCCAAGTGGGTTTGCCGGGAGTCCCCTGGCTCCAGATCCGTACTGGACGCTGCAGGAAAGCCCTCCTGCTCTCAAGGAGTACAGTATTGGGGGAGGGTAATGGGGGGGGGGACTACTTCATAGCGCACAGAAGTATCTGCACTAAAGCAGGCATGAGTGGGAACCCCAAAATGGGGCCATTCAGGGACACCTAAACACAAGCAAGGATTTGCCCCTTTCGTTAAAGGAGGAAAAGCTAGTTGGCAGGCAGCCACAAGCAGGCATTTCTCCTAATACCAGAAAGCTTCCTATAAGGTGAACTGTATTGTTTATTACTACAGCTGCTATAACAAAAACCCTGTAATCCAGATGGCTTAGAGCAGCAGAAATGCATTCTCTCCTAGTTCAGGAAGTTGGGGCCTGAAATGCAGATGTGAAGGGACCACACCCCCTCCAAAGCTCACAGGAACACTGCTGGCTTCTGTGCTAGTTTCTGCAGCTCTCCGCTCCTGCTCATCTTCCTCGGCTTTGAGACGCAGCATCTGTAACCCCTCTACTTTCCCCGGGCTGTCTTGCCCTGTCTATCTATACCTCATTCCATATAAGAGCACCAAACAGCAGGCCAGGGCCCATCACAATCCTATCCGAGTTCATCTTAGCCGATTACACCTGCTTACACCCCATTTCCAAAGAAGCCTCCTCTTTGAAGCTCTGGCTGGACATTAATTTGGCAAACATAAAGTTTAACTCAGTGCAGATTGTATACAGGAGGTGTTGGCAGGCGTTCCTATTGTTACTGGGAGAAATCAGGGCTCCCTTTGTGGGTCTGTAGTTTGATAAGAGAATTTAGGAACAGACACAGAAAAAAAAGCTTGAGAACAATTTTCTTAAAATTTGAGAGAAAAACAACCTGGCAGGTGGTACACGGAACCTCTTTCAGAAGAATAGGCGATCCGGCTGAGGCTCGGCTCTACAGATAATAAAGGTTACAAGGTTATCAACATATCCACTCCCAGCCTTCGGGATGGAAAATAGGCATACACATCCCTCTTTTTGAAGAGAAAAGCCTGTGTGTTTAACAGTTCTGGATTCTTTATTGCTATCTGTGAGCCCATGGAGCTGGTGCCTTCTACAGGGTACCAGATTCCAGGCCCTTGTGTCCTGAGACAAAAGATTGCACCAGGGACATGTGGCTAGAAATAGCTATAGAAACCAATTACTAAGAAGAAAAAACTAAGTGGCACACGCCTTTAATCCCAGCACCCGGGAGGCAGAGACAGGCAGATCTCTGTGAATTCAAGGTCAACCTGGTCTACAGAGTGAGTTCCAGGACAGCAAGGCTACGCAGAGAAATCCTGTCTCAAAAAGTCAAAGAAGAAGGAAGAGGATAAGGAGAAGAAGAGAAAGAGGAGGAAGAGGAAGAAAAGGAGAAGGAAGAGGAGGAGGAGGAAGAGGAGGAGGAGGAGGAGGAGGAGGAGGAGGAGGAGGAGGAGGAGGAGGAGGAGGGAAATTGTCTCAAGAATAAGAGTGGACTAGTGAGCTGAAAGGAGAAGCTCCAAAAGCATTGGACCAGAAGGAATAGCCTTCATAATATGTTTATATAGCACCCAACTTTTTTGTGTTTGTGTATCATGGGTTTTTCTGGTGTGTGATGTGTGCATGTTTTATTAGATGAAGCCCAGGTATTTCCCTGTCAACTAGTTTTTTCCATATTGTAACCTTGGTGTAGCTTTTTGTGATCTTTACTCTGCTGTCACACTAAGAAATGTCCCTAAGAAGATCACTGAGTCTGCTAGTCATAGGTGGTGCTATCCTAACTGAGGAAGTCAGGTGACTAAGAAACACTGGACTGTCCCCCCAAACAATTCAGGGCATGGACCACATTCACCCAAAGCTGCTTCCATAGTAAAGTTGAGGGTAAAGTTGAGGGAGGGTATGTTGGGCAGGAGGCCCAAGTCTTTTTTTTATTATGTATTTATTTTTTTTATTTTTGAGACAGAGTTTCTCCGTAGCTTTTTTGGTTTCTGTCCTGGAACTAGCTTTTGTAGACCAGGTTGGCCTCGAACTCACAGAGATCCGCCTGCCTCTGCCTCCTGAGTGCTGGGATTAAAGGCGTGTGCCACCACCGCCCGGCGAGGCCCAAGTCTTTAACTCTGACCTGGTCCCTATATCTCCCTGGGCCTCAGTTTGAACTATTTAGATCATGAGGTGATAGTCTGGAGGCTGGCCATCAAAGACTGCCAGCTCCAAATGGGGAGAGCTTTGCCAGGGGCCTGATTGGCTGTGCTGAGGGGAGGGGTGGCGTCATAGTCAGTAATATCATTGTGCCCCCATTATGAGGGAACTGAACCAGAAGGGAGAAGAAGATAAGAAATTGTTGTTCAAGATGAAAGTTGGGAAAGGCTAGACATGAGTGACCTGGGGAAGGGGTAGCGGACCTGGGTGGATCTGGAAAAGAAACCTAAGGGTGGAAGGACCCTGGGAAGTGACACGGCCCTAAAATGCCTATCAAAGGCCACAGAGGAACACCAGGGGCAACAGGACCAGGCAGTCCTGTGTCCCAGAGAAGGCAGTGGCTTGTATCTTAGCCCCTGTGAAGGGAGGGTTGGTGGCCTGCCAACAGAAGCTGATAACTGGCTCTCAAAAGGGTAGATGTCTCCACACAAAGTCCATGCTGGGACACAGAGACGAGAACACCAGGGAGTGGGAGAGGCTGCTCTAGCCGCACTGGAAAATGGCAATTTAGTTTCCTCTTGCAAAATAAGTACAGCCCCCATGGTGGTTATTCTGTCTGGTCCCTCTGTCCACTTTCCTGGCTGCTGCCCAAGAGGAGGAGGGCTCATCCTGGGAGTCTCCACCAATGTCCTCTGGTCTCTAGGTAAACTCGGCCAATTCGGGGTGGCAACAGCAGAAGGGACAGTGGTCGGAAGAGTGTGTGTTATCAGTGGAGTATGAAGCTGTGCCTGTGGGGGGGTGTGCAGGAGTGGAGGGGTTTGAGAGGGTCAGGGGGTGTCTGGTATCTTCTATTTCTTTCTGCCGTATTCCTCTAAAGTTCACTGATGCAGCTAGGCTGGCTGGCCAGCAAGTCCCAGCCACCCTCTCCTTTCTGCTCTGCCCCCACATTACTGGGGTTACAGGATAGGCTTTTTCATCAGGTCTCGGGATTTGAACTCAGGACCTCATGCTTGTGCAGCAAGCACCCTTGCCCACTTAGTTGTTTCCTCAAGCCTGCCTTTGGAATTTTGATATCTCTCCCTCCTTCTCTCTCTCTCTCTTTCCTTCCTTCCCTCCCTCCCTCCCTCCCTCCCTCCCTCCCTCCCTCCCTCCCTCCCTCCCTCTCTCCCTCCCTGTGGCTACTCTTTTGGCTGCAGAGAAGTCCTTGTCCTTGTAGCTAGATACAACTCTCACTGTGTGTGAAGCTCCTCCCTGGCTCCGGGTAGGAGAGAGGTCCCCCAACCATAGGCCTTCACAGAGATCCGCATCTGAACCACAGGGACAGTTTGATGCTACCCAAACCTGAGCTCAACTCCTGGTTCTTCTACTTAGGAACTGACTGATCCTGACCAAGGTGTTCCATCACTCCTAGTCTAAGCAGCCGCTACGAAGGTGGGCTAGTACCACTATGTTGTGAATCTCTAGGTGAGGAATGAGTTGAGTGGTTGGGAAGACATCAGTGGGAAAGATGCTCTGAGGTTCTGTGTGCTGTAATTCATTTAAAAATGCCCCCGAAGGGAAGCCATGCCATGCAAAAAAGGCTCACATGGGAGGTTTGTTGGGAGAGAAGAGAGAAGGGGCAGAGAGGGGGGCAGAGACTGGTCCCTGGGGATTAGAGTGGCAGAAGAAAAAGAGGGGTAGGGGAAGAGACAGGAGGTGGGCAAGGCCCACCTTTTAAAAGGGAATGGAGCAAATGTGCACAGGGGTTACTCTTAAGGCTGCAGATGAGGACATATTCTGTAAGGACCCCAAGGGCAGGCCAGTACAAATGCCTGAATACTAACACCGTGACACACATAAAATAGAATAAATATTAAACTACACCAAAAAACTAAAAAAATATCTTTACTAAGCTGAGTTCTTATTTTTGGTTTAAAATCTTGCTTGACTAAATTCATCAGTTGTCATTCTAAAGTCAGCAGCGAGTGGATAACAGCCCGTGGACCCCGTCTGCTTTTAAAATATTTATTTTTATTTTATGTGTATGAGTGTTTGTCTGCATGTTAGAAGTATATGGATCTCCTGAATGCAGTGTCTGGCTACAGTCCATTGGGTGTACGAGTTAACCCCAAAAGCTTCTAAGTAAAAAAAAAAATCAAAGCAAAGGCTTCCTTCTAAAGTCCAGTTTCTGTAAATGAGTTCTCTGTGGTTCTCACCACCTACTTTTTGGTCCTTTACCCTCCATACTGGACCACACGTCGGGTTATTTTACCTGTGAAGTGTTTTCTAAATGTTGCCATGATTGTGTGTCTTGAATTCCTACTCAGTGTGTTTATGATTTAAGATCACAAGGCAACTGATCAATTTTACAAGTATTCATTTTACAAAGTACATGAAGATGGTCACTTAATCAACACCATCACCTGGCTATTGTTATAGAAGAAAGTACTGTAAAAAATTTTTGGTCTTTGTAAACATCTTTAAATGCACGTTAAAAATTGAGCATAATTCATCCTTTTGGAAACTTAGAATGTAAGTAATGGATACCCAGAGTGCATTTTTAATTCTTTTATTTGTGTGTGTGTGTGTGTGTATTTGAGTGCACACACACACATTGTGGTTTGAATGAGAATGGCCCCCATAGGCTTATATCTTTGAATGTCTGTTTTCTAGTTGGTGGACTGAATGCCTACGAGGTGTGGGCTTGGAGGAGGTGTGTCACTGGAGCGGGGAGACTTTGAGTTTCAAAAGCCCATGCCAGACATCTTAAATGGAATCACCAAAATTCCAAAAGCCCCAACAAAACTAGACATCTCTCACCACCAAACGAAACCTCCAGTGCCAGGAATGAGTTACCTCTAACTGACCTGTTGGCCGAAGGGGCCCCACGGAACCCCTAAACAGCCCTGGCTACTGCCGAGGCTACTGGTTACTCTCTACAAACTGTTGGCAAGTCCCTATTGCTGAAGACCTAACTCACTGAACATGGAGACGTCAAGCTGAAGCTTGCCTACCCCTACTGACGAGCATTTGTGATACTAGAAGGTCCTGTACACTACCAGAGGAGAAAGGGAAACACAAACCCTGTGAACTACAGTGGTGGCCAGTCTGCAAGACTTACTGGTGTAATAGTGGTGCAGTCGCTGTGAGAGCAACCACTGTCGGGTTGGCATTAAGGTTCACTCCATGAGAGGGAATCTACGCTTGACGCTGCTCTGGTGGCTGAAACTATTTAGACCTGAGACTAATTAGGGAAAACAAATACTGAAATTTGAAAAATGAATTGGAAGTTACGCCCTGGCAGTGCTGAAGCATGCATGGGCAGCTCGTATATGGCGGTTCTGTTGATCTGTCCATGTTGGGTCTCATGGTCTAAGTTGATGAGGACAACTGACTAGGTCTCTTCCTCAAGAGGGCACCAGATCTCATGACAGATGGTTGTGAGCCACCATGTAGTTGCTGGGAATTGAACTTAGAACCTCTGGAAGAGCAGGTGGTGCTCTTAACCACTGAGCCAAGGGATGTAGCAACAAAATGGCTCCTAATGACTTTCTGCTGTACTCATGGTTCTGTGTCTTGCTCAGCCACCGTCATGGAAGTTTTCTTCTGCACAGATGCGAAGTTACACAAATACCCACAACTGGACAGTGTACAGAGAGTGAGAGACCTGGAACACCACTCGGTCCTGAATAGGACGCCTCCATCAAAACCCTCCCATCAGGGCTCAGAGAACTCTGGAGAAGAGGAAGTAGAAAGACTGTTAAGAGCCTGTGGGGATGGACTTCGCCAAGGAAATGAGGCCTTCTAGACCCAACAGGACTGAAGCACACATGAACTCAGAAACCGGCAGCACACACGGGACCCCACAGGTCTCAGTAGGATTTTTTGGAGGGGTTTGTTTATTTGTTTGTTTCATAAAGCTTTGTCAGGGCTTTTTCTTTAACCTTACAGACCTTTTGTTTATATATTATGATTTCCAGGTTTGATTTTATAGGTTTTCTGTGTGTGCAAATGTGTGTGTATCTGAGTCTGTGTTTTCTGTATTTTTTTCTTTAGCTCATTTTCCCCCTCTGCTTTGCTCTATTCTGGTTTATTTTTATTTGCTCTTCTTTTACTTACTTATTTATTTATTTATTAGATTCCTGTTTGTTTTCTAATGAGAGAGAAAGAAAAGGTGTGGATTTGGGTGGATGGGGAAGTGAAGAAGGAGTTGGGGGAGGGGAACCATAATCAAAATATATTGTATGAAAAAGATTATTTCAACTAAGTGCTTTCTTTTGGAAGCTGCCTTGGTCAAGGTATCTCGTCGTGGCAACAGAACAGTTAGTGACACACACAGTGTGTGCGTGGAGACCAGAGGACAGCTTTTCAGGAATAGGCCCTCTCCGGCTAGCGTCTCCACATCCTAGGGAGTCTGACTCAGGTTGTCTGGCTTGGCAGCAAGCTTGTTTATCTGCTGAGCCGTCTTGCCTGCCCATAGAATACACTTAGAAATTAGGCTTTTCTTTCTCAACCACCTATTATCTATTTCGTAAACAGTGGAGAGTGGTGTGGAGGCAGAGAAGATAACTCTGCGGGTGCTTGGCTTGCTGCTGTTAGGGTTGGCTCCTTGAGAAATAATAGCTGTGTACTTTAAACTCCTGTTGGAGAACTGGGAACAATGAAAGGCAGTCTGTGTCTGGGAACAGCTGCCTGGAGTGTTCAGACCTTTTGAAACAAATATATCATGTAATGGACACTACTGGGTCTTTCTGTCCTTATTTGAAGAGTTTGGTCTGTCTAGACCACAGATTTAAACTAAGACAGAGAAGGGTACAACAGAGAAACTGATATCTTTCCCTTATCAAAAACAAACAGTAAAACTCCACAGTGTGACAGTTGATGAAATAAGATTCATATATTTAGAGAAATATCTGTGTCTAATGCAAAGGTACCAATGTTCAGCTAGAACCTAATTCTTGGGTCTAAAGAAATAAAATTTTCTTAAGAAAAATGGCTTTTTTTAAAAAAAAAATTTATTGTTGTTATGGGAGGATGGATCGGGCATGTGAAGGTCAGAGGACCTTTGTAGAGTTGGTTCTTCTTGTCCACCTTACTCAGATTGCCAGGTTTGCACGACAAGAACCTTTACTCAAGGGTCTCTCTCAAGCCCAGTGGTTCTCAGCCTTCGTAACACTGCGGCCCTCTAACACAGCTCCTCGTGACATGGTGACCTCCAACTGTAAAATTATTTTTGTTGCTACACCATAATTGTAATATTTTGTTGTTGTTGTTTCTTTGAGACAGGGTTTCTCTGTATCTTTGGAACCTGTCTTGGAATTAGCTCTTGTAGACCAGGCTGGCCTCGAACTCACAGAGATCTGCCAGCCTCTGCCTCCCGAGTGCTGGGATTAAAGGCATGCGCCATCACCACCCGGCAGAAAATGTTTTTTTAAATACAATATTCAGTACATATAAAATAGCTACTGAATTTTTTTGACATTTCTGCTAATTTTAATTAGTACCATTCAGATTCTTTTTAAAAAATCTGCCATTTTGGCCAATCCTGCTATTTGAAAGCCTGAGTGTGTCTATTTGCCTCAAGTATTTTGTTATTGTGGGATATGCACTTTGCCATCAGAAAATGAGTGTGTTTCTAGTTCCTAGCACAGTTCCCTAAATTTGTCAGGTCTAAACTGTTTATTTTTGTCATGCAGCCCAATTATCTTAGTGAGCCAAAAGCGCTACATTTTGTTGAGTAGGAGAATCGGAGTTGGTGATCAGAGAACTTGCTTTGTGTCTTTCTGTGCGGCGTTGACTGGTTGTTGCTGGGTACCGCAGAAGCTGTCAAAGAAGCAAAGCTCAGGATGACACTGTCACCGGTACCCTAAAAACCCTTCTTCTGGTTTGTGTTATTTTTAGTTGTATCCTGGGTATTTTCTTTCAGCAATAATAATTAAATACGCCCTAATACTATGCACTCCAAGCCATGCCTCCTAATAGTTAAAAGAGACATTGGTCACCAAAGACATACATCTGTAACCAAGTATTTAACCTTCAAACTCATTTTAAAAAAATGTTTGCTTTTGGTTGTGTTTTGTACAGCTTTATAAATGTTGTCTTTTAATACTCTAGGAGAAGTATTTGTTCTTGATACTTGTATTTGTGTGTGGGTGTATGTGGGTGTGTGTATATTGTAAGTAGATATGTGTTGATACAGGTGTGTGTGGTCAGAGGTTAACATCTGAAGCCTTTCTCTCTCATTGCTCTCCACCTTATTTTTCAAGACAGGGTCTCTCGTTGAACCTGGAACTCACCAATCTGACCAGGCTGAGTAAGCAATGAGCTCCAGGGTTCTGCCTGTCTTTGTTCCACTCAGCGCTGGGATTGCAGACGTGTTTCCCTGTACCTGGCTTTTGTGTGGGTGCTGGGAATATGACCTTGGATCCTCAAGCCTGGGCAGCAAGGGTTTTACAGACTAAACTATCTTCCCTAGCCAGGAATTGTGTTCTCATAAAGTTTTACAACTACATATTGTCTATTCACATTCTATAGGAGAATTTTTTTTTACAATAAAAAATTATTACATTTGTGTGTGTGTGTCTCTGTGTGTGTGTGTCTGTCTTTGTCTGTGTTTAAAGGTTAGAGGACAATTTGTGAGGGTTGGTTCCCTCCGTCCACCAGAGAGAGAACTCAAATTATCAGTCTTGTCAGAAAGATCCTTCACCCACTGAGCCTTCTCACTGGTCCCTAATTTGTCTCTTGACTTGACCTCTTGAGGCCATCTGGCTGAGTTTACCCTGTTAGGGCTCCCAGGGTCCAGACTCGGACCCTAACAACTCCCGTGACAGTTCAAAACAAAGCAGAAGCCATGATGCCCAGAAAGCACTGGCTAAACTGGGGTGGCGAAAATGAGCCGGCAAACCTGTCCCTCTCTCAGGTAACAAGGCCTGGGAGATGTGGGAGGCAGAAGGGAGGAAGAAGGAGCCACACAGATGACTGGGATGGAGAGGACTGGAGTAGGCACTGAGGGTAGAGGGCCTGCCTGCCCTCAGCTGTGGACAGCTGGCCTTGGTCATCCCGAGCCTCTGCAAACTTTCCACAGGCTGGAGTCATGACCCCTGTGTGGCAGGAAGGACCTGTTAGAACTCAGGTCTGACAATACACTGTTCCTTTGCCAGAAGCTTCCAGAAGCTTACCTTCTCACAATAAAAGTGAAAGTTCTTCCTTGGGACAGCCTTCTGTTCTCTGAACTTGGCTTCTACAGTTCAGTGCTTCTGGCAACATCCACACTGGCCTTTTGTTGCTATGCAAAAGTTACAGGCACACTCCTTCCTCTGGGCTTTTCCACCCCTCTGCCTGGAACAGTTTCCCTCTGTGCTTATCAGCTCACGTGCTCACCTGCTCTAATCCCTGCTCAGGGTTGCTGGCCTTTCTTGACCATCCAGTCTGAAACCCATGCCACCAGCAGCTCCTATTTCGTTGATTTTCCTCCTTCGCCCTGGACAACAGCTTTGTGACATACTTTCATAAGCTCCTTGGATGCAGGTGTTTCTGTGATTTCTACTCTAGCCTCAGTAGCTGGACCTTATCCTAGATTTCCCTGTCCATCGTTTCAGTTAGCCACAGTCAAGCACAGCCCAAACACAGGAAATGGAAAACTCTAGAACAAAAGGATTCATACATTTTGATGCGTCTTCTTTTCTGAGGGCAACTTGAATGTAAGTGCTCCAATGTGATCTTGATCTGATACTGAGACAGGGCTAAACTAAATCATTGGGCCGGACATGGGCATGGTGCTCATCTGGGTCAGAAGGGGGATGGATGGCACTGGGATTCTAACACACTTCCTCAGGATTAATGGAGGACGACAGTAATTAACCCCCCTTCACCACACAGGCTCCACATCACCTCAGATCTGCCCAAAAGCCATGCAGAATCGTGAGGTAGCTTGAGAACATTAGACTGTTCGTGTATACCATGAGGTTATACCATGAGGATATACTAGCATAATTAGTCTACTCTGTTATGATTAGTTATTCATCTTTTACTGTACCTAATTCATGAATTAGATTCAATTATGGGGACCAATACGTAGGGTATCTATAAGCCGACTACTTGGGGCCCGCCCTGGCTAGTTTCATGTCAATTTGGCATAAGCTAGAGATTTTTGGAGAAGGGACTCTCTATTGAGAAAATGCCCTGACTAGGTTGGTCTGTGGTACATTTTCTTGATTGATGATTCATGTGGGAGGGTTCAGTTCACTGTGAGCAACCAACCCCTGGACTGATTATCCTGGGTCTTGTATGATGGTCCTGGGTTCTATAGGAAAACAAGCTGAGCAAGCCATGAGAACAAGCCAGGAAGCAGCACCCCTCCACAGCCTCTGCATCAGCTCCTGCCTCCAGGTTCCTGTTTGAGCTCCTGCCTTAGCTTCCGTCAATGGACTTGACTCAGGATACGGAAGCCAAGCAAACCCTTTCCTCCCTGAGTTGTTTTGGTCATGGTCCTTTATCACAGCAATGGAAACATGCACGAAGGCCGGGCCGAGGTTTATCCAGTGAGTAAGTGAGGCAGGTTGCCGCACTTTGAACGAGTGCCTGGTGTAGAAAAGGTGCCCCATCAACATTTGCCAAATGAAGGAACTGTGCCCTGGGAGTGCCAAAGTGATGCGCTGTGGACCCTTGCTTACTGAGTTGTTCTGGGTAAAGGGGGAGGCCTGCATCAAAAGTGGAAAGACTGAGACGAAGCCTCAGCCGGAGGCATGGTCACAGATGAGGAAAACAAGATGATTGGAATTTTCAAGAAAAACCACTGGAAGGCAATGGAGTTCGCCTGTCTTCAGTATCAGGCACACTGTTGCTTGGGTAGCCCCGGATGTCCAATGCTGGACTCTGCTACCTCCTTGATTTTTCCTCTGCCACTGTATGTCACTGAAAAATTTTTCATGTGTGTATGTATACTTGTGTGGCATGAATGCACGTGAGTGTGTGCACACTCCCGTGTGTGTGCATGTGTGTGCAGTTGAATGTGCATGCATGTGGAAGCTAGAGGTTCAGTTTGGATATCTTCCTTGTTTGCTTTCTACCCCTGTACTGTGGTAGAGTCTCTCGCAGAACCCAAAGTTCACTGATCTGACGAGTCTTGCTAGGCAGTTTGCTCCAGAGATCCCTCATCTGTTCCTGAGTGCTGGGTTCACAGGCCCATCGCTATGCCTCTCGGGAAGTTACATAGGTTTAAGCCATCTTCCCTCCAAGCCATTCTCCCCCCATCATCTAATATTTTTATCCACCTAAACTCATTTTTAAAACTTGAAAATGGGCTTTAGTTTCACCCTAAGGAATTATACCTGTGAAAACACAACCCAAAGGATGTATATCTATGTGCACACACATATATTTTCTAATATACTGAAGTTAACATTAAACACATTTCCAAATGTGTGTTTACCTAGTGTGTAGCTTATTATAGAGTGCTTTCGGGATTTTCTGTGGGAAAAGTTGGGGAAATATTTTTTCAAGGATTTTAAAAGTTTATTCTTTCACAATTTCGTACCTGTATAGATCTCTACACACACACACACACACACACACACAACATTTTTTAATGATCCATGGAGTTCTATTAGTGATGCCCACATGCAGGTGGTGTGGGAACATCAACTGAGCATAGGCACCCTACCAGTGGCCAACCCCCAATGAAAAATTACTCCCCCACCCCGCAGCCATCAACTCCCAGTAGCTCCTCAGCTAGGGTTGGGGACTCATGAGTCCCTCCGCATCCATGCTGGACTGCTGTCCAGCTGGATCTTGTACAGGTGAGCACAGTGGCCCACGGTCAGTGAGTGAAGTGACCACTCCATGCCCAGGGACCGCATTTAATGGCTCTCTCCTCGCCCTCTCATCCTTGCATTCTTTCTACGCCCTTTTCCCGGCTCCGGGAAAACTTCCTCCCTGTTTAATGAAGGAGTGTGTTATTTCACCAATGGCAAAATAAAGGAATGGTTGAGGGGAGGAGGAGGTGGAGGACAGAGGGGATGCCCAGGTCCTCATTGTGCAAAAGCGCTGTTCAGAAATGGGGTCAAATGCCAGTGGGAAAATAGCACATTAAATTATTAAGTACTACACGGAGGTGGGAAGGAGCCGAACATAAATGATCTAGGTCATGGGGCAAGTGTCCTAGTAGGTGACGAAGCAAATAAGCCCAGGCTAAGGATGACCCTGAATTCTAGATTCCCCTGCTTCTGTCCTGTATTAGGATCATAAGCCTGTGCCATTAGCTCCGTTAATTTGGTGTTGGAAACCAAACCCAGGGAACCCAGGACCTCAAGGACTCTATCAGCAGAACTCCATCCCCAGTCTTTTGTCAGTACTTTAAAAACAGGCCTCTAGGTCTTGGGTAGGAAGGCCATCATTGCAGTGTGCCAGCCATACCCTCATGCACTCCGCTCTCTACCCGGTTCTCTCTCCCTCTCCTTCCCATTCCCCTCTCCTTCCTCCCTCTCTCTCCTCTTTCCCCTCTCCCCCCTCTCCT
The DNA here is from genome assembly GCF_950005125.1 of Chionomys nivalis. Classification (NCBI taxonomy): domain Eukaryota; kingdom Metazoa; phylum Chordata; class Mammalia; order Rodentia; family Cricetidae; genus Chionomys; species Chionomys nivalis. The sequence continues at coordinate 53,544,115 of NC_080089.1, forward strand.
TTTTTTATTTTCAAATACTTCACATGGGGCCCCTGACCTGAAACCTTCTTGGCTTTGTCACGCAGAAGCAAGGGCATTTTGGGTCTCTACTGACCTCTGCTGGCTACAGCCCCTCCGTGCTCCAGCGATGGAGCAGCAAAACGGCTCCAGCAGTACCGGCCTTCAACTACCTGCAGGGATGCCTCTGCCTGCAGTATGCAGGGTCTCAGCTGGCCTTCAACTGCCTGCATGGACAGACGCCTCTGCCTGCAGTATGCAGGGTCTCAGCTCTACTCCAGAGCTGCGCATCCCTGGGCCGCATTCGTGTTCTCTGGGCCTGATCGACACGGACTGAGTGGAGCGGGTTCCAGCCAAAAACTCCGTCTGGAGTTTGTGGAGGCCCAAGGCCCTGGGGGTGTGGGGATGGCAAGTGTCTCCATCTGAGCTGGGCCCAAAAACTGTACAGCGGGGATTCGGGCTGCAAAGGCCGATCTGAACCACTGAAGTACGCTTTGGAGGAAGAAACTGGGACAGAAGAGGAAGGAAGAAAACACAGATACCTGCCTGACCTTGGCAGAAGGAAGAGGCAACTGCTTTCCTCACCTGGAAGGGCCTGGATGGAGGACCACACACGTTGTCCTCAGGAATATGGATGCCTGGCTTTGGCACATGACCAAGGCCAAGACACCTGCCTTCCCGCCGCTTTGTCTTTGACTGTGAAATGGGGACTCATGGTTGCGAGGTGCAGAAATCCTGTCGGAAACCAGCTTAAGCAGAAAGGACAGCGTGGCCCATAGATTCCAAACAGTGTGAACCATTAAGCAGGGTGGAGATATTTTGTCTGCTGCCCAACCCCCTTCACTCGGACCGCTTTTCTTCCCATCGCCTGTCCTGCACTTCAACACAGGAAATGGGGAGAAAACCCAGGAAATTCATATTTGATTATATTCTCTGCCCACCCAGCCACTCCCTTCTTTCAAAAGGATCGTCCAAGGTGCAGGTCCAGGACCTGTCTAGACGTCTCACTTGGCAGAGAGCTTTCTGTGTTTTTTTGGGGCAATGCCAGGGAGCTCCAAGCACGACTCACTGCCACCTATGATGCCCTGTGTTTCCCTCCCCACTTCCTTTCTTCTTCACTGGCCCACACCTTCTCCCGCTGTCTCTGGTCATGAGCTTTGTTTTCTAGGAAACCTAAGCCAGCTGTGTGAGATGGAGTCATAACTTATGAGGTCACACAAGCTAAATACACAGGAAACACTGAGAGCAGCCCGATATTTTTTCAACAAAAGTGAGCATTGCTGGGCCCAGAGGTATACCCTAGCCGCTCCTGAGGCTAAGATGGGAGGGTAGCTCGAGCCCAGGAGTTCCAGGTCAGCCTGGGCAATATAGAGAGAACTTGTTAAAATAAACGAACGAACGAACGAACGAATGAATGAATGAATGAATGAATGAATAACCAAAAGGGATGTAAGAAAACTGGCTGCTCTTGAAGAGAGCCTGGGTTCAGTTCCCAGCACCTACATGGCTGACAACTGTCTACAACTCCAGTTCCAGAGGATCTGGTCTTCTCTGGCACCAGACCTGCAAGTGGTACACAGACATACACATAGGCAAAACAGACATTTTAAAAGGTCAAATAAAAATAAATTTATATTTTTTAAAAAGAGTGTTTACTGTTCTTATAAAAGACATGGGTTCATTTCCCAGCACACACATGGCAGCTCACAACCATCTCTAGCTCCAGTGCAAGGGGATCTGGCCTCTCTTTTTAGCCTCCAAAGGCCCATGTACGTATGTGGCACATAGATATTTATGCAGGATCACAGGCACATATGTAAAAATAAAAAGCAACAGAGTTAGTATTTGTTCTAGCACTCTGTGGCTTGAGCTGGGGTTGAAACTGGTCATCAAGAGGAGCCTGGAGGTAGGGGAGACCTTCTTCAGAACCTGGCTCTCATAGTCAGGGTGCTCCCATAGGCTGTGTCCCACTAGGCTGGGGCTCAGGGTGCTCCCATAGGCTGTGTCCCACTAGGCTGGGGCTCAGGGTGCTCCCATAGGCTGTGTCCCACTAGGCTGGGGCTCAGGGTGCTCCCATAGGCTGTATCCCACTAGGCTGGGGCTCAGGGTGCTCCCATAGGCTGTATCCCACTAGGCTGGGGCTCAGGGTGCTCCCATAGGCTGTATCCCACTAGGCTAGTTGTGTCTGAAACTAAGAGAGTGTCCCGAGGCTGAGGAAGGAGCCTACCCACAGAGGCAGGGACTGGGGTCCAGCCATGATCCTGGGAGAGACTGCCACATCTCAAAACTGTTTCCTCCTCGGCCAAGTGGCTACACAGACTGAACAGAAGCCCAGTAGTCACTTACCTGTGGGCTCTGAGAGTGCCAGGCCTGGAAAGATTTGAAGAGAGTTCTTCCAACCCCGTGCATTCAAAACAGATGAGGAAACAGGGAGAGAGGAGAGAGGGGGCAGAATGGAGGTGGGAGGAAGAAGGGGAGAAGGATAGAGAAAGGGAGAGAGAACAGCACCTGTGATGCAGGCTCCCCAGATCTGGGAAGGGCATGTCCACCCTAAATCTGTGCCCTCTCTAGTCTCTGCCTAGGCTGTGGCTAAGAACGAGAGAAGGGGTGTACAGCAAGACCCAAGAGTCCTGGCAAGTGGCCTGGGAACCAGGGACCAGCCAAGGCTGGCAGAACAACGTTGCTCACCAAGGGCCTAGACACCTAAGCATGGAGAATTTACTTCCTCACTCAAGTCTCATGTCCCACTTAATGACAAACTTCTGAGACAGGCAAGAGGAGGCAGAGTGAGGGCCAGGGCCCCAGGTGTGCTACTTCACATGGAGGGGGAAAGAGATCAGTTAATACTCCACCCCGTCAGGACTGGCTGCTCCTTCTTGGTCTTCCCAAAGGAGGTAGCAAAGGACATTGATCACACTGGGGCCGACATGCCCAGACCCACACCAGACACTCACAGCCAAGGAAGGCTTCACGTGTGCCTTTGGCAACACTGGCAGAAAGCCTTAGAGGGGTTCAGCTTATGCTGGAGCTCCATGCAAGCCAGGCCTCGCTCTCTGAGACCAAGGCCTCTGTGTTGAGTGGTGGCGGTGAATAACTCTGCAGTCAGCTGTGGGTAAGCAGTTGCGGTGTTGACAGCAGCCCAGGCATGGAGCCTTAAGAAGTCCAGTGGAGCTTACGGAACAGTCACACATGAATGACTTGTTCTTTTCTCTAATGTTACTCAAGAGTCTAAAGGTCATTTTCTTTTCTTTTTTCCCCAAGTAGAATAGGATCCTTTATGAAGATGCTTTCTTTATGGGGACTCTCCAAGGCAAAATCCAGACAGACTCTGCCTGCTCGCTAAAAGGACAGAGCATCTGCTGTGGCTGGGTCAGGTGGAACCAGCCTTCATCGGCCTATTTGAGGAACTCTGGGACACAGAAAAGTCAATTCATCCCTAGGGACCTTCCCAACAAGTAGGAGTGACTTTACCACCATTTATACAGAAAGCCCACATTTGAGTCTGTTGAAGGAGGTGATACAGAAGGTCGGGGTCGGGGGAGCCTGGGAGCTGTCATCTTTAAGGAATGACAATACCTCGAGGTGTCTACTGCAGCATCTCACACTTACCTCCTCTAACAAGTCTTTCTGGAAGCCCCTACTTTGCTGGCCCCCTCATATGACCCCTAAAATACTTCCTTTTTTTTTTTTTTTTTTTTTTTTTTGGTTTTTCGAGACAGGGTTTCTCTGTGGTTTTGGAGCCTGTCCTGGAACTAGCTCTTGTAGACCAGGCTGGTCTCGAACTCACAGAAATTCACCTGCCTCTGCCTCCCGAGTGCTGGGATTAAAGGCGTGCGCCACCACCGCCCGGCTTAAAATACTTCCTTTTGCTACTGTCAGACAAATGGACATTTCTGATACTGCTTGACCTGGGGCATAAGAGACAGGCCTTGTTGCTGGTTCCATGAAGTGCCATCAGATGTGACAATGCCCGTGTGCCCTCATTAAAAACCAATGGTCACCTGTGATTACACCGTGATTCCTCCTCCTCGGAGGTCCAGGCGTGAGTGGCATCTCCCACTTGCAAAAGTTATGTATCAGCTGGGGCGCCTGTAAGGACCAGATCTGAGTGAGTGAAGTCCCGCGTGGATGTGTGTTCCTGACACGAAGGAAGTCACATCAAGGTCCCGGCCCCACAGGAGTGGCAACACCTTATAAATTTGGGGAACCAGAAATAACACAGTAGCTGCATTTCTGACGAGTCTATGTCATATTTGTGCAGATTAAGTCTTGTTAGAGGAGAGCATCCTGGACTTATGTCCTTTTGGTCCAGCGGCTTGGTCACATCCTTCAATACCTGTTTATACTAATAACTCCCTCCTTTGTGGGGAGGTGGGACAGTGTTCTCATCACCTGGAGTCCCATGGGCACTGTTCAAGCAGTCAGGGCAGGCTATAGCCTTTTGACTTAGACAAGACTTAATTGTCATACAAATTACCAACACACATGTATGGTGGCACCTCCTGAGAATTAGAACACATATAATTGGGAATTAATTGGGGTTGGCCTCTTTGGCATTTGGACCCAAAATAATAATGCCAAGAATGTGGCCCAATTATGTCAACACATTCCAGAATTTATAATCAGACTGTTTCTCTGCTAATGTTGCAAAAATGATCCTCAATGAGCTCCGAGGCTTTAACCCTTTACCCTGTTAGAACGTCCTTTTGTTTTCCTTGGGCATAGCAGCTGCTTTGTTCTTTCCTTGTCTCATGATTACAGTCTGGTGTGGAGCATTGCAGAGAGCCATCCCTAGACTAAGCATGAAGATTCATCCCGAGCATCTAGAAATAAGAAATAAGAAAGTGGGCATTGTAGGGAATGGAGGAAGCCCTGCCAGGGTTTATCTCCTAAAGGGACAGGACAGAACATTACATTCCCATCTCTTTTATATAATAAAAAGGCGGGAGGTTAGGCACCACAGGTTAAAGGAATTGGGGCAACGGATTCTCAAGACTGCTTCCTGCTTATTTGTAGGTGTTGTCTTTTTGGGGGGAACCTGAGAAAGCTGGGTGCTGGTCACATCCTGGAGTAGCTGGTCTCTTTGTTCCCGTCCGGTGTTTGTGGTATGGAAAAGTCTGGTGTCTCTTACACCATTTAAGGTATTGGCAGAACAGAGGACAAAGTTAAGGAGAAAAAAAATAGGACCAGGGAATTGAGGGGGATGTAGCTGACCTGTTAAAGGCGGATCCTTCAATTCTGCTCCCTGGAACTCACAAGAATTTTTGGGTTTGTGAAAACAGAAATTTTATACATATACATTGTAAAAATGGTAGCATATTTATGTCACAATGACTGTGACAGATATTTTTGCACAATGAAAAGTATCTTTAAGACTATGAAAGGCAGCATGAGAGAGAATATCTTACTGAAATTTGTTTGGTGAGGTTGTCCTTTTAAACTGACAAAACCTCTCAGCTGTTAAACTGCATCAGAGATCTTTGAGGAGGATAAAATTTTACTTGAATTATTGATTAAAAACGACAGAGAACTTACTTAGTTGGCACCTAGAGCTACTCCTCAGGATCCTCCATGGTCACTGAAGGTCATATTTGCCTTTTTCTGTTTAGCTCAGGGCCTGCCAGGCTCCAGATCTTGTGGGCTAAGAAATCTGTAGGAAGACAAGCCTACCTTGACCTGAGCAGCTAGGCTGTCAATTCTAGTGATCCTGTCCACATCTGGAGATCTTCAGTTTAGATGAAAGGAAGTTTTGCCCAGTGGTCAGCGCTTGGCAATTGAAGTGAATTGCAGATGAATGTTGTTCTGTGCCCATTTGTCTTCTGTCTTCTTTGGAGGAAGTAGAGTGCTGCTTCTAGGAGCCAACCTATCTCTTTGTGTTATGAAAAGTTTTTAATAATTAAATATTTAAATGCCATATTCCCCAGATCTCGGAACAGTTGAGGGCTGTTTATCAAGTACAGCTACAGTATAGAATCTGCCTGGAGAGCTGGGTCCAAGCTTGACTGTACTGGCTCTCAACTTAACAGGTAAAGCAGGGTTGGATTAAATATAAAGTATTTTTGTAAGAGACTTAAAAGTACATACCAGTTTAAAACACGAGACTTATTGCTTTGTAGTCTGGAATGAGATATAATGAACAGACAATTATAACATTTAACAGTAAACATAGGTGCATTTAAGTTACATGTATGAACACACATATACAGAGTGAACAGGAATTGGGTGAAGTAGATGCTCTTGGTGGGCCCTACCAAAGGCATGCTACTGCACAAAACACACATGCAACAGAGTCAGCAAGAGGAATTTAGAGACAAAAACATAAGTAAATCGGGGGACCAGACAGGGTATACCTCAGTAAAGATGGCAGAACTTGGCCACCTGACCTGGCTCTCAGTTAAGATGGTGGTAAGGTCACCTGACCTCAAACAGGGTTAACACTGGGGAACCAGGCAGGGAATACCTCAGTAAAGATGGTAGAACTTGGTCACCTGATCTGGCTCTCAGCCAAGATGACAGTAAAGTCACCTGACTTCAGTTAAGATGGTAGTAAGGTCACCTGGCAATGGTCACATGTTGTATGGAAAAGTCATAATTTTTGAGCGGGGATGGGGAGGTGGGGGAGGGGAGAAGTGGGGAGAGGCAGAAGTTGTCTTTTCTAGAGGGAGACAAAAAAGGAAGGAACTCAGGCTGCAAGCAGGAAGGAAGATCTGCCTGCCTCAGCAGACAGGGGAGGGGAGTGGGCAGGGCTTGTCTCTTAAGGGGACAGGACAGATCATTACAGAAAGAAATTCTAAAAACAAGGTATAAAAGTGCAAGGGTGGCCAAGAAGACATGTGCTGGTTGGGGGAAGGCAACATGAGTATGGAATGACAAGAGCAAGGGACAGACTCATGAATGTCTTAGTTACTTTTCTATCACTGTGAGAAAATACCATGACCAAAACAACTCATAAAGGAAGAGTTCTGTGCTTACAGTTGCAGAGGGACAGGAGTCCCTCACTATCATGGCAGGGAACACAGCAGCAACTGAGAGCTGGCATCCTGACCCACAAATGGGAAGAGAGAGGGCACTGGGGATGGCGGCAGACTTTTAAAAACTTAAACTTTGCTTGAAAGACAGTCCTCCTCCAACAATGCTATACTTCCTAATCCTTCCCAAAAGCCACCAGCTAGAGACCAAATATTCAAATGCCTGAGACTTAGGAGGGACAGATATGTCAGTCAAACCACTGTGATAAGTCTGAAGTTTTTCAGTCAGTCTAATGCTTCCAGATGGTGGTAGATGTATGTGATGTAGTCTGTAAAGATGTCCCAGAGTGTGGGAACATATTAGTCTGCTTCTCAAAGTAGATTTTGCATGTAGTATTAAGGATTTTAATCACAGTGACATTGCAAGGCCGAGGCAGGCGGGTCAGAATGAGAGGTGACAATGAGGACAGACTTGGGATTTGAGACTTAAAGATATGACTCTGCCAGTTCTGCATCTGGAGGAGGGGCCATGAGTCAAGGCATGCAAATGCAGGAGGCTTCTAGTAGCTGAAAACGATAAAGATACAGTTTCCATAATCCTTGTACCCTCCAGAAGGGCACAGGCTGTGAACATCTTGATTCGGACCTGGTGAGATTCAGTTTGGGTTTCTTTTGCTTTTTTTTTTCAATAACATCTGTTTATTCAGTCTCCACCCCAACCTCGACCCTGTGTGTGTGTGTGTGTGTGTGTGTGTGTGTGTGTGTGTGTGTGTTTGGGGAGGCATGCACAGAATTCACATGAAGGTCAAAGAACAACAACAGGCGTTGGTTCTCTCCTACCAAGTAGGTCTTGGGGATTAAACTCAGCTCATAAGGCTTGGGAAGCACCTTTACCCACTGAGCTATCTCACCAACCTTTCTTTAGGCTTCAGACATCCAGAACAGTGTGACTGTCAAGGTGCAGCCTCAATGGGTTTGGACATTCCAGGGTGGGGCGTGTGTATTAGAAATATTAGCAGACAAAACAGAGATACAGAAGAAATACACGGCCGGGAAGTGGTGGTGCATGCCTTTAATCCCAGCACTTGGGAGGCAGAGGCAGGCGGATCTCTGTGAGTTCGAGACCAGCCTGGTCTACAAGAGCTAGTTCTAGGACAGACTCCAAAACCACAGAGAAACCCTGTCTCGAAAAACCAAAAAAAAAAAAAAAAAAGAAGAAGAAGAAATACAAGAGACACAGACTAGAGTTGGGAGGGCAACCGAGTGAATACTGAATTTACCCATATTTATTTTCCATATCTTATCTACCCCAATACAAAAGGGGGAAGAAGGCAAAAGACTGCTTTAACATGGTACAAAGGACAATTAGAACAGTTATTTGCTTCAATACTTTGAGACATCAACCATTAGCATTCTGTTGTTTAGGTAGTGAACCCACCCTAGACCAAGTATCCTGAAGGCAGCCACTCCCAAGGTCAAACCTCCTATTTCAAAAGTACGCTTGACTATCCTGACCATTGGACAGAGTGGACCTATAAGGGACATCTTAATGTCAAAAAGACCAAGTAACTACACCATAGGTCAGGTTGTGTAGCCACACTTGTCAACAACTTTGAACAAGCTAAAATTCTCTGACCTTCAGACAAGGTGGAAACAGACTCACAGTTTTGGGCTTCCACAAGGTGTGTGTGACTGTTTGTTACAATAGCCACAAGAAACTGATACATGTAGGCACTGGGGCTTCAAGCAGCATTCTCCAATTGGCATTTCAGAATGCTAGGTTTACTCTATAGATATTTACCAAGCACCTTTTATATATCAGGCTACAGGCTAGGCCGGGGGAATATGTGGCAAGAAAAAATGCAGTTCCTCCTTTGGGAGGGACCACGGTGTCTTTGTGGGCACGCCAGCTGCCACAGAGGACTAGGGTTGTAAGCTGGGAGACTAGCAGTGACTAGCAGCCTGGACAGAGCCTGGGCCCTCCCAGCAGCACAGGGCCTTATGTTGTCAGAAGGGGGCTTATCTGACACGAACAGAGGAAAGCACTTTACAGATGTGCCAGCGTCTGTTAGCAGCCATTTACTGCGACAAATTTGTGTCCTGGCTGTCCTCTGCCCTCTCTCAACTGGACAGCCTGAGAGCTTCTGGACAACATAGGGCAGGGAGCTGGGGATTTATTTCCTCAAGGCTGCAAGCAGGGGGCTTCACTGCTAAGGGGAAGTATACTGGAGAGAACAAGAAGAGCATCGAAGTGTCATCCCCAAACCATCCAGCAATTTCAGTCCTGGGGCAGGCATCCAGGAAAAGACATATAAGCATTGGCTGTTCTTTCAGAGGATCCAGGTTCAATTTCCAGCACCCATATGGCAGCTCGTAACCATTTGTAACTCTAGTCCTAGGGAATCTGATGCCCTCCAGGCACTGGGCATGCATGTAGTGCACAGACATACATGTAGGCAAAACACTCGGGCACATAAAATAAAATTAAAATGTCACATACACAGAAAAGAGTCAGCATCCAAGTCCCTTGGGATGAGTCGAGAGAACAGTGGTCAGTCAGGAGGAGCACAGGAGATCTGTGGCGCTGGCAATGTCCTCTTCCCATTTCCTGGTGGAGTTAAATAGGAGCAGTCATTCCTTGATGGTTTGCTACAATGTATGCATACAATCTGTGTGTTTCCTTTGTGTACAGTGTATCATGTACATCTACTGAGAACATTTTCTCTTTCTGCAGGGGGAGAGATTGAACCTAGGGCTTGTACTTGCTTAGTAAGCGCTCTACTACTACCAGGATCCCCGAGTCCCCACAAAGTGCTAATGAAGGTACTTAGGCATTTTTAGGGGCCTGTGTGATATGAGTGACATTGTCTTGGAGCTAGAAAGCCCAGGTTCGTTGTGTTAATCTGTCTAGGCTAAGATGCTGGGTGATACCAGGCAAACTCTCTTTCCCCTTTAGACCCCAGTTTCTTGTGCATAGTGAGAATGAACATTCGCTAAAGAGGCTGTGTCTGTGGGCCTGGGGTGTAGTTTAGTGGTAGAATGCTTACCTCGCATTCACACATGCACAAAGTCCTGGGTTTGACCCCAGTGGTAAAGGTAAGCAGAGAGGAACTTCATTTGCATCAAAGATTCTCAAGCTGCTGGCCCTTGACTGACTAGGACATCATGGTTACAAAGAGAGGACAGGCTCTAGAGCCAGAACAAAAATTATCTTGGGCCGTTTAACAGCTATTAACTTAATTTTTGTGTCTGATTAAGGCCATGACTACTAGGTAAATGTCCCAAAATGCATCACAAAAGCAGATCTCTGGTCTCTACCTACCTAAAGCAGCATGGTAGCGTCTGACACCGGGGAAGACATTTGCCCACTTTGCTGTATCTGCCCCACATTCCTCCTCACCCCCATCACCAATGTAGATGATAGGTGGATTGATCTGTTTTTGTTCTGTTGCTATGGAAATTCATGTGACCACTCCCACAGCGGATATGCTACTCAGGATAACCTGAATGTGCTTGCAGGCCATGATTACTCATATTTGGCCAAGAGCAAACTGACTTTAAAATTTTCTTTAAAAGCAGAATGAGAGGCTGGTGAGGCTGCCACCAAGCCAGACGATCTGTTTGCTGGGACCCAACTCCCGCAGGCTACCCTCTGACTTCCCTGAGCAGTATCATCGGTGTACCTAGGTAAGCACGCGCGCACACACACACACACACCATGAAATTATTTTTTAAAATAAAACAATACCATCATTCTACGCTGTATGTGGATTGTAGGACTTTTTCAGAAGTTCAACAAAATGCTGGTGCTATAGCTAACTTGACTAAAGAAAAGGAAGGCGGGGAAGAAGGGATGGAGGGAGAGCGCTGTTGGAGCAGGAACTGCTTTCCTGCTTCCCTGTTAAAGGGGTCACAGGGCAAATTGTCTCCATTACTGTTGGCTGGACGCCTGGCCTTTGGCCATGGAGACAGGTGTGTGGTGAAGTGGAAAGAACAAGGTGGGCTTTAGGATCCTTTTGTCTGGGTTAGAAGTCTGGTGGGGTCTCATTTCAACCGTGTGAAACTTCTGTCTCCTCATAACTCAACTGTCGTGACCATGGCCACGGTACTGGCAGGCACGCTAGTCATCAGAAAAGTGTCCAGTCACCTTCATGGTGAGGCCTCTGAGCTACGTAGCTTCCCTGCTGGGAGAGGGGCAATGAATACATTTGATCTCTGTCCAAACTAAACAAAGATGCTGCCTACTGCCTCCTCTGAGGCTGGAGGACCTCCAGAGAGCAGATGTCTCCTTTATAGTCACCAAGACTTTGCTCCAGCGGTCCAGTCCCACCCTGCTGTGGGAGACTCTGTCCCACCCTACTGTGGGAGCCTGCCACTGCTGCCAGTCTCTGGAGGGCAGGAACAGAGGCCTCAAAGGGTGAAAAGCTGCTCTGAAAACCAGGAAGGGCCTGGGCAGTGCTCTGGGAGCCTGTCTTCCAGTCCAATGTCTGCTGACACACAGCTGGATAGTCTGAGTGGGAGCAGGGCAGCTCAGAGGAGACTCAAGAGTCCTGGGACACTGCTTTTCACAAATCAAAATTGATTGAGTTTCTTGGCCTTTTATATAGCAACTAGTGTTTCTCTGATCCTGACTCTCAAAATATCCAAAGCTGTTGTAATTTGTGTAGTACAAAATGTTGTGTATACTAATTGTGTTATATATATATGTATATATATGCATATATATGCAAAAAACTGAAGCCCATGAAAAAGCAGAATCAGAATATTCAATACATCATTCCTCTAATGTTGCTGTGTGTCCTTCAGATCCACAGGCGTTGGTCACCATGCAGATTCGGTCCTTCCGGTCTTGACTGAAGGCACAATAAACTGGTTCTAGCTAACTATCACTTAAGGCATAATTAGCTGCTCTATTGGGAAAATCCTCAGATGATAACAGTTTTGTGCCACGCAAATGTATTTCGTGTTCATGTGATGCTCATAACAGTCACCACTGCTGGGAAGCGAGGTGAGCTGTGGTTTGTAGGTCCCCCCCAAAAAGTTCACGCGATGGAAACTGAATACCCCAATCCCCATGTTAGTAGTTTGTGGAGGTGGGGCTTTGGGACATACTTAGTATTAGATAAAGTTATAAGAGTAGGCCCCCAAGATGACATTAACTCCAGCCCCACCCTCCTGATTGCCAGGAAAAGGTCTAAAGGCAAGTTCATTGCCAATGATGGAATCAATACTGCCCACTTATCAAAGCCTCCATGAGACCCAAGAACAAGATTCTGAGTGTTCCTGGAGAGCCAAGCCTGTGAAGGACCTGGAAGGTGATACTCCCAGAGGGCACATCAGCTTGTTGCCCTTCCCCAGATGTCGAGCCCAGCAAGTCTCTTCCATCTATGGATTTAGCTGTGTCCTTTGCACTGCCCATCTTACTGAATTGCATGAGCAGCTCTCACCAACTCATCCAACCCAAGGAAGGTATCCTCTGCTTACAGCCAGTGGGTCAGAGGTACTGCTCACAAACCCACGCCTGGCACCTCAAGTGAAGGGTAGTCTCACGGGACTGAGTCCCTTCCCTGTAGGGTCTTAGCTGTCTCCAAGTGGACAGGGTCAGGGCATGAAACAGGGTACCCAGCAGCACAACTGCTTGCTAGGCTGTTGGTAGGGAGAACGCCCCTCCATCCACATGCACATGCCACCGTCACAGTTGTACGCACTCAGCCGATGAACCATTAAGTTCACAGGCAGGTGGGGGACCTAATCACCCAGGCCTGTAATCACAGTTACTCCAGAGGCTGAGGCTGGAGGATCAAAATGTCAAGGCTAAGTTGGGCAATGTAGTGAGACCTTATCTAAAAGAAAAAAAAGTGTTTAGTGGTAGAGTGTTTGCCTAGCAGACATGAGACATATTAGGGTTTGATCCCTAACATCAAGGGGGAAAATGTCAAAAATGTATGATGAGCAAAAGCTGGCCAACTAAAATAGTATTGCATTTAAATGGAGGTCTGAGCGATGGAATTCAGAATGAGCAAACACACAGGGCAAGAGAACCTGTTCTATACCAGACTCAGGTGACCACATGGCTATGTATATACATGTGCAAAAAAAACGTTTTGTGTATCTTATGCTGTAATCAAGTGCTGAGAAATTTAAAAGTTAAAAAAGTATGCTCCCTGGTCAGAGGAGCTACACCAAGTCCTTGGGCAATGTTCACTTCCATGTCAGTCACTAGCTTTTAGGGATGCGGTAATTTCCTCCTCCTTGCTGGATACTGGACCCATGGTGCCTGTTGTCCAGCGTGATCAAGCCCTAAAGACTTCCTCCTTGAGAACTGTGGTGGGCAGGCATTCTCTCTACTGCACAGGAGCTGACTGACCCAGTCTCTCATTATTCCTTACTGACAACCAAAACTCAAAAACCAAACAAAAGCCCCTGCATCTCATCACTTAGCGTGTATTTCTCTAGTGATGAACCTTTTCAATTTCTTTGTTCAGAGTTTGACATTCTCTAGGGCTGTGCCAGCTAATCAGGGGGGAGAATGTGACTTTTGTCATTGCTATGGCAAGAGGTTACTTCACAAGGAGAGCTTATTTGGCTTATAATTTGAAGGCACAATCCAGCAGGGGCGGGAAGGCATGTCAACAGGAACACAAGGCAGCTAGATGCTCAACTGGATCTTTGCCTCTCTTATTCAGCCCAGGATCCCAGTTCACTCAGGGTGAGCCTTCCCTCTCTGGAAGCACCCTCAGAGACCTGTGCAGAGGTGTCTCAAGTGACTGACAAGATGACATTTCCCATCCTAGGACAACAGGAGAATGGAGGTGATAAGAAGCTGATTCCCCTGGAGAAGGGAGTGGTTTTCCAAACTTCTGTCCTATTTGGCTTTGTGTAAGTGTACATGTATGTGTATGCACACACATTCCTGTGGGTAAATGTGGGTGTGCACATGTCACAACATGTGTGTGGGGTTGTCTTGGTTCTTACTTTCTCCCTTTTTTGTTTCGAGACAGGGTTTCTCTGTGTAATCCTGGCTGTCCTGGAACTTACCTCTCTCTGTACACAAGGCTGGCCTCAATCTCAGAGATCCACCTGCCTCTGCCTCTGACTACTGCAACTAAAGGCATGAGCCACCATGTCAAGCCTTACCTTCCCCATCTTTGTTGTTCCTTTCTTCCACCAGGCTGGCTAGTCTTTGAGCTTCCAGCGACAGACTCCTGTGTTTGCGTCTCATCGTCCCAGACATTACACATGCTCTTGCCACACCTCTGGCTTTTAGGAGAATCCTCGGGACTTAGTGCAGCAAACACTTTTACCTACTGAACTACCTATTACTCCCACCCCCACCCCACCCCACCCCACCCCCATATGGCTTTTTTACATCTAGGTCCAGTGCTTTGTAGCGAGTAACAATGGCCGGCATGGACTGGCTTTATTATCTACCAGCATTCCTTACAACCCTGTGAGGCAGATACTTTTTCACAGATCAAAACAAAACAACCTAAGCAATGAAGTAACTTGGTTACCCAGCCAGGAGCTGACAGAGTCAACATAGCACCCCAAGTACCAAGGGGTTTATTCTTCAAAGACTAAAACAGGGTGTGGCTCCAGTTCAGCTCCAAGCTCGGGCAGGCTATCTTGAAACCACACAGGAGGAGATTTTGGAAGCCGTGACTATGTTCACTATCTCAATTAAGGGGATGGTTTAATGGGGGTATTTAAGGATATCTAAATGTATTAAGTGGTGTATTTTATGTGCAATTTGTTGTGTGCCAATTATTCCTCAATAAAGGCATTAAAAAAATCAATCACAAGTGTATAGCAGAAGAAAATATTTGTAGTTTTTCTATAGTGACTGTCATTTTTCATATATGATTTCATTACAATGCAAGTCTGATGCATAGAATTCATGGTCATTTTGAATCTAACATTTTCTTGACAATTGAGAATCTAGCTACGCTTCAGAAGAACAAACTGTCTCCAAATTAAAATCTAAAAGACACAATAACTCAAAAAATGTTTTATAGCTGGGCAGTGGTGGTGCAGCCTTGCTGTAGGACAATGGTCTTGTACCCTATAGAGATTTCTCACTTGTACTGGTTTAATAAAACACTGATTGGCAAGTAGCCAGGCAGGAAGTATAGGTGGGGCAACCAGAACAGGAGTGTTGAGTCCCTAGAGGACAGGCCTTCACACCCCCACTTGATCTGTTTTGCACTCTTATGGTTGGTTGAAAACAGGAACAAAACCAGGAACAATCTGTTGTTTTCAGCAATGTTTCTAAGGATGTTTACCCCTAAGCCATTGAGTTATGGTGATGAGCTTCCTGCTTTTGCTGGCTTGGCCTCCCCTGCTGAGGGCTATATATACTGTGTGAGAAAGTGGAATAAAGGCTTGTCTGTGAACCTGAAGTTGCCTTGTGTGTTAATCTCGACGTCCCTTGCTCAGAAGAATGACAGTTGCTGTGTTGGCGTGGCACAGGAGAACTCTGGGAAGAGGAAAGGCTCAGTCTGCAGTCGTCACCCAGACACAGAGAGTGCAAGATGAGAAGGCCTCGCTGATAAAAGGTACCAAGCCACGTGGCTAACACAGACAAGAATTATGGGCTAGTTTAAGATATAAGAGTTAGTTAAGGGGCTGGAGAGATGGCTCAGAGGTTAAGAGCATTGCCTGCTCTTCCAAAGGTCCTGAGTTCAATTCCCAGCAACCACATGGTGGCTCACAACCATCTGTAATGAGATCTGGTGCCCTCTTCTGGCATACACACAGACAGAATATTGTATACATAATAAATAAATAAATAAATATTTTAAAAAAAGAGTTAGTTAATAAGAAAGACTAAGCTAATAGGCCAACCAGTTTATAATTAATGTAGACCTCTGTGTATTTCTTTGGGACTGAATGGCTGTGGGACCAAGTGAGACAGAAACCTCTGCCAACAGAATGGTGCCAACATGGACAACTACATCCACATAAAACCTGAAAGAGCTTGGAAAGTAATTCTAGACACAAAAGAACAGAGTTAAGCACGGCTTTTTGGTAGCAGCAAAGAGCAGGTAGACTCTTTTTGCTAGAGGCAAGTGTGTCTTACTTAAGGGAGACTTCCTGACTCAGCTTTAGCTGCAAAAACCTTGCAGCTGTTTTAGGAGGCCCCACCACCAAACACTTAAATGGTGTTTATAAATAAGGCACACTGTCAAGGCTACACACAGAAATCCTGTTTTGGGGGGAAAACAACAAAAAACAACAACAACAAAAAAAAACAATAAAATGTTTTATAACTTCTCATTACGAAAATTAGAAGAATGAAAAGATGGATGTTTATGACAACATGGTGAGTTTCCTGAAGTTAAAATTTAACCTAGAAGTAAAAAGTGGCTCACATCTTTTAATACCAGTACTTCAGAGACAGAGGTAGGTGGATGGCTGAGGCCAGTCTGGTCGACATAGTGAGTTCCAGACAAAGATACATAATGAAAACCTTTCTCTAAAAAAAAATAAAGTAGTAAATTTTATAAATTAAATATGAAACAATCACATCCTTAAAGCCATTTAGAGGCATCTCAGTCCCCCAAAACACACAACCCCTCAACAAAGGCCCATATCCCCACTTCCTCTGTTCCAGACGCAATGGTCTGTTTCTGTTTCTTTAAAGTCAAGGTCTTCCCACCTAGGGCCTTCACTCTTCTTTGGCACTTCCCTCCCCAGCCCTGCAGGACCCACTACAAAGCCCACCAACACCAGGACACCTCTTGACCCCCAGAGTCCTAGAGAAAATGCTTCCTTCCCTACCCTTACCACAGCACACAGTAGGAGCTCTATTTCTGACTTATTCTTGCCCAATGTGAGGGTGAGAACGGTACCTGATTCCCACTGTGTCCTATACCTCCTTTAGCTAGGACACAAAATGTGTCACAAACACTTGGGTGTCACATCTCTTCAATAATCTGTATCCCCAAATAAAGATGAAATCAACTCTGGGTGAAGGTCACCTTCCAGAAAGAAGTATCTATCCTCTCAGAGACCAGGCTCTATAACACACAGAAACACCAGAGGACTCTTGGGCTACGCCTGTTCAAGCAAGATGACAGTGGGTGACGAGCTCTTTCAATGAGTTTAAATTCCTATGGTGTGAACACTCCACGGGTCACCCAGATACTCAGGCATTGTGAGCCTGTGAGCAACTCAAGGACTCAGGTGTCACCACAGAGCAGGAACACACAACCATGGCATGATCACCTGCTCCACCTACGGTGTATGCTGAGCCCTTTATACATTCTCCATTCAATTTACAACAGCCATGGAGACAGCTGCCTCTGGCCTTCCCCTCTACCCTTTCAGTGTTGCCTCTTCCTCCCCTTTCTCTTCTTTCTCCTTCCTCTTCTATTCCTTCCCCCATTCTTCCTTCCCTTCCTTCCATAGTTAATGCTGAGGATTGAACCTGGGGCATCACAAATGCTAGCCACTTTGCCACCCTTGCAGCTCTTTTTATGCTTGTTGGAGGTGGGACATAAAGGGTCTTCCTCAATCGCTCTCCATCTTATTGAGACAAGGCATCTTTTGAACCTGGAAGCTCACTGATTAGTGTTTAGCCAGCGTGCCCCAGGGATCCTCCCATCTGTATCTCCCTCGTGCTAGGATTACTGGCTGGTGTTGCCATGCCCGCTTTCATGTGGGTGCTGGAAGTCAAACTCGGGTCTTCATGCTTGCATAGAAGGATGCTGTAGTCCAAGCCCTCTTCTTACTTTTGGAGACAGAGATGCACAAAGTTGTCCAGGTTGGCCTTGGATGTAATCTGTAGAGCAGTAGGCAGGATTCTCAGCCCCTGGAGTAGGAGTCTGCCATCAGGCCTGGGTGAACGAGGTGCTCATGAACTAGGGGCTCTTCTTATTTTGTAAAGGAGAGAAAGGAGTGGCCCAGGCAGAGATTTAATTGCTTGCCCAGAGTCAAATGCTAACACAATAAGTTCCTTGTGATAGTGAAACAATGGTGTGGCTGGCAACTACTGTGTAAGTCGATAAATTAACACCCCCGTCATTGGAAAGGCCCGGGTCTTTCCCTGCCAAGTACCAGCCCTGCCACCCTAGGTTCTGGAGGAACGAGTGGTCCTCTCTGCCCTTCTCGCTGCGCCTCAGCTGCTTTCCATTTTCTGGGGGGTGTGTGTGTGCCTCACTAATGGCTATTCATCCTCTTTCCATCTCCTCCAGGGAAGTGCTCCCCAAGGCCTTTCCTTGACCCTCCTTTTCTCTCCCCACACTTTCTTTGAGCCAGCCACTCAAACCTGTTTGCCAAGCTCAGCCTTCTCCAGGAGGGGGCACACCCAGCTCTCATGGCCACTGTTTGTTGTTACTCCACCCAGAATGTAACCCTTGTTCCCCAGGGCCCATCAGAGGAGAAGCAGTGAGCTCCCTAAGACACCAGGGATCTGTTTTCTCTGAGCTCTGGGCCGCCATTGTAAACATGGCTCCTTCCTTCCCACCTCTCTTCCTACTCCTTGGTGTCTGACCTTTGCCTCTTCGCCACCAAGTCCTTCTTGTCCCTTTCCCTACCAGACATGGCTCTTCCTTGTCAGTCTGTAGATTCCCTGGACGAGAGCTACCATGCTTGACTCCCCTCCTGCTGGGTCAGATAGCCCGGCATCAGGAGTGGGGAACAAGGCTCATCCTGTGCCTTCCGCTTGGATCTGTTGTTTAAAAATTACCCCATTTGGAAGAGAAGGTAGTGGAACTGGGCCCACATTTCCCAAATGGCACTGCTTTATGTACCACCAGGTTCATTTTATTCTTGCAAGTCAGCACTATCATCCTTATTATCGCTAAGGAAACTGCATTCTTCCCTGAGACTGTGAAACCAATGCCATCTGCAATAGTTTTTTGGGGAGGTAGCAACCATGAAGATAAATATGTAATTGATAAAAGTTTGCGTCTATAGCCTCAAATCCTCATAGGTGGAATTCTAGGACAGTTCAGATCATCAAAGTCTTTGTCAAAGACAGAAGCAGAGGCAGAAGGATCAGGGTGTTCAATGCCATTTCTGGTATTACATTCAGTTTCAGCTGGACTCCATGAGACCTCGTCTCAAAAGACAAAGGCCAAAACCAAGATAAACAAAGCTAACACTCAAAAAAGTGTTAAGAACTGATTTTGGTCAGTAATAATTTTTGCAAGAATCCTGTGGGAATAGATTTCAACTTCTATTTGCATGAAAGTACCTGGACTTTTACAGGAAGGACGAGGGTGGGGAAGAGGGATGAGAAGGCTTCTACGGGGCCAGGGAGTAAGAGATTTTAAAGGGTTGGGTGGTGTAAAGGAGCCTGGGTGGCTGTGTGCACAGGGACCAGTCAGGGGTCCACCCTCTGATGGAGACTGGGAGTCCCTAATCACAGATGTGGGCTAATGCTTCTCTGCCAGCCTGAGTTTTTCAGGCAGGAATTTTAAGGGAGGCTGGCGTCATTTTAGAGACACAGCCTTTTCAGATCTAGGCTCAGAGGAAAGTCTAGAGGTTCATAAAGAACATTTTTATCTGCATTTAGCTTAGATTAAAAAAAAAGTCCAAGTTTTAAACAGAATTTGAGAGGAAAAAGTGAGTTCAAGACCAGCCTGGTCTATATGATGAGTTCTGGGATAGTCAGGGATACAGAGTGAAAAACCTTGTCAAAAAAAAAAAAAAAAAAAGATCATCAGCACGTAATGGCTAAAGCAGGTGGGTGATAAGCTCATAAAGACTCACCTGCCTAAGAACACAGTTGGGAAGGTGCTGGGCAGCCGTAATCTCAACACTTGGAAGCTTAAGACCACAAGTTTGAGGCCAGTCTGGGCTATAAACTAAGACCCTGTCTTAAAAAAGACAAAAAGAAAGCAATGCTGGATTTGTAACCAGGCATCCCTGCTACCCAAATTCGCAGTCCAGTTCCGTGCCCAAGTTCTGCTCAATGAGACACCTTCCACCCATGCCCATTCTACCAACACCATTCGTCCACACAAGGATGTGAGGCTGTCAGTTCCCAGCTCTGACTTCAACCCTGGGCCGCCATCTGACAGGGCACCTGCACTCTGCCTGGAAGTGCTGCAATGTTTGGGATGTAGGTTAGAGTTCTACAAGTTTTCAGATGAGCTAACATAATGCCTCATGCCTATAATCCCAGCACTGGAGACTGAGGTTGGAGGATCCCGAGTTTAAGGGTGGTCTAGGCTATGTTGTAAGACCCTGTCTCAAAAGCAACAGCAGTAACAAAAAATAGGAAAAAAAGAAAAATACAGGAGGAAAAGTTTCCAAGTGATCCCTATGAGCAAGGCAGGTTCTGGCTAGCTCTATAGACGTCATCCTCTTTGATCCTTGTAGGTGTCCTTGAGGGATTTGAGTACTCGACAAAGAAAAGTCCCAGTAGTGGAGAACTAAGCCCTGAGGCAGAGGTTCGTGTAGGAGAGAAGATATGGGTCTGGGTCCCCACATTCCTGACCTCCAGCTCTGAAACTGGCCAAAGGCGGCTACTACTCTCCAGGAGCAAGATCGAGAGGGAGAAAAGCCATGTTCCTGGGAACATAAACTAGTGGCCTGGCTTAATTTCTCATGAGTATTAAGTCGTTTGTATCCCTATGGCACGCATGTGAGAGGAGCTTCAGCCTCCAGATCAAAACCTAGGTCAGAGGATTCCAGGGAGCTGGCAGGGCGGCTTCCTCTCCTAGGTAGTGTAGCACCAACAGAACCCTAGGTAGCTTAGGCCAGAAGGGCCTGCAGTCTTCTGATAGCGCTGCAACGGCCGGTCCACGCCCACAAATTTCAGTAGTCTCGGTCACGACACCCGTTGAGTGCAGCCTAGAGAAGCTGAAGATGGGACCGCCTGGTCTTCCTTGTCCGCTTTGGCACCCGTTAGATCCCGACTACTGGACCCACTAAGTGTGGTTCTACCTCGGTCGTTTCGTGCACTGATATGTTGGGGAAGGGGAATACCCACTCCTGATAAAAGAAGGATCACTGCCCATCCTTGAGAGACTTGGGAGATGTCACTGCTCACACGTGACAGACGTCAACACTGCTCACAGCTGGGAGACGTCACTCCTCACCCTTGGGGTACTTATGAGGTTTCCAGCTGTGGGCAGTAGAAAGACCAGTGCCCAAACTCAGGCCGCTTGAAGACCACTGTTCACACCTGCAAAGGCTAAGGGTCATCCAGCCTTCAAGATGCCTAGGGGGAAACAGCAATCGCAGGATCTCGACACCACCACAGAGGGCAGCCATCCCCAACCCCCTCAAAAATGCAACAATCCGAGGCAGGCCCCAGAGCACACCCCTGCAGTGACCGAACAGAAGGCAGCCACACCCCGGGGCAGAGGCCGGGTGGGGCCGGCAGCACTCTCACATCCCTCCCAGTCCAAGCTCCCCGCCCAGGGTTCGCGCCCACGAGGTCCTCCTGCAGGCCAGCGGATCCCAGAGAGGGTCAACCCCTCGGACCCACGCAAGGGCAAGGGGCCGGCCTCGGGGCGGCGTGACAGTCGGCAGCGGGCACCCTCCACCCCGAAACCGGAGCCCTCCGCCACGAAGCCCGAGCCCCCCACCATGGCCCGCGGCGGCAGTCAGAACTGGAGCTCCGGGGAGTCGGACGGCCAGTCGGAGGAGCAGACATCTGAGGAGAGCGGGTGAGCGCGCGCGCGCCGGGCTGGCCCGAGAACGGAGCCCAGGAGCCGCCGGAACCTCCGCGAAGGTTCTGGGTCTTTGTGGCGTCACGCCTCCTAGCGGAACCTTCCGCCGGCGCCGAATAAAAGCCCGCGGCGGAGGCGCCGGCGGCTCGAGTGCGGCTGTGGCGGGCGCGCAAGTGGGTCCCGGGCGCACGCTCGGGACGGAGCCCCGGGAGCGGCGGCGACCGAGACGGTGACGCGCAGGCCAGCGGCGGGGGCGCGGGCCGGGGGCCCCGGGGGCGTCGGGGACGCGCTGACCCGCCTCGCCCGCCCCACCCCGCAGAAACAAGATGGTGAAGGAAACCGAGTACTATGACATCCTGGGGGTAAAGCCCAGCGCGTCCCCGGAGGAGATCAAGAAGGCCTATAGGAAGCTGGCGCTCAAGTACCACCCGGACAAGAACCCGGATGAGGGCGAGAAGGTGCGGGGCTGCGCGGGGCGCCGGGGTCACGGGAGGACCCGGGTTGTGAATTATTGACGGCGGCGCGGAGGCTGTCTGCAGGCGCCGCGTCAGTCCGAGGGAGGCCGCGGGGCGCGGTCAGTGGGGGACACCTAGCCTGGTGCGACTGGTGCGGGCTGCGAGCCCCAGCAGCCACTCTACAAGTGTTTTTGGAGCCTCTGCCTCCCGGCTGCAAGGACCCTGGTGGGCTCCGGCACTGACCTGTGCGAGCCCAGCTCTCACAGCTCCTGCTGGCATTCCTGTGGGAGAGGACGCCAGCAAACCAGAAACCCCCGGCACGGGTGAACAGAAGCTGCGTGCTTGGTGGGCACGGCTGGCAGCGAACTACTTTTGTGTTTATATTCCATTTGTTGCATAAGCCCTAGGGATGAGTTTCTGTGATCTCAGTTGTACCCTAGACAAACCCAGTCTCCCTTTTGAGAGGAAATGAGTGGATGTGATCTGTGAGGCCACCTCCTGCCTGTATCCAGTTTTAGGACACTGAATTGTCACTTTTTTGGTTGTTGTTAAACAGGGATGCAGAAGTCTGTAACCTGACACATCTGTTTATAGTGAGAACTCCGGGTTTCCTGTGACAAATGACCCGCAGTTGATCATAAGTACCTACAGATAATAGGCTGAAATGCCCTGCGTATTAATGACCTAAATTAAACCTTTCATCCTGTTTACAGAAATAAAACATTCATTTTGTTCCCAAAGAGGACATGCCCCACCTGAATAGGCGACTAAGTGTACCAGCCATTGTAGGGAGAGCTGGCTAGCTATCCCGCTGTTTCTCACCCTTCACGTATGCCATTAAAAAAACAAAACAAACCAAAAGGGGGAGCAAAAAACTTTTGGATGTCCCAGATGAGTTTGGGGGTGAGTGCCGTGGTAGAAGCTGATAGCAGTGGCGTCTGGACCAGAAGCTGATAGCAGTGGCGTCTGGACCGCTTTTGGAGCCACAATCATCCATCCCATCGAGCATTTAGACCCGTGGAAATGACACTTGGATCAAAATGCCTTTCTGTCTTTGTAATTCCAAACTGGAGCAGGCAAGCTACTTAAGGAAGGCTGGCTGGTGGCGGCAATGATAGAATATTTATATTTAGCCACATGTGCCGAACGTGGCTGTCACAAGTTTCAAGCACTTCGCTGTAAGACCGTTCTACCCGTTTGTGTGCTCCGGTCTATATTTAGGTGGCTTACTGTAGCTTTTAACATCACCGGCTTCTGCATTGTATCTGTGATTCGCAGATGTATTCCCTCAGTTCCTGGTTGTCTGTCGCTGCCATTTTCTTTTTGATATTTCTGTGTGTATGGGTGCTTTGCCTGAGTGTGTATTTGTGCACCATGTGCCTGCCTGTGGTGCCCTTGGTGGTCAGAAGGTGTTGGGTCCTCTGAAACTGGAGTTATAGATGGTTGTGAGCTACCATATTGGTGCTGGGAATTGAACCCTAGTTCTCTGCAAGAGTAGCCGTGCTCTTAACTGCTGAGCCATCTCTCCAGCCCTGCTGACATTCTCCTTTAAGGAGAGCTTCTAGGCTTCTGACATCATGTTCAGCAGGCAGCTTGGGGAAAAGCCTTCCACTCTGGGCTCCAGTCACATCACGTTCACCCATTTGCATACTGTTTGAGATGAGGGTGCATTTGGTGTGGTTACATTTGCCCTCTTCACATAGTACCTACCTGCCTGGGCAGGTCATTTGCCCTTTGTTTGAAACGAATATTTGTTTATAGTCAGGTATCCAAGTTAGTATTAAATAAATCAGTGAGAAGGGGCAGGTCCATCTTTTTTGTGGGGAATGGGGCAGTGTGTACCCACTGTTGGAAATGCATCTCCCTCACCACTTCCCACGAGGGAGTGATCCATTTCTTTTACTTCTTTTCTAAGACATCTTGGCAGAGGTTGCTCCTGACCACAGACTGGCGGATCAACCCTCATCCCTATCCTACCATGATGGACCTTATTAGTCTAGTGCCTGTTCCACATCAGTGGGTGGGGGAGTCTAGTCATGCCCGAGGTCAGGAGAAGAAACGGACTTTAATTCTTTAATTCCACATGTATGCAGGAGCGTTTCCAGAAGTGGGGGGAGAGCCAGAGTGGAGGAGGACTGGGGGAACTGTGGATTGCAGAGTAGCGGGGGTGAGGAGACTGGGGACACAATCTGTAGAAACTGCTAGAGATCCCAGGAGGCTCCTTCCCTCCACTTCTCCTGTCCTGGGATGTGCTGGGCACACCGTGCCGGCTTTTCCAGGTCTTTTCCCAGGTTGTTGTGAGGATTTTATGTGTAGTTTTGGACTACTTTATATGCTGTGGGTGGGAATTTGCTGGGTTTTTTTCACCTAAGTTTGTCACTGGATTATTAAGGTTATCCTCACAACTAGACTGAATTTGTGCTTCTCCACTTTGTCCTGGGACAGCTGGGAAGCCCTCAGTGTTGGTCTTTGTTTTCTGCTCTGTTGTCCTGTGTTGCTAAGCAGTGGGCAGCCCGTGTTTGTCGTCACTCTGCCCTGCATGGAGTCTGTGCTTGTTCTAGCTGCAGTTGGTTTTCTGCAAGACCCAAAGGGGCAGGCCAGCAATAGTCCCTTTCAGGGATGGCGAGAGGACATCATTTATTGAGACGTGTCTGGTTCTTTGGCCAGTTCCATTGTAAATTTTAGTTTGAGTGACAGGTTTTCAAGATACAGCCCTTGGCAGACTGTAACAATACAGAGTTTCAGAGTATGAGCTGGGGCTATAGCTCGGTAAAGTGCTTACCCAGCATGCACAGGGCCTCCAGGGTTTGGTCCCCAGAGCCACATCAGCCAGGTGTCATGGTATATGCCTGCAATCCTAGTATTTGGGAGATAAAAGCAAGTGGATCTGAAGTTCAAGGCTATTTTTTTGCTATAGAGTAAGTTCTTTGGCAACCTGGGATTTGTTAGACTCTGTCTTAAAGAAAAAGAAAAAGCTAGGAAGTTTCAGAGTATAGAAGAAAAGCCACTCAGAGCATGCCTGGTCCGACTGTGTGTCTCTCCAATCACCCCCAGCCAGCCAGCCAGCCTTCCTTCCTGCCTGCCTGCCTGCCTGCCTTCCTTCCTTCCTTCCTTCCTTCCTTCCTTCCTTCCTTCCTTCCTTCCTTCCTTCCTTCCTTCCTTCCTTCCTTCCTTCCGTTTCTGTTTTCACTTTGCTACAGTCTCATCCAGCAGTGCAGGCGACTTCATGGCAACCCTCCTGCCTCAGCCTCCTCGGGTGCAGGGACTGTAGGAGGAGCTAATATACCTGGCTTTCTTTTTTCTTCACTTAATAACTTATCATAAGCTATGTGGCTCTCAGAGCCATTTCTTAGCTGAATTATATGAAGGGTCTATGGTAAAGATCAGAGAACCCTAATCCTAACTGGGAAGAAAAGAGACCTTCGTAGGAGCTGAGTTAGACCCTGGAGTAGGGGTCCCCAGAGGTAGGAGGACCTCTTACCAGCATTTGGGGCCTTTGTCCCATCAGGTCTGTCCTGAAGTTGAATCTACCAAGTGACAGGGAAGTTCTGTTCATTCTTCAGTCTGTCTGTTAGGTCCAAGCCTCTTTGGGGCATTCTGGGTGTTTGGTGAGTGTTTTAGTAGGCCCTCCCCTGGAGTATCCTTACTTTCAAAGAGACCAGAAGCCCCAGGGGCAGGTGTCTCAGGTAGGTATGTTTTTATGGTTTTGTTTTGCTGAAGAAAGCAATGGTAGTGGGTGATACTCACTTCCTTGAAAAAAAATTATAGGAACTTTTCAAAAGCTCTAATAACTGCCGGGTGTATGATGGTGTTGGCTTTGTGTGTGTTAGCGTGGAGGTGCAAGCATGCCACAGCCTCTGGTGGAGGGGAGACAATTTTTGGAGTCAGTACTTGCCTTCTGCCTTGCTTTTGAAGCTGCGTCTTTCTTGTTTCTGCTACTCTGCAGAGTACTCCAGGCTAGTTGGCCCTAGAGCAGTCGCCCTGGAGGATTACAGATGCACAGCACAACCGCTTTTGTGTGTGCTCTGGGGATCTGAACTTGGGTCATCAGGTTTGCATGGTAAGCACTCCCTCCTGGGGGCTGCAGAAATGGCTGAGAGGTTAAGAGCGCTTACCATGCACGGGTCCCTGGCACCCAGGTCAGGTGGCTCACAGCCCCCTGTAACTCCAGCACCAGGGGGATCCTTATGTCCCCTTCTGTCCTCCAGGGGAGCCTACACACACATAGTGATATGTACACACATACTTCTGTTCTTCAGAGTAAAAATCAGCCTCAGGAGGGCCAAGAGCCAACCTCATTTATTCATCTCTGAACTTCCAGAATTGAGCTCTTCATTTAATAAATATTTGCCAAATATCATCCAAATGGCAGACACAGTTGTAGGCTTAGGGATGCCCTTAGTACTCCAAGTTGACAGAAACCCTGTCTTCATGGGGCTTCTCTCACAGTGGGCCATAGCAAGAGTACAGTGAGGCCGGGCGGTGGTGGCGCACGCCTTTAATCCCAGCACTCAGGAGGCAGAGGCAGGTGGATCTCTGTGAGTTAGAGGCCAGCCTGGTCTACAAAGAGAGTTCCAGGATATTCAGAACTGTTACACAGAGAAACCCAGTCTCAAAAAAACCAAACCAAAATAAAACAAAAAATAGCTGGTATAGCTTGATAGAAAATATTGCCCTTGGAAGGGCTGAGAGACCGCAAGTGGGCTTGCAGTTTGAAAGCTGGGACTTGTGAGGTTGGGCTGGGAAAGGAGGCTTCCAGCAGAGACAGGAAGACCTGTGCTTGTCACCCTGGGACACATGGTTCAGTTTCAGAAAGAGCAACGAGGCTGTGGACCAGAGCCAGAATTGGGATCAGGAACTTGGAAGATGGAGGCAGGAAGACTTGTGAGTTTGAAGTCAACCTGGATGACATAGTGTGTTCTAGGCCAGCCTGTGCTACAAAGTGAGACCATATATAAAAACAAAACTAAAACATCAGAGGCCGGAGAGGAGAGGAAGGCAGAGTTGGGTTGTAGATGGCAGCAAGGATGGTGGCCTGGTAGGGTCACAGTTCACAGGCTGAAAGGAGCCAGGCCACAAGGTGGCAGAGGACAGAACTGCATGCTTTAGTGTATGTCTTATGTTAGGAAGGTGCGTATACTTAAGAGAAGAGCATGGCAGGAAACACACCCTCCACAATGACAAATAAATGGTCACATAGTTGTCCATGCTAGAGCTTTTGTGAATAGTATGCAGTTAAATACTATATGTGGCATGCTCTCCCTGGGGAAAGGACACCACAGTAATTAGCAAACATATGACTTTCACATGGTAACATATTTAATATTTCCCCATTTGTCCCAATAGCATCCTTTATAACCATTTTTCCCTGTGTGTAATACACCCCAGAGTGTTTGGTGTATTTAGTTGTTCTGTCTCTCCCTCAATTTGAGTTTTCTAGTTCTTTTTGTTGTTTGTTTGTTTGGGTTTTGAGACAGGGTTTCTCTGTGTAGCCCTGGCTG
The DNA here is from genome assembly GCF_950005125.1 of Chionomys nivalis. Classification (NCBI taxonomy): domain Eukaryota; kingdom Metazoa; phylum Chordata; class Mammalia; order Rodentia; family Cricetidae; genus Chionomys; species Chionomys nivalis. Next base: position 53,571,663 of record NC_080089.1, read on the forward strand.
TCCTGGAACTCACTCCGTAGACCAAGCTGGCCTCGAACTCAGAGATCCTCTTGCATCTGCCTCCCTAGTGCTGGGATTAAAGGCGTGCGCCACCACTGCCCGGCTACTAGTTCTTTCCTTACAGTTGGTTTCTGGTGGTAAGTTTTTGGTAGGTGTGCCACACATGGGGTATTATGTCTGTCACCAAGTTCAGGAGTGGCGGCTGGGGGAATAGCGCCACAGGAATTGTTGACAGGTGAGGCAGGTGGACATCTCCCCCATGCCCGCCAGGATTGTCGGGCAGTACCGCGAGGGGCAGTGCAGGTCTACACGCAGCAGCTGGCACGCCAGCAGGTGCTCACAGATGGCTGTGGTTGAATTTCACACCTGTAAACTAGGAAAGTGGTCCCTCTAGCTGGTAGCCCTGGGGGGCACCTGGAGCCCTGGGCTGCAGCCATTTATAGGAGAAGCCTTGCTGGGTCTCCTATTTACAGGGGACCCCATGTCTTCTAGCTGGTTCTGCCTGTGTGGAGACAAGTTTTTTCCCCCTTCCTATTTCTAACCCTGTTCTCGGAACAAATTTCTTTATGATGTTTGTCCCTTATGTCCCACTTAAAAAAGACAGTAAATATGTAGACTAATGGCTGGAGGGACTGGCTTTTGTGATTACATTTGGAGGTAGGCTTGCATATAGGAAAATATCTCAAACCTCTCTGGGACTCATTTTAAATCTCTCATTTTTTTCCCCAAAGTTTAAACTTATATCCCAGGCATATGAAGTACTTTCAGATCCAAAGAAAAGAGACATCTATGACCAAGGTGGAGAACAGGCAATTAAAGAAGGGGGCTCGGGTAGCCCCAGCTTCTCTTCACCCATGGATATCTTTGACATGTTCTTTGGTGGTGGAGGACGGATGACTAGAGAGAGAAGAGGTAAATGGTTTTAACTTAATTTTTCCCATTTATTTGTGTGTGTGTGCGTGCGTGTATGCACGAGCAGCGGTGTGTGTAAGACAGAGACAACTTGCAAGAGTTGCTTCTCTCCTTCGGAACTCAGGTTCTCAGGCTTGGTGGTAAATGCCCTTTCCCAGCCTGTAATGTTTGTAAAACATGTAAGCAAGCTTTATATTGTACATGCTGCAGGAATCGAGATGTATGCTTTAAAAGGGTGTGCTTGTGGTCTTTGGGGGATTTTTAAAATAGTTCTGAATTTTAGTATTCAGGCTGCTGGAAGCTCTTGTGTGAACCTTTCCAGTGTTCCACATAAAAAGAGTGGATGGGACTATAGACAGAATAGGGGAGCATGCGTACTGCTAGCATCCAGGAGGCCGGGTAGGAGCATTACTGAGTTCTAGGCCAGCTGGAGTTGCATAGTGATACCCTTGGAAGGTCAAGTCAATCTGTTTTGGATCAGGCACCAAAGTGTCCAAAGGGACATAATTGACCCCTCAGTGCTTAACAAATCTTCTATCAAGAGTGGCCCTTCCCCCACTCCCTACCACTTCTCATCAACTCTTGGGCCCCATCCCGGCCAGGGCCTGTAGGCTCTCTCATTACTGTGATGGGGACACTGCCCTGTTGAGGGTAGCCTCATACCCAGCCAACATCAGGTTTTCTAAGAGATAGAGTTGACCTCTGTTTTAAAATCTTTGTAAAATAAATAACCTTTTCAAAATCCATTCTGGTTTACAGCTTCAACCCCAGGAGGTAAATGAGCCCAACCCCCTGCTGCTTTGGGTTCATCTTCCCCTTACCCTCTTCCTCCCCCACCTTTTTTTTTTTTTTTTTTTTTTTTTTTTTTGAGTTAGGGTTCCATGTGTCCTGGGCTGCCCTCAAATTCCCTATGTAGCTGGGGAATGATCTTGAACTTGTGATCCTCCTGCTTCTGCCTCCCAAAGCTTGGTGCACGCTAGATAAATCACCCTGCCCACTGTGCTCCATCCTTGGGCTCATCCTCCTCACCCGCTGCCTGCCAGTGGTGCCTGCTGTGTTATCGAATTCTCCCTGGCCCACAGCCCCTCCCCTGCCAGCTCACTGCTGATAATCCACTTTGGATCCTAAAGCCATAGAGGCAGCCAGGCTGACTACACTGCTAGATAAACTCAGGAGAAATGTCCTTCATTAGTTTTGAGATGTGTGACTTCGGTCCGTGAGAAACCCTGGGTGAGTGTATTTGTTCTCACATTATAATTGGCCTTGAACTTTAAAAAGCATGGGTGTCGATTCTGTGCACGCAGTGTTCTGAAAATCACAGTGTTTATGAGGGGAAATCTGTCCCCGCCTCTGGGTGTTCTGCCTGCTCATGTAATTGACAGTGTGGACATGATTAAAACTCCGGGCATTCTCTTGCCCAGCTCCCTAGCTGTCCTGAAATAAAAAGCTTCACGCCCTTAATTAAGTCATCTCTCAAAGTTGGCAGCCAATAAACCAGGACACCTTGTCCTAGTGACGCCCAGAACACCTGGGCAGCAAGGAAGGTGTTGCTGTGTTGGTCCCCGGGAGCAGGTGTACTGCACCCTGCGGGCACCCATCCTGCATGCAGGTATAAGATTTGGTCAGAGGAAAGCACTGCTGCTTGGCCATGTGTGCAGGAGGGCTTGGAGAGTAAGCGCCCTGGTGCCCGTGCCAGAGTCAGTGGAGGAGACTCAGGCTTGTCCTGTGGAGGACTTCATGTCTCCCTGCCCTCAGATGTGCTCAGAAAACAGGTGGAGGCTTTTTGACAGGTGGAAGTTTGCCACCTTGGCAGGGCACCTGGAGGATGGGTTGGTTGGATGCTGAAGCCTTACTTCTCTGGGGGGGGAGGGGCTCGGCCCCCCGCTCTGAGTACTGGGGACTTGTTTTTTACTCTCTGGGCTCTCTTTGGGCCCACTACCCAGGTCCCAAATAAATAACCCACACAGTCTATTTCTTTCTTATGAATGCCTGGCCTTAGCTTGGCTTGTTTCTAGCCAGCTTTTTTTTAACTTAAATTATCCCATCTACTTTTTGCCTTTGGACTTTTACTTTCCTCTCTTTCTGCAGAGGCTGGCTGGGTAGCCGGCCTCCTCTTTTCTTGCTCCTTGATCTTCTCATAGTTCTCCTATTTATTTTCTCTGCCATCCAGCCCGCCTGTCCTTTCTCCTGCCTCGCTATTCGCTATTCAGCTCTTTATTAGACCAATCAGTGTTAGACAGGCAAAGTAACACAGCTTCACTGAGTTAAACAAATACAGCACAAAGAATGCAACACATCTTTGCATCATTAAACAAATGTTCCACAGCATAAACAAATGTAACACATCTTCAACTAATATTGTGCAATAGGGACTCGGCAAGGGTCATGATGTATAGTGTAATGCCGTGGTTGGATCAGTCCGTAACTGGCGCTCTCTCCCTCGGCAGGCAAGAATGTCGTACACCAGCTGTCAGTAACTCTGGAAGACTTATATAATGGAATCACTAAGAAACTGGCCCTCCAGAAAAATATAATCTGTGAGAAATGTGAAGGTAAAAACTAATTTTGGAATGACTCTCACACTCAGATCTCTTGTTTCTACTTGTTTCCTAGCTCAGAAAAAAATAATCAATCTTTTCAAATGGGGGGGCCAAGCAGGGTTTGGAAACAGGGAACCCTGCAGTCCCACTTGGGACTGCACCCGTATGAATGTTTCTATTTTTCTGGGTTGAACAGCTATTCAGTGTGTTGATATTTATCCTAAAAGTTTCAAAATCTGGACATTTCTCCTAATGTGGGGGTTGGCGGTTTCCCTATGTAGGGTGCAGCAGCAAACATCGTCGGCTTTCTTCTGCCATCACAGCGTGTGAGGGAATGTGCCTGTGTCCCATTAAAGCCTTGTTTAGGTTAATATAATTCATACAAATGTCGTCCCACAGAGAGCTAGTCCAACTGTGACAGCCTGCACTGATAACTTGGGTCCTGTAGTTCCCTGCATGCCATGTACCTGTGGTGTGGGTGTGAGAGCCCTGGGGTTTAGACGTTAACATCTGGAGAGGCTCTGCCTGCCTGTTCCCTTCCACACAGCCCCAAGGCGGTGCCAGCGGGATAGGCGGCTCCCCGCTGAAAGGAAGGCAGCTCTCCTGCTTGTTGTCTCCCACCTTCCTCCGCAGGCATTGGCGGGAAGAAGGGGTCCGTGGAGAAGTGCCCCCTGTGCAAGGGGCGGGGGATGCAGATCCATATTCAGCAGATCGGGCCGGGCATGGTGCAGCAGATCCAGACTGTGTGCATCGAGTGCAAGGGCCAGGGCGAGCGCATCAACCCCAAGGACCGATGTGAGAACTGCAGCGGTGCCAAAGTTATCCGTGAGAAGAAGATTATCGAGGTACATGTGGAGAAAGGTGAGGCTGCGCGCTTAGTGCTGTAGGGCTCACGTGCTGGTCATGGCATCCATGGGTGTCAGGGATGCGGCTGTGTGGCAGCATGTTTACCAGACAAGGACTGCCAGGAGTCCCTTTCCAGGGCATCTTCCTATGACCTTTCCTGGCCTGAGGAAGGACCAGTGAGGTCACAGAAAAACTTTTAAAAGTTTTCCCAATGAAGCCTTGACTTCAGGGCTGTTCAACTGCCCTCACCTGTCCTTCTCAGTGTCCTTTGGAATCTTTTGAAGTATTCTTCCCAACAGCTTTTATTGCTCACTGGGTGCCAGAGCTTTTTAAAGGTTTTTGAACCTGTCTCCCCCCTCCACACACAGCATCCCTTCCCCCCTGCTGCTCCAGATTTTCCCAAATGCAGTGCCTCTCCTTGCTGTCTCATCTGGTACCATCATCTTAAGGCACATGTCAGTCCCTTCTGTTTTTCCAAAGATCCTGATTCTGAATTTCTGATCCAGCAAATATGTCATATATCAGATGAGACCAAAAGTCAAGCCATGAGCTGCTAGAAGAACTTAAACCTGCCTTGACCTTGTGTATGTAACCAGCATTCTCTTGGCTTCAGGCCACAGATTCTGAAGTGGGTTGTGACCTCCACACACTTGAGTGCATGTGGCCTAGGAGTGTGATCTGGTCAGATGTGGGATCTTATTCGCCCTCTTCCTGCTTCACCTTTGACTCAGCCAGTGGTGGAAGTAAAGCCTTTGCTAGGCAGTTATCCCAGCTACTCCTCCAACACCGTGCCCACGGGAGGTGGAGGTTTAATGAGTTAAGAGCCCCAAAGATCTCGGTCCCTTCAACAGCGCTGAGCTCTGCTGTGAGAAGTGGCTAATCCGAAGGGTGATGTTTCATAGGTATGAAGGATGGGCAAAAGATACTGTTTCATGGAGAAGGAGATCAGGAGCCTGAGCTGGAGCCTGGTGATGTCATAATTGTGCTTGATCAGAAGGATCATAGTGTCTTTCAGAGACGAGGCCATGATTTGATCATGAAAATGAAAATTCAGCTTTCTGAAGCTCTTTGTGGCTTCAAGAAGACAATAAAAACACTGGATGATCGAGTCCTTGTTATCACATCCAGGTCAGGTAGGTACCGCCCTCCCCATACTCTAAATATTTTAAAATAATGAAGTCATCTTCTTTTAAGGATGTATTTTAAATTATGCATATGTATATATGCCCTTGTGTGGGTGTGTGCACAGTGTAAATGTACCTGTGGAGGCCAGAGGATCTTCCTGGAGTTAGCGTTACATACAAGCAGTCACCTGACATGGGACCTGAACTCTGCTCCTGAACTATAAGAACAGAACCTATTCTTAATTGCTAAACCATCTTTCAAGCCCCTAAATTTAATTTCTTACAATATACTGTGTGTGTGTGTGTGTGTGTAGGTCAGAGGACAATTTTGGGGAGTTGATCCTGTCCTCTGCTGCAGGTTCTGGGTCCACTCGGGTCGTCGTTTGTGCAGCCTTTACCTGCTGCGCATCTCATCAGCCTCATGCTATGAAGTTACCACACATGACTGGAGAATGTGATGAATTTCTTTACTATTCTCCTGGGGTAGGAAGGGAGCTCTTAAGTAAGAATCTTCTGAGCCTGAAGTTTTATCTAGACTCTTCCAGATAAATTTACACATTTGGTAGTGGACCACAGCTGATCACAAGCCCTTTCTATCAAGTAAGGTCTGTGCTGATTCTTGTATGTTCCTCTGGTTTCTGAGCTGTTACCTATAAGAACGTTTTCAAATAGCATTTTCCTGCTGGCGGGGGGAAGACATTAGCTGTGAGCTTATCTTCAGAGGCTTCCACAGGAACTGACTGCACACACCCATGGGGGCTGTCTCTGGGCTCTCAGCATCCAGGAAGGCTGATTTACACACGTCATGGATTTATACAAGCTCTAGAGCACCTGCCTAGAAGGGACTGAGGTTGAGGCTGGGCTAGTGGCAAAGGCAGCTGTGCACAGCCAAGGTGTCTGCATAATATGGAAGAAGCTGAGCAATCTAGGTGCTCTGGGGTCTTGGCACAGGCAGGGGTTTCCAGTAAGGAGGTTGGGGGATTGTAACTGGCTGATAAGCCTGCAGCACGGGCGGTGGGAGCTGGTGATAAGACCTAAGTCCTGTGGGGCATGCGAGCACCTGCATCTGTGGCCAGCCTCCAGGACCGCTCCTGCCTCTGCCCATTTCCCTTCCTGCCTTCCCTTCTTTCCAGTCTTGTCCGCTGACTCCTTTGCTGGAGGTGATGGGAAATGAGATTGCGTTTCTAAACTCATCAATTTATGGTGATTTTTAAAACTCTAATGAGTTTCAAACTTACATGCATGTTGGTATATGCACATAATCTTAGTACTCAGTATGCTGGAGCCAGAGATTGCAAGACTGAAGCCAGCCTGGGCTGAGTCTGAAAGATGCTCTTTCGGTGGAGATGATGTGTGTGTGCAGGGATGTAGCCCAGTGGACAGAGCAAAGCTCTAGGTTCAGTCCCCAGCTCCACACAGACCAGGTGTGCCGGTGAGGCTCGTAAGCTGAGCGGGTAGAGCTTGAGCAAAGGATCAGACTTAGAAAAAGCTGTAAGAGTGAGACTGTCTCAAAAACAAAACATTTCTCAAGCTTACAAAACATTGTAGAGATAAAAACATACAAGGTCCACCAGTATGAGATTTGTCACTAACCTTTTACCCCATTTGCTCTTCTGTTTGTGGTGTGCATGCGTACTTCATCCAGGGTCATTGGCAAGCACTGCACCAAGATGCGGCCTGTACCGTTTTAAAAGCCGACGCCTCTCTACGGGCTCCGCGCCACAACCCTGCCAGCTGCCCAGTTCCTCCTGTCACTTGAAGTAGAAAGTTTAAGGACCTGTGGTTCACAAGGCCTTAGGTCATTGCTGTGAACAGAACCAGCCTGGCTGTGTGTCTCAGACCAGACTGTAGCCATTCTTAGAGCCAGGGCTTGCAGATTTGAATGGCGTCTTTGGAAAAGTTCATTCTTGACCAAGGGTGGAGAATATGACAAGTTCAGGGCATCCTGGCAGAATTCCCTGAGGCAGGGCCTCCCTCTGCTTTTCCTGCCCCCAGCATGTCAAGGATAGAAGTCGGGTTATGGGGAAGGGATCCCAAAGGGAGGGAAAACAGAAACCCATTTCTTTGCTCAGGTAGGAAAAGGGCAGGGCATCTAAAAAACCTCATAGGGATTTCTTTGGGGGATTTTGTGTGTGCATGTGTGTGTACGTGTGTGTGTGTGTGTGTGTAGCTCTTTTCCTTTCTCCTTTGGTATTGGTTTCTCTCATCTTCTCTCCCCCTTCCTTCACTGTTGAGCCTCTTGAGGACTCATGGTTGATTAAAGCAGGGCTTCCTCTGGCAGAGGTGGCCAGGACTTTTCCCTCTTCTCCCTCACGGTTTTCCACTCTTGGCCTCAGGGCTCCCATCTCCCAGCAAGTCTGCGGGCTGGGGGCAGTATTAAGTGGCACCTGAGGAAACAGAAAGGGTGTAGAAAACACCCCCACTAACAGCAGAAAAGCTCAGAAACCTGTGCCTGTTCAGCCACGCAGCCACCTTACCATCCTCCAGGGATGACCCCCAGGAGAGTCCACTGGCACACTGTAGATTTTAAAACTACTGATGACCTCCAAAAGCTCCTGTGAAAGACATTCCACTTTCTATAGAGTGCTGTTCCCCTGGGGAGGAACTGCTGAATAAGATGTCCTTAGCTTCCTTTTCTCTCAACATTCCTTTTTCTTGTCTGTTTTCATCTCTTAGGTTTTGTGGTACTGTAGACTGAACATAGGCTCTTGTGCATACTAGGAAGCCCCTGGACAACTGAGCTACAGCCCAGCCTTTGTCCATTTTCATGGGCACATTTTCCAGACACCTCTCTGTTCCAGATGTCTTCTGTGTCTGTCGGGAGATGACACTTCTAGTCTTAGGGGAGCATCTTAAGTGCCCCAGGTTCTAAGCTCCCATGTTGCCTTTAGAGATATTGCCAGCATGGACAAGGCAGAGCAAGTGGTGCAGGATATCCCAGCTCACCAGCTTGAAGCAGAGCATGTGGTGCAGGATATCCCAGCTCACCAGCCTGAAGTAGAGCATGTGGTGCAGGATATCCCAGCTCACCAGCTTGAAGCAGAGCATGTGGTGCAGGATATCCCAGCTCACCAGCTTGAAGCAGAGCATGTGCTTTGTGAGCAGGCAAGGGGTCTGCTGGCATCACTCGGGAGGCTGCTGTGGGCAGCACAGACACCATCTCTGTGTTAGGGACATCCACAATCACTTGAGACAGCTGGGCAGGTTCTGGCCCTATTGGAGGCCAGGTGAGGGGCCTGACTTTAAACCATTCCACATTATGGTAGGTCTCAGTGTGCTTGCTGCTTTCCTGATGTGGGCCAGCCGGGTAGTCTGCCCATCATCAGTGCGGAGCCAGTAGAGCCCACCGTCACTGTCGTGAGGAGCCAGCCTCTCCAGGCTCCCTGTCTTCCTTTCTCATAAAGGAGTCTTCTGTGTGCAGGTGAGGTGATAAAGCATGGAGACCTAAAGTGTGTGCGCAACGAGGGAATGCCCATCTACAAGGCCCCACTGGAGAAAGGGATGCTGATCATACAGTTTTTAGTAAGTGCAGCCTTTTCTCTGAGTTACACTATCAACTGCCTTGCCGGAAAGCCAAGAAACCCCATGTCCCTGTGTGCTCACCTCCGCAGGTCGTCTTCCCCGAGAAACACTGGCTTCCTCAGGAGAAGCTTTCTCAGCTGGAGGCTCTGCTCCCCCCGCGGCAGAAGGTGAGGATCACGGAGGACATGGATCAGGTGGAGCTGAAGGAGTTCAATCCCAATGAGCAGAACTGGCGCCAGCACAGGGAGGCCTATGAGGAGGATGACGAAGGGCCCCGCGCTGGTGTGCAGTGCCAGACGGCATGATGGCGCGGTGTGGCATGGCCTGCTCGGACTAGTACACGATGAATGTAAACGTGGCACAATGAAAATGGCATCGCTTTAATAGCCTCGTGTTTGGGGTGTCCTGTGTATGTATTCAGCAGTCCTCATTGCTGAGTTGTCTTTGGGTTTTCTTGTTTCTCTTCTAGTTGTAACTTAAGTTATAGCTTGATTTATATTTAAATGTTTTAAGTTCAATCATGTCTAGTCTGCATATGGAATCTGTTCGTTTGTACTTTCAGGACATACTCTGGAGATGCTAGTACCACATTGACCCTTTGTGCTTCTTAGTGGCTTTGCCATGGTTCAGTTCCACAGTAGGCCCAGATAGCAATGCTTGGCCCCTAACAAAGGCCAAGAAGGTCTGGTCCATCTCTAATCTGTGGTTTTTCTCCCCTTCCTCCCTTGGCAAAGTCCACCAAAGTATGAGCTCAGGTATGCTAATATTTCTGAATCTAGACTCTAGCACTCTTAGACAATATAGAGCACATACATGGCTTGCACTTGGCCCAGCATGCCTGTTCATACTGAGTAGGCTGCACTCAGAGCTGCAGGGCCAGTCTAGCTCCTACTGTCTGTCCCGTGAGTGGTTACAAAGGGGTTTGTCTAACCATCTGTCTAGGAAGTTTTCTGAACTTTCCAAGCCTTGTGATGACAAACCCATTTTAAATGATAAGCCAATAAAGCCATCTGCTTGTGACCCCACACCTTGTTCGTTGTGGTTTTAATGAGTATCTGCTGACAACCTTTGCAATGTCCCACCAAAGTGCTTACCCTCAGAAGGCTAAACCCTCCCGTGTTCCTGGCAGCCTCTATGTAGAAGCACCTGAGGGAGAATGCTGAAGGCTCAGCCCCCAGCACAGCCGCCTGGGGTCTCCGGATGACGTAAGGGTATGCAATAGCACAGAACCCCTCAGTATTTTCACCTTCTCCAGACCACTCCTTCCTCGAGGCCCGTTCCACTCACTGCACAGCCATACTACAAAGGGCTTCCTGTTTGCGATGCTTGGTGAGAATGGAACTAACCAAGTTCTTCTAGTTAGCTGGCACGAATACTACTGACAGTGACAGCTGCTTGGGACAGGGAGTTACTCCTTTGTTCCTGGCAGGCGGACTGCACTTTAAATAAGGCTACCTCAGCCGCTAGCCGTTACTACTCCTTTCTTTTCTACAAAAGAAGTTAAACACCCTGCTTCTGAAGCTGCTGGGCTAACCTGTCAGATCCACCCTTATTTTCTTTCTATGTCACCAGAGAGTTGGATGCAGACCAGGCACCTCCCCTAGGAGGGTCCAGTGACAGACCAGACCTGTGGCTGGTTGGGAAGCCAGCTAGCTGGACCAGGCTCCCCAAAACATTGCTGGCTAGGGGAACATAATTTGTTCAAAGCACAGAAAATCCACCTATGCCCACTTGCCCACTGGCCAGGACAGACTTAAAATTGAATTCAGCTAATCCAGTTTATAACCGGACCACAACTCCGCTGCTGTTCCTGTGCTGAGCCCTAGTCGCTGCTGGAGAGCTTGTTTAGCTTGCGATGGGACACAACTGTGTTCAGATCTGCAGGGTGTCGCTTAACCTTCCCACCTGTACATTTGTCACTTTAAAATTAAAATTGAGCTGCTATGAGAGACAAATGGCTTTGCCTTTTCTTTTCTTGACTATCAACAGTGTTAAGTGCCAGCCTGTCTCACACTGGTAGACAGAAGGAATGATCTTTCTCCTGGGGAACTTTCATTTGGGGAATGGGATGAGTGCAGAAGTTGGGGTAAACTGCAATGGAGGGCTAGAGAAGTGGGGAAGAGCAGAAGGGAATGGGGGAGCCTCTGAACTGTGGGGGTGGAGAGCTGTCTGAGGAGACACAGCAAACAGGACAGTAGCTATAAGAGGGTGAGCAGGGTGGAGATGGGAAATAATCCAGCATAATAATAATAATAATAATAATAATAATAATAATAATAATATTATAATAATAATAATAATAATCGACTGGTCTAGAGAGCTGGGTCTGAGGATGAGCACAGCGCGAGCAGGCAGTTTCACCAGGATGTTAACCCTTAAGCCTTCCCCATTACCCTGCAGACCCTGTCTGGAGGAGACTGCAGAAGCGGCAAAGGTGCTAGAACTCTAGTCTGAGGCAGGACAGCATTCAGCCTTCTGCCAGTCTTGAGCCTGCAGTGGTTAAGGCAGGCTGCCAGTAGGGCGGACCTCTCAGGAAGAACGGGGAAATGAGGGCATGGCCAAGAGAGCATTTTAAGTCTGTCACACAGAAGGATCCCCAGGCAGGCAGAACTCCAGAATGTTTCCTTCAGAACTCCATTCTGATGCAGGGTGGTGTGTTTAGGACAGCCTGAGGGAGCTCATGGCACTTCACGAGTCACCCAGGAACAGTGAGCACCTGGATCTCTGCTCCCATCACTAACAATGCCGGTTCACACTCTTCTCCAGGGACAGGGGCAGGAAAAGAGCAAGCAGCGCGTTCACAAATGCAGGTGCTTGCATTAAGAATGCTTTATTTACATTAAAATATGAGCAACATTTCCAATAAAACAGGAAAAACTTTATACTGTAGTTACAAAATTTACTACAATATATGCTGTATTTTAAGTGTGCCTAAGAAGGCAAGGAATGTCACAACCCTGCATACTCTGTGGCACTCACTGGCCTTGAAGACGCTGGTGTTTAAATTGGGCAGTCATAGACGTGAATTTCCTGGTCATCTCCAACAGACACAATTTTTGATCCATTTCCGCTGTATTTTACTCCCCAAACCTGCAAATAGAAACAAAAAGCATTCTAATTCCTGTATTTTGGTAAGGAATGCTAAAAGGATGGACACCGTTCTTTTCTTCTCCTGCTTCTAGACTAGCATGAGGCCAGCAGTGATGGAGCCTAGCCTCCCTCTCTAAAATGCAACAAACTGCTGTCCTTTCAAAGGCTACCTAATGCCATGAAGTGATTCCGCCTAGGCCCAGCACTATGCTCCCAGGAGAAGCCTGTAGGCAAAACTGCAAACCACTCACCTTCCTCCTGTGCCTAGCCCCACCCGATCAACCATTACCCGGGAACCAGACAACATGGTACTGAGCATTGCTGACTTTTTTTTTTTTTTTTGACTGTGCTTGAATTAGTAGCTTCATATTTCCTCTTAGAAAGGATGTGGTGAGTTAACTTTGTGATTACTAGGAATCACAGTCTGTGTGGTCGACTGTCACCCTCACCTTGAGATTGGAGGCTAGCCTTGGTTTCAGTCCATAGAAGGGCCTCACTTCCATTCCAAACATCTTTCTCAGAAACACCATAACAAGAACCTCACACAATAAGCAACAGAGTTAGGACTTAAAATGCTGGAAGTCAATAGCGGGCTACTGAGACTCAACTCTTTAGCCTCTCTGAGATATAATATATATATATTGAGACAAGGTTTCTCTGTAGCTTTGGAGCCTGTCCTGGAAACTAGCTCTTGTAGACCAGGCTGGCCTCGAACTCACAGAGATCCACCTGCCTCTGCCTCCCAGGTGCTGGGATTAATGGCGTGCGCCACCACCACCTGGCTTCACTACAATAATTTAAGATAAATACAAAGCAGCATGAATAATTGTTAGTTAACCGTAAGATGTACTCAAAAAGAAAGAATGTGTAAGACCTTTAAAAGTATTCAAATATATTAAAGGCTGCTTTGTTGCTCGGAACATCTGAATTTTCATGCTGCTAGTTTCTCTGTCCTCTGGAGTCTAAACCCTTGCTACTTGGAGCTGCTGAGACAGCAATGATGACAACATGCAGGAGAGAAAAGTACTCTTAGCCAGGCAAGGTGGTTCACACCTGTAATCCCAGCAGGAGAACTGCAGAAAGTTCAAGGCCAGTCTGGGCTAAAGTGCGTGATTGTTTAAAAAATCCCTTCCCCTTGTTCAAGAAAGGGAAAAAGGAAAGGAGTCTTAGGCCTACGTGACACTGACTAAATCAGAATCCACTTCTTTCACAGTTGAGACTGTGACCAGGCAAAGAAGCTGTCACTGTGGATGACAGGCACGGATCACGGCCCTCAGCTCACCGGTGGCACTTTAAGGTTCCCCACGGCAGTCTTAAGAACAGTAAGGATCAAGAAGGACCTACAGCAATGTTACTATTTCCCATTCACCTTACAAAGATAAAGACAGTCTTCTTAAGATGGAAACCAGGCTTAACACTATCATTACAAGCTGTAGCCTCTATATTAAAAAAAAAAATTACATCCCTGGATAATTCCAAAAATGTAAATGATGATTATGTTAAGCAATGAAACTTTCCAAAGAGAAAGGCTCTTTTAGAAGCACCCATAAAAGGGTTCCAGGCTTAGGTGTATAATTTTAAAGAAGGGGTGTGGTCAGTTCTGTGTTTACCATGTATGTGTAGCAGATATGCCTCATGGTCACAAGGCTAATATGTCCCAGGGTTCTACCAGTCTTAACTCCAACAGAAAGGCTAGTAAAGGAGTGTGCCAGTAAGCTGAACACAAAGACACCGACACGCTTCTTATTCCATACCTGATCCTGGTGATCAAAGAAGGTGTGAACACAGGTCCTTGTTCCAACATCCCAAACCTTTACACTTTTGTCAGATGAACTGTTTGGAAAGCAAATGTTAGAACCAGAAACTGACGTAGTCTACACTCTTTTGTAGTCCAACACCTCTGCCTTTAGAGGACCCCTTATTGCTAGACAAGAGCTCAGTCCAGGTGTGACCAGATGACTGCCTCCTCACCATCATTAGGTGCTTCAAGCTTATCTACCCTTTTCTGGATAAGAGGGAGGTCTGGTGAAGTGTCAAATACCCTTCTGAAACTCCTCGGCCTCTAGGGCCCTAGATATTATTGGCATCCATAAACACATTTTATAGGCAGATCAGCATATTCTAAGTTCCTCTTGGAACACAGGGATATGTCAAGACAGTAAGTAGAATCTAGACTTTTAAAAAAAATCTAAGATTTCAATAGTTTAAAAGAGTATCTTTATTCATTGCTTAAAAACAACAGTGAAGCCCTTTAAAAGCTAAAGTAAACAAAGACGACTTTTGGACAGCACCTTACTACATAAGTCTAGCTATCTATGAGCTTACTTTGTAGACTAGTCTAGCCTTGAATTCACCAAGACAGATCCACCTGCCTCTGGCCTCTCTAGGGCTGGGATTAAGGACTGTGCCTCCATGCCTGGCCTGGGCAATTTAAATTTTATTTTATTATTTTAAATAGGTTTAAATTTTCTTTGCTTATTTTGTCTGAATGTATGTTAGTAGGCCAAAACAGGGCATGGGATCCCTTGGAACTGGAGTTTCAGATCGTTGTGAGCTGGAAACCAAAGGGTCAGCACTCTTAAACTGCTCAGTCATCCCTCCAGCCCCCCCCCCCCGATGTTAAAAAAAGTCATGTAATGTACTCTCTCGGTGTTAAGATATATTACCAGAAGACTGCCTTCCCCAGCAAGCGTTTTAGAAACTTAAGACTCCTACGTACCTGGAGACAAAGTGAGTGTCATCAGGGCAGAAGGCAACATTCAGCACCCAGGATGCGTGGCCACTCAGTGTGCCAGCCAAGTTGGCATGTTGTCTGGAAGAAGAAAGATTCAAACAGAATGGAGATGTTAATTTGCTAATTGCTGAATTGGTTAGTGAACTATTGGCTCTGCTCACATGGCTGGGTATGATAACAGGATGACCATATGTAATAAATTCCATTTTCAGTCAAGTAGCATCAAACACCGCACACATTTCTATAGCAGCATTAAGTTAAAAATATCTAGAGCTTGGAGGCTAGAAATGGCTCAGCCAATTCCCAGATGCGGACTCTGAGCAGCAGAGGTGATCAGCCATAGGACCCTCTGCAATAGGACCTTTCCCATGTGACAGGAAAGCAGCAAGCATATAATGCATGTGGCTCCATAGAGCACTTGTGACCTAGTCAAAAACAAGGCAGGCAGCTGGGCATGGTGACACATGCCTTTAATCCCAGCATTCGAAGAGGCAGAAAAAGGTAGAGCTCTGTGATTTAGAGGCCAGCTTGTTATACATATCAAGTTCCAGGCCAGTTAGGACTATATAGTGAGACCCTGTCAAAACCAAAAATAAGGTGACAAAACCCCATCAAAGCAAAACAAAACAAAAAAACCTTAAAAAGCCAAACAAACAAACAAACAAACAAAAAATCCAAGCTAGGCCCAATTCCTACAACCATTTTTATGTTTCTTTTATTTTGGAAAAAAAAATTATGTGTGTGTTCCATCTGTGTGCAGGTGCCCATGGAGTCCAAAAGGGGACATAAACCCTTGGAGCTGGAGTTAGAAGGAATTGTGAACACCAGCGTGGGTACTGGGAACAAACTCTGGAAGACTGGCAAGTGCTCTTAACTGCTGAGCCATCCACCTCTCCTGGGAAACCAATGCCTATGACAGGAGAGGCACCCTGGGCCTGAGGTCAGCAATTCTGCCCCTAGAAACAAGCCTTGGTTACAGAGAGCAGAGGCGGTCCTTGCAGGATTCATTGGACCCCCAAGAGCGTAAGAAATCCTGAGGTTCATTATTACTAGGGAGGTACTACGTCATGCTGCCTCAACAGCTCTTGGGAGGTCATGGAAGAGCAGCAGTGAGAGCTAGCAGAGGGAGATACCCCAAATGTGCTGCTCCTATGCTGACTCTATTGCCAACAAGCACATGTGACTTTCAGTCTCTTCTCATGGCCCGAGCGTTCTCCCATCAGTAATGTCAAAAGCAGCGTGCTCTTCTGATTGCAGAATTAAAACTCAAACAGCTCATGGAGGCCCACGAAAGGACATGGATATAGAGTTATGACAAAGCACATGTTGGGGTGAGAAGTGTGTAAGGAACTGGAGAACGATCAGCTAGAGGCACACTTAGCAGGAGGCTAATTATTAAACCCAGGGTAGTACAAGGCACATACTGGCAACAGCTGTGGTATAAGAATGGGGTGGGGGTGGGGACAACAGACGGGCGCGCAGGCCCTCAATGTGGAGCTGGGCACACAGGCAATCTGCCCAGTCCTATGCCATCAGTCCAGAACATATCTCAAAAGGCTCCCCACCTAGACCTATGGGACAGCTGGGGGCTTCCCTAACCAGAAGCCAGCCTGCATATCTGCTGAAAGCAGGACTGTCACTCTAGGCCAGCTACAGCCAGACCTCCATTTCCTCAGCTGTATACTACATATCTACCCAGAAAATTGTATCCCAGGGAGCCAGAACATCTGACTGCCTGACAAAGAGCAGCAGTGTCTAGTCCTGCCAGGATTAGACAGATGCACACTTCATCCACACAAACCCTGGGGACACACTCTAAGTTCCAGCAGGAGGGGCTGGCAGGGGGAAGGAATGACTGGGAAGTCCAAAGCATCATAGCTGACTTATGGCCATGAGAGTAGGCAGCAAATTCCTAGAGTGGCTCCTATCAGTAAGGGGACAGGACTGGCTCCTGTCACTGTTGCTGAGATCTTTACTCTTGAAAAGGTAACTCACACATCATAGATCTTGATGTAGCCATCATCGGAAGCCGTGACGAGGAGCTGGGAGTCGGGGGAAAAGGTCAAGGAGCGAATGGGCATCGCATGGCCTGAAATTCAGAAAAGCTGTTAGCTTCCTGCTAACTGTGCCCTTTCATGACCACTGGTCCCTGAGCTGGAATGACCCTGAGGTTTCAGTCAGAGAAGAAGGTACTGACTAGACCCTTCTTGCACTCCCACAGGACTCCAACCTCTTTCCTGGAGCCATCTCTTCTTAGTTCCCTTCTCTAATCAGCTGGGCCTCAACATACACTGCTAAAAAACAAAACAAAAATCCTTGGGGACTGGAGGGAGGTCTCTGTGGTTAAGAGCATGTATGCTCATGTACTCTCGGAGAACCTAAGCTCAGTTCCTAGCACCCACAGCTGGCAGCTCACAACTACCTGTAACTCTGGCTCCAAGGGATCTGAAATCTTGCCACTGTAAGTATGTACGCTTGTATGTACACACATACAGACCTTAAAAGGCAAAACTAGCTGGGTGATGGCACGTGCCTTTTGTCCCAGCACTTGGGAGGCAGAGGCAAGCAGATCTCCAAATTGAGGCCAGCCTGGTCTACATAGTGAATTTCTGGACATTCAGGGTCACACTGTCTCAAAATAAAACCACAGAAACCCTCTGCTACAAATATGGCCATATATGGAAATACAGGCTGATCTGATTTGTAAGGTCCCACAAATAAAAGTAACATTATTTCTCTACCAAATCTTTTGCTGTTGGGTAAAAGATAAATTGAGGCGACAGATGCACTTAGTTATAATTCAAAATCAGACACGAGAGGAGCAGTCTGTCTCCTGCTCTGTCCTCCCCACAGTGTGGAGATGGGCACAAATGTTGTCATCATGACATCACACGAGCACAAAAAAGCAGCAGCCTTCCAATCACAAGGCTCATAAGGAAAAAGGAGAACACACACACATAAATAAAAAGTAACCTATGTCACTAAAAAGTATTAAGAACTATTGTTTCCAGATTGAAACCACAGTGCTAAGTCTAACACATGGTGGCACTTCATTTTGCCAACAGAGATCAAAGTAATTTAGATTAATATTTTAACAAAAGGAGCATTCTTGCTTTGTGGCCTGATAATCCATCCAGTGAGTGCAAAAGAGAAGGAGGAGTTGTGGATACCTTCCAGCGTATGCAGAAGCTTTCCAGTTGCAATATCAAAAATATTGATGATTCCGTCTATGGCTCCACTGGCCAGGTATTTTCCATCAGGACTCTGTTGAGGAGAGATGGGTGGTTTGAGACGATTCGGTTAACCTGTCCCTTCTGCACACAAGCCATCCTGCAGATCTCAGTTCACACCAGCTGCCAGCAAAGCCCAGCAATAGACAGCAGCCTAGCAGGCACGGGAGGGTCTGAGCAGAGCACCACCGCTAAAGACCCAACAGTGAGTTTTCCTTACATATGCAATACTGAGGATGAATTTTCCTCTAGTGTCCAAAGAATATTCTTTTTTCCCACTTTCCACACCAAAAATGTTCACTTTCCCCACGTGCGTTCCGGTGGCCAGATACTGGGAGTCAGGGGAGAAGGCCAAAGTCCAGGCGTCCACTGGAAAAGAAGTAAAGGAGAATGCCTGGTGAGAAAGAATTCGACCTGAGTTTCACAAACTATAGTGGGATCAAATGCCAGTCTTTAAACTTGAGAAAGTGTTCTGAGTCAGGAAACCATGCTGTAAAGATTCTAATTCTTTTACCAAGTTTAAGAGATTCTTAAATATTTTTTAAAAATAAAACCAGCTGAACAACACCCACAACTGACAAGGACGTGAGAAATCAGACTCTCCATACTCTGGTAGCCACGGAAACTGGGACAGCCACTCTGAAAACCAGTCTGGCGGTTTCTTAGGAAGAAACAGACAGCACGATACTCAAGTCCACTCCTGGGAGCTCCCCAGGAGGAGTGAAAGCACACACACAGACTCACACACTCGTCTCCACAGCAGCTTTATCATACACAGCTCCGAGTGTAAAGAGCCAAACAACATCACCTGGCCAACGCGGAGGGGAATGTGGTACATCCTTATAAGAGAATACTGCTTGTCAACAAAAGGCAACAATCTCTGCTATAACATGGATGAAACTCCAAACACTTTAAAAACAATGAAAACTCCCCAGGGCAGGGAACCCTGACTGCTCTTTGGACTGGAGAGAGAGGGAGAAGGGAGTTGGGGTGGGTGGGGAGTGGGGGGAGGGAAATTTTAATAATAAATAAAATAAAAAATAAATTTAGACATAAATACAAAAAATAAAACTAAGATACTCTCTGAAAACAAAAACAATGAAGACTATATTTGTTCTATGAAGTCTGTTCCTTTAGACAACCCTAACACACCAGCTTATGTCAGGTCCAAGAAGAAGTATGGCTTTTTAAAAAAAGATAATTTTTTTTTTTTTTTTTTTTGGTTTTTCGAGACAGGGTTTCTCTGTGGTTTTGGAGCCTGTCCTGGAACTAGCTCTTGTAGACCAGGCTGGTCTCGAACTCACAGAGATCCGCCTGCCTCTGCCTCCCAAGTGCTGGGATTAAAGGCGTGCGCCACCACCGCCCGGCAAAAAGATAATTTTTAAAACTGTATTTTTATTTTATGTACATTGATGTTTTGTCTGCATGTATGTCTGTGTGAACGTGTCAGGTCCCCTGGAACTGGAGTTACAGACAGTTGTGAGCCGCCATATGGGTGCCATGTGGGTCCTCTGGAAGAACAGTCAGTGCTCTTAACTGCCTAGACATCTCTCCAGGCCCAAGAAGTATGTTTTTAAAAATTCAATTATAATTAGCTATTTACAGAGAAAATGGTTAGCAGAAACCCCTACTTTTATTTCTCAAAGCTTCATAAAATGATTCTTCCAAGTTATTTGGACACATTTCTACTAATTGCTTTGCAATACAGATCCTTTACTACCAGATATCTTCAGGCACAAAACAGAAACCATGTTTATCCCGCATCAAAACCTGCACTCTAAGCCTTAACCTTAATACTTGCAGAGTGAATGTCTATTCCAAACCCTGAGTTCCTCCCCACCAAGGGTTGCTTTCCTCTTCCCGTGGGCATTTTGGGTGTGATGCACAGGGTCTCTACACTGTCACCTTTGCTCTTCCTCATGTCAGTGACTGAACGCCATTCACGGGGTCCTTTCTCCAGCTTCACCTTTTCCATTTTCACTTTCTTCTTCAAGATCAGGACTTCCTCTCTCCACTCTTTCTGTACCTTTTGTGGTGGTACATTTTCAAGGAAGTCTGCTTTCCCTAGGTTCAGTAAACCCAGACTTACCTGAAGAACTCAGCTAGTTTTGAATTGAACTAGTTCTGACTAGATCACCCCACCCGAAAGCACATCCATCGTCTTTATTCTTTTCAATATCTGTCATAACAGTTATCTTATGCTTGGCACTTTGGCACTTGGGAAGCTGAGCAGAAGCAGCAGCCATGCCTTTGAGGCCAGTCTGAGCTACACGGTAAGACTTTGTCTCAAAAATGTGAAACACCAAAACGCAAAAAAAGGCAACCCCTAAGACATAACAAAAACAACCCAGTAGAAGAAAAAGCAAGCTGGACACATATAGAACGTTTTACTTGGAACTGATGCAGACTCGTTTCTTCACATGGGATGTACATAAGGACACAGCAATTACATATTAGCCAGCGTCACTGTCCTGAGGAGGTGCAGGCACCCAAGATGAGAAAGTGGCAGCAGGCCAAAGGCACCCACCACCAAACCTGATGATCTGAGCTCAAGTCCCAGGCCCACACGGAAGAACTGACTCCCACAATAAGTAAGCCTCTGACTTTCACACATACATGCGGTCACACACACAAATAACGTAATAAAAATATTCTTTAAAAGCAGCAATAGATCCAATTCTCTCTTTCTAATGCTCCCTATGCTCAGGGTGCTAACAGGTTTTGCAGGATGGCTGGAGACCCCTGTTCTCCACAAATACTGCAAGCAGAGAAGAGTATGGACAGCCATCTTGGAAATCAGAAAGTATCTGAGTGGCTTTTTCCAGGTACACATTTTAGTCTCACACTCTTGTTTTTTTTTTTTTTTTAAGATTTATTTATGTATTATATATACTGCACTCTGTACACATGTATGTCTGCACACCAGAAGAGGGCACCAGATCTCATTACAGATGGTGAGCCACCATGGCTGCTGGGAATCGAACTCACGACCTCTGGAAGAACAGTCAGTGCTCTTAACGTCTGAGCCATCTCTCCAGCCTCCTAGCCTCACACTCTTATATTTGTGGTTGTGAGCCTAGCCTTTAACCTCTGAACCATCCCTCCAGCTCCAGCCTCACCCTCTTACACCGTGATGCAG
The DNA here is from genome assembly GCF_950005125.1 of Chionomys nivalis. Lineage (NCBI taxonomy): Eukaryota > Metazoa > Chordata > Mammalia > Rodentia > Cricetidae > Chionomys > Chionomys nivalis. The sequence continues at coordinate 53,592,800 of NC_080089.1, forward strand.
TGATGAGAAAGGCACCCAGTCCCTAGACTGCAATGCCTCCTTATGAGCCCTGGAGCCTCCATTCTATGCAATATAAGGGTCTACAGCAGTTAGGAGATGAGCCGGAAGAAGGCAAGTCTGTTGGGAATCAGTTCCCCCAAGAACCTGAGCAGCTCTTTCATAATCAACCCACAAAGACATGCGTGGAGTGATGCCAAGCTCTCTACATGTCTGGAGATCACTGCCCACCGCACAGAACAGGCTTTGCTATGAGAACCACACAGGCATTTTAAGTGAACAGGAGGCTAAAAAGAATCCTGAAATATCATACTGTTCGTTCTTCCCAAATCTAGTCCAGTAAAACAGCCCCTTACTAACTCAGATAATGCTCAACAAGGCTGAGAGCACTGCTCCACAGCACTTTAAAAAAACAAAACAAAACTTGCTTCTTCCTCTCTATGTACCACCCTAGAGCCCAGGCACTTTGACCATAACTAAGAGATAACTACTCGTCAGACCTGAGGCTTCCATGAGGCAGTAAGAAGCGCTGGCAGAGCCGCCACAGCTCCACAACCCCAAACTGTCAATTCTGAAATCCAGAAAGTGGGTTTTGTTTGGTTTTTCCCTAAGTAAAGCACTACAACTCATCTGGTAGCAAAACTTGGCCTGAAATAATGTAAGGTTGTTTCCAGCGTATGCTTATCACTTGGTATAATACCCCTGCATGATTACAATGACATTAGGATTGGATTAGTGACTACAGTCCTGAACTAGAGATACTCTATCCCTAAAAGGTCTGATTTCCCTAAAGTAAAGTTCTTACCGGGTCCTGCATCTATAGACTTTATCTGTTTGCCATTCTCCAAGTCCCAGAGACGAATATGAGCATCAAGAGAGCTGGATGCAGCAATGGGAAGGGTGTGACTGATGTCCACAGACACCACGCCCAGCTGATGTCCCTCCAGGCTCCACTGTAGCTCCAGCCTCTCTTCACGCCTAGAGGGACAGAAATGATTCTTTACACACAGCATACTCTACTGGCATCAGAACTTCTGTGTCCCTGGATATTACCAACTAATGGTCAATGAGATGCAGAAACCTGAGCATTGAACACAGAAGGTCGTCAGATTTAACTCTGGGGACCCCCACCACACAGAGTTTTAATTCCAAATAACAGGAAACCAAACAAGAAAAAATAAGCTGTTGTTTTGAAGCTACTATGTTGCTATTGCTTTCTTGCCCAGAAAATCAATGCTTTCCTTATAGCAATTGGGAGCCCAGAAGCAAAATCCTTGTCCCAAATTTTGAAAGGGGATAGGTGCTCACCATTTCCAGACCTTCACCAGGTCATCCAGGGATCCTGTGACCACAGTTTCAGTGTTTTCCTTCTTGTTTGTCCCCCAGGCAACTGACCAAATGGCATCATCGTGGGCTAGAATGGGAAGGGCTTCAGTTAGTTTCTATACACACAACTCCGACATTCAATGTGATAAAGCAAGCTGATAACTCTGAGGCAATGTCCACTTCTGCCTTTTTCTTCACGCACCCACCAGGCACTCTCCATAAAGTGTTTACTGTGGTTCTTGTTTCGTTTTGGCCTCTTACCCTAAAACATAAGTTTTCAAGAAGGAAAGCAGGACGAGACTCCAAACACATCAGTCTGACTCATCAATCAGACTAGAACAGCAATCAGTTGACCAAAGTACCTGAGTGGGGATCTCCCCTTCCCGAGGGCCTAAATTTGACTGGAGCTGTGCTCAGAGGCCTTTGAAAACCGAGAGAGTTCTACAGACAGTACTGGTCTAAAAATGTATGAGGTGTCACTTACCATAAACTTAATGAGTCACTTACTAGATGAATCCTTCCCTAAGTGTTGCTGCCTTTATGAGGTCCTGCCAAGCTCATACCTGTGATGACCTATGACCACACTGCAGCACTTAGACAGAGGTGGGAGAATCATGAGGCTAGGCAGTGAGCTCAAGGCCAACCTGAGTTACCAGTGAAATCCTTTTTCAAAAAACAAGAGCTTTGGACACAACTCAATGGTGGAGTACTTGCCTAGAATGGGCAGGGCCCTGGATTTGATCCCCAGTATTGAACTTCCCCCATCCCCCCCCAAAAGATAATTTTCATTTCACAAATAAGGAATGGGAGGCTTGGAGTTGCCTTGTAGCTCACCAAAAGGCAAGAAGCCAAGAGGGGGCAGGGCTAGGATTCAAACTCAAGATACTAACTGAAGTCCACATGCAGTCTAAGTCTGGGAGCTACATATTTTGTGAGCTATACTGTAGAAACTGCAAGGCTGGAATGCATCTATTAAACAGGATAAGTATACACAGAGGCTTTATCTTATCTATGCCTGGTTACAATTCTTAAAGGCTATCTTTCCAAACCACGAATCTAGAGGGATTAAATTTAAATTTAAAAATCTGTTGTCACAGCTTCCTTATACTCCTCACTAGACCCAAGCCTGCTAAGATTGCCACCTGGATGACGCCAGCTTCATGCAGAGCTATTGCCTGACACATCTCAACAGCTGACTAGTTAACTAGCGGGAAATGCATTGGGCTGAAACTTTGGACTACCTAAATGTCACCGATTTGGAGTGGAAGAGCTTTTCTTTTTTTTTTTTTAATATTTATTTATTATGTTTACAATATTCTGTCTGTGTGTATGCCTGCATGCCAGAAGAGGGCACCAGACCTCATTACAGATGGTTGTGAGCCACCTTGTGGTTGCTGGGAATTGAACTCAGGACCTTTGGAAGAGCAGGCAGTGCTCTCAACCTCTGAGCCATCTCCCCAGCCCGGAAGAGCTTTTCTATTAGATGCTTATAAGCCCCCAAGGCTGCTCCTGTGCAGGTCTGTCTCACTAGGGAGCCAGTCCTCAAGCTGTCCTCCTGCCCCCTGCCCCCATTTCCACCACCGCCTCATCACGCACTCAAGTGCCTGGACAGAGCTGTCACTGTCCCACCCTCTGCTTTTACAGAGAGACAAATGCCCTCTAAAAGAGCTCCTGCACCTGTAAGTGGAGGAAGCTATGCAGAGGCTCCATACTGAATTCTCAGGGCCAGGTTCAAGCCCAGCTCCCCAGCAGTGTAGACACCAACAGGGTTCTGAGGTTCAAAATATTGCTTCTTTCTACCCTGGCAGCCGGGAAGCTCAGCATCACACCATGCGCGGGTGGAAGTTCTCCATGCCCTCTGACTCCTCCCTTTCTTTGCAGCTCCTTTTCATATGTTTAGTTATTTCTTACACTGGGATTGGCCTGTACACGTGAGGCAAGTGCTGCACCACTGAGCTGTACTCCAGCCCTCTTCTCACTTTTTATGTTATGACAAGGTCTCACAACACTGTCTAGACTGGCCTTGAACTCACAATCCTCCTATCTAACTTCCTTAGTATCTGGGATTACAGGCCTGCTCCAACAGACCCAAATAATTATTTTACTTTTTGATTAAGTGTATTTGTTTTTTGGCTACCATAGCAAATTCTGCAAAGATCTCTGTCTAGTTGGTATAATAAAATCTTAAGCCAAAAAGGATACATTTTTCCCCACAAAAGAATTTGCCTCCTTACCTTGCTCTTGCTTGAAGAGAATACTGTACTACAAAAGAACAGAACAGGGATACTCAGACTTCTGTGCTCTTGCAGCCCCTCCCTCCAGCACTCCAAGTGAGACCGTCACTACTTCCTCGACCATCCTACACAATCCTTGGTGCTACTCATGAAAGACTTGTATAGCTACAGCAGAGAAGACTCAGTTCTTCATCTTGTTTGTTGAGGTGGGGGCTTCCTAGGTAGCCAGGACTGGCTTCAAACTCTAGGAAGCCTAAGCTCACACTAAACTTGCATCGATCTTCCTGCTTCACCCTTAGTATTGCCACTATAGGTGTGCAGCATCACACCCGACTACAACAGACCAGCCCCTCCCCAGCCCAAACCCAGTGTAAGACCAGTAAGTTACGCTTTCTTCAGCTCTGATCAGGAGGAAGCTGAGATCTGTTTTCAGCCTGCTTTTCATAGTTGTAGGAGACCATACATCCCATACATGTAGTTAGCTTTGTCCCTAATCCTAATGGTGCTTACTGACCTAGCTCCTATTTCAACTTTTACTTTTACGTATAAATTCTGTTAAACTTCCTCAGTCCCCCTCTAAACTGTGGCAAAGGTGTATAAACTAATCTTAATGTGGTGCATTTTACTAATGCACCAACCCTGAGAGGAGCAGGTACTCAAAGTCATCCATGTCTTTGGGAACAGAACAAGAATTAAACACTAGTTTCCCTAACCATACACCCAGACAATCTACTGGGCTTGAACTTCCCAATGACCAGTTTTTCCTCTCAGCCCTTACCTGGTTGGTCATTTCCTTAACCAAGGATGAAGACCTGAAGGCCAGTCAGCCCTGTGAAAAGAATGCCAGGGTTTTGGTAAGATGATGCTATCAGCACAAGGAGGCTACAAGGGTTCTTCTTCACCAAGGTTGTGACACCTCTCTATGGATCAGTCCCCGGGGTCCCATCACAAACACTAACATGTGGTGTGTGATCTTTCTCCCAGGGAGCCAAGTAATACGCATTGCCTCCAGCCATGGATTCTTTCCCCCAACTCTGACTACAGAGGGTGACCAAAATGTTCCTTTCTACTTCTCAGAGACAGAATTATTGGCCCACTTCATTTTAAATTTTGTTCAACATAGAAAGCAAACACAGAAGTCCAACGTTCTTACATGCAATGACACAGGGTGGTCTCAATCAAAAATGCCGTGAAGAGCCTACAGATATGTATATAACAGTGGGACAAGGTGAACAGTCAAAGTTTTCAAAGACTTAGCTATACATGGACCTAATTTACTTTATGAAGATTTAATTTCATTAAAGTTCTAAAGTTTTAAAGATTAAATATTATACACACACATTGTATCTGCATGTATGTGTGCATGTGTGCATTTGCCTGTAGAGGACAAGGGACAAAAGAACTGAGATCAGTTCTTTCTCAGGTATTACGCTCGGGTGTCAGGCTTAGCAGTAGTGCATTTGCTCACTGAGCTGCCTGCCCAAAGTCTGAACAATTTTTGAGCACTATGGCTAGCAGACTTGTTAAACCTGTAAATCCTCTCTCTGGCTGTTTTCCAGGAGAAAACCCAGCATGTTCTCACTCTCCGTAGCAGCTATGCTCTCGGTCACCACCAATGGAACAAACCATCAAACAGGCAATAAGGAACCATTCCTCTAGAGACACAGAAGCAGGCCACTGAAAGCCCCTGGGGCACATTTTTGTAAACTGCTCAATATGTAGCTATGTTTTCTGTGTGATTTTGTATGACCATACATTAATAATTCACTAATATTGAACTCAGTCTAAAGAAAGACTACCTAACATTCATATTTTCTCTGTAGGACTCAGCACAGCTTTCCTGCACTGGATAACACGGCATAACACTCCCCCAACATGCCAGAAGGTTACCTTCACCACTGGATCTCTAATAAACAGACAGAGAAACATAGAAACAGAAGGCATGGCACCAAAGCCCGCTTTCTTGTAGATTGAGTAGGCTTGTAGGCCGAGCGTAGACGGAAAACAGTGTCAGGGGTCTCAGGAGACTGACCGCCCTGCACAGGTCACTAAAGCTTACAAAGAGACATTATTGAGTGAGGAGGTCACAACAGAGCCCAGGCAGAGTCTACACATGGAAAATAACTCCGTCAAAACATGAAAAGGAAACTTGTGACAGCAAGACACACATGGCTCTTCATCAGCACATTGTGTGCTAAGAGCCGGCGGAGTCTGAGATGCCATGATGCCAGGCGGTGACAAACTGAAACACACCCTGCTGGATGTGCTGCAATCCTGGCTTTGGAGGTACAAATCCTGGGTGTGGTGTGACAAAACCCTTTCTTTTCTTTTCTTTTCTTTTCTTTTCTTTTCTTTTCTTTTCTTTTGAGACAGGGTTTCTCTGTAGCTTTGGAGCCTGTCCTGGAACTAGCTCTTGTAGACCAGGCTGGCCTCAAACTCACAGAGATCCGCCTGCCTCTGCCTCCCAAGGGCTGGGATTAAAGGTATGCGCCACCACCGCCCGGCCAAAACCCTGTTTCAAAACAAAAAACAACAACAAAAGAAAATCTCACTACAACACCCTGACATGGAAATGCCATGATCTTTAAAGCTTAATGTTGTATGTTCATTGTGTGCACTCACAATGAGATTATATGCTAAATTTCAATGACAAATTAAGCAAGACAAGGGTGCAAGTTTTCTTCTAATCCAAATTCACCATCCCTTCAGCTCCATTATCAGACAGCCTAACAGGCCATACCCCTCAGGCATCCAGGCTCAAACTGGTAAACCAAAAAGGCTGCCAAAGGCTTTTCAAGAAAGAAAAACACGATTCCTAAACAATCCTAAGAGACCTGAATCAGGTGGGCTAGCTTGTGGATCAAGAACAGACTTTGCCAGGAGACCGCTTCCTATGTATAACCCCAGCAGCACAGACATTAAGGGCAACATTGAATAAATGGGACCTCCTGAAACTGAGAAGCTTCTGTAAAGCAAAGGACACTGTCACTAAGACAAAAAGGCAACCCACTGAGTGGGAGAAGATCTTCACCAACCCTGCAATTGACAAAGGTCTGATCTCCAAAATATATAAAGAACTCAAGAAACTAGACTGTAATCAACCCAATTATAAAATGGGGCACTGAGCTGAACAGAGAATTCTCAACAGAAGAAAAGAAGTTCAGATGGCCAAAAGACACTTAAGGTCATGCTCAACTTCCTTAGCGATCAGGAAAATGCAAATCAAGACAACTTTAAGATACCATCTTATACCTGTCAGAATGGCTAAAATCAAAAACACCAATGATAGCCTTTGCTGGAGAGGTTGTGGAGTAAGGGGTACACTCATCCATTGCTGGTGGGAATGCAAACTTGTGCAACCACTTTGGAAAGCAGTGTGGCGGTTTCTCAGGAAATTCGGGATCAACCTACCCCTGGACCCAGCAATACCACTCTTGGGAATATACCCAAGAGATGCCCTATCATACAACAAAAGTATATGCTCAACTATGTTCATAGCAGCATTGTTTGTAATAGCCAGAACCTGGAAACAACCTAGATGCCCTTCAATGGAAGAATGGATGAAGAAAGTATGGAATATATACATATTAGAGTACTACTCAGCAGTAAAAAACAATGACTTCTTGAATTTTGCATGCAAATGGATGGAAATAGAAAACACTATCCTGAGTGAGGTAAGCCAGACCCAAAAAGAGATACATGGGATGTACTCATTCATAATTGGTTTCTAGCCATAAATAAAGGACATTGAGCCTATAATTCGTGATCCTAGAGAAGCTAAATAAGAAGGTGAACCCAAAGAAAAACATATAGTTATCCTCCTGAATATTAACCTTCATCAGGCGATGAAAGGAGACAGAGACAGAGACCCACATTGGAGCACCGGACTGAAATCCCAAGGTCCAAATGAGGAGCAGAAGGAGAGAGAGCATGAGCAAGGAACTCAGGACCACGAGGGGTGCACCCACACACTGAGACAATGGGGATGTTCTATCGGGAACTCACCAAGGCCAGCTGGACTGGGTCTGAAAAAAGCATGGGATAAAACCGGACTCGCTGAACATAGCGGACAATGAGGGCTGCTGAGAAGTCAAGAACAATGGCACTGGGTTTTGATCCTACTGCACGTACTGGCTTTGTGGGAGCCTAGGCAGTTTGGATGCTCACCTTACTAGACCTGGATGGAGGGGGAGGACCTTGGACTTCCCACAGGGCAGAGAACCCTGACTGCTCTTCGGGCTGCTGAGGGAGGGGGAGTTGTTTGGGGGAGGGGGAGGGAAATGGGAGGCGGTAGCGGGGAGGAGGCAGAAATCTTTAATTAATAAATAAATAAATAAATAAATAAATAAATAACAGACTTTGCTCAGCCTAGGGAACCAACTTTGGAAAAGCTACCCTCCAAACAGGGTGTGCAATTCTGTCAGGCCGAGCCTTTGAGGATGTACTGCACTGGGTCCATTTTAAAAATTATACAGATTAGTCGCGGAACCTTCGTTAACCTAGTCGGCATTCTTACCAGCTTCTTTCCCTTGCAAGGTAAGAGTGGCTTAGAGCAGTTGAGGGAAGCGTCCCTTAGAAGGTCAATACAAGCTATATAGTTCATGCTAAGACACATCTCATGACAGGTAATTTCAGAACTAAGAGACCCCAAGAGGCCTCTTATGCCACCTTTCCTCTTTAGAAAAAAATTCCCAGTTAGAATTAAATGCTCATTCCCCGGTGTTCTCAGAGACTAACCTTTATCTCTGTGAAAGTTCCTCAGGCATGTAAGTAACGAACAATACCGTGCGGTACTTGAAATAAAAATAACTCAGTCTCTACTTCTAAGTGTGCCTTGACGTGAAGCTTGCTACCTAACAGCGTGGATAAATACTGGAGAACTCGTGTTAAGACAGTCTTCTATCTAGAGGAAAACGGCCTCCCCCGCAAAGAAGCTGGCCCTCACTTCCGGGGTGCACAAAACATTATCTGGATGCGAAAGGAGTTCACCAACAGGCCTTCGGTTTGCCCTCGGGACTCGAGCCTCGCAGGATAGCCAGGGTAAACAGTCATGGAAGTCACCCCAGAGCCCCTAGAGCCTCCGTGAACAAACCTGCTGCAGTGGCCTCCAAGCCTCCCTTGTTCGCCCGCCTTCCCGCCCCGGCAGGCAGCAGCCCCAACGACCACCATCCCAACTGCCGAGCACCCCAACTCACCACTGCACAGCCGGCGGCACAGCACGTCTGACGTCAGTGGGGCGCGACCGCGGCGCTCAAGGATGAGCTAATGGAGGGGCGTGGCCTCCCCGCTTATCCAGGCCCCGCAGGCACAGCGCCCGCCCCTTCCCTCCTGCTACCTTTGTGCTCGGGCACGTGTTTAGAGAGTGGGCGGGGAGAGGAGAAGCCACGCACCCAGGATGGCCACCTGCTAATCAGCTTCAGAAAGTTTCTCTGATGACTTAATGGGTTTTTTTTTCCTTTCCTTTTAATGTTTTTTTTTTCTTCTTTGTTTTTCTTCTTCCTCTATTTTCTCTTTTCCTTTCCCTTTCTGGTCCCCCTTCTCCTTTCTTATTGAGACAAGATCTTACTATGTAGCCTCAAGTTGGCCTTAAACTGCTGTAAATTCTCCTGCCTCAGCCTCCCAAGTGCTTGGATTACAGGTCATCACCCGGCTGTGCTGGTTCTTAAACTCCATTTAGGACCTATGAATGAGCCATGTTAAGCAACACTGTTAAGGAAAGAGATGCAAGGGAGTACTTGACCTACTGAATTTCTACAATCCTAATGTTTTTCAGGTAGGCCAGTGGGAACTGGTTCTATCTGAGCTGGCTCAGAAAGACAGCAAGACTAACGCTACCTTCACTGTAATCCATCTGCATGTTAAGTGTCACCCTAGACCACGGCAGTTGACAATTGTGTGCTGAGGATGGAAAAGAACCATAAAAGAAGAGTCAGGACCCAAATTTCTGGGGAAATTCTCTGTTCAATCCCAGAAAACACGTGAGTGTCCCTGAAGTATTGTGAGCCCATGCTTCCCCTTTTACAAGGTGTGTATACAGCCTGCTGGCTCTCAACAGCTGAAGAAGTTAGGGCTTGTCTCCTATTTCCTCTATTTTTGACCGGAATCAGTCCCTTTCAGTGTTCACTCGGTACCTGATCTTGCTGGTTCCTCAGTTCCAAGAGGGGAAGTGGGCCCACTCAAAAGTTGGTAGCAATTTCAAAAAGCTATTAGATGGCTAGATAACTTTGTTAAGCAACTGGATAAATTTTCCCAACATAATCACAAATCTCCCGGGCCCATTCTGTGGTCCTAAGTAAGGATCTGAGGTGGGTCACCCTTGTGTTATTGGCTTAGAAAAATTTAGTCGGGGCTAGGGGATATAACTCAGTGGTAGATTGCTTGCTTAGCATATGCAAAGTTCTGAATTTGAATACCAGTGCTATGCAAAAAGGGAAACAAAAACAGCCAACCCCCCCCCCCAAAAAAAAGCCTCCCAAGCCGAAAATAAAATACAAAAAACAAAACAGAACACTTGTGGCACGGTGAGCAGACTGGATTGTCACAATTCTAACCATTTTGAATGTATGTGGTCAGAAGGTATTTGATCCTGATAAATTTCTTTGTTTTGTTTTGTTTGTTTGTTTGTTTGTTTGTTTCTGAGACAGGGCCTTACCGCATAGCCCTGACTCACTGGGCTCTTGCTTATGTAGACCATGTTGTTTTCAAATTCAGAGATCTGCTTGCCTTTGCCTCCAGAAGCACTCAGATTCATACACCACTACATCTTGCTTTTTTCTTTAAGTGTTTTTGTTTATTACATTCATTGTGTGTGTTTCATGTGCAGCACAGCAAGAATGTGGAGGTCAAAGGACAACCCTTTGGAGTTGGTTCTCTACTCCACCAGGCTGGTAAGGATTGAACTCAGATGGTCAGGTACGTGAATATGGAGGTCAGAGGACGGTTTGCAGGAGTTCATTCTTTCCTTCCGTCCTGTGGGTCCTGGGGTCAAATGTAGACTATCAGGCATGGCAGCAAGCACCTTTATCCTCTAAGTGAGTGGTTCTCAGGGGTCCCATATCAAATATTTACATTACGATTCACAACACTAGCAAAATTACAGTTATGAAGTAGCAACTAAAATAATTTTATGATTGGGGTCACCACAGCATGAGGAGCTATTAAGAGTCATAGCGTGAGGAAGGGTGAGAATCGCTGCTCAGCCACCTCACTGACCCCCACTCTTCTGTCTTTTCTTTGATTTCTTCCTTTTTTTAAATGTGTGTTCTAGACATCTGTAGCGGGCTTTCTTGGGCCGCTCTTGCTTCCAAATTAACTTCTATTAATTTCCAAATTAACTTGTGAGATGACTAAAAATAAAAGCGGAATAGATTGAATTCAGAAAATAGAAGAAGATAGAGAAGCATGGATTGTGCCTTGTACATTATAGAGTGTTTTATGAAATTGTTTTTTAACGACGTAGAGATTAATGTTTCCTGCTGTGAGTCATGGCCGGAAGTTTGAAAATTGTGACAATAAAGGTTTTCTAAAAACTTTCTAGCTCTGTAATTTTTCAAATGCTACATTTTTAATTTAAAAAATCTCACGCGCTGCGGTGATACACGCCTTTAATCCTAGCACTCGGGAGGCAGAGACAGGAGGATCTCTGTGAGTTCGAGGTCAGCCTGGTTCTCAGAGTGAATTCCAGGACAGTCAGGGCTGCACAGAGAAACCCTGTCTCGAAAAAAAAAAAATTGTGTGCATGTATGGGTGTACACACATGCCATGGAGTGGGAGCAGAGGTAAAAAGACAACTTGAGGGTCTCGGCTCTCTTTCTATCCTGTGGGACCCCAGAATGGAACCCATGTTAGCAGGCTTGGAGGCAGGCACTCTGATCCACTAAGCCATCCACTATCTGAAAATCAAGCCCAGGACCTTGCATATGCTAGGCAAGCATTCTACCATTGACCTACATCCCCAGCCATCTACTTATTTATTTAGAAACAAGGTCTCATTGAGTTGCCTAGGCTGATCTTTAACTTACTCTGTAGCATAGTCCTTGAATTCCTGTTTCTCTTGCCTCGGCCTCCAGTATAGCTAGAATGGCAGGTATGCACTACCAGGCCTGGCTATAACTGTTATTCAAACACAAAGCCTAAGGAAAACCTCAGACTGTTGTTTTAAGATGCCAAAGAAAGAACACAGAGAATTTCGGTGGAGTCTGAACATTTGGCTACTCATGTGCTGTTCAGTGATTGACTGGGAAGCAAGGCTCCCTACAGTTATGATAGGAATTCCGGATCTCAGGGCTGGAAAGACGGCTCAGCAGTTAAGAGCACATTGACTGCTCTTCCAGAGGACCCGGGTTCAATTCCCAGCACACACACATGGCAGCAAACAACTGTCTGTAACTTTAAGATCTGACACCCTCACACAGACTTATACACAGTCAAAACACCAATACAAATAAAAATAAATAAATTTTTTTAAAAAAAGAATTCCGGATCTGCATTTTCAAAGGGTATATTAACCCCCTGATTTTTCTCTCCCCTGAGCACCAAGCACATGAGATCATTAACATGGCCTTAGCATGGGGACTGTGAAACAAGAATAACTGGGTTCTTATGGGCCATGATGTCTTTGACATGCCATCAAGACTATGAATCCTGCCTCAGCATAATATTATAAATGGCTCAAAATCCAAATTGGATTAAAGGAAAAGAATTCCATCAAAATAGCCATAAAATATCTGTGAAATAATAATACACGCACCTTTATGAACTCAGCAGATCTGATACCTTCCGTGATTTCAAAGTAGCAATGAGCATACACAGTGTTTTGAATTATCTTCAATGACTGTAACAGGATAGGAAAAAAAATTGTGGTTTGTATGAGTGACCAAGTCAGTTACTGCTAATACGTCCTGATTTATTGTGTACATATGGATCCAGAAAAACATTAAATTTCTACTAGTAGTTAAGAGAAATAAAACATAATTATATTTCTACCAAAGTTCCCAGGTCCCCTATGTGTGTACTGTGGAGAATTCTGGGAGATGGAGTAACTGTGTCATTGAGACATCTGTAGGAAGCATTGTGATCTTGGAGGTCAGGGGACAATGACATGATTTCACAATCAAATCGAGCAAAACTGAAGACAACTGAGTGGCAGAGCTGTGTGGCCTGATCTGAAACAATAACCAGCCCTGATTGGGAAGGTCCTGGCTCACAGGGGTGCACTTCTTCAGAAGAATGGCTTACTGCCTTCCCAACGAGTATGGGCAGAGCAAATCCAGAAAAGAATGAAGTAAGCAGGTTGGTCCCAGGTCCAGAGTCATATGGCCAAGCATTTCAAGTTCAAATCATCCCTGATTCCCTCTTACATACTCACTATGTGGTCACAGCCTCAGCCAACACACCTCCAAGGGCAGAGATGTCACCATGTCCTGAGGAGAAAGGGCTGCCTATGCTCTATCAGAAGGTTGACCATGTAAGTGACCTCCCAGAGAAGGACCTAAATCAGCAGTCCAGGGGCCGGACCCAGGTGAACGTCCCATTTTCTACTCAACAAATGGAAGAGAGGGAAGCATGGGTCACATGTGTCCTGTAGGAGGCACTCAAGGTCCTCTGGGCTGTCTGTGTAGAACACTGTGTTGTAAAGCCTCCTGCCAGGGTTCCGGTTCACCTTTCTAGTGTTTGTTCCAGGTGCTCTCCTTTGTCCCATGGCTAACATTATGTTCTCCTTCACACACGCAACTGATGTGACAAATAAGAGAGAACGTTGTCTCTGTTGTTGTAGAAATAAAATCTGAGACTAAAACATCAACTCTCAGACAAGTCTCAATTTGAAAGATCTAGCAGCTAAAGGAGAGGTGGCGTCACCGATTGGAGGAGATTCTGCCTACTCACTGAGAGGAGGAAAGAACAGGCATTTTATCGGGTTTTTGAGATTGTTGGGTGTCTCTTACTAGTCAGGAGGAGGAGAAATATGGGAGTTGGTTGTCTCCTCCCACTATGTGGGTCTTGGGGATTGAGGTCCAGATATGTAGGCACCTGTGCCTGCTTAACCATCTTGCTGTCCAAGAGGATTTCTCTACATAAGGTATAGGTCAAGCTGGGTGGTGGTGGTGCATACTTTATTTTTTATTTACTTTTTTTTTTGGTTTTTCGAGACAGGGTTTCTCTGTGGTTTTGGAGCCTGTCCTGGAACTAGCTCTTGTAGACCAGGCTGGTCTCGAACTCACAGAGATCTGCCTGCCTCTGCCTCCCGAGTGCTGGGATTAAAGGCGTGCGCCACCACCGCCCGGCTTGGTGCATACTTTAATCCTAGCACTCAGAAAGCCAAGGCAGGCAGGTCTCTGAGTTCAAAGCTAGCCTGGTCTACGGAGCGAGTTCAAGGACAGCTAGAGCTGTTATACAGAGAAACCCTGTCTCGAACCACACCCCTCCCCCCAAGGAAGGAAGGGAGGTCTGGGTCGCTGGGCAAGTAGTTCCTGGAGATGCACTGATGTTATTTTTGCTACTGGTGAGATAATGTGGCATGAGGTGGGTGGGGATAAGGGTCAGGCACATTCATACCTTTTTGGTAAGTAGGAGAGATGTCTGCAGTGGGCAGGAGGCCTCAACTGCCCCTCCAAGGACTTTCTCTGTGCTCGCCTTCTCTGTAACTCACTGCCAGGACCACTGGGATTATATATAGCTGAGACCCTACCACTGACCTCTAGGGTCATACAGAAAGGATTTACCATCTCTTGTCTTCACGAGCGTGTTCACTTCTCATTGCAATGCTGGAGAGAGGGAGGTCGTAGATAGGAAGGGAGTGGACGAAGTTGAGAACATGTCTGTCATGGTGCTAGGGAAAGGGGTCTGGGCACAAATCCAAGTCCATAAAAATACATCGATTCTTTCTCTAGGGAACCTCCTAGGACTGACTTCTAGTTTGCTGCCAGGATCCTTGGACTGCAGGACCTAGTCTTGGGGGAGGGGGGGGAATCACTGCCAGGAGCTTTGCCACCATTTGCCAGAGGGTGGCAGTAGCCGCCTGTGCAAAGCCGGTGAGCGCTAGCGGAGTGGTAGGGAATCTGCACTTTCAGCTTCCCCATGACAATGAGGGCCTCCTACCACATCATTGTGGACCATGAGCAGAGCCTCTCAGGCTTCAGTTCCCCACTTTCAAAGGAAGATCATTATCCCATAGCTTAGCTCCTGGGGGTTTCCAGTGTGAAAGTCCTAGACCAAAAGTCTAAACATCACCCAGGCCCAGCTCTCGGATGGTGTTCAAGACCTGGAAGGAGATGCAGGGGCAGGTCCAGTCATTTGTGTTGGAGGGCCTGATGAGGGGCATATGATACAGGCCAATATGTGAAGACCATTTCTCTGGACCAAAGGAGGAAGAGAGCCGGCACCACTGAGAAGTTTTGCTCAGCTCTGGAATGTGGAGGACTCTCCACAAAGCCCCCACATTCTTTAGATTCATCGACTATTGGCCAGAGGCTCAAGGTTTACTGTGCCCGTGGCTGCTCGACCACTGTTTTCTAACTAGGCCTATACAAGGCTAGCTGGGGACATTCAAAGGAATTAAAACTCCTGTCCCCAAGGAGTTCACGGTGGCTCTGCCTATCCAGGACTCCAGATTATCTTCAAAAGACATCAACTGTCTGATCAGAAAAGTCGCACTCACCTGATTCACATTGTACCCAAGGTCTGTGAATTATATATCACTGCTCTATAGAAAAGACAAAGAATGTGGTAAAACTGGAACACAACAGAAGGAAGTAAATCCAGCGCAGAGGGGAGACTAGAACTCATGTCCCCAAGTATCCTTACAGTTTGGCTTTCCGTTCCTGGGCATGAAGTGGGCATAGCCCACTAAGACAGGACAGGAAACTAGGATCTGTGCCCTTCCTCTGCAGCCTGCGATGTTCATACCCTTCAAAAATGAGCAACAGGGGCCCGAGAGATGACTCAGTGGTTAAGAGTGCTGGTTAAGAGGGCCTGGTTTGATTCCTAGCATTCACGTGCAAGCTCACAAAGGTCTGAGACTCCAGCTCCAGGGGATCAGATGCTTTCTTCTGACCTCTGCAGGTACCAGACATGCATGTGGTACACAAACACGCAGTCAAAACATCTGCACACATAAAACACAAACAAGCCGACAAAACACCCACGCACATAAAACTTAAACAAACAAGCAAAGAACAACAATTGGGAGTGGATTCACCCTTGCTGGGAGCCCAAGTGCAGCTAGAGGGACCAGGCTTTGTGTTGGCAGACGGTGTCCCCGAAATGTATCAAGTTCTGCTGTAACGGGGCCCACACCATTTATCTACAAACACAGGAAGCAATAAAGCCAAGCTGCATAAGACTCTAAGACTAGGAGGGTGGCCAAGGGAGCCAGCATGATGAGCCTGCCAGTCCCGAATCGAATCGGAGCTATGAACCTGTACCAGACTCTACCAGGGATGAGCTAGGAGACCTTGCTAGTCGCATCTGAAGAGGAAAGTAGAGAGAGAGAGATCTACCTGAGTGATGAGAGTTGCAAAGCTACAGAGAAGGAGGCAAGAGTTCCTGTGGCAGGCTGGCAGATGTTGAATAGGCTTGGGGGAAGGGGGCAAGAGCAGCAATAATAACCACTTTAAAACCGGTTACTAGTATTTGCCCATTCCGGTGGTGTAGACACGGCTCCTTTGGACGAGTCCGCAGTGATGCTGCTGATGGGCTTCGACAGGGAGGTCCGGTGAGCTGTATGTGCTGGCTCGTGCACCTCTGAGTGGTTTCTCCTACACCCGTGGGGTGTTCCTGTTGACCCAGAATGTTCAGACCCTGCTGCATCCCTCAAGAGCCTGCTGGGAAGTAGTGTGTTCTGAGGAGAGCTGGGTGTGATGACTGCAAGGTTGGGAAAAGAGATGGAGAGCTGGAAAATGTAGGGTGTTTTATTCACAGAGTCTGGGTCAGTTGGGGAGGGAAGGACAGAGTGGGGACAACGGGGCTGAGACACTGAGCAGAGGAGCCTGGAACAAGCAACCGTGGGCAAAACAAGCTCTGGGAAGAGAATCCATCTCCTGAGTAGTCCTTCCTGCCAGCCCCAAGCCAACAAGCCTGGGAAAGTTCCACAGCACCATATCAAATGCACTCCTGAAAGACAAAGGGAATTTAAGACACCAAAGGTAGCATTAAAAGAGCCTCACAAAGCTCCCCCCAGCCCCACCCTAACCCAGGGGAGGCTGGTGGCAGGTGAGCTTAGCTGGTGCCATGAACTGAAAGCCCCTCCCCCTCCCTCCTGGGCTGCTGTGGGGCCAGGGAATCCTGTGAGACCTTGCAACTCAGTGACACCAGCTAGCCCAGGAGGCTGTGTGGCAAGGCAGCCAGTCTCCTGTAGGAGCTGTCATCTATCGCTCCACTTCTGAGCCCTAACTGTGAGCCCTGCATGGCTTTGGAAGGGAGCAGATCGCCTTAACGTGAGCCCTCTGTGGGCCTCAGCTTCCTCAGTTCTTTGTCTAGTGAGAGGCCCTGGGCTCTGAGCTCTTTCTGGTTTTCATCCAATTCACCTGAGCTGTATGTTTCCACTAGTGTGTCAATAGCCTGGCTAGTGGTTTTCTAATTTATTATTATCATTATTATTATTTTGAAACAGGGGCTCTCTATATAGCCCTGGCTGTTCTGGAACTTGCTTTGTAGACCAGGCTGCCCTCAAAGTCACAGAGATCCACCTGCATATGCCACCCCCCACTCGGCTTTATTTTTTTGTCAGTTTGACACAACTTAGAGTCACCTGGGAGGAAAGAACCTCAGTTAAGGAATTGCTCAGATCAGATTAGACTGTGACCTCATCTGTGATAGATTGTTTTGTTGGGTGAAGGATGTGGGTGAGAGAGGGTCCAGCCCACTGTGGGTAGCATCATCCCTCGGCAGGTGGGTTTGGTTATATAAGAAAGCTGGCTGGGAAAAACAGTGGTGTCGTACACCTTAATCCTAGCACTTGGCTGGCAGAAACAGGCAGATCTCTGAGTTCTAGACCAGCCTGGTCTCCAGAACAGTCAGGACTACACATGGGGAAATCCTGTCTTGAAAACCAAGAAAGGGCTGGGGGCAGAGAAAGGGAAGGGAAGGGGAAGGAAGGGAAGGGAAGGAAAAGAAAAAGGAAGAAAGCTGAGCATGAGCCTGTGAACAAACCAATTAGCAACCATGGTTTCTACTTCAGTTCCTGCCTGACTTCCCTCAGTGATTGTGACCGGACATAAGCCGGTCACAATCATACATAATACGCTCTCTTCCACAAGTTACTTTTGATCAGTCCTATCACAGCAATATAAACCAAACTAGAATAGTCACCCGGACCATGTCGCCTGCTAATCAATTAATTATTCTTCACGGTACAGGACGCTTTCTGCGTGTCACCACACCGTGTCCTTTCAGCTTCACTTCTTGGCTCAGTGGCAGCCTCTGTAGCTGTGATGGCTGATCTTGGTCATCAACCTGACTCCATCTGGAATAAGCTGTTTTAGTTGCCCAGGCTACCGGGCACGCCTGCGAGGGATTTTCTACTTTGGATTAACTGAAGTGGGAAAGCAGATCAAGTGGGGCAGGCAGGCCCTGGTTTTCCCTGCTGTCACTGGGGGCCTGCTGAACAAGTTCTCCTGAACAGAGCTGGATGTGAAGGGATGGAGCTACGTCCTCCACTGGCCTTGTTCTAGACCTTTGCAGAGTTTATGGGGACCAGGGAATAGGGAGAGAGGCCCCTAGCCTGCAGGCATCTGCCCAGACTGCTCAACGAGGAGATAAGAACCTGTCTGTGTATGCCCAGAAGAAAGTCAGTATGTGGGCAAGACAGTTGAGTCCCAAGAAATGACTGAAAAACCAAGACCAACCAGCTACAGTATCTCTGCTTGCAGGAGCCTAGGAAGCAGGACTGAATGGGGACTGAGCCTCCTCACAGAGATCCTAGCTGGAGGGATGCAGTACATGTGGGCTCTGACCTCAATGCAGGCCAAGACCAAGGGACCAGCCACAGCAGGTGGTTGGCGTGCAGGAATACAGGCGGGAGCATTATCCAGGGTGGGGCTGCCTCGTCCGTACTTTGTCCTGATGAATGTATGTGCTGCGTCTGAACAGTTAAGCACAGGACCAGCAGGGTGGACACTAATACAGATGGCCTTCCTGCCACCGCACCACTTCCTGCCATGGCTTTCAGGTTGTTCTCATTGCTAAGCTGTTGTCACGAGGACTGCAAAAGACAGCAGGAGCCTCAGAATCAGACAGGCTCTGGGCTTTGGATTCCATCTTAGAACAGTCGACAAGGCCACACCAGGCTCTCGCCTATAACCTTCCCCATCGGCAACCAGCCTTGGGGCCTCCTGCTGGGCACAACTGTTAAAATCAGAGAGCTACCCCTGGAGCATGAGGACTGTGGCATATATATCCCCGGAGAACCACAGATGCATGTCTGTCCCTTGTCCCCACAAACAGACACCAGCAACAGATCAAAAGAACAGCTCCACCCCAGTGACACTTGGCGAACCAAAGAGTTCGTTTGGCTTACTTACAGGAGCATGGGAGAGCGGTTACACACGAGTGTGAGTGACCCCAAAACAGCTGCATCAGCAAGAAATCTCATCCCAGTGTGGATGAGGCTCTCCCTATAACTGCATAAATAGAGTTCCGCTCAGTTTTCCTACCACACTTCATATACTTCAGTACTGAGACCACAAGACTTGTAAGTGGGCAGAATTACATGCAGCCTGCAGAGAGGCATAGGAAGAAAGGGCTGGAACTTCGGGTAGGGGCTAATGACCCTCCCTAGCCCCTCCTTCTATCAGGGGAAGTCAACAGGTCAGATCAATCTTGAGGCTCCCTTGCATGTAGTCCTAGCTGCTCTGCCAAAGGTGGTAGTCTGTCTGTTCAGAGGACAACATACCAGAGCCGAGACTATGGTCTGGAATGAGGCCCTTCTCTCTGGCTCAGCGTTCACAGACTTCCTAACACGGCCCCTTCATGCTTGGCCTTCCTTCCGAGCCTCCAAATCCAGACTGCTATTCTGCTCAGGCAGTGCCAGAAATCCTTGAATCCCCAGCCCCTAGTCTTCCATTTGATAACCTCATATGATAACCAGCAAGCAGTTTGGGAGCAGAAGGTCCCTAAGGTAGGCAACCTGGCCTCATGACATGGCTCCAAAACAAGCAACTAGGAGGACTCATGAGGAAAGTAGAGCAGGGCCAGAAAAGGCTGGTCTCTGGGCCCAGCTCTGTTCAGTTTTCATGGCAACCAGACAGAGGCTACCTGGGAAAGTCTAGCCCTATAGGAGGAGCTTGCTGGGGGGGGGGGGTCCAGCAGGAAGTGAGTTTGGCAGTTCTGAATTGGTGAAGCTATGAGCTTCCTCTTTGTGCTGTATTCCACAGCCAGCTAACTAAATAGTATCCCCACTCTGGAACTCACCTGACTTTTCCTTCTCTTGCTGGACCTGGGCCCCTCTTCTCTGGTCTTCTGTTACCTTTGTCCATAAGCTGGAAGAAAAGTTGCCTTCTAACCTGCCCTCTTACGGTGATTTCACCTCTTTGAGCCTGTTCCCTCCACTGTATCATGGAGAGCTCCTTTCCCTGGGGTGCTGGTGAGATTTCGTTCCCCAGAATCCATAGCATGTTGCTCAGCACTTGGGTCACAGAAAGTGCTCCATGAAAGGAGTCTTAGTGATGGCGTCTCTGGCTCCTGTCTGGGATCTTTCATTTTGCTAAATGCAAACCCAGTTCTAAAGAGAAGGTGTGGCTGATGGGAGAACCTGTCAACAACAGGGCAGAATGTGACCAGGCATCTCTCCTTCCCTCTTCACCCTCCAGCCTGGGCCCTGGCTCAGTGACCTTCAAGCTGTGATTTCCCGGTTGTTGGCATTCCCTCTGCAAGCATCCTGACAGGAGTAGAGAGTCTCAGGAAGAGGTACTCGCGTCTCTGCACCCTTCAGATACTGAGACAATGGACCTCAAGGGTTTCTTAAAATTTCCCCAAGAATCTTATGCTGGGAAAGAAAAACCAGGACCCTAGTGTCAAATAGGACTAGCTTGTTCCCCAGGGAGAGGTTTTATACAGTTCTGACCACTTCCCAGACCACTTCCAGGAAAGACTGGAGCAGAGATAAGGATGGGTCACCATGGCTGGGACCACACCTTCACCAGGACGGCTTAGCTAGGCACACCACTTGCTCTCTATTTAAAACTAACCCTCATGTCAGGACCCCAAAGACGGACTCAAATGAAGCTAATATCTAGACCTCTTTAATTGTTTCTCCTCCCAGTGAATGAACCTCCATTCTTTCTGATTCACAACTACGTTTTAATTGGGCACAGATTGCCAAGGCCCAGGCCCTGACCCTAAAACTCTGGAACACATCCATGGTTTCCCTACCTATCCTTCCTGAATCCGCATCTTTTAAGAGGCCATCCCACGTCTGCACCAAGACCAGGGACTCGCTGCCTTTGCGGGATGGAATGGGCTGAAGATGGTGGTGCCGCCTCAGAGGATGGAGAGGCCTGGCTAGCTTGGCCACCAGGGGGTGAAAAAGCCTTGGGCTTCGGCCTCAGCTCCAATATCCAAACCCTGTGCACTTGAAGTGCGTTGCGGTCCCTGAGATCCAGTTTTCTTGATCACACGTGTGAGGTCCCTGCAGTGACCACGGTCTCAGTCAGCTTAGGAGCATGAGCTTTGGCCTGGCAAGTCATAATTTGGCCTTCCCAGGAATGATGGCTCCTTGAGCCAGGCCTCTGGGTACAGGGGTTCCTGCTCTGTAAGAACTGCCTCCAAAGGTCCCTTGTCAATTAATTTGGCAGCTAAGTGTCCAGGGGCAAGTGGTCTTTGAGAGGCTTAATGTATCCAAGTCAGAAATGAGTTATGGGATCCGCCATGGGGTTGTGATCCTCTTTCCCCTCCCCTCTCCTCCCCTCCTCTCCCCTCCCCTCCCCTGGCGACTCGCTTTGTCCTCCAGTCCCTGAGTTTGCATGCCTCGTTGCCTGGCCAACCCTTGGTCAGCCAGTGGCCACGTGGGACTCATTGAAGGCACATTATCGACTCCTGGTTGTAAGGGATGATGGAGGGGCAGGCCCATCTGCACACACATCAGGCCCTTTGTTTATGGGGTGAGTGGGGAAGATGAATGAGGCCTCCCGTTAGGCCTCTGCAGCCTGGGGGACATGTGGGCCCCAGAACAGACTTTGGGCCGGGTGTTGGGAAGAAAGCAGCCTGTGCCCACCTGTGCAGATAGATCCAGAACAAACAGGCTTAACTCGAGCAGCTGGGAGGAAGCAGTGGGGATGAGCAGTCCCAGAAAGTCGTACAAGTCAGGTGGGTCTCAGCCTGCCCCGTGACAGTGGCTGCCCCGCTAAAGCTGATGCTTGGATTTAGGGTGTAAATGCAAGCAAATGCTGCTCAGACTGGTTCATTCAGACTCAGCCCATGATACGGTCAGTTCCAGATAGTAGCAGGACCAGGCTGAGAACTGACGTGAGGAACCCCATGGACACCATACTCTCCTGGCACAGATCCAACCAAACACAATGATGACTCTGAGACAAGGTGCAGGTTCCTGGGGGGCGGGGTGTAAGAAAGGGCCAGAGAGGGCTCTTGTCCTTTTCTAGACTTGCAGAGTTGAGCCTGAAGTCAAGCTGGTTTCTGGATGCAGGAGGATGTCTTGCTGCAGAGTGTCAGGTAGGTACAGTGGCACACATGCCAGGCAGGCCCTCCATTATTTAGAGGAGCTGCTCCCGGCAGCCCCAGTTGGCATCTTATGATGTGGTGAGAATTCATTCAGCAGCTTCTCCACTGTCTGTGGCTCTCCATGGCCACAGGGCGCAGTTCTAGTTCCTTGGTCTGACATTCAAGGCCCTCTGTGATCTGCCTCTGCCCACTTTCCATGCCCACCTCTGAAAGGCAATCCAGTGGAAATATCCCTGACCCTCAGATGCCTTCCTTGGGACTCTGCTGACACTAGGATCATCATTTCCAGGTCTCTCTGGCGATGAATTTTAAGTTCTATTCCTGACCTTGATCCCTAGCTCTAAAATGCAGCCTCGCATACGAGCTCAATGGAAGGAAGGAAAGAGGGAGGCAGGGAATGATGAAGGGGGGGGGGGGCTCCTAGCCGTGCCTTTGGGGAAGCAGTTCAGGGTTACTTGCTAAGAGCCTTTTCATGGCCCTACCCTCCGGCCCAGCAATCCCAGTCTTAAGGAGACAATCTAAAATCAGGTGTGTGTGTGGTGTGTGTGTGTGTGTGTGTGTGTGTGTGCAGTGGGGGAGTGGGGTAGGGGGGTCTTTAGAGGCATAGCTGCTCTATGCAAGGTCTTTAATAGTTTTTTATTTTGTTTTATAGGTAAATTGGGCTGGTGAGAGGGCTCAGCAGATCAGAGCACTTGCCTTGAAGCCTGATGACCTGATTTGATCCCAGAACACATGTAAAAGTGGAAAAAGAGGATTGACTCTACAAATCTATCCTCTGACCTCTAAATGCACGGTATGACATATGCACCCCCACCCCCTCACACACACACGTGCATGCACACACACACACACACACAAATAAATAAATGGGAGACTCCTGAACATACCATAGCAGGGAACAATGGCTTTGTACCCATTCATAATAATGTCATGGTCCACCCCTAAGCCAGCAGGAGAGGCAGAGTAATTAGTATAGTTCTAGAATATTTGGCCATTATATAAACACATTATTAATTTTTGCATGTATATGTGGTGCTGAATGCATGTGTGTGTATTTGCATATATGTGCACATGTGCACGAGCATGCATGTACATGTAAGGTGTCTTCCTCAATCTCTCTCCACCTCATCTATTGAGGCAAAGTCTCTCATTCGACCCCAGAGCATCCTGACTAGCCATCCCACTCCAGGGATCCTGTCTGAACCTGAGATTACAGGAGGGCCATAATGCCCAGCCTGTGATCATGTGGGAGCTGAGGATCCAAACTCTGGTCCTCATTGCTCACACAGCAATCCATTTATCCTTCGAGCCGTCTCTCTAGCCTCTAAATGGACTATTTCTGAAGAACTCCTTTTTATATGCTTCATTTTTACATATGTTTGCACGATACATCTCCGAACTCTTTATTCTATTGACCTGTTTTGTCCTGTGTCAATTCCTATGGCTTTAAACTACTAAAGTGGCTGGGCATGGTGCCACACACCCTTGATCCCAGCACTTGAGAGGCAGAACAAATGGATCTCTGTGAGTTCAGGGCCAGTCTGGTCTACATAGTGAGTTCCAGGGCATCCAGAACATAACAGAGAGCCCCTGACTCAAAAATAAATAAATAAATAAAAATAAGCTACTAAACCATTAACACAGTTTTCTACATCTTGAGGCAATTTCCTTCTCTTTATTCTTCCTTCTCATAATTGCCTTAGCTATCCTTATGCATTTATTCACCCATAAAAATTTTAGTGCCAATCTGCCAAATAGAAAAATCTTATTAGCATTTTGATTGGTTTTGAATTGAATTAATAGAGTGTTTTAGGAGAGAATGTGAAGTTTCACAATAGCGAGTTTTCTTAATCATCATAATGTGTTATTGTTATTGAAATGAAGACTCACCACTGTTGCCCAAACTGTTTCAAACTCTTGGGCTAACGAGATTCTTAAACTGCACTCCAAGAGCTGCTGGGAGAAGAGCTGTGTACTACCACAGCCTGTCCTAACATATGATTTTTGAAATTTTATTTTAAAAAGTAAAGTTGGGAGAGGCTGCAGCCAGGATGTAAAATAAACAGATGAAAAAAGGGTGACGTGAATAATATACAGCAGCATAGAAATTGCTTATGTCATCAAACGGAGGAAAAAATCTTCAGAAATATGTCGCCATGTGAGCATCTGGAACAGACATGGAAAAAGAAGCCAGAGGGAAATATAAACATGCAAATAATGGGTTCTTCCTTTGTTTAATTTTCTACAACATGTCTTTACTTTAAAAATGCGTGTTTATGTTGGGCATGATGGCTCACACCTATAAGCCCAGCACTTAGGAGGCTGAGGTAGAGAGTGGCCCAGACTGAGGGCAGATTGGGTTACAAGTGAATTCCAGGTCAGCCTGAGCTAGAGCTGGATCTTCAGCATCCATATAAAAACCAGGCGTGGTGGTGGGAGTCTGTAATTCCAGTACTGAGAGCCATGCACATATGCACACACAGAAACATGGACACACACATACACCAATTATACACGCAAGTAAGAATCCTGGTGTCTTGAGGGTAGACAGCTCCCTTCCATTGTCTTACCTTACCTTAAAAACACCCGATCAAGGGATTAGATTGGTGTCCCAACTATACACGGGCAGAAGCTGAAGTTCCATGAAAGGAGAAGTGGCTTGCCTAAGGTCCTACAGAAGGGAGTGTTGCAATTCATATCAAACCCAGCCCAGAGCATTCTGGGATTTCAAAGCGGGTGAAACAATAAGGAAATTTTCCAGATTCTTCCTTCTCTAGCTCACCGACCCCCACCCCTTCGCAGAGGGTAATGTGTCAGCTGCTGGGGCAATGGACGTGTCAGCACAGAGAGACAAGACGGATGGACCTTCGTTAATGAGTTAAGAAAGTCTGAACCCTCCTCCTTGGCTGGAGCAGAGGGCGCTAATGACTACTGGGTTTGACCTCCCTAAAGACTGGCAGCCCTACCATGGCTTTCATCTGTGTTTCTCAAATGAGTGTGGCAGGGAGACCCCTCCCCTTGGACAGTGACTCTTCCCGTCTTGAGGAGCTCATGCCAGGTTGGAAGAGTCCTCGGAGTTTCTCCAGTAAGGTAAAGGTAGAGCCGATAATGGTGACATCACAAAGCAGGCAAAAGGCAGGGACAGGGAACGATCTCCTTAGTCAGTTATGGAGTTACCTAGGCCCAGGAGAGCCTTCCAGCGAAGGCAGGCACACCCTCCATATCTACCTCACCTCCCAAAGCCAGCTGCTTCCTCACAGGACGATCATGGGATCATATTTTTTGCTTCCTTTCATGGTGGGGGAAGGACACACATTCTGATCAAAGACTTCAGACAAAAGCCCCTGCCCTACCCTCAGGGGAGAGGAAGATAAAGGGCCTGCTAAGCTGGTCAGATCACAGGGCCTCCCATCGGACCCCCAAGGAGCTCCATTTATTAGACAGGCTACAGATGCATGGTGGCTTCAGCCTCAACCTCTCCTTCTCCTTCCCACTCCCATCTACTCCATCTGCCAGGGACTCCTGGCTCCTGGCCCCGCGGAGTAGTGCAAACAAAGGCCTGGGGGAGGGAGAAGGCGCGCAGCCCTCCTAGACCAGCTGCTGTGTGGAGGGACGTGCATACGTGTGGGGCCAGCTGGCAAGCCTGTCTGGAAAATCTCGCCACTCACCATCTAGCTATTGACGTCATCGTGCCCACCCTGTGCCACCCCCTGAACACAGAGATGCACAGACTTGACCCCGAACCTAGTTCTGCGCTTGTGGCAGGTGAACCCCCACCTAGGGTGAATGTTGTGGGGCGGAGCCACAAGAAGGTGGAGAACACTTCCAGGGTTGAGGATCTGTGAGCTGGATTCTGGATTGTAGGAAGGGAGCTTTGCCAGGTGCACAGGGAAGAGCAGTGCCAAGCAAAAGAAGTAGATGCTGTCTGTGGTCTAAGGAGGAAGCCGAAGGGGAAATAGATCATCACCGCCTTTGAAGCCGGAGAGAGTGAGACACAGATACTGGAGCTCTGCACAAGAGCCTAGCTAGGCAGGGGAGGCCATAGTCAAGGCTGTGAGCTGCCTAATAAAGGCTGGTGTTGAAACTGAGACGCCCCAAAAGGGCCAGTCCTCTGCGGGTCTCCCAGGGCTTGTGGTGGACTTCAAGTGGATGCTTTTCAAGACCAGGCTTGCCTGGGCTGCGTGGGGGATGGAGGGCAGCTGTACATGGTCTCCTGTGGAAAGCTCCCTGCATGGAGGATGGCCCAGTGGCTTGACCACCGGTGACAACAGCATGGCACTAGGCTCCTGGTAAAACCCACTCTTGGCCCCAGCTCGCACTTTATCAGAGGGAGGAAAGCCCTCTTGTGGCTCCCTGTGGTGATAACCACTGAGCAAACAAAAATGATTTAATAGCTCGTTTTTAAAAACATGTTTTATTCATCGATCAATTAATTGAGAGAGAGAGAGAGAGAGAGTGAGCGTGTGTGCTTGCAAGTATGCACAAGTGCATGTGTCCATGGTGCCCAGAGACATCTCTCAGTTATCAGCATCCTCCTTCCCCTCTGTGGGCCACGGGGATGGAACTTAGGAAGTCAGGCTCAGTGGCAAACACTGCTGAGTGACCTTGCTGGACTTCTGCTGGAGAAGGATCTCTAGACAAGCTATCTTCTAGGTGAGCTTCTGAGCGGGGTTCTTTTCATCTCGGTGACTCAGTTTCCTCACCTGTACTGTGAGAGAGTTCAGTTTATCCCCTCAACTGTGCCCACGTTCAGACCAGCACTTTCTTCAGTGTGCATGGTGGACTATAGTAGATGTGACTCGGCATAAACCACAAAGTAGTTGTTAAAGCTGAGGCCAGCTCACCTACCCAGATACCATAGCAGCAGCGCAGGGACAAGAACTGCGTCCTGACCCCCACTCTAATGGCTTTCCCTCAGAGCCCCGCGTGTGCCTTGTTCACACTAGGGCAAGGTGCCTTGTTGCTATGTGAATTTGTCTCTAGTGGGGAGAAGTCAGGCCTTTTCCTGGGGTCTTTCCCTTCTCCCTGTGAACTACAGGGCTGCTGAGTTAGCTATCTGTCCTAAGGGGCATTTTCAAGGTCTCTTTACTAACTGCCTGGCCTATGGTGGGTCTAAAGGCAAGGTAGCCCTCTGATTTCTACTTTGGGTCCTATGGAAGGGACCATGGGCAGTGCCCAGACCCAATGCCCCTAGCTGGTCTGAGTCATAGATGGACACTGGTGGCACACAGGGTGCTGAACTGCCACGCCGTTCCCCGTGTTTGCCCTCAAGAGGAAGGGTTTGTGGAGTGTCCTGCTGAGGTAACAGTACAGCCCAGGAATCATATTCACAAGTACTCCAGAGAATAAGAGAGGGATGTTAATTCAATATTCACATCCTGCAGGGCCCCGGGGAGCTGTGAAGATGGGGACATGATCTGGCAGCTCGGCGGGGAGCACGGTGCCACCAGAACGTGGAGCAGCCATCCGT
Organism: Chionomys nivalis; assembly: GCF_950005125.1. Lineage (NCBI taxonomy): Eukaryota > Metazoa > Chordata > Mammalia > Rodentia > Cricetidae > Chionomys > Chionomys nivalis. Next base: position 53,620,499 of record NC_080089.1, read on the forward strand.
CTCCATCAGCAGCCCGGCAGGTCTTATTATAATGATTAATTTTGGAGTTATCAGCACTAATGCAATCACCGTCATAGCCCAGGAAACCTCCTTCATCACTCACAAGCCAAGCAGAGGCAGCCTTGGGAGGAAAAGGGCACTGAGCTAGCTTGTCACCAGGGCTGAAGTGAGAAGCAAGCCAATGTCCTCAGCTCCATGCTCAAAAGCCTGTCGGAGCTGGAGCCCTTTGATCTGATGGCCTGCTCTGGCACAGCCCAGGGCCCTTCAGGTAGGCCTCTTAGGGCTCCGCCAGCTGCGTCCGAGATCAGAAGAGAATGGATTCCCCTGGACGTCTGGGAAGGCTGAGGCAGCTGTCCTGCCTGCCTGCCCCAGGAGGAGTAGGCTCAGGCTTCTCCCGAAGCCTGGGGGTATCTATAGATGCTCTGTCCCATTTCCGTCAATCTTGATTAAGGAGGGCCTCGGGGAGCTTGG